>NC_133329.1:290346091-291076091 GCF_042186555.1 Aquarana catesbeiana
CCCCCATGTATGACACCTCTAGACTGACCCCCCCATGTATGACACCTCTAGACTGACCCCCCCATGTATGACACCTCTAGACTGACCCCCCCATGTATGACACCTCTAGACTGACCCCCCATGTATGACACCTCTAGACTGACACCAATATATGGATCAATACCACTACACCGAACACAGGGATGACACCAACAGACTGACACCAATACATATACATTAGAAACTTGGTTCACGAGTAACGCAGTTAACAAGCGTTTTGAAAGGTGAGCAACTTTTTTTTTTTTTTAATTCTGACTTGGTTTGTGAGTGTTGTCTCGCAAAACGAGCAGAATTCAAGCTAATGGGGTGTGCAGTACCGCATTTGGCCAGAGGTGCGGGGGCGCCAGTGACACTTGGAATGGTTCAGAGCAGTTCGGAAATACTCAGAATCACTCAGAAACACTTGGAAATGCTCAGTTCCCGAGTGTTTCTGAGCCTTTCCGAGTTCAGCCGAGCTGTCCCAGAGTATTTCCGAAGCTCTCCGGCACCCTCCCCACCCCTAGCCACCTGTGATATTGCATGCAATAGAAGTCAATGCGGAACGAGTAATCTTCGTTTCCATTGACTTCTATGGGGAAACTCGCTTTGATATGCGAGTGCTTTGGATTACAAGTATTCTCCTGTAACGGATTATGCTCGTAATCCAAGGTTCCACTGTATTTATACCACTATACTGACCTCAATACATAGAGCAAAACACCCCTATGCTGACACCAGTATGTGGACTGACTGCGAAATATGCCATCAATGTATGGGCCAATACTACTATATAGACATCCGTTATGACACCCACACGACTGACATCAATGTATGGTACCACTATGCTGACGCCAATACTTGGACCAACATGGCTATAATGACACCAATGTATGACAACGCTATATAGACATTAGTTTATGACAGTACCAATGTATGGACCAACACCACTATATAAACATCAGTGTATGACACCACTGGACTGACACCAATGTATGGACCAACATCCCTATATAAACATCAGTGTATGACACCACTGGACTGACACCAATGTATGGACCAACATCCCTATATAAACATCAGTGTATGACACCACCATACTGACGCCAATGTATGACATCACCTCTATACTGACACCAATGTATGACATCACCTCTATACTGACACCAATGTATGACATCACCTCTATACTGACACCAATGTATGACATCACCTCTATACTGACACCAATGTATGGACCGGCAATGGTTCCCTATGCTTATCACTGCTTACTATAACACAGCAGACCGGTGACTGGTATGCGTGTGGTGCGATGTTTTGTGGTGAGATTACACATACTCGTCATATACAGCTTCACTTTATTTACATTCATACACTGACCGCCAATCATCTGACACTTTATAGTATATGGAACCCATTCAATAAACTCTGAGAGACTCTTTAACATGAGAATGTACATTAAAAAGTTGTTTTCCATTTTTGGCCGCCTTTTAGGGCCCATTTACACTGATGAGTGTTATTGTACACATTGTGATGCAGAAAACCACACAAGTCACACTTCCCCATAACAAGGTCTCATTCACACGGGTGTATCTAAGCACACCCCTGTATGAGGGCCATGTTATGCCTGCACAGTGTTCCAGTCATGCCAGTTGGAATGCAGTGAGGGCAGAGACACAGCCACTACTCCTAATCTGACATCTGTGGGATTGGGGATTCCGGAATTCACACTGCTGTGTCCAGGGACACACACCCGCACCCACGCGGATGTCACATTGGAACCAGTGGCTGTTTCTGTGCAGTATTTTTGTCCCAATTGACATGAATGGGACTGCCTGACATGGATGCACGGAACACCTGAGCAGGCAAAGTACGGGTGCAAGCCTAAGTACGCCCCCCCCCCACACGGGTGCAAGCCTAAGTACGCCCCCCCACACGGGTGCAAGCCTAAGTACGCCCCCCCCACACGGGTGCAAGCCTAAGTACGCCCCCCCCCCACACGGGTGCAAGCCTAAGTACGCCCCCCCCACACGGGTGCAAGCCTAAGTACGCCCCCCCCCCCACACGGGTGCAAGCCTAAGTACGCCCCCCCCACACGGGTGCAAGCCTAAGTACGCCCCCCCCCACACGGGTGCAAGCCTAAGTACGCCCCCCCCCACACGGGTGCAAGCCTAAGTACGCCCCCCCCCACACGGGTGCAAGCCTAAGTACGCCCCCCCCACACGGGTGCAAGCCTAAGTACGCCCCCCCCCACACGGGTGCAAGCCTAAGTACGCCCCCCCCACACGGGTGCAAGCCTAAGTACGCCCCCCCCACACGGGTGCAAGCCTAAGTACGCCCCCCCCCCACACGGGTGCAAGCCTAAGTACGCCCCCCCCCACACGGGTGCAAGCCTAAGTACGCCCCCCCCCACACGGGTGCAAGCCTAAGTACGCCCCCCCCCACACGGGTGCAAGCCTAAGTACGCCCCCCCCCACACGGGTGCAAGCCTAAGTACGCCCCCCCCACACGGGTGCAAGCCTAAGTACGCCCCCCCCACACGGGTGCAAGCCTAAGTACGCCCCCCCCACACGGGTGCAAGCCTAAGTACGCCCCCCCCACACGGGTGCAAGCCTAAGTACGCCCCCCCCCACACGGGTGCAAGCCTAAGTACGCCCCCCCCCCACACGGGTGCAAGCCTAAGTACGCCCCCCCCACACGGGTGCAAGCCTAAGTACGCCCCCCCCCCACACGGGTGCAAGCCTAAGTACGCCCCCCCCCACACGGGTGCAAGCCTAAGTACGCCCCCCCCCACACGGGTGCAAGCCTAAGTACGCCCCCCCCCACACGGGTGCAAGCCTAAGTACGCCCCCCCCCACACGGGTGCAAGCCTAAGTACGCCCCCCCCCCACACGGGTGCAAGCCTAAGTACGCCCCCCCCCACACGGGTGCAAGCCTAAGTACGCCCCCCCCCACACGGGTGCAAGCCTAAGTACGCCCCCCCCACACGGGTGCAAGCCTAAGTACGCCCCCCCCACACGGGTGCAAGCCTAAGTACGCCCCCCCCACACGGGTGCAAGCCTAAGTATGCCCCCCCCCACACGGGTGCAAGCCTAAGTACGCCCCCCCCACACGGGTGCAAGCCTAAGTACGCCCCCCCCCCACACGGGTGCACGCCTAAGTACGTTTGTAGGAGTGAGGCCTGAAGATCATGTTTGTTCCCATCTCAGTGCTGAAGTGTGGTCTGAAGAACACAAAATGACTATTCGATCACAAATCACACAGGCATGGTCCACGGTTGTCACCTACTGTGAACAATGGTGTGTAGTCATCACTGGGGTACATGCATGTAGACAAGACATGGCTGTGAACAATGGCGTGTAGTCATCCCTGGGGTACATGCATGTAGATGAGACATGGCTGTGAACAATGGTGTGTAGTCATCCCTGGGGTACATGCATGTAGATGAGACATGGCTGTGAACAATGGCGTGTAGTCATCACTGGGGTACATGCATGTAGATGAGACATGGCTGTGAACAATGGCGTGTAGTCATCACTGGGGTACATGCATGTAGATGAGACATGGCTGTGAACAATGGCGTGTAGTCATCACTGGGGTACATGCATGTAGATGAGACATGGCTGTGAACAATGGCGTGTAGTCATCACTGGGGTACATGCATGTAGATGAGACATGGCTGTGAACAATGGTGTGTAGTCATCCCTGGGGTACATGCATGTAGATGAGACATGGCTGTGAACAATGGCGTGTAGTCATCACTGGGGTACATGCATGTAGATGAGACATGGCTGTGAACAATGGCGTGTAGTCATCACTGGGGTACATGCATGTAGATGAGACATGGCTGTGAACAATGGCGTGTAGTCATCACTGGGGTACATGCATGTAGATGAGACATGGCTGTGAACAATGGCGTGTAGTCATCACTGGGGTACATGCATGTAGAGAAGACATGGCTGTGAACAATGGCGTGTAGTCATCACTGGGGTACATGCATGTAGATGAGACATGGCTGTGAACAATGGCGTGTAGTCATCACTGGGGTACATGCATGTAGATGAGACATGGCTGCAGGAGATCAGCAGCACTGAGATGAATAAAAGGCAAAAGAAGTATTTAATATAAAGAAAAGTCATGTTGTTGTGATAATCATTGCCGAGTAAACAAATTGCCATCAGTTTGGGTTTACATCACTGAACAACATAAAACACTGAATGTCATCTACATGTCAATAATGGGGGATTAGAACATTCCATGACTCCATTACAAAAATTTCTAAGTATTGAAACATTTTCCTAAACATTGTTATCTACTGTATATCGGAATACTGATTGCATTATATATCCTCAGTTAGCGCTGGCCAATCAGATGTTGGCTGCAATCTATATGTGAATGAAAATATGATTAATGTTTTTGGAAGCATTTTGTTGATCCATCATCAGTGTGGCTCACTTCTTGGAAGAGATGGCCAGTGATATTTCCTATCAGGAATATGAGCTTGTAGCCCCTGCCTGTGGCTTGTTGCTCTGCGATGGTCCGTCTATTGGTTGTCAGAGTTCTGAATGTCTCTATATGCCACCAGTGTTTTGTCAGTATCGTATGGTGACTGTCACATTAACACAATCATTACAGAAGGATGTCTGAGAAAAATCCGCATGTTTCTGTTCACAGGACCGTGCTTAATGGCACTATTTATAAGTGGCATCCACACACGTGTGTGCGATTTCATGTAACAAATTACTGGGACCCCTTCAATGTCGGTGTACAGCAGACAAAGCCCCCATCCAAGCTGGAATGTCAGGGGACTGACAGTTGTGCTGTAGGTTAAGTGGTGCTTTTTATTAAGAGCAGACAGCATGGAGAAATGAATAGAGCATCCCAACCCGACAGAACAGCTCATGTTACTAGTGATTTCCCATAGCTCCATCAATGGATCTGATTCCTACTATCTGAGTGTTCTGAAATGTCAATCGCCCGCAAATGCTGTTACACAAGAGGAGAGGAAGACGGGTTTATTTTTTACATCTAAATTAAAGTGAGTCTAAAGTTTATTTTATCTTCGTGCATTCCCTGCATTAAAGTGGTTGTAAACCCTTACATATACCTTGTGAAGTGACTGGCCTCAGGTGATACACAAATATGAAACAAATCCTTCTTACTTGTGTTGTACCTGTTTATCTGAAATCTTCTCTTCTCTACATCCATTCAGAGTTCAGAATTTATAAAGCTTGTCTGAGCGTTCAGAAAAAGGGCAGAGAGCTGAAGTTACACTCTGCAGAGCTCAGTGAGGAGAGCTCTGAGAGCTTATTGGAGGGAAGGGACACCACCCCTCCCCTCCTTCACACAGGAACAGAGCCGATGCTGTCAATCAGCTGGAGCTCCCTCCTCTGTCACCTTTTTTTTTTTTTCTCTCGGTGTCAGGAAAACTTGTCAGAAGTGATTCATGCTGACAGCAGAGGAATGAAGCAGCAGACAGACATGACACTTAGTGCTCTTAATGGAGACAAGTACACAGTATAGAGCAATTAATATGCCTTGTTCATATTTCATATCTGAGGTTTACAACCACTTTAAGGTAAAAAAGAAAACCCCCCCCCCCCCCCCCCCAACTGTTCCCCATTCACCCCCCCCCCCCCCCATCCCAAATACCAAGCCTGTCCACCGGCTGCAGATCCTCTCCATTCACTTCCTCTTCTCACGCTGTGTGTGTCTATGGATGCAAACAACTGGGTTTAGGAGCATGCCCACATGACTTGCCAGTGGGGGATTCCAGAAGAGGAGGTAAGCAGCTGCTCTGTGCATTAACATTGCACAGAGCAGATAAATATAGGAATTTTTAAAAAATTTTATTTATTTAAAAAAATAGGCTTTACAATGACTTTTATGTTTTATTTATAATACGAAAATACTCCTCTGCTGCTAACCCAATTATACAAAACGCCTATTTCTAGCATATAAGAATAAATAGTATATTCAAAGAGCAGCTAACACACCTGTCAAATTACAACACAGTATTAAATAAACCAAAAATCAATTAATGCAGAGCTAAAATGTGTATCAAATCAATTAAATACATTCACACCCAAGTAGGGATTAACTGATTATCGGTGTGGCCGATATTCACTTTTTTAGATGTATTGGTCAAAAAACTGACCGATATTACCGATATTGCTTCAAAGACACCGGTACCGTTCTTTAGAGCGGATGGTCGGCTTTATTGTAATAACAACCGATGCGGTTCAGCAGCCACTTGGCTGTTATTACAAGCAGCGGGAGGGGACGTCCCCCAGCCCCCCCCCACCACCTTCATCCGCTCGCCCGGGCTCTCCCGTCCCACCAGCTGGAGGCCTGAAGCAACCAGCCGGCACGTCCGCCGGCTGACCCAAGACCCAAACAAAGTCGATGCTTCGTTCGGGTCTCGGATTGTCATGACATCACTTCCCAGATTACTGGCATCTTAAAGGCGCCAGTTTTAAAAAAGAAAGTATTCAAAAATGCCGATCTTGACGTTTTGAATACTTTGAAGTGGAGGGGTTTGGGGTCCCCCCAATCTCTCCATAAACCCCCGATCTCTCAATAAAGAGTACCTCTCACATGCCTATTACTGTCACAAGGGATGTTTACATTCCTTGTGTCAGCAATAACAGTGATAATAAAACAAAAAGATGTAAAATGACAGTGTAAAAATATATGTACAAAATATCGGCAGGAGAGGTGGCCGAAATATCGGTATCGTATCAGTACTGAAAAAACGATATCGGTCAATCCCTACACCCAAGGAAAATATTGCTGTGCAAATTAATATCCCATACATCAATAAAAGTCCACATGCAATTCATAAAATTGTGTAGTAGATCCATTAAATAAGTATACAAATTATAATAAATATGAAGAAAGTGCCACTGTCAAAGAAACTATTAACAGAAGAATCAAATCCAAAGAAATGTCTATAAAAGTCTGTGCACCAACTCCAAGTGCTCCAAAATCATGCCGTGAATAAAACTGTGCACAAACTTTTAATAGAAATCTGAAGGTGTATTCAGTGTAAGAAATCCACAATCCACCGTTTATCACTTCACACACCACTGTGCCCCACTTGGATGTGTCCTCACCTTCTCATGTGGGCCCCACTAGCATGTACAGGCAATTACAGCTCAATAAAACCATTAGATCCTCCTCAGTTTAACTGATCCTGCAATTGCCCTTTGAGATCTTCTTTCCATCCAACAAATACCAACACCATCTGTAGACAAAGCTTCATAGTGTTCACCGTTTTTTTTTTTTTTTTTTTTTTTTAATTATTATTATTTGGCTACATAGAACAATAAAATGCACTTACAATAGCAGAGCTAAAACTGACTCTGCCAGGTGGGTGCAGACCCCCCGCTGTCATGTTCCTCTTATGCCCTGTACACACGATCGGACATTCCGACAACAAAATCCATGGATTTGTTCAGACGGATGTTGGCTCAAACTTGTCTTGCATCCACACGGTCACACAAATCTTGTTGGAAATTCCGAACGTCAAGAACGCGGTGTTGTACAAGGAGCCGAGGTTCGTTTATTAAGTTCAATAGCCAGTGCTGCTCTTCTGCTTGATTCCGAGCATGCGTGGAACTTTGTGCGTTGGAATTGTCTACATACGATCAGAATTTATGACAACGGATTTTGTTGTCGGAAAATTTGAGATCCAGATCTCAAATTTTGTACGACGGAAATTCCGATGGAAAATGTCCGATGAAGCTCCCATCGAACATTTTCCGTCTAAAATCCGACCGTGTGTACGGGGCATACGTGTGATGACATCACAAGTCCCACCTCACTGACGTGTTGTGTCCTCATAGACTTTATCAAATGTCTGATAGTGATTGCTTAGCCACACTCTGAAAAGCTATCCATTGCAGATCACTTTTCACAGAATGGGCTAGTGGAAACTTAGCCAAAGTGTGATATGAATTATATTCTTATGTTTTTGGAACTAATGTGAACATTAAACAGTATTTAATTTTCTATGGAAGTATCAGATTACTGAACATTATGATAGATAAATGTTTTAACGTTTCAAAACAACATAAACCAATCTCTTATGTGTTTATAGAATTGTAATATTTACATTAGTATTTAAATTGCTGATATAGACCAATATGAAGGTGAAATCTGCAATGAACGAAATATGCATTTTGTGCCTGGAAAGTAAACTGTTTATAGTTTGGGCTTCTGAACTCATTATAGGCAGATCTGGACAGGTCTGCTTGGACTAAAGCAGTAGGATCAGCTTAGCGTCATTTTCTGGTATGCAGAAGCATTTAAATTAATCAATAGCAGCTTTAGGCAGGGTGTCACTGCTCCCAGGAGGGCAGTAGATATTAGTGAAGGTATTTATGTGGCACTAGCAACGGCAGTGTACTTCAGTAGGAGAGAAAACCAGATGTTGGCGCATTGAAAATACATGTAAAAAGCCATCCTCCAGCAAGCTGGGCGCAGCAATCGGACTCTGTGATGGAACCGTGTGCTTTACATGTCAAATGTACATTAGGGTACATTTGGCGTTGTTATTATTATTTTATATTATTTGTTAATACATATTTATCAATAATATGATGATAAACATAACAATTTACATAAATATTAACATATATATATTTGCACATTAATTTATGGAACACTATTTTTTTTTTTTTAAATGATCATTAGAGTTCTTCTGCAAAGAGTTGTATTTATCATAAAAAGTCTATACTGAGAGTGATTGCTATTGCTGTCCTATCCTACCTAAAATGCCAATTACCTGGTTATCATGCTAATACAGTGTTTTCTGTACTCATTCAGTCCCTGACCCAGAGAAAACATGTAGACCAAAAGTTGACATCTGTGTAACTCTCATGGCTGTGTACCCATTCTTGGCTGGGGATTCAGAAAGTATTGAATGTAGACATAGACAAGCAACTACCGTTTTTAGAAAAAAGTCAGCAATGACTATCTAAAAATGTTTTATAGCATGGATTTCCCTAGGATCCATTTCAAATTTACTCTGCATAAGTCATACCATTGGAAGACACATTGTGACTGGCTGCTAGGAGTAGTACTTAAAGCACCTCCAGATATGCAGTGTGTGCGGCAGTGATGTCTCCTACTTGGCTTCTTCACGGTTCAGGATCTTCTGCCATCTTGATTGCCCTGCCTGGCTGATGTCATTCCTGCACATGTTGCAAGGGAGTTCATTCATCCTGACCCCCCACAGATGCCGGAATTGTACACCGATCTGCCCATGTACAGCTGCATGTATACAGAAGTATGTGCACAGGAAGGTGAGAAACCTGTCCTCTGCAATAAAAATAAAAATTTATGTTTGCAATTTTAAAAATGGCTGTAGTTCTACTTTTTAGGAAAATACATTTTTTGTTTTTGAATATTTATTTGAGGTACTGTACTAATATAGCACTGACACACACATGTACTATATATATATATATATATATAATTTGTATGTAGCGCTGGTAGATTTTCCAATCTACCGCTTATATGTAAATTTAGTGGGTCATCTGGGCCGTACATAGTTCAAATTTAATTTACTGTTAGATTAGCCTCTGTTCCAGTTTGGCTGTGTTGCGTGCAGTTCCGCATTCTGCCTGTGGGTGTCGTTGTTACCCTGGGTTGGTGTTGGAAAGCAACAAGCTGAAGTATATGAGTGCTCTTCTGTTCCGTAGACAACTCGGCGGAGGTGGTCCTCCATGTTGCATTCTGGGAGAGAGTATTTATGGGGCAGACGCCATGTTTCTGGGAGCTTTACCTTATGGCCCTCCTGGCCTAAAGGTATGTGTTAGTGAGTTCTACCTCGCGGCCCTCCGGCCTGGAGGGTTGCGTTGCGGCTGCCGTGCGGGTAGGCCCAGAAGCCTGTCTGGGGCCTGCTTTTGCTGGGATGGTCCTGTGCTGTCTGTCCTGTGGGAAGAAGCCGGACAATTGGGAAGATCCAGGGGAGGACCCATCTTGGAAGGGACCATGCGAGGCTGGTCTTAAGAAGGGTCTGGTGACTCGATTGGAGGACGTATCTTAAACTAATCTGCCGGGTTGGCTTAAAGGTTCTGGTACTGTGTTTGTTGTTTATCGAAAACTACTACATCCTGTGGCAGAGGATCATATAGTTTCATTTCACTCAAGTCTGTGGCAGAGACTTTTTGTTCGTGCTACGTTCCGGCTGCTAGGTTAGTGAGAGAGACCTATCCGGGCGGGCAAAGATTTAACTCCTGAACGGAGAATATATTCACCCCTGAGACTTCAATTCATTAGTGCTACACCAAGGAACTTCCCTGCAACTCTTCTTCTACCTCTTTCCTGCTACTTCTTCCAGTTATCTCCCATTAAAGCATTGGAAAACTACTAAAGTGACTGGTGCCTACATTGTCTGATAATAAGGTTAACGTGGACTCTAAGTTCGGTGTTGGTGAAATTACAGGTAAAAAGGTGACAGTAACAGCCCGCTTTAAATCAGCAGCTCCACCGTGAGTTAGTGATATATATATGTGTGTGTATGTATATGTGTATATGTGTGTGTGTGTGTATGTATATATATATATATATATATATATATATATATATATATATATATATATATATATATATATATATATATATATATATATATATATAATTATTGTACATTCACTTCAGTCCCTACCCTCAGGGAGCTTACAATCCATGGATCTTAACCCACATTAATACATACATATACTAGGGCCAATTTAGATAGGAGCCAACTAACTTACCAGCATGCCAGCATGTCTTTGGAGTGTGGGAGGAAACCCATGCAGCCACAGGGAGAACATACAAACTCCATGCAGGTAGTGTCATAGTTGGTATTCAAACTGACAAACCTAATGCTGCCAGGCAGAGGTGCTAATCAATCACTAAGCCACTGTGCTGCCCCGTACACTCTGTAGGGGGCCAAGGGATGAGCCTTTTTAGAAAGCTGAAGTTTTCTCATGCAAAACAGTTTGGGGGTTATGTATGTAAAGTATGCTATCAAGAAAATATCTTGTTGTCCATAGAAACCAATCAGAATTGTGTTGTCATTTTTAAAATATGCCAAAATGACAGTTGTAATTTTGATTGGTTTCTATGGGCCACAAGAAAGTTCCTTATTAACACACTTTTCATAGATTTCCTGCTTATTTTCACTAGTGATAAATACAACCTGAGTATCCTGAGTGAAACTGGGTGTAGGTGGCCATACATGCTTTGATAAACAAGCAATTTATCTTCCAATTGACCTCAGGTCCACCTGTCAGATTTTCAGGCGAGCCTGATCAGGCCCCCCAGTAGGGGTGCACATCTTCACTGGCCTCATGATTCGATTATGATTATCCTGTCCACGTTTCGATTCCACAATGCATCATGATTACTGCGCATGGTTTTTATCCAAAAATTCAAGCAGTCAGAAGAACTCAATTTCTTTCTTTTCATCTGCTTTTAGCGCAATATCCTATTTGGGGAGGGTAATTCTTATAACCATCCCAAAAGAGGGCTACAAGTTATTCACCTTCAGTTTATTACAGAGAACAAAGGGGCATTCTTTACATCTAGAGGAAAAACAGAAAGGCTTCTTTGCCATAAGAGCTGTGAAAATGTGGAACAGACTGACTCCTCTCACAAACTAGTTCTGGGCTGCTCAGTAGATTGTTTTAACAAAGACCTGAAATACAGTCCTGTCCCAAATGCACAAAATATAAGTGATAGTGACAGAGAGATATGGTGGTGGGGGATGGGATCAGGCAGAGGGATGGTGGGATGGATGGGATCAGTGGCAGAGGGATGGTGGGATCAGTGGCAGAGGGATGGTGGGATGTGGGATGGATGGGATCAGGGGCAGAGGGGTGGTGGGATGGATGGGATCAGGGGCAGAGAGATGGATGGGGGCAGAGGTATGGTGGGATCAGAGGCAGAATGATGGTGGGATCAGAGGCAGAGTGGTGAAGGTAGTGGAGGGTTGAGATCAGTGACACTGGCACTCACCAGCTCTCAGTGTCAGTCGATCCCCCCTCTTCCATTCTACTCAGTGTGTCTCCTCCCTTCCGGTGCCTCCAGTAAAGCCTCTCCTGATATCAGGTCTCCTCAAGCTCCTCCCCCTGCACTGTACTGGCTGTCAGCTCATCAGCTGACTTTCTGCTGCAGTGTGCATCTCTGTGGGCGGGGAAGGGGAGGGGGTTTTATGCACCAGGCAGGCTGTGTCTCCAGGAGAGGTAGAGCACTCCATGCACAGAGCTCCGGATGACGTAATCAGAGATCAATTCGGCCGAGTCGCAGCATCGATGCAGAATCGCGACTGTCGATGCATAATGCATCGATGCTGCGATTATATTCAACACCCCTACCCTCCAGTCTCCAGTTTACATCCTAGCACCCATAGAGAAGAGCGGGCTGTGTCTGTGTCCACTCTGCATAAGTGAAGCGGACCGGTCATACGCCTACTCAGCGGGGTTGTGCGGACAGATTCGCTGCTGAGCAGACGGACTCCAACAGAGCCAGTCTCCTGTGGTAGGGGCCTAAAAAATAAAAGCATGTATGGCCACCATAAAGCAGAAAAGAGCAGAAGTCAAAAGAATCTGTTATGGGGCGTACACACGGTCAGACTTTTCGGGTACAAAAGTCTGACGGACCAAATCCGACGGACAATCCGATCGTGTGCGGACTTCCCCGGACTTTCAGCGGACTTTTCCAGTCGCAAATCTGACGGACTTTAGATTTGGAACTTGCTTCAAATCTTTACGTCGTAACTCCGCCGGACCCAGAAATCCGCTCGTCTGTGTGCTAGTCCGACGGACAAAAACCCACGCTAGGGCAGCTATTGGCTACTGGCTATCAACTTCCTTATTTTAGTCTGGTGTACGTCATCACATACGAATCCATCAGACTTTTGTGTGATCCTATGTAGGCAAGTCCGTTTCGTTAGAAAGTCCGCCAAAAGTCTGTCGAAAGTTTGTCGGACAGGCTGTCGGACTTTTGTAGCCGAAAAGTCCAACCGTGTGTGCGCCCCATAAGAAGTAATTGGATGTGGTAGATTTCTTCAATTTCACAGAATTTTCAAAATGCTGGCCAGTATTGATGACTGACATGGGTTCTATTCACTTCTCGAAGAATAAGCATGGCCGAAGGAATTTGCACTTGTGGCTTTGATTACTTGCCAATTGTTAAGGGTTCCCCTTCCTTTTATCAACCCTTGCGGAAATCGATGAGAGAACTGCTTGTTTTAGAATCGTTGGTTTCTACAAGGCGGATTCTGTGGTCCTGCTGCTGCATAATTAAGAATTGCCTTTTCTCTTCTTTGATTACAGACTTTTCGGGAACAACTAGAAGTGAATCCAGCTCTCTGCACCGCCTCATTTTCTAGATATTAGGTGGTGGTCTAGCTCGTGGGGGTCATGACATTTAGCAGAGTCCTTCTATAACAGCCTCTGTATTTTGGTTGTAAACGTGCGGATTCTTGTGCTTGAGGGTTTTGTCCTCGGTAGTAAAAAGAAAAATTAGCTTTAGAGGATAATTGCTACTAGTGTGCTGTGCCTCTCTATCGCACATCTCTGTGATTTCCTACTCTGCATGTAATAGGACTCAGGTTTGCACTGATCTGTTCTATACGGAAATAGCTGGCACGTTTGGGGTTAACACAAGTGGCTTTTCAGTGTATCACTGGCAAGAACCCCAGGGCCCAATAGATCTCTCCAAGATCTGAAATGACTGGGCAAGTTCCAGCAAAGTGCTACAAGGTTGTTTTTATTGGATCCAGAAATAGAAAGTCACAGCAGATTATGTGGAGGTGTATCGCTGTGTCAAAGCCCTCTCTGCTTCCATCGTTCCTCCCCCAGCCTCAACACCACCCTCTTCCTTCCAGATCCTTTGCTTTCTCTGAACCCCTGGAGATTACAGCTGCTGATGGCTGTATCCGAGCCACTATTTCCCTGATTACCATTATTATTTTCATACATTTATTTGCATACTCTGTATAGCATGAGTGCTGAACAGAGTGAGCAGAGCTACAATTAACCCTCTTCTCTTCTGCTTTGTGTAGTAGGAATCAGCCAAACCAGCACCATCACCATTCGCTAATACAAGCTGGCATGACACTTCTTCAGAAGTGCCGAGAATAGTGTACCATTTTAAAGTATACCGTATCCCTAAAACCTCATGTAGGCTTAAATTTGTTAAAGTGATAATAAAAGAGAAGTGTGGGATTTAAAGTGGAGCTCAAGGCTCCTTCAGAAAAAAATGCACAAAAAAAAATTAGCTACAAATGGTGTAGCTGCTGACTTTAGGACACTTGCCTGTCCACGAATCCAGCGGTGTCTTCACCGGAGCCAATTTTTCAATCAGCTGTCGGGTGCTGCCACCACCATCCCCACTATGGGATGCCGGCAGTGAAGCCTTGTGGCTTCACAGCCGATCCCCTACTGCACATGTGCGAAATGCACCACGCTTTGTAAATGGCCCGGCGGCGGGGGAAGGAGGACGGGGCCGAACTTCCAGCTGATCTCACTGCAGCGAGATCAGCCAGAAGTGCAAGCAGGGACCTGTCAAAACCAGGTACCCTTCCCTTCCTCCCAAAAGGTGCCAAATGTGGCAGTGCAAACAAGTTGAGCTTCTCCTTTTGGGTGGAGATCCGCTAAAAAAAAAAAAGGTGGATGCAGCATTGGTCCGATGCTGCATCTCCCCCCCCCCCCGCCTCTAAGACTGAGAACTGGATGATCAAAGACCGCTGATCACTCAGTTCTTAGTCTTCAGTGAGCAGAGAGCCAGTGACTATCAGTCACAGGTCTCCGCTCTGCCCCTACAGCGCTCACTGGAGCTGGGATGTGGAGGGGGTGGGAGTGACTAGCTCAGGCTCTCAACCTTAAAGTCGAGATCCCTCCAGAGCCTGGTCCAGCTGAGTGACATCAGCTGACTGCGGACTAAAGCCCACTGCCGGCTGAATACGGGTCACAGGAATGCAGAACGAAGTACATTCCTGTGACTCCCAGAAGAGGTAGGGGCAAAAGTGCTTTAGCCCTACTTCTGCTTTTAAACCTTTTATTTACGTGTAAGTTGACCTTTTCAGAAAAACTGAAAGGGTTAACTAACAATGTATACCCCACCCCTCATTGATATCTCAACTCTTCTCCCTCTTCTTTCTGCAGTGCTTCCAGAAAACAGAGCGATTCTGATTGGTCAGCGCTGTCACAGGGCATCACTCTGGTCCTGGAAGTTCTGCAGAAAGAAGGAGCGAAATGGGAATTTCAAATCCCTGGACCACTAAATCAGCTATGTGACCAATGACAGCTCATAACCCAGGGGGAGCGAAGTACAGCGGGGACAGGGAGGGTGTACCGTATTAGTTCACCTTTTTAAAAAAAGAAATCGGAAAAAGTGAATTAACAACTCTTTAAATTTCATCAGCTGATGTCTTAAAGGGGTTGTAAACCTTTTGTGCAGCAGCACCCCCCAGACCCCCCCCCCTTTCTTACCTGAACTCGATCGCTCTAGCGACGGAGTTGAGCACAGCAGCTCCAGCTGCTGTCTCGGGTCCTCATTGGATAGATTGACAGCAGCAGAAGCCATTTTGTTTTTGCTGCTGTCAATCAAATCCAGTGACACCGGAGCCGGGGGGGGGGGGGGGGTCCTGCTGTCGGTGTCCATGGAATGCGCTTTCCGTGGGGTCACTCAAGAACAGGAGGAGCCAGGAGTGCCACGGGGGAGGGGGGGCACGAGGGGGAGACCCTAGAAAAGGAGGATCGGGGACACTTGTACAGAGGAGGGAAGTATAACATGTTTGTTATTTAAAAAAACAACAACAAAAAAAAACCCAGAAGATTTACAATCACTTTAACTCAGGCAGACTGTAGACAGCGTGAATTTCTTTCCTGCAACCACGGATGATGCCTGCATCTGAGAAAAAACACAGAGGATGGGGCATGCTGCTGCAATGCATGATGAGACATATAGTCCCAATGGCTAGGATGTAGGGACTGTACATTTTGTTGAGTGAACACTCCACGAATTTAATTTCAGGGAAATGGTGCACAGAATCTAGAGCACAAAGAGAAAACCAAAACATTTCTGGTCTTCTATTTCTATCCTGTGCTGCATTAATGCATAACACTTTCCTGTGGATGCAGATACGTTTTTAGTGCTACTTTAATTTCACTGCAAAAAGTCATTTTCAATATCTCTAAATCTGCAGCTTTTTATCAAAACACCTGATGATCCTGCAATAAAGGTCTTTGTTCAGGCACTTCCTGTTATGGAATTACAACATTCTGTCTGAGTCTTAGTTGTGGTCTTTCATTGTCAGGCTTCTAATAGAGACTTCAAGTGGCCATTTCAACACACATTTTGCAGGCAATGTTTACACCACCCTGAGAAACACCATTCAGTCATTACTGGAGCATATATGTATGTAGATAGGGAATTGTTATAAAAAGGATGCAGGAGATCAGCAGCACTGAGATGCAGCAAAGGATGGAATTAGAGAAAAAAAGAATTTGTTAAAAGTTAGGCTCCATGCACACTAGAGCTGCACGATTAATTAATCATTAAGAATCGAGATCGTGAAAAACAGGCAGTCTGCCAAGTATCACAACATTCCTCAGTCCTGAGCTAACTATAAACATTGTAACACTTTGTTCTTTAGATCAAAGGAATGTCTGTAAATGAGGGAAGTTTAACCATTTAACCACTTACGCACCGTCGCATGCCGATATACGCCCTAACTTTGAAGAGGAATATTGTTGTTATGGCAGCAGCTATCTGCCATAACCCCGGTATCCTCTTCTTCGGCTGGCGGTCTGCTTTCCGATAAGAGTGGTCTCTGCGGCAGGTTCGCCGCAAGAGCACTTTTATCGGTAGAGGGCTCCCCCGCCATGCTCCGGTGCCCTCCGCCGCTTACCAGAGCCGTTGGAGTCGATCGGATGTTATCCCTTGCTTGGGTATGGAGACGAGTGAGAGGAAGATGGCCCCCACCTGCCTCCATACCATTGCAGGGCAGAAGTGACATCAAAATGTCACTTCTGCTCATAGCTCTTAAAGGGCCATTTTTTTTTTTTATTGCATTTTAGTGTAAATATGAGATCTGAGGTCTTTTTGACCCCAGATCTCATGTTTAAGAGGTCCTGTCATGCTTTTTTTCTATTACAAGGGATGTTTACATAAAAGTGACACTTTTTTTTTTTTAAAAAAGAACAGTGTAAAAATAAAATGTAAAATAAGAAAAATGTTTTTTTTTAAATTCGCCTTGTCCCGCCGAGCTCATGTACAGAAGCGAACGCATACGTGAGTAGCGCCTGCATGTGAAAACGATGTCCAAACCACACATGTGAGGTATCGCCACAATCAGTAGAGGGAGAGCAATAATTCTAGCCCTAGACCTCCTCTGTAACTCAAAATGTGCAACCTGTAATTTTTTTAAACTTCGCCTATGGAGATTTTTAAGGGTAAAAGTTTGTCGCCATTCCACGAGTGGGCGCATTTTTGAAGCATGATTTGTTGGGTATCAATTTACTCGGCGTAACATTATCTTTAACAATATAAAAAACAATTGGGCTAACCTTACACCTTAACCTTAACAAATCTCAAAAAGAGGCTCAGTTCCTTGAGTGGTTAAAGACTAAACCTTTTTCTGACACTTGTTGATTTCAAGTTAAAATAATTATTTTTGCTAGAAAATTACTTAGAACCGCCAAACATTATATAAAATGGTGATTGTTGTAATATTTTATGTCACACTGTATTTGTGCAGCGTTCATTCAAATGCAATTGTTTTGGGGAAAAAAAAACGCTTTAATGAATTAAACTAAACAGTAAAGTTAGACTAATTTCTTTTTGTATAATGTGAAAGATGTTACGCGATCTTCGTGATCTTTATTCTGAGCAAAAAAATTGTGATTCTCATTTTGGCCAGAATCGTGCATATAGAGCATTTTTTTGTACAAAGTTTAGATGAGTTTAGAAGGGTTTTACGTTTTTTCTGCCAGTAAGTTCCAATCAGAAACGTGAACCAGAAGGTTGTGTTTTTTTTTTTTTTTTTTTTTTCTGCCTCTAAAGATTGAGCTCAAACTATGCCTGTAAACATCCTAACGTGCATGGACACATAGGATAACATTGAGCTGCTCCTACAGGCAGAACACAAAACTCCTGTAGAAGAAGCAACTTTTTTTAAGCCAGTGTGCATGGAGCCTAAAACATGGCAGTTGTTTATGATAAACCGTGATTTCATTTAGTTAGGGTTTGCATCTACTATGTCTTGATGTCTGGCGTTTTAAGGGGTTAAGTGTTTGATGACCACAATATTATCTGATTTTAACTTGTTCCCTGCAGCTTCTCATTGTTGCTAATTAAATCCTCATGTTCTGTAACATCTTAAAAGCTTATAGAATTAGAGATCAGAGACTCACAGGCATTTTATGTATTTCTTTCCTCAAGGAACATTTTGTCGCTTTTAAAGTCACCAATAATATAATTCCCACACTGCTAGAGACCGAAATATGTATGCACAAGAACTTCGAGTTCCTTTTTACAGTGAAGCACGAATCCGATGTGTGTTCAAAAGGCATTTCAGTTCAATCATGATATCGAGATTTTACATATCACATAGCTTATAACAATAGATCCCCTTTGGTTATTGTTGTGTAAAGTGGTTATATCCTATGTGGATTTCAGAATGTGTATACAACAATATATGCTGTTTACCAGGGATTGATGTTATGAAAAACACATGGTTATGATTTTTAGGAGTATAGGTCTTACTAGTTATGACACTACCGAGACTACGCCGGTTTCCTCCCACACTCCAAAGACATGCTGGTAGGTTAATTGGCCCCTGTCTAAATTGGCCCTAGTATATGTATGAATGTGAGTTAGGGACCTTAGATTGTAAACTCCTTGAGGGCAGAGACTGATGTGAATGTACAATATAAAGTGCTGAGTAAATTGATGTCGCTATATAAGTACCTGAAGTAAACCATTCTACCGTGCACCAATATGTCGATGAGCAGAAGAAGGGTATAGAAATAAGGAAAGATAGGAGATAAGGTGGGGGTAGGGGCTTGAGAATCTGTGCGCTCAGGGACTCCTTTGAGTCCTCTTGGCCAGCTTGGTTGATTTTCAGTAGGGTTCAAAGATTCAAGAGATGGTGGTCAAACCTTGGGGAGGTAGGGATCAATCTGTGGAGACCATATCTTCTCAAAAAGGGCCATCTCATCATTCAGTATGGTGGTCATTTTTATTAGTGGACATCATCCATTATACTCTGGATCTAACCTCTTGTTTATTCAAATTTAGTGGATTTCTGCCCTACCCCCTCAACTTTAAGGTGATTCTTGAAAACTCACTTATTCAGGGAAGCCTACCCCACCTCCACCTAAGAACTGTAATTGAGTCGCCTCCATCAGATTATCCCCTGTAGCTAGTACCACCTGCCCCTTCCTTTAGATTGTAAGCAGGGCTCTCCTATTCCTTCTTTATTGAACTGTATTGTAATTGTACTGTCCCTGCGTAAACTGTTAGCACTCTATAAATCCTGTATAATAATAATAATTTCTGTGCTTTTCCTATGTTTATGCTGGTTGCATAACGAACGTCATTTATTTACAGAGTTAGTTCACCTTTTCTGAAAACAAACACTGTCCCTGTCCCCGTTAAACGTTTAAACTTAAATTTAACAAAAAGCATGGAAATCCACTCATTTAAATACACAAGAGGTAAGGTCCAGAGCATTGTGGACCAAGAGTGCATGATATCGGCAATATCCAAATACTGTATGTTGGTGCTAATAAGTGCTAATTTCTTTGCATCCATGGAAACAAAATGCATTAAAAAAAAAAAAATAAAGTTGCATGTTTGGGGCCCTTTTCTTTTGACCCCTGATGATGTGCTAGAGTGTGAAGCGCATTGGGAGGAGTTAAGAGTGCTGACGTCACATCACCACATGGTCTGTATGCGGCGGCCATACTTGTAAGTTCCATTGACTGTGCTTTTTATTATTTTATTATGCTTCTTTGTATTTTGGATTTCCACAATAAATACTACACTATGACTACTTTATTTGGCTCCAGTTGGTGAACACTTGCAATTAGTGGACCTCCAGCTGTTGCAGAACTACAAGACCCATGAGGCATAGCAAGACTTTGACAGCCACAAGCATGACACCCAGAGGCAGAGGCATGATGGGACTTGTAGTTTGGCAACAGCTGGAGGTCCGCTAATTGCATATCCCAGGTCTAGTTGATGCCAGTGCCAGAGGGTAGAGCTGCACGATTCTGGCCAAAATGAGAATCACAATTTTTTTGCTTAGAGTAAAAAGATCACGATTCTCGCGACGTTAAAATCTTTCACATTATGCAAAAAAAATTGGGCTAACTTTACTGTGTGTGTTTGTTTGTTTTTTTTAATTCATTAATTTTTTTCAAAAAAATTGCATTTGAAAGACCGCTGTGCAAATACAGTGTGACATAAAATATTGCAACAACCACCATTTTATTCTCTAGGGTCTCTACTAAAAAATATATATATATTGTTTGGGGGTTCTAAGTAGTTTTCTAGCAAAAAAAAAAAAAAAGATTTTAACTTGAAACCAACAAGTGTCAGAAAAAGGTTTAGTGTTTAGGTGGTTAAACTTTCCTAACTAGGGGCCGGTTCACACTGCTGCGATGCGGGAACCCTGCATCGCAGGTTTCCCGGCGACAGTTCACACTGCCCTATGCGAACTGCTGGGAGCATCAGTTAAAAGTTAATGACACCCCCAAATCAGTTCACATATCGCAGTGCGATCTGCAAACTCAGACAGGAATCGGATCGCATGGGTGTAAACACCCATGCGATCCGATTCTGCTGCGGACAAAAAAAGGGTCCTGTGCGAGTTTAATGCGAATTCAGCCATACGATTTGTACACCAGAAATCAGATGCGATTTGCACTGCAGTGTGGTGTGAATCACATTCGATCTCTGACATCGCAGCAGTGTGAACTGGCCCTTACACATGAAGTATATTCCATTGACAAATTGTTACAATGTTTCTAGTTAAGTTCACTGCTAAAGAATGTTCTGATTCTTGGCAGACTGCCTGGATTTTTTCTTCCTTTCTTTTGACGGCTGTGGCTTCAGAAGTGCAGAGAATTCTTTGCATAGACAGAATCGTGAAACACTTTTTTTTCAAGATCGCAACGGGGGAAAAATCGGGATAACGATTCTTGACGATTAATCGTGCAGCTCTACCAGAGGGTTATCTTCTTCAAGAGACTGTTCCTTTATAGAAAGAGGCTGTTATTTGGATGATCCTATAGAGCCTTTACACTGCCTATAATTTACGCAGCCATACTTTGTGGTGAGTGCGGTGTGCTGGTGGTAGCACAGTGGAAGTTTTGGAGGGCACTCGTGTGATCTGGATGCCACTTAAAGAAGCCTGGTTCTGCCCCATCATCCACAGCCCGGCTCTGTCACCCTTCCACCCTGCCTGTTAGCTCGTGCCAGTGCCCGCTCTGCTCCCTGCACCTCCCTGCTGCTAAAAAAATGATGTTAAGTTCATACAATAGCCTCTGTTGGATAAAGACATGTGCCCCACTGTATGTGCTTTATAAAAAAAATATGCAGATTTCTACCTTATTTCAGAGTGCTTCCCTACGCTCATGTGAGTGCCCGCCCCTCTCCTCCTCTTCTCCCCTCCTTCCCTCCTCCTGGCTGACGTCAGTCTCTTGGCCTCTTCCGCTATAGCTGTCAGATTGGGAGAGGAGAGTGGCGAGCAGTACCTCACCGTACTTTAACTATCTACCTTTTTTGACCTGTTGAAGTCACTTCCTTTTTTCTGCACAGAATATTATTTAGTTTCATTCGTGAGTCAAATGTTTTTTAAATTTTTTTTTTATTATTATTTCACTTTAGATGTATAACGTTTGTATTATGTTTTTGAGCGCTGCACCTTTTTATTTATTAATGTTCTAAAATAAAACCCTACCCTCCTTCATAAGGATGTAGATTGCTGCAGGTTTGGCCAGATAGTCTAATATAAACATGTGATGAAAAAGGAATGGTTTGGAGTTGTTGGATCCAGAGTGGGATCCTCTCACAATGTGGAGTGGGATATATGAAGTAGAATGCACTGACTTGGGTTAGGCTGCTCTCATGCATGAAGAGGCCTCTGTGAGAAGCTTTTGACAAAATCTCTTTGATCTTAACATGTGTTTGGCTTTAGCCATTAAATATCCTCTAAATCTACCCTGCCCCTATCCTACAATTGGATTGTAGCACTGAAGATGTATCTGCATATCATAGACACTTTTATGGATACATTTATAGTACATCATGATCAGAGATGGTTTTCGGAAAGGATTGCAATCATCAGATTTTTTTGTGTGTGTGTGGTGTTATCTTGCAAACTTCTGCTTTAGCAGAAATCTGTTCACGTTGAAGTTTCAAATTCCCCCAGCATGGTAATGATTCCCCGGGACTGTGGAGACAGGATTGCAGTGTAGTGTGACGATTGCTAAGAAATTCCCCGTTATTATCAGGCTGCCTAGGCTCACTCGAACATGGTTTAATTGGGTCCTTTGGTGGTTTGTTATTGCCTATAGACTCAGTATACAAAGCTAACACACCAGGATAAGGATCGTTATTTAAAAAAAAAAAAAAAAAAGATACTTATTTTCAACCAAGTCCCATGAGGTTTGGAAATTACAGTTACGTGAGTGAAAATAAAAATCCCTCACATTGTGGAAAGCTTTATGAATTGAGCCTAATGTGCTCTGCAGGCAGCGGATGATCTCAGCAAACGGCCAGGTAGATGAATCCAGCCCAAGCAATTGTCTTTTTTTCTGCTCAGATCATTCACCCAAGGGTGCCCATTCACATCACAGGCCGCAGGATTGGGTATCAGGCATCTAATATCTATGGGTATCTGTACCTCATTAAAGGGTTCTATTATCTGTGGAAAATCTAGAAACTGTCTGTAATAATAGCTATGTTGCTAACTACTATAGGAATAGGAGCTAAGTCTGACGAAAAAAATCAGTTTGCTGCTTTTCATCCTTAAATCAAAGCTTAGGTGTTCTGTCAGATATGGCGACCCGCCAGAATTGGTAACGGAAGTGACGTTCTGTCATCGCCATATTGCTACACCCCACACTCCTCCACAGTAAGCACACATCGAGAAGGGGGCAAGCGGACATCATGTTACCCCCACCGGAGTTTTGCATTTCACAGTTATTTTTAACAGTAAACTGAGCATATATGCTGAAATACAGTATTAGGAAAGCCATCGGACTGTTTACACGTTGAATTATAAAAGCAGAGGTGTTCTGTCAGTCTGTCAGGTTTGCCGCTGCTTTTAAAATTCCACATCTAAACAGTCCGTCGGATTTCAAAATACAAATAAAGTATTTGACCTTATAAGCTGCGTTTACTGTTAAAAATAAGTGTGAAATGCAAAACTCCGGTGGGTGTAACAAGGTGTCCACTTGCCCCCTTCTCAGTGTATCCTTACTGTGGAGGAGTGCAGGGTGTAGCAAGATGGCGGCGATGGAACGTCACTTCCGTTACCAATTCTGACGGGTCATCTATTCTGACAGAACACCAGCAATTTGTGAATGAATTCCAATCCCCAGTTCATATTCCCATTGCAGACGTTTCAGAATAAGCGCTCGCGTATACACCTATGCGTTTTTAGTGCGGTTTGCAGAAACACACTACAGTAGGGCTGAAACAACTAATCGATCGAAAACTAATCGATTATGAAAATAGTTGTCAACTATTTTCATAATCGATTAATCGGCCAGCCGATTAGTTGGCCTGCATACAGAATGCATTATTTGTTTATGTATCAGGAAATACAGTGCAGCACACATACAGCTCATTACACCATCCATACATGTCAGTAAGTGCCTGAGAACTTGTGAATGTGTGCGAAGCAATGCCTCATGGAACATGTAGTCCTGGGCAGGAACTGAGTGGGTCTAAAGGTAGAAGTTTTTTTACCTTGCTATAGGGGCACACTATACTATAATTTGCAGCTTGCTATTGGGGCACTCTGAAGGCAGGAGGAGCCAGAAGCATTGGTGGGGGACCCCAGAAGAGAAGAATCGGGGCTGCTCTGTGCAAAAAATATTACACAGCGCAGGTAAGTATAACATATTTGTTTTAAAAAAAAATTACTGTACTTTAAAGACTGTGCAGGGAAGGTCAGCATCTGAACCCAGAGAAGGTGGAGGCTGATAGACTGGAGGTAATAGAAGGCATTACTATTACATTTAAAGTAAACTTTTACATGGAGGCAAGCCACATTACGTGGGAGCAGGGCACATTACGTGGGAGCAGGGCACATTACGTGGGAGCATGGCACATTACGTGGGAGCAGGGCACATTACGTGGGAGCAGGGCACATTACATGAGGGCAGGGCACATTATGTGGGAGCAGGGCACATTATGTGGGAGCAGGGCACATTATGTGGGAGCAGGACACATTACGTGGGAGCAGGGCACATTACATGAGGGCAGGGCACATTACGTGGGAACAGGGCACATTTCAAGGAGGCAGGGCACATTACATGAGGGCAGGGCACATTATGTGGGAGCAGGGCACATTACGTGGGAGCAGGGCACATTACATGCGCCCCAGTGTAAAAGGGGTCTAAATAAAAAATGTTATCTCTGAGTCTGATATCACTTCTGTCCCTTATTCTCAGAGTAGATTAGAGATTTTGCTCCCTAATCATATAGTTGGTTATTTATATTTACCACTGCATATAGATTTTTAAGAATAAATTGCCTTTTTTTTAAAACTTTTTACATATTAAATTATACACCACACTTTTTTTTTTTTTAAGGTTATTAATCGATTCTTCGAAACAATAATCAGCCAACTAATCGATTATCAAAATAATTGTTAGTTGCAGCCCTATACTACAGTCCATTTTACATGGTTTCCTATGGTACTAGTTCACATCTATGCATTTTGTGCCCCCCACCCCAAAGCACCTTGCCCCCATGTTAATGAGAACAAGGGTCTCTTCCCGACAACCCTAGCCCGTGGTTGTCGGGGTCTGTGGGGGGGGCTTATCGGAATCTGGAAGCCCCCTTCAACAAGGGGACCCCAAGATCCCAGCCCCCCACCCTATGTGAATGGGTAGGAGTACCCATTCAACAAAAAAGCAGTGAAAAGTAAAAAAAAAAAAAAAAAAACAAGAGACAGTTTTTGATAATTCCTTTATTAGTAAAATAACTCTGAGCCTCCGTGTCTCCCGGTGTACTCGTCTTCTTCCACCACCGTTTTCTCCCCAAGCTGTCATCTCCCGGGGTCGTCTTCCTCGCCGCCTTCTTCTTCCTACTTGTGTCGCCATCTTCTTCTTCCTCGCTGCCCCCGGTTACCCGCTAAAAAAACCCAAAAAGAACAAAAAACTGGTCTCGTTGAGAAGCTGTCTTCCTCCGTTATGCTCCCCGCTGTCCAGCGCCTCTTGTATAGGCATGGGTCGTGGCCATCCAATGATGTCGAACGAAGAGCCCGCCCATTGTCACGTCACAAGGGGCGGGCTCTCCAGGCGACATCATTTTATGACCATGCCCCATCGCAGCTGAACACATATAAAAACACTTGCTGGTTATCGGCGTTCCTTTCCTCATATGTGAGGAGAGGGGTGCCAGTAACTGGTAAGTGTGACTGGGGACATGTACACAGATGATTAGTGGAGCCCCATCAGTGCAGCCTATAAGTGCTGCCCATCAGTGCAGCCTCATCACACAGCAGTGAAGGAGAAAAATTACTTATTTTGCTAAATTTTATAACAGAAGCTAAACACTTCTCTTTTCTTTTTCTTTTTCCCCATTTTTGGTCTTTTATCATTTGATTAGCAAAAAAGAAAAAAAAAAAAAAAAAAAAAAAACAGCGGTGATTAAATGCCACCAAAAAAAAGTTCTGTTTTATGTGAAAAAAAATGATAATGTCATATGGGTACAGTGCTGCATGACCGCGCAATTGTCATTCAAGTGCTGAAAGCTGAAATTGGCCTTGGCAGGAAGTCTGTGAAAGTGCCCAGTATTGAAGTGGTTAATACAATTTGAATTACTAAACTGAAATAAATATGCAGATGAGGAAAGACTGAACTCCTTGTCTACATACATGTTCTGGGCCAGTGGCAGAAAGTACTTGAGCCACCATGAGAGCCAGGAAACTAGCATGTGCAGAAGGAGAATTCAGCAATGTCAGCCTCTGTGTTCCTCTTATGCCGCGTACACACGGTCGGACTTTTCGTCTACAAAAGTCCAACGGACGCTGACGGACTAAAGCTGGCTGGTAATCCGATCGTGTGTGGGCTTCTCCGGACTTTCAACGGACTTTTTCAGCCTCAAATCCGACGGACTTTAGATTTGAAACATGCTTCAAATCTTTCCGACGGACTCGAGTCCGGTCGAAAAATCCGCTCGTCTGTATGCTAGTCCGACGGACAAAAACCCACGCTAGGGCAGCTATTGGCTACTGGCTATCAACTTCCTTATTTTAGTCCGGTGTACGTCATCACGTAAGAATTCGACGGACTTTTGTGTGATCGTGTGTAGGCAAGTCTGTTCGTTAGAAAGTCCGCCGCAAGTCCGTCGAAAGTCTGTCGGACAGGCTGTCGGACTTTTGTAGCTGAAAAGTCCGACCGTGTGTACGCCCCATTAGGAATGGTTCTTTTAATTTGTCGTTTTCAATTCTGTTTTTATCCTGCAAATGTTAGTGTTCAGATTGGCCAATGCAGACAATAGGATATAGGAAGAACAGCTAAAAGATGGTGCTGTCAAAAAAAGTGCTGAACTAGTGAATGTAAAAGTTAAATAGAACAAAATGGATGGAATTGTGGAATGGAACACTGAGGATGGGAGGAATGGAAGGCTCCCCATTGGTGGTGTACTCTGTGCTCTATACACTTCCAGCTGAGTCTTCCTTCACCAGGGACCTGACTATATCAGGATATTTACTTTCCCTTGTCCTTTACTATGAGAATTGGTGATGTTCAAAGCTTAGCCTTGTTATTTGTATTACATTTCCCTTTACAGTCATGGATGTAGAAAAGAAAATCTACTGACAGGTCATTGTTCCACATTAGGGGAACGGAGAAGGACACAAATCTATCAGTCCCTATGTTATCCTATTAGATCTGCCTTCCCTGCGGGTGGAAGGAAGTCTGATTTATGCGTTTTCAGAGTGGCTCTACCACTGATGTAGTCCAGAACTATCCGAGCAAAGGAAACAGAACTCCAGCTTTGTAAACAGAGGCAGCTTCTGAGTTTTTTTTTTTTTTTTTTTTTCCTTTTTAGAAAGCTGCTTTCTCTATAGCAGATAATCCTGTGATATCTCCTGCCCTGCATAGAATCCAATCAGCTTCCAGTTTTTTTTGTCAAAGCTTTAAGGCCCCTTTCACATGGGCGCCTGCGTTCTGCGGGATCCGCTTGCTCGGCGGGGATTAGCGGAGCATTCAGGTCCGCTTCCTCAGCAGGGGAATGCTCCGATGATCCCCGCTGAGCATGCGGATGACAGGTCCTTCTCCGCTTACTGGGCAGAGCAGGGATGGACACAGTCCCGCTCACCTCGATCGAAAGGAAAATTGACTGCTTGTCCATTTTCATCCGATCCACCAGACGGATGGGAAAATAGGACCACCATCCACCTGGATTTGGCAGAGAGGATCGGATAGCAGCGGGTGTCAGCAGACATGTCCCTGCTGACATCCGCCGCTCCATAGAGGTGAATGGAGGGTCCAATCGGGTCTGCCTCCTAGCTACCATAACCCCGGTATCCTTGTCTTCTTCCGGCGGTCCGCTTTCCGATAAGAGTGGTCTCTGTGTCAGATTTGCAGCAAGATCAATTTTATTGGCAGCGGGAGAGCCCCCCCCGCCGCACTCCAGTGCCCTCCACCGCTTGCTGGAGCTGTCGGCAGCGGCAGAGGCGATCGGACCCTTTCACGTGCTGGGTATGGAGCTGAGTGAGGGGAAGATGGGCCCTCACCCGTCTCCATACCATTGCTGGGCGGAAACAATGTCAAAACATCACTTCCGCCCATAGCTCTTAAAGGGCCATTTTAAAAAAAATGATTTTTCAAAGAAAAAACTGTTTTTAAATTATAAACAACAAATCTCAAAAAGAGGCCCAGTCCTTTAAAGTGGGGTTCCACCCAAAAAAAAAAACTACATGAAAAATCCTAAAAAAAAAATACTAAAAAAATTTGGATATTTTTAGTCTGCCTCTTCCAGTGCCTACGCTGGTGACATCACTTCCCCCTTGGCACAGGAAGGGCTCAGCTCTGCTCCCTCCCTCCTGTCCCTTGGCACAGGAAGGGCTCAGCTCTGCTCCCTCCCTCCTGTCCCTTGGCACAGGAAGGGCTCAGCTCTGCTCCCTCCCTCCTGTCAATCATCTGGGAACCATTACAGGTCCCAGGTGACTGTGCGGCCAATCACAGCGCGCGGCGCCGCTCGCGCATGCGCAGTGGGTGCCAGGCTGTGAAGCCACAGCCTGGCGCCCACAGTTGCAATGCCGGCGCTGCTGAACGGAGGGGGAGACGAGCGGGGCTTCGATCCCCCGCATCACTGGACCCTGGGACAGGTAAGTGTCCAATTAAAAGTCAGCAGCTGCAGTATTTGTAGCTGCTGACTTTTAATTTTTTTTTTTTTGACTGGACCTCGGGTGGAACTCCTCTTTAAGTGGTTAAGAGACTCTTTGGTTGTTCTTCACTTTCTGCGATTAGTGTGGTATGGTCTGCATATCTCAGGTGGTTGTTGATATTTCTCCCTGCGATCCTAATTCCAGCTTGTGATTTGTTGATCCTGGCATTTTGCATGATGTACTCTGTACTCTACTAAATAAGTAGGGTGACTGCAAGGTTTTGTTTTTTAGTTGCCCAGAATTGGGCTTTAGGTGAGCTATGTTTGAGTCTGCTTTGATTTCTGGCACACACATGGTTAACTTTTTTTCTGCTTGCAGTTAATAGCTTGCAAATAAAGAGGATATAATTGGTATGTCTCAAAGGATCCAGCCTTTCTGTCTTCACTTTCCAGTGTGTTTCCTAATGGGGCCATGTCTTACTCCTGCTTGTAATTAAAACACCTTTCAGCAAGCATAGACATTAGACAACCCCAGTCTCTGCGTTCCTATTGCTAAGTTTAACCCTTTCCTATTGCATGTATTAGGTATATTTTGTTTATCACAGAAACAACACGAAATGGTCAGAAATGATTACTGCTCTTAATTATGGGTATTTACGAAATCTTACACAGGCAGGAAAAGCAGGTGATTGACAGAATGATAGGACAATCTTAAAGGTGGCTACAGAATGTAAAAGGAGGGCACAACCTTTTGGGCCCCCCTTCATGGGTTTGCGGCTGCCCCCTTCCCCCCCTCATTTCATTTACAGGTATAGGGTAAGGGTTTGGTGGGTACACTGCCCCTTTAAGAAGATTGCAGGCTTCACAGGTGAGTCAGGTATGGCCAATGGGAACACCTGGAAGGTGCTGGAACAGGCAGGGAGCTGTTTAAAAGGGGGCCAGAACAGGAAATGGTTCTCTTTGGACCTTCTAGCAAGTAGCTTTCCCTCCCCTTCCGCCCCGCCGGAGGCGCACACGCGATAACACCGCAGTAAATTTAAAGGGACGTACCTGTACGCCCATTTGCCTGTCCGTGCCATTGTGTCGACGTATATATACATGCGGCGGTCAGCAAGTGGTTAATAAAAATTTTGACAATATTATGTTTATGGATTTCTGGTAAACCAATAAATAGAGCCGCGGCCATTTCATGCCATTATCTGTGTATTGGTCTTTTATTTGGGGTGTTGGGGATTTTGATGTTTGGGGGGTGGGGGGTTGTGGCCTGCAGTCCCAAGACAATGATCCTTGTGTGATCTAGATGAGGTGGGGGGAAGGGGATCAATGGAATTGCCTCCTGATATAATCTGGCACCAGGGGTATATATGTGTTGGCCCCCCCCCCAATTAAACATGCATGCTTAGATCTGAAGTGATCTGTGTAAATGGGCATTAAAATGCATTTGCAATGTACATGTAAGGAAAAGAAATGTATGCCAGCTATGAGTAAGCACTCGCTGTGAGTGCGAAACGCGTCAGATGATCCCTGTACACTTCTGCTGTAGTGTTTTTGTATACCTCCCATGATCCAACTTTTTTACCAATAAAGGCACTTATCATCAGACCGGTGTGCGGCTTCCAGATCCCTTCGCTTTTCTCTGCCTTACCTCGCATCAGCCAGCACCTGGGACTCTCCTCCTGAAGGATGTTGTTAGCCTTTCTTTTCCACTGATTGGAGCCTACCTGAGCGGTGGAACCTTCTCTGCCTAGCTTGCATCACCGGTGTTATTGGTAATCAGGACAATTAGACTGGATCTCCCTAAAAGACAGCAATAAAAACCTGACAGTGGTTCAAACCCCTCATAACTCTATCCAGATCTAAAAAAAAAAAAAAAAAAAAAAAAAAAAAAGGTCAGGGTAAGTAAAAAAAAATTGCAAATATATCTCTGCAATACAATCACATTTTCCGTGTTTTATCACTTTAAAGACCCTGCAAGTGCAGAAAAATATCGTTTTATCTGCCAGAAATACTCAGCTCCTGAGTCCTGTTGTGATTTGACAACATGCAGAATTTTGTGTGCCCAGTTTTTATCTTGCCTGACTATACAGACCCACATAATTTTCGACCTCTACAATATAAAAGCTAATCATTATGTAATCCCAAGATAAGGAGTGAAAGGGCTAATTACTCTCCTTGAGATAACACTGGAAGTAAGCACTGGAAACAGTTATAATCAAACCCTTTCTATGGTATATTTAACAGACCAAAAGGGAGCAAATAAGAGAAGTTTGTTGTTGGGGATTTCATACACTTTAGTAACCAGATAACAGTCCTGAAGTAGTATTCCTTTAAACCTGAAAAACAACACAGGGGCCAGGGGCATACATGTAATCAAAGTTGTCCATAAAATATATAATCCATCCGCTGCTCCCAAGCTCCAAAGACCAGCTGAGATAGATAAAGAAATTCAACACGGGAGCTGTTCTGGTGAATTTGTTGAAGCAAATGATGGAAATTAAGTTTCAATCTTTAATAGCAATAGTTCCAAATCATATTACAAATGTCTAATATTAAACAGTGGAAGACAAATGCCCAGTGAGCACAGTGATTCACGGCTGCCGTGGTGTCCTCCGCAGAACCAAGAGAAAGCGATGGATGGCTGTCACATGCCCTAATACTGTGGAGGAGGGATAATGTAATACAGGCTACGCTCCCAGGTCTCAAGCCCTACCAGATGGAAGGAGGCCATGGGAGAGTCACAAGGCTCCTGGATGGAGGCTGGGAGCCCAGAAGGAGCTCCAATCCCGGAGAATGACAACCACAGCTGTGCATGTTTCCTTATGAGAGTGTGTAGAGGGGGGTGGCCAGTCCCTTCACTCAGGTCTCAGATTACATTGAGCTCTCCTCTGTGCATTATATGATGTCAGACCCCTGCCTCCTGAAGTTCACAAATGCCATGCAAACTGGATGCCATGCAAAGGGATCTTCCGATAAACAGATACAACTTATGTCGGAGGATTTGTTAATCTCTGTGTATCCCTTCAGTGGGTATATGTAAAGGTTTACAGCCACTTTAATGTTGTCAGATACTAAACTGCAAGGGCATATTAACAGAACTGAAGCTTCTAAAATGGTTTTTATCTGGGATGCCTGAGTATAGAGAATAAACAATGTCAGTGAGATGGACCATTTCCAAGCTCATTCAGCTTTTATTTCCTTGATGGCCACTAGCATACATTTTAAGATTCTTACATGGAGGTACTGGGAGGAGGTTGGACGTCTTTTAGGCTTTGATAATTGGGGCACACGTATCGTGCTTGTGTTGTATTGCAGCTGTTACAAAATATAGAGAGATAAAAACACATAGATGGTGTAATGCAGACTCTACAGTGAGAGACAGCTTCATTTATATGTGACATAAAGTCACAGGTGACATTTTTAGGCATAAAAAATATTCCAATTTCACTTTTACTTGTATATCTGCTGCTCTCTGTGCTGCTTTCCTGAACTTCCAGTCTTCATAGAAAAGAGTTGACTGTGCAGTCTCCAGTCAGTCTTGGAGGATTGAGTGTCTTGCCACCCTAAGCTACAGGGCTGTGTATTTTCATGGATGCACACAGTGTATGGAGATACAACTATAGTGCCTTCATCCAAGGGTGGCTCCATAGGATGCTGGAAGAAAAAGGAGCCACTTTGAAACGGGAAACTTGGGACAGTGATCATGTCACCAACTGGAAGATAAAGAAGCAGCATGCTCCATAGGTGATAAAATTAGCTCCTGAAAGTGTTTTCAAAAACTCAGGGTTTAAAGTGTCACCAAACCCACATCATAAAAAGCTATCAAATGGTGTATTACATGCTGTTCATACTCACTCAGTCACTATGAGATTTGTTTTCTGTATTCTGCAAAAAATCTGGTTGATCCCGCTGCTCTCTATCTCCACCTTCTGTTGATGTCCCCGATTCAGCTAGGGATTTGACAGCTCTGCACATGCTCAGTTTTCAGTGAGTTTCTATGCTGAGCATGTCCTCCCTATCACATCTGAGCAGCCCATGTGACTAAAGAGTCACACATTTGGGCGTATACACAGTGGTAAATGACAGCTCACTCCCTCCCTCCTCCTCCATGCCCACTAACCAGCTAAACACAATTGGGGCGGAATATTACATGTAGATTAATGGAGGCTTCACCTCCCTCTTTTTCTAAGATGCAAGCTGAAGGGACATCACAGAATATGACTGGCAGAAATCCGCTGGTTTTTAAAATTTTGAACATTTCACCAGCAGCAGCTCCTCCTTATATTTCTTAACAGACAGGCTGGGAAAGATCAGGGCCATGTGACAGCTGTATATCGATTAGGCAAAAGGTACAAAATCTATTAACTGCTTTCGGACCGCCTACTATATATCTACTGCGGCAGGGAGGCCGCTCTGTGCCAGATCACATACCTAGTAGGTGATGTGACACTTCCGGGTGTGGGGCGCGCATGCTGCTGGCGACCCACTCCTGCTGTGGAAGCCCAGTGGCAGGTACCCTGGACTGGATGTCCGCCAGGACCCGCTGATTACACAGGACACAGGCAGAACGACAATCTGCCTATGTAAACCAGGCAGATTGTCATTCTGTTAGGAGGGAAGGCATCGATCCTGTGTTTATGCAAAGCAGGGACATGGATCTTTGCCTTCCCCTAGTCAAAGCACCTTCCCACAGTGAGTAAGCACAAGCTAGGCACACATGTCACCCTTTGATTGCCCCTGATGTTAACCCCTTCCTAGCCAGTGTCATAGTACAGTGACAGTGCATATTTTTTTAGCACTGGTCACTCTATTAGTGTCACTGGTCCCCGAAAATGGGGCCAGGTGTATTCCGATTTTGTCCGGCGTAATATCTCAGTCCCACTATAAAAGTTGCTGATCACTGCCATTACTAGTAAAAAAAAAAAAAAAAAAAAATATCCCATAGTAGCAGAATACATATTGTCCTAAAATTTTGGAAGAAATTTAATTTTTATTTATTTTTTTTTATTGGATATGTTTTTTTAAAGCAGAAAATAAAAAGTGTAATATAATTTTTTCCCAAAAATTGTCGGCCTTTTTTTGTTTATAGTGCAAAAAAATAAATAACTCAGTGATGATCAAATGCCACCAAAAGAAAGCTCCATTTGTGGGGAAAAAAAATATGACATAAATCATTTGGTTACAGCGTTGCATGACCACGCAAATGTTAGTTAAAGTAACAACGTGACATATCGCAAAAAATGGCCTGGTCCTGAAGGGGGTAAATCTTACGGTGGTTAAAGTATAAGTAAAGGCAAAACTTTCTTTTGTTTTGGATAGAGTAGATGGATTAGACCCCCTGTCAGTTTTTTTTCTGTCTGTGCCCCTATTAGGGAGATTCCCCCTTTCTCTTTGTCCTGTTAACCATTATCATTGAAAATGAAAGTAAAAGAAAATCCCAAATTTTGAGTTGTCTCCAGAAAAGTAATAGTGCAGTAATCAGTGCACTGGGAAATCTTCCAATGGAGATACTAGTTCTGGTGACCGGGGGGGGGGGGCAATGGATTCCCTTAATTTTTAGGGATTTCCACTGATTTCCTTTTTGGCTATGGGACAGGAAGTTAGGGTAAATCTCCCAATGGGATACAGATGGCAAAAATAAAAACTATATATTTAGCATGGGGTTCTGGAGTCTTCTCTCCCAACAACCACGGGGCCCTCCTGGACCCTTGGATCAGAATACTAAAAATAGAAGAGATGGGCGGCACCACACTAGTTTGTAGAGTCAATAAAAAAATGTATTCTGCAATAAAATCCAACTGGTTTTGGGGGCTCAACATTCCTTGCTCATCAGGGCTAAAATCAAGTTGAACGATCTGTCAATAGTGTAAATGAACAATCATGGCTGCTTGTTCATCCACAATAAATAGTCCATCCACATTTTGTCCTGTGTTTAGCCCTGATGAATAGGGTGTTATCTCCGAAATGTGTCTTTTACCAGCAATTAAAATGATCTTGGACTTTTTTTTTTTTTTTTTAAATCCGGTTTTGGTCTGGTATTCCTTTCTGTATTTTTGGATTACTGTTGGGTGCCCATCAAGGGAAGCCTTGCTGTGTGGGAGCCTCCTCTTCAGTGTATCAGGAACCATGAATCAGACCGAGACAGAAGTAAAGTTAAATCACACTTGTTTAATAATAATAATAATAATAAGGTAAACAGAGTAAGTGTAGTCAAAACAAGCCAGAGTTCAGTAACCGGATCGGGTAGTCAGCCAAGCAAATGTCAGAGAGCCAGAGATAAACGTAGTAGTACAGCAAGCAGGATCAGGAGCCAGAAGGAAAGTCACTTGAACAAGTCTTCAACAGGAATGCAGGAGAAAGTCTCTGTGATGTTGACAAAGGCGAAGGCAGAGATCAAGTGAGCTGGACGGCTTTAAGTAGGCAGGACTGACGAGCAGAATCAACAACAGCTGGGTAACTGTGGAGAGAGATAGGAGCTGACAATTAGCCGACAGCTGAGCGGCCAGCTCAGAGAAGGAAGGGCTGAGCCCTGACACATTGCTATTGAGCTTGTTTTGAAGTTTTCCTTCATCTGACCACATGTGCAAGTCAAAAAGTTTCCAGCCCCTCTTGGAGTATGTCGTTCTGGAGTCCCTGTTTAGGATAACAAAATACGAATGCACAATATATCTTAGTTTATTTGATAGAGTTGCATGCAGTGCAACTATCTCGAAGGATGTGTTGGTGATATTAGAAGGTCTTACTGCCCTCAGCTGCCACAATGGCTATGTCCTCTGAAGAATACCTGAATAGGAAAAAAACTACGGGAGACTGTAGAAGAGATTGAAACGACACAATGACTCTAAATGGAATTGTGAAGTAGAAAAATAAATGCAATTATGAATAGATATAGCTGATGAGAGGTATATTCACCTAGAAAAGCTTGTATAGATCAGTCACTATCTGGAGAGGAAGGATTATTCCACAGTAAGGTTTTATTGAAGTGGTTTGAACACATCCGGACTAACCCCTTTTATCAGAAGAAACGATTAATGCATCAGCCTCAATGTATAACAACATTAAAGAATATTTGGCGGGTGAAGAAATAGCATGAGGTCAGAGATTAATCCTATGACATACTCGTTATATTAAGTCAATCATTTCAGATACGTGCGCAAACCGCACAAGCCTCTTCTGTATCTCCTGAGCTGAGTCTGTAAGCAGATCTATAATCTGCATCTCTAATCTTGTTTTAATATTTCTTAGCTGGGACAAAGTGTAATCAAGTCTTGTGATTTGTTAGTGGAAGCTGCATCAACCGATTTACAAAAAGAGAGGTCTGCAGAGCTCTGTGACTCGTGGCTGTATAGCTATTATCTAGAATAATTGGGTTTGGATGTTCTATGATGACATACATGAAATGAGCTACACATCGGAAGAGAGGGGTAAATATAATATATGATGCAAAAAATGGAGTTGACCGATTTGGGGAAAAGCAGAACTTTGATTGCTTCTTATAGTAATTCCTTTATAATTGTGTTTTCCAGACTTAAAGCATAACTCCTGGAAAAAAACTTTTTTTCCATGTCCTTGTTGCTGATCTCCTACCTACCGACTATGCCATCCATGTTCTTCTGAGCTCTGTAATTCCTCTGCAATAGCCTGCTGATCTTGCTGAAAAACTGTTAGTGCCCTGTGGTTTCCTGTTTGTAAGACCGCTGGCTGCTATTAATCCCTCCTGTATCCTCAGCCAGCGGTCTTGTCACCTGCAGTTCTCTGAGAGTGAGCAGGGGCTTGTATTTCTGCCCTGATTGCTGTAGTGGGGGAAGGGGGTCTCACAACCCCCTGTCTGTGCTGCCCATAGAGGTGGTGTCCTCCTCCCTCCTTGTTCTCTTCTACTCCCTGCCAGCACCACTGCACTGGTGAGGCTGCACTGGTGGGCACTGACGAGGCTGCATTGATAAGCTGCACTGATGGGCACTGATAAGCTGCATTGATAAGCTGCACTGATGAGCTACACTGATGAGGCATCACTGATATGCACTGGTGGGCACTGGTAAGCTTCACTGGTGGGCACTGATAAGCTTCACTGGTGGGCACTGATAAGCTTCACTGGTGGGCACTAATAAGCTTCACTGGTGGGCACTAATAAGCTTCACTGGTGGGCACTAATAAGCTGTACTGGTGGGCACTGATAAGCTGCACTTCTGGGCACTGATGAGACCGCACTGGTGGTCACTGATAAGCTGCACTTGTGGGCACTGATGAGACCGCACTGGTGAGCACTAATAAGCTGCACTAATGGGCACTGAAAAGCTGCACTGATGAGGCTGCACTGATGAGCAGTGGATACGTCCGCTGCTTTACTTACACTGTCAAATATCTGTATAAGAGGTTTCCACCATCCCTGCAAAGTTTGCAGCCATTTTTTTATGTCTTATTTTTAGTCTGATGTGTATTATATGTGACTTTACATATCAATGAGACCGGTATTATGGTGATATTGAAGCTTACTGAGATTGCCATACATTAGAGGGTTCCACCATTATTGTGTTGATTAGTAAGTCAGCGCTGCACTTTTTTGTTTTTTACTCATGCCGACATTTACTTATACCGAACGCTGATGTAAAGCAGCAAGACCCGACTCTTTCTGTATTGTGGCTAGGGATGTTCTCATATACCATACCAGCACTGATTGCTGTTAGAAAGATCTCAAAGCTGCATGAGGATTATTTCTAATACTGAATTACAGCAGAGTACAGTGTGTATAATATATCATTATGGGATGTGTCTACAGTTCTGTAATGATTACATAAACATATTTCCCTTACATGCTTTATCTTCTGCAGTGGCTGGAGGGGGAGAGCACAGACATGCTTTACTGTTATAGGAATTTCCCCTCACTGTCTGTGCTGTGCTCAGTAGTGTGGCTACAGAATGAGGGGTGCGATTTATATTGAAGTGGGATTGTTTACTTTTTTCATGTACAGGCCTAGTGTACCTCCCACATTCATTGCAATTTGCAAATCGTGAAGGGAATGTAGAGTTTAATGATAGTGTAAAGAGAGGGGAGAGGATATCATGCAATCACTGTTCTAATAGAGTTCTAACACCTGCGATGAGTGGATCATGGGCAGGGTGGATTTGATTTAAATCAAGTCGATTTTAAATCATCATTTTTATAGAGCAACTGTCATCTCTGTCCCGCAGCGGCTCCTCCTCTGACCTGCTGTTGACTCACCGACAGTCTCATTCACTTTAATGGGATGGATGGTGATGCGGCAGTGACACAACAAGGTGAGGGACGTGGCGGCAGCAGGTGAGTGGATGCCCGCTAACAGGCGCTGCCATGATGGATCTGAAATGACAGTTGCTCTTTAAATGTAAGGACTCATTCTTGCTGGTAGTTAGAATCTTTACTATTTGCAAACAAAATGAAGGTTTTCCATTTAAATAATCTGTCAGGTTAGTAAAACAGCGATATCAGAACTGATTCAAACACACAGTTTGTAGTGTACATAGATTTGCAAAACAATAGGATAAAGGAATATTCCTGAACTTTTTTTTTATCTCATGGTTACTGTGCCATTGTGTGAATGCATCAATGTAGTGCATGTTCTCTCAGCTTGCAGAGCTTGGCTTCATTGAATGAGTTTACCAAAAATGTATATATTGCAGAATATACAGGCTCATGCTACATAATTAAGCTCCATTTGACACTGCTGACAGCTGTCTACCCGTATAGAGTTGCTTAGCTGCAGGAAATGTCAGTGAAATATGAGGGTGTTGATTAGTGCCCTGGTTGTTCATTGAGAGCTACCAGTTGTCTACTGCGGTGGTAGATGGGACTTGTAGTTCATTCTTGCACAGATCTCTATAAATGAATGATGCAGCTGTGTGGGTAGAGTCCTGCTGTTTTTAAAATGTTACAGTGGGTACGGGGGGGTGAGCAGGGGTGCTGCATGCATGTTACATTCTAAATACGGGTGTAACATGTTACTAAAGGTGAACTCATCCTTTAAATGTCCAAAACTGATGTGTGGAATAAAAACCTAGTCTGGATATAGGACTAAAAACCAGAACTTGACTGGCTAATAACCATGCTGGGTTCATTGAGTGCTATCAATGCAACCTAAGGGTCCTGTCAGACAAGCACTCTTATCAGATTTGTCTGTCGGTTTTTCAGGTGGATCTGAGCAAACGCTTAAAAACGATCTCTGGTTTGGAAAGAAAAAAAATATAAAAATCAGCAGCTACAAATCCTGTAGACTTTTATTAAACATGCACTTACCAGTGCAGGGATCCAGTGATGTCCTCACTCAGGCCGATTCTTCACCAGTCTTTGGCGCCACCATCTTGAATGTGGGAAGCTGGCTGTGCCTTCCTGTGGCTTCACAGCCGCTTCCCTAATGGGCATGCATGAGTGGGGCTGCGTTTTGTAAATGGACTTGCAGCCTCTTGGAATCTGTGATGTATCGCAAGAGGTTACGACGGGGAGGAGGGAAGGTGCTGAACTTCTGCTCAGATCAGGATTTAAACGGACCTGCATCTTTTTACAGCTGGCTACCCCCTGGTCCATCTAGGTCTGAAAAAAAAAGGTTTTGAGGCCTTTTCTGTTTACTTTGACCTAAAACGTGAAGGATGTAAACGGATGTATGTCTGTTTACGTCTGCCTTGCCATTGACCTAAGATGGGTTAGTTTAGATGCAGGAAAAAACAAACACGGATGTCACAAAAGGGACCTTTTTCATTCTGCTCTAATTCAGATTTCTTTACAGATCCCCTGCTCATCTGAGTGGACATTGCTCATATGAAAGGACCCTTAGGTTGATGCCAGACTGGCAATTTTGTAGCATAGATTAATCTTTGCTCCAAATTGCTATTGCCAATTATGCAACTAGCGATTTAGTTGCTAGAGTGGCTGGTGCTACAGCATTGGATTGTGCTCAGCTACAAATTGCTCTCCTTCAGTGATTTGAGCTACATTCCATAGAGATGCATCAAGAGAGGTTGTCAGTAGCGATTTTGCCACTGACACAAGCACTGATTAATCTTGATCTTTGAGCGACAGAATGACAAATCACTGTAAAATGTAAGCATTCCAATAGAAAATCATTATGCGTTTTAGCAAAAAATTGCAATAACAAAACGGTATAATAATATCTGGAAAAAAAAATTCTCATGTGCAACATCAGCCTGAGAGACATAAGAGAAAACTTTGACTGCCCATACATGAACCTTGGAATAAGGAATTCAGCCCTTTAGTCGATCACTTCATCTGTTCCTAGTCTATATAAATCTGGCAATAGCTGATAACTGATTGAAGAAAAGGTAACTGATGGCTACTACTTCTTCAATACAGTGTGAGGTGACATGTGGTAAAGAAGGAATAGTAGGTGTCATGGTTGTGCCTCTGACATCATGGTCTCAGGAAGAGGTGTACTTTATTATACATGACTGAAAATACTGACCAATATGGAAACTAACACCAACCTTACTGTGTGGTGAATTGTCATTATTCTAGGGCTGTACATTTTACCAAATTTTCTCTCCCTAAGTACTGACTGACTATTGATTGTGTTGTACTAAGGCAGACCATAGATGGTGCCGTTTACTTTCCTGCAACCATGGTCAGTGTTGATGGGGAAATCCCTTCCATTAAGCTATTGTGTTCTTCCAGCGAGGGAGTTGAGGGGAACCGTTCCTGCCGGGAGAACACAGTGATTATTATATTATTATTATTATACAGGATTTATATAGCTCCAACAGTTTATGCAGTACTTTACAATCTAAAAGGGAGACAATACAGTTATAATACAATAAAATACAAGAGGATCCTGTTCAGAAGAGCTTACAATCTAATAGAGTGGGGCAGGTGGTACAAAAGGTTGTAACTGTGGGCAATGAACTGATGGAAGTGGTAAAAGATTAGTTAGAGATGTGATAGGCTTCCCTGAAGAAATGAAATTTTCAGGGACTGCCTGAAGGTAGCAAGAGTAGGGGATAGCCGGACAGGTTGAGGTAGCGAGTTCCAGAGGATGGGAGAGGCTCCGGAGAAATCCTGGAGACGAGCATGGGAGGAGGAGATGAGGTAACTTGAGAGTATGGGGTCTTGACAAGAGCGAAGAGGATGGTTTGGGTGATATTTGGAGACCAGATTGGTGATGTAGCTCGGGGCAGAGTTGTGCATGGCTTTGTATGTTGTGGTTAGTATTTTGAATTTCATTCACTGGGCGATTTGGGAGCCAGTGTAGGGATTGGAGGAGAGGGTTGGCAAACACTGAGTGGTTGGTAAGGTGGATAAGTCTGGCAGCAGCATTCATGTTAGACTGAAGAGGGGAAAAGCCTGTGGAGAGGCAGGCCAATGAGAAGGGAGTTGAAATAGTTAAGGTGAGAGATTACAAGGGAGTGAATGAGGAGCTTGGTGGTTTTATTTGTTATAAAGAGGCACATTTTTGAGATGTTACAGTGGTGAATTCTACAAACTTTGACTACGATTGGATTTGAGGCTGAAAGGACAAGTCAGAGTCTATGATTATACCTAGTACCCTGGCGTGAGGGGACGGACTGATGGTTGCATTATTGATTTTGGGAGGGAATATTAATAGCTCAGTTTTAGAGAGATTTAGTTTAAGGAAGTGGGAGCGAGAGTAGACTGAAGGAGTGAGGTGAGGAGTAGACAGACAGATTTGGGTGTCATCGGCGTATAAGTGGTATTAGAAGCCGTGGGCGGTTATCAAGTGACCAAGGGAGGAGGTGTAGATAGAGAAGGGGTCCAAGAACAGAGCCTTGGGGGACCCCCACAGAAAGGGGCAATGGAGAGGAGGAGACAGAGTTGTAGGTAACACTGAAGGAGCGCTGTGATAGGTAGGCAGAGAACCAGAATAGAGCAGAATCTTGGAGGCCATTGGAATGTAGTTTATTGAGAATGAGCGGGTGGTCAACAGTATCAAAGGCCGCAGAGAGGTCAAGTAGTAGGAGTATGGAGTAGTGGCTGTTGGTTTTAGCAGTTAGTAAATCGTTAGTGAGCTTTAGTAAGGCAGTTTCCATAAAGTGCTGCAAGTGAAAGCCAGACTATAAGGGATCAAGAAGGTTATTTTCAGGTAGGAGCTAAGACAGTTGTAGACTGAGCGTTCTAGAATTTTAGAGGTGAATGGGAGCAATGAGATGGGTCTTAGGTTGGGTCTTAGGTTGTTCAGGTTGGTGGGGTCCAGTGAGGGCTTTTTAAGTATGGGAGTGATCTGCGAATGTTTTAGAGGGGAGGGGGGAGGTGCCACTAGAGAGGGTGAGATTGAAGATGAGATGTGAGTGAGGGAGTATAGGATAGAAGAGGGTGACCGTAGTAGTTGTGAGGGAACAGGATCCAAGGAACAATTGGTTAGGTGGGCATCTGAGAAGTTTTGTAACCTCTTCAGTAGTAGCCAGTTCAAAAGAGGAGAGTGTTGAATGTGCTGTTAGGCAAGGTATGTTGAGTGGGGAAGATGTACACACAGTGGAGGTGTCCTCACGAATTGCATCAATTTTGTCTTTGAAGTGATTGGCAATCTCTTGGGCAGTGAGTAAGTTAGTGGGTAGAGCGGGTGGGGGACGAAGCAGAGGGTTAAAGGTTGAGAAGAGCCGACGGGACTGGATGATAAGGTATTAATAAGAGAGAAATAGTAGGATTGTTTGGCAGCATGGAAGCAGGAATTGTATTTTAGAAGGGCAGATTTATATAGGGTGATAGCCACTGGCAGTAATCTTTTGCTGAAAATCTGACATGATGTTTGTACCCAAGGCAATCAATGGATCAACTTGGGTACATTCAGTCTGCCCATAGATGGTTAGAATCTCAGCTAGGACCTGCTGAACTGGCCGGAATTCAAACCATATATGGCCAGGTTAAAGTGATATTAAAGGCAGATTTATAATTTGTTTTAAATAACAAACATGTCATAAGGTAATGACAGAGGACAAGGGGGCAGGGCACTCTTTACGTCTAGAGGAAAAAAGATTTCATCTCTAAATACAGAACGGTTTCTTCACAGTAAGAGCTGTGAAAATGTGACATAGACTCCCTCCAGAAGTAGTTCTATTAAGCTCAGTAGCTTGCTTTAAAAAAGGCCTGGATTCTTTCTTAAATGTATATAATATAACTGGATACTAACATTTATAGGTAAAGGTGATCCAGGAAAAATCCGATTGCCTCTCGGGGGGGATCAGGAAGGAATTTTTTCCCCTTCAGTAGCAAATTTGATCATGCTTTGCTGGGGTTTTTCGCCTTCCTCTGGATCAACTGTGGGTGAAGAATTGTGAATATATGGGATTGTATGTTTTTTTTTTTTTTGGTTGAACTAGATGGACTTGTGTCTTTTTTCAACCTGACTAAGTATGTAACTATGTTCCTGAGCAGTGGGTTTGCACAGAGAGGCCCCCGATCCTTCTCTTCTCAGGTCCCCCCGCCAGTGCTGCGAGCCCCTCCCACCTGCCAATCTGCTTATCGCAACCAGAGCACTTTCACCTTTCATTAAAATATTGGAAACTTTGGTTGCTTTTAAATGATGCCCCGCTGATGTTAAAGTATGGATAAAGCCAAAACATTTTTTAATTTTAAAATAGGATAGGGAAGGGTTAAAACTCATCACCTTCATTTGCTTGCCATTTGGGAAATTTTCCTTCCCTTCCCGTTTCGAAGACAGATCAGGAAGTGTTAGGAAATGTCTCCGAACAAAGGGAAATTAGGAGAATTCGAGAGGACAAATATCATAAATTAGGAGAATTGGAGAGGGTAAATATAATAAATTAGGAGAATTGGAGAGGGTAAATATGAATTAGAAGAATTAGAGAGGGCAAATATCATAAATAAGGAGAAATACAGAGGGTAACTATCATGAATTAGAAGAATTAGAGAGGGTAAATATCACCAGCGGAGACCCACACAACAATGAAATCCTGACAGGGGGTCTATTATCCTTCCCTACTCTGTCCAGAATTGAATAAAAACATTTGTTTTAAAGCTTATCTATTGGCAAAATGTAAAATCATATGATCTTACTATATGATTCCACTTCCACGTTGTATTTCAGTTTTTGTTCCAGCCTACGTCTGTTAATCTGAATGATCTTCAAGTTTGTAAGCTTACTTTGTGAAGATCCCCACACATTTACTTCCTTAAATTCTGTGACATGTATTCACTGTGACCTTGTAAGTAGGCACCGCTGTGTCACACATTTCACAGAGCCTGCCTTCTGAACTAGAGGGCAGCTGAGAGTAGGTGGAGTCAGTACAGGAATCATTGTCGGCAAGCTGCAGGGTACCATGGGATATGTAGTCCTTGGAAATTTAAAGAAAACTGCAGAGAAAAAGCTTCAAAACATACAGGGAACCCAGGAGGTTGTGGAAGGAGATGGCTGGCCAACAGGCAACACTCACAGCATGAATTGAGATTTTTTTAATAAGCTTATATTGGACTGTCCTATATAACTAGTGTTTTGTACTGCTATTACAATGCTAATGTTATAAAATTAAAGTGTGTGCTGTGGCCAAAGATTTCCTTTAAAGCGGAGTTCCACCCATTTAAAAGTCAGCAGCTACAAAAAGTGTTGCTGCTGACTTTTAATAATCAGAGACTCGCCTGTCCCACAGTCCAGCGATGCGGGCGAATGAGGCACAGCTTCTCTCCCCCTCCTCTCTGCGGCTTCAGCATTGTAACTGTGGGCGCCCAGCTGTGGCTTCACAGCCGGGCACGCGCTGCATGCTGTGATTGGCCGGGCAATCTTCTTGGACCTGTGACATGTCCTAGAAGAGCCCCAGGAGGAAGTGGGAGCTGGATGCCTCTAAAAAGAGGGTATCCGCTCCCCCGCCCCCCCCACCAAAAAAAAATTACATGCCAAGTGTGGCATGGCAGGGGGTGACCATCACTTAAAGTGGAAGTTCCATTTTTGGGTGGAACTTCGCTTTAAGATACAATTTAATATCTTATTTTTTAAATCCCCTCCATGTCTTTCATATCCTGTATCTAGTGAACAGTGTTCTGTGATGCTAATCCAGTTCTAACAATCTAGTTTACATTTTATACCTAAAACTATTACAATTTTCATGTTTGTTTTTGTTTTTTTTGTTTTTTTGAGCCAAGACAATATAGCTCTACATAAGCCTGTATTGGGGTTTATACTTGCTTTGTACAAAAGTGACTTCAGAGTTACTAAGTCGAGTATAAATGTAACAAGATACCAGATTAAAGTGTTAATAAACCCACAACAGTAAAATCAGTCTCTATATGCAGTAAAACATGCTGGTATACTCACTATGGAAACTAAGGGGTTAATCCTCTGCATTGTAAAAAGGCTGTTTGAGCCTGTCTTCTCTGATCCTCCTCTTCCATTGTCCCCGATAGATCTCCTGATAGTACAGAGCCTTTGGAGTCACTCTGAACATGCTCAGTTTGGTGTGTATTACTAGAGAGTTGTGTTTTTTTGTTTTTTTTTCTGATTGGGAGGGTGCATGTGATCAGCACAGGGCCAATCAGCACTGTCTAGACAGAGGGTCAGGGGTCCTGCAGCCTCATAGGACAGTCAAGTAGAATGAAAACCCCTCCTACAAGCTTTAACCAGACACTGATAGAAGTCACAAGACTGCTATATACTACTGATGAGAAAGGGTATTTAGCAGTTTATATTTACTAAAATAATTGCATTTCCATGTTATGTGTACTGTGGGAGACCAGATATAGTGAATGCAGGGTTTGGGGTTTAGTAACACTTTACGTTCTTTGGATACTGTATGTAACTAAAGGGAATTGTTATAGTTAAGCCGGTGTGAATGATTCAATTCTGTATAACGTTTTTCTATTACATATATGAAATGTAATTCATTTTGAAATTACACAGTAGAACTAGTGCATAGGCAAAACATTTTTCATTGGTGTGCTACAAGTCAGTACTGGCTGCCGTCTTGTTGACAGTGCCAGGTATTACTGAAGTGAAGCCTTAGGCAGTATTTTTCCCATTCTTTCTTTGGCAACCATAACTGCAGATCATGCGTCATTCACATCTGAGAGCTAAAGTTTATTTCGACATCAGCGCTAGGAATTTCGAACCACGAAATTGTTAAATTCTCTGGAAAAAGGATTGAAGAGAAACTCTTCATCTCTATTTTCAACTATATTTGGAACATAATTGCACATATCATTTCACAAGTGAATACATCGAACACTAAGGTCCCAATACCTCTGACAGGTTTACACATGAGCAGGATTTAAAATTAATAAGGATTTATTCACATTCACATATTGCTGTCATTGATAGAGCTGAGTACAGACCAAGCCTTGGTGCCACTCACGAATCTTAAAGCAAGGTGGGCACAAACAACAAATCATGTTGGATGTAAGATTTAGGAAATCGGCTCATTTCCATATTAACAGCATCTTCAAAAGCAGACAAATGTGTCCCAGAGGAACCCTTGAAATCATTTCCTAGGCTTAGGGAAAGCCTGCTAAAACCAATTCATTGAAGGTCGGGGCCTTATACATTGGTGGTCAGTAGGAAGAATGCCCCACTTACAGCTGTGATCATAATACCACCATTACATACAACTAAAAAGATGATTGGGTTCATGCACCTGGCTCTGGCAAGCAGTGTTGGTCCCAGAACTATGCAGATACCATCAAATGGGAGTTCAATCAGCCACAGCTCAAGGGACCCCTAGCAACTTCTGGAGCAATCCTTGGGTTCCACAGAACCCTGGTTAAGAATGTCCTACATAGACTATCTACCTTAGCTTCAATTATCTAATTTCCTTTTTGCAGTGGAACAGACCCATGTTAGGGCTAGTTTTGCGTGGTCATTCCCAAGCAACCTATGCAAACAAGGTAGAGGGTACAAACTCCATTCAGATAATTTATGAAACCAAGATCAAGAATATTAGGAGAGATATGTGTGGGAAGATAAAAAGGGCACCGCATCCTAGATTTAGATTTCAAATGCAATAAGCAAGAGATGGAATAATAATAGATCTAAAAATAATTTTGAAAAAAGAGGGGCAGACTTGATGGACTACTTGGTCTTTTTTTCTGCTGTCACTCTTCTATTGGTTGGACTGGATTTACTTGTGTCTTTTTTTCAACCAGACTAACTATGTAACTCTCTTCTGTGTGTCTAGTTTACCTGCAAATAGGTTACAGTATATACAGTATATATCACTGCCATTATAGTGTTTTTTTCTTAAAACCTCTTTATTGCTTTGCCTGGAGTTCTCCATTAACATACCAAATACTACAGAATGTTAATGTAGTGAGTTTTAGATTAAAGGTGACAGTGGAAAATAAACAGAGTTACAGGCTATTTGTTTTATAGCTGGTCGTGTTCTATCCGCAGCCTTGGCGTGCAGTGCTGATTTCGCTGTGTAAATGTACCTCCAAAGACCTGTTTTGCAGTTTACTTCTGCTATCCATTTATCCCTTGTGTGAACAAGTGCTTAAATTAGGTACTTCTCTGGCTAATTAGTTGTGAGGAGCAGATTGCAGGAGGCTGAGCGTTCTGTGATTTTATCTCTCAGACACATACTGCTGGTCCTCGCCTGTGGCATCCAATGAGTGAAACTAACTGGCTGCTGATTAAATTAGGATGCAAACATCTTCTGACTTTCCAACAGCATTTATAGCATTTACCATAGTAGGACAAATGTTTTGCTTGTGTAAAAACCTGCAATATTTTAGTTTGGGTTATTTCTGTTTTCCCATAATCTACTGCATTCTGCATTCTACTTTGAGTTAAGCCGGCCATAGATGGCTTGAATCTCGGCAGATTCTGCAGGGACCAGCCGAGATTCGAACCATGTATGGACAGACTGATTGAGTTGAGCGATCAACTTGGGTACCACCAGCCTGTCAGATTTTTCATGCGATTATTGCTAGCTGCTAGCAATAATCACTGTGTGTTCTCCTAGCCGGGATGGCTTCCCATGAGGATCACAAATCTCATGAGGAGGCACTTATTGTGTAGGGTGCTGGTCCAAAAACAATAGATAAATTACCAGATTTCCTCTTGGGTATACTTTGTGTGATTCCAAACAAACCAACACAAAAAACTACCTGATGTATACTTATTCTGTAAGATTGGTCTTTATGTGGGAAATATTAATAGAGAAACATCAACAGGGGTGTACTATACCAACGCACCAAACTTACTATGACCTAAAACTTCACTTTTATTCATAACGGTCTAAAAATCCATAATGTAGAAAATGAAAGAAAGTCATAAGAATGCCAGGTGTATAACCTTATTGGGCAATGAGCCATTAGTGAAAAAATACAAAATGATGGAACAGACATACAGTACAACTGCCTTCTTTATACGGAGATGATAACCAGACAGCAAGTATGTCTTTAGCTGCCGTCAGTCAATCTTTCTGTCTGAGTGGAGATGTGAATAGGGTAGGGTCAGATTCCTTTTTCACATACCACAACCCAAAGGCATGGGTTGATACTAAGGGTTACTGTGGTTACTAAAAGGCTCAGATGCCCATCAGAATCCAATATATCACAGTAAGCTTCCAGCCTGGGAAAAGAATGCACTCCCATCAATCCACTTTTCACCAGTCCGCAAATATCGCTCTTTTCCTCCTACAGCTAAATCCACACTGCCCCAATAAATCTAAGTGCCCATAATGAAAAATAATTTAAAAAGCACAAAAATCCCTTAAAACCACATTTAACCTAAAAGTAAGACTTCATCAGGGGTGTACAATGTATAAAGTGTGTTTAATCAAGCCATTTGTGGGCGGTTCTTTACATGAAAATTTAAGCTGTACGTTGTTGGGGCCTGGCAGACTTCATACCATGTAAGCATTAGGCCCCTTTCACACGGACGGACCGTCTATCTGTTTTTCTTCCATCCGTCAACGGACATCCGACATCCGACAATTCATTCCTATGGGCAAACGGATGACCATCCGTTACCATCCGTTAACCTCCCGTTAACCTCCGCTTCCGTTTTTATCCATTTTTTTAAATGTACAAGGCTACGTCCAGATCCGTCAAAACGGATATTAACTGACAATGTCCGTCAACATCCGATCAGTTAAGATCTGTTTTGAAGAAAGTTCATACTTTTGACAAATAAAAAAACAAAGTGAAAAAACCTTTATTTTAATAGCGTTATGCAGAATAAAACTAAAACTCTTTTGAACATATCATGTGCTTTGTGTCTTTTTATGCTATCAAAACACACTGAAATATCCAAATTAATTAATAATTTTAAATTTGCACTGCTATATATATATATATATATATATATATATATATATATATATATATATATATATATATATATATATATATATATATATATATATATATATATAATATATATATACTCTGCCATGGAACTTCTGATGGAGAAAAAAAGCAGTCGCAAACTGTTCACGCATGGCGGTGTAGGATGGAAGGAGCAATGCTTTCTGGGTAATTTCCTTAAAGGCACAGAAACTGCTGTAAATGGATATTAACGGAGCAGAAGACGGATGAAAACGGAGATTAACGGAACTGAAGACGGATGAAGCAACAGATAAGAACTGATACATTTTTAACGTGGCTAAACTGATGGTGCCCGTGTGAAAGTGGCTTTTATGCTGCAGTAAAGTTTATCTGAGAGCGCGTTCCTTTGCTATCATTAGCTTTTACTGTGTTATAGGACTCCAATGTTTCTAAAAGAATTGCCTGCCATTTTTTTAGCCATTGCCCATGGCTTTTGAACACTTACACAGTGCTGACCAGCTCCTAAATCTTCTTTTTTAAGGGCCCTTTCACACTGCAGAGTTTTTCAAGCACTTTTTCTAAAGCGCCTGGAAAAGCTTCCCTTTTAAAATTAATGAATGTTTTCACAGTGGATCGGTGTGCTTCCTTTGCAGTGAAAAAAATCCTGCTTGCAGCAGCTTTGTAGCATGTTTGGGGAGCTAATAGAAACGCTCCTCCCCCATTGAAATGAATGGGAACCGCATCAAAAGCGCCACTAAGTGTTTTTGGTGCACATTTCAAGTCACATGTCTTTTTGAAAACTGCACCGCAAACGCTGCAAAAAGGCTCCATAAACACATAGGGAGTTATTTACGAAAGGCAAATCCACTTTGCACTACAAATGCAAAGTGCACTTGAAATTGCACTGCAAGTGCACTTGGAAGTGCAGGCGCTGTAAATCTGAGGTGTAGATCTGAAATGAGGGGATGCTCTGCTGATTTTATCATCCAATCATGTGCAACCTAAAATGCTGTTTTTTATTTTCCTTGCATGTCCCCCTCGGATCTACAGCGACTTTACTTTACTTTCAGTGCAATTTCAAGTGCATTGGGACTTTTAGTTTGCACTTGTAGTGCAAAGTGGATTTGCCTTTCATAAATAACACCCATAGGCGTTTTACTTTCAATTTTGAAGCAAACTGGTGTGAAAGTGCCTCTAACATGACAATTTCTACACGTGACAATGCATCCAGTGCTAGCCATCCACAATTTTATACTAAATACATTTTGGCAGATGGAATATTTACGTATGTCTGTCTTTAAACCCAAGCTCAATGTTTACCATGAGTTTAATTTCCTTCGCTAAGAGATGTGCATGCTGGGAGCGCTGTATAAACTGTATTCAATATCCACCACGTACAGTACAGTATATAGCACTGTTCTGGAAGCAAGACAAAAACTTCCCATCCCACTCTTGGAACACTCTTGGTGCTGCTCAACCATTCACAGGAAGCTTTATATTCTATGAATGAGTTCAAAGCTTCCTTTGATTGACTGTGACGGAGAAGCAGGCTGATGACATCACATTCTCTGACTCCATTTTGCTAATGCTACATTCAGTTTATACAGCATGCCCAGCAGGTACAACTGATAGTGAAGGAAATGAATTGTTTGGGGTCAGCTTGGTCCATTACTGTGACTTTTTCAAGTCACAGTAAACATGGAGTTAGACTTTAAGGTTCCTTTTTAACACAATTTTGTTTTCTGCTAGTATTTAGTGGTATGATTATTACAAAAAAATGAGCATTTGAATATTTATTATTTCTATTCCATTATTAATAAGTTGCTTTTGAAGCTTCTCATTAAATACATTTCTGTTGCTCTTTGTTCTTCTTCTAACCAGATCCCAAGCTGATTGCTGTAAGGTATGACATTCTGCAGACAGATAATGGCACAGAAATGTGTCCATATGAATAGTAGTACTCCATATTCCCATCGCACACGTTCCTGGAAAAGCTCTCCAGGGATTGGGTGCTGCAACAACCAGCAGGGAACTGGTTCAGAAGTCACAAGGAAAATGTTTGCCAGCACACTATGGATCAACAAGAAAGAGTCCAAGCGAATTATTTAGAGAGATTGATCATCATCACATGCCTGACGAAGGGGTCCTGTGTTACTCCGAAACGTTGCACTACTCTTTTTGATGTGATCATGCATTAAATAATTTGTTTGGAGGCTTCCTTGTTGATCCATGGTGTGCTAGCAAACACAAGAATAGTAGGGTACATATGTAGCATAACTCTGAGAGTGGGACTTGGTACTCCTGGGCCCAGAGTTACATAGTTGCATAGTAGGTGAGATCGAAAAAAGACACAATTCCATCAAGTCCAACCTATGTGTGTGATTATATGTCAGTATTACATTGTATATCCCTGTATGTTGTGGTCGTTCAGGTGCTTATCTAATAGTTTCTTGAAACTTTCGATGCTCCCCGCTGATACCACCGCCTGTGGAAGGGAATTTCACATCCTTGCCGCTCTTACAGTAAAGAACCCTCTACGTAGTTTAAGGTTAAACCTCTTTTCTTCTAATTTTAATGAGTGGCCACGAGTCTTGTTAAACTCCCTTCCACAAAAAAGTTTTATCCTTATTATGGGGACACCAGTATGGTATTTGTAAATTGAAATCCTATCCCCTCTTAAGCGACTGAATAAGTTCAGTGCTTGCAACCTTTCCTCATAACGAATATCCTCCAGACCCTTTATTAGCTTTGTTACCCTTCTTTGTACTCGCTCCATTTCCAGTACATCCTTCTTGAGGACTGGTGCCCAGAACTGGACAGCATACTCCAGGTGCGGCCGGACCAAAGTCTTGTAGAGCTGGAGAATTATCGTTTTATCTCTGGAATTAATCCCCTTTTTAACGCATGCCAGTATTCTGTTTGCATTTTTAGCAGCAGCTTGGTATTACATGCCATTGCTGAGCCTATCATCTACTAGGACTCCCAGGTCCTTTTCCATCCTAGATTCCCCCAGAGGTTCTCCCCCCAGTGTATAGATTGTATTCATATTTTTGCCACTCAAATGTATTTTTTTTTTAATTTTTCTACATTAACCACTTAAGGACCAGCCTCGTTTTGGATTTTAGGTGTTAACATGTTTAAAACAGGTTTTTTTTACTAGAAAATTACTTAGAACCCCCAAACATTATATATGTTTTTTTTTTTTTTCTACCACCCTAGAGAAATAAATAAAATGCGGTCGTGCAAAACTTTTTTTTTGCACCGTATTTGTGCAGCGGTCTTATAAGCACACTTTTTTTGGAAAAAATTCACTTTTTTGAATAAAAAAAAATAAGACAACAGTAAAGTTAGCCCAATTTTTTTTTATATTGTGAAATATAATGTTACGCCAAGTAAATTGATACCCAACATGTCACGCTTCAAAATAGCGCCCGCTTGTGGAATGGCATCAAACTTTTACCCTCAAAAATCTCCATAGGCGACGTTTAAAAAATTCTACAGGTTGCATGTTTTGGGTTACAGAGGAGGTCTAGGGCTAGAATTATTGCTCTCACTCTACCGGTCGCGGCGATACCTCACGTGTGGTTTGACCACCGTTTTCATATGCGGGCGCTACTCGCATATGCGTTCGCTTCTGCGTGCGAGCTCGGGGGTTTTTAAAAACTTTTTTTTATTATTTATTTTACATTATTTTATTTATTTTTTCACTGTTTTTAAAAAAAAAATTGTGTCACTTTTATTCCTATTACAAGGAATTTAAACATCCCTTGTAATAGAAAAAAGCATGACAAGACCTCTTAAATATGAGATCTGGGGTCAAAAAGATCTCAGATCTCATATTTACACTAAAATGCAAAAAAAAAAAAAAAAAAAAAAAGTCATTTAAAAAAATTACATTGAAAAAAATATGCCTTTAAGAGATGTGGGCGGAAGTGACGTTTTGACGTCCCTTCCGCCCAGCAGTGTCCTGGAGACGAGTGGGCGCCATCTTGGCCTCACTCGTCTCCAGGCACAGAAGGGAGATGGATGCGGTTGCCTCCGCCGCTACTGATGGCTCCGGTAAGCGGCGGAGGGCACCAGATCGCGTCGGGAGGGGGGGGGCCTCTCACGCCACCGATAAAAGTGATCTTGCGGCGAATCCGCCACAGGGACCACTTTTATCAGAAAGCCGACCGCCACACGAAAACGGGGATACCGGGGTTATGCCAGCTAGCTGCTGCCATAACAACGATATCGGCCGGCAAAGTTTGGACGTACAACGGCGTGCGGTGGTCCGGAAGTGGTTAAACCTCATTTGCCATGTAGTTACCCACCCCATTAATTTGTTCAGATCTTTTTGCAAGGTTTCCACATCCTGCGGAGAAGTTATTGCCCTTCTTAGCTTAGTATCGTCTGCAAATACAGAGATTAAACTATTTACCCCATCCTCCCGGTCATTTATGAACAAATAAAATAGGATTGGTCCCAGCACAGAACCCTGGTGGACCCCACTACCCACCCCTGACCATTCCGAGTACTCCCCGTTTATCACCACCCTCTGATAGTTACTTATTAACTTTGTAGAAGGGTTTAATTTAAATTTTATTTACGACACACATTCCCCTTAAAGTAATCCTGTCTCAAGCTCTCTGGCAATATAAACGGAGTATATGAAGAACATTGCATTAACAGAAATCTTCAGTAAAAACCATATGTCAAAACAATCTGGTGGGGAGATGTAGGTCCATAGATAAATGCAGCGGAGTTGTGTGTAAATCTTCACATTTCCTGTAAAAGTAGAGCGTGACCCCCTGACTTATTCCTGCTTCTCAAGTGGTTCTTTAACTTGATGGCAAGTCATTAGGAAAGATTAGAGGATAGAAGGATGTAAGGTCATGTTGGAAATGAATCCCTGCTTATGTATTTCTTATTGTAAATTCAATTTGAATGTCCCAGGTGCACAACAAGTTTACAGGGTGCCCACAGACATTCATTGACCGTAAAATGGCAGGGTGTCTGATGGGGTACCTAAAGACAGTAGTGTGGTACAGTGAAGGTACCATGGTGCTTGGAAAGTATTGGGGACAGTCGGCTTGCCAGATTTACACTCATTGTAGTGTGTAAAGCCCTCCACTGCTGCTGACGTACATACATCAGTGGCAGCGAAAGGGATCACCGCTCTAGGTGGAAATGTGGATACAGAACTCTCCTCGGAACTGGAACACCAGGTGTCGGCTAAGCATATAGCAACATGAGGCAAAAAGGAAGTTCTGGACAGCTGCACTCCGGAATATTGCCTTTATTAGTAAAAAGTCCAACCGATACAAGCCACAGCAAAAAATGGGACAAACGAGCTGATGCGTTTCACACTTAACAGTGCTTAGTCATATGACTGAGCACTGTTAAGTGTGAAACGCGTCAGCTCGTTTGTCCCATTTTTTTGCTGTGGCTTGTATCTGTTGGACTTTTTACTAATAAAGGCTATATTCCGGAGTGCGAGTGGCAGCAAAAGGGTTAAAGATATAGAACATAGAGAACTGTATTGCAGGGATGTACTGCATGTTTTTTTTTTTTTAATTTTGCATTTGACAGGCACTTTTTTTAAAGTGGTTGTAAACAATATATAGATTTTATAATATAATAAACGTGCTATACTTGCCTGCTCTGTGCAATGGTACAGAGGGTACAGCGCTCTCAGCTCCTCTTCTTCTTGGAGTACCACCATAGGGAATCACTCCCAAGCCAAATTGTGTGTCTAATGCACACAGCGTGGCTCAGCCCTGCCCCCCGCTCCCTCTTCACAGGATTTGATTGACAGCAGCAGGAGCCAATGACTGCCTCCAAATCCTGTGAGAAGAGAGAGAGGAGAGTGCCACTGCAGACATGCACTGGATCGAGATAGGACTCAAGTAAGCATTTAGGGTGGTGGTGAGGAGGGCTAGGGAGGATGGAGATACAAGCACCTGAAAAACGCCTCTCCTGCAGTCCCAGTGTGAAAACCAGAGTGCTTTCACACTGAGGCGATGCGCTGGCAGGACGTTAAAAAAAAGTCCTGCAAGCAGCATCTTTGGGGTGGTGAAGAAGCGGTGTATACACCGCTCCTCCGCCGCTCCTGTCCATTGAAATGAATGGGCACCGCTGCCGAAGCACCTGCAAAGCGCTTTGGCAGTGGCGCTACATGGGCGCATTTAACCCTTTATTTGGCCGCTAGCAGGGGTTGAAAGCGCCCGCTAGAGTCCGAATAGTGCTGCTAAAATGACGGTAAAGCCCTGCTAAAATTAGCGGCGTTTTACTGTCAACGCAAGTCTTGCCACAGATTCTGAATTGGATTTAGGTCTGGACTTTGACTGGGCCATTCTAACACTTGAATATGCTTTGACCTAAACCATTCCATTGTAGCTCTGGGCTGTATGTTTAGGGTTGTTGTACTGCTAGAAGGTAAACCTCCACCCCAGTCTCAAGTCTTTTGCAGACTCCAACAGGCTTTCTTCTAAAATTGCCCTGTATTTGGCTCCATCTATCTTCCCATCAACTCTGACCAGCTTCCTGTCCCTGCTGAAGAAAAGCATCCCCACAACATGATTCTGCTACCACCACATTTCACAATGGGGATGGTGTGTTCAGGGTGATGTGCAATGTTGGTTTTCCCCCACACATAGCATTTTGCTTTTAGGCCAACTATTTCAATTTTGGTCTCATCTGACCAGAGCACCTTCTTCCATATGTTTGCTGTGTCCTCCACATGACTTCTTGCAAACTGAAAATGGACCTTCTTATGGCCAGATTTGTGGAGTGCACTGATAGTCCATAGGACAACTAATAGTTGTCCTGTAGACAGATTCTCCCACCTGAGCTGTGGATCTCTGCAGCTCCTCCAGACTTACCATGGGCCTCTTGGCTGCTTCTCTGATTAAGGCCTCTTTCACACGGGGCAGATCAGTCATGATCCGCCCCGTGAACACACGCTGGCTCAGCGGGGATCGCTCCGCCGATCCCCGCTGAGCAGGAAGATGACAGGTGCATCGCTGCACGCTGTGCAGCGACGGACCTGTCAGAGCGCCGCTCTCCCCTATGGGGGGATCGGATGATGACGGTCCGTAGTGTCCGTCGTCATCCGATCCGATCCGAAAACGGAGGGAAAAGTAGGTTTTTCCTCCGTTACACTTTTCGGATCGGAGCGGGGTCGGATGTCAGCGGACATGTCACCGCTGACATCCGACGCTCCATAGGGATGACTGTATGTCCGTTTTTCATCCGAAAACGGATGGATGAAAAACGGACATACGGATCATCCGTGTGAAAGAGGCCTAATTCTTTCCTTGCCCGGCCTGTTAATTTAGGTGGACAGCCATGTCTTGGTAGGTTTGTAGTTGTGCCATACTCTTTCCATTTTCGGACGATGGATTGAACAGTGCTCCGTGAGATGTTCAAAGCTTGGGATTTTTTTTTTTATACCCTAACCCTGCTTTAAACGTCACAACTTTATCCCTGACCTGTCTGGTGTGTTCCTTGACCTCGGTGATGCTGTTTGTTCACTAAGGTTCTCAGAGTAAAGGTGGCTGTGAATACATATGCACGCCACACTTTTCAGATATTTATTTGTTAAAAATGTTGAAAACCATTTATCATTTTATTTCCACTTCACAATTATGTGCCACTTTGTGTTGGTCTATCACATAAAATCCCAATAAATGCATTTACATTTTTGGTTGTAACATGACAAAAAGTGGAAAATTTTAAGGAGCATGAATACTTTCTCAAGGCACTGTATTGCTGTTTTTATGTAGAGTTTACACAGCGTCCCAACTTTTTTGGAATTGGGGTAGTGTTTTGTTTATTTGCAGGTTTGATGTAATGCTGACATGTTAGTTTTTTTATTTCAGTCCAGATTGTTGCAGCTGATCAGTTTTTCTGTAAAAACTGTTTAGGCCTGATGTACACTGCTGCTGCTGAACGGATGTTTAGGAGCAGTTGGGCATTTTTTTTCAACTGCTCCTGAACTCTCCTCTGTTATCTCATCAGTACATGTACACAGGTTCGGCTACCCGCGTTTAGGCACGTTTTCGTCTAGAAGCGTTTTTAAAGGGAAACATTTTATTTATTACCTTCCAGCCTGGAAAATGCTAAAAGCACAACAAAAACTCAATTATCACTGCCTGCAAGCTTGATATACCATGTGATATTCCCCTCATTAGCCAATTATGCTGTACAATACACGACTTGCATTACTTGACACTGAAGTTGAGAGTCACAAACAGACGTTCCTCTGGTGGCACGCTTTTCCTTATGTTGGTGTCCATGTGAACTAGACGGGGTCTAACCTTTTCCAAGAGAACGTCAAAGCTGGCAATTCACATGCATGTAGTATTAAAAAAATCTCTGGGTAATTACACAGCTGAACATAGATATTAGAAAGTATCCTGTGGACATGCGTTGAGCCATTAATGGATGTGTGCAGTAGTGACAAACTCTGGTCCTCTCACGCAATTTTCTACATCTTTGGAGCCTCAGCAAAAGCAACATCAGGAGCATTTCCTCACACATGCTCATCATGGGATCCATATTAACAAACAAACCAAAAAAAAACAGCTAGCTACAAGCACACTGCTTTCTCACAGAATGGCTTAAAAATAGTTAATAAATATCTGTTTTTAGTGCTTTCTAATCATTTGGGAGGGTCTCCTGAGGTTATCTTTAGTAAACGCTTCTGAACGCAAACGCTGCTAAACACACGTTTTTAAATGTGGATTACTAGCTGTGATCCAGCATTCAGGAGAGGTTGAGAAACGTCCGTATACATGAAGCTTTAAAGTGGTTGTAAACCCATTACAACCACTTTAACCTACAGGTAAGCCTATATTAAGGCTTACCTGTAGATGCAAGAAATATCTCCCAAACCTAAAAGGTTTAGGAGATATTTGCAGAAATAGCGGCACCGATGTCTACGGCGTATGCACCGTAGACATCGGGCGCAGGCGCACTGAGAGATCATGCCGTTGGTGGCGGCACCAGCGCGCATGCGCGGGAGTGACGTAATCGTGGCTACGGCCAGTCACTGTGCCGGAGCCACGATACCCGGAAGTCACTCCGGGATAGATGGCGTCGCCGGAGGAGGGAACGAGGGCCGATGTGGGGGCTTCGATCTCGGGTAAGTAATTCATAATGAGCTAGTTGGCTATACATACTAGCTCATTATGCCTTTGTCTTGCAGGGTGTATTTTTTTTCTGACCTTTTACTTCCTCTTTAAACATAAAAGTTGAAAGTAGTTGTTGACATACTGAAAATATGTAAAGGCTTAAATACAAAAAGATTACCATCTCCCCAACTTGCAAGGCACATTGCTTAATGAGTGAATGAGATAACAGCAGTCTTTTGGCCTAAGCATCTGGTGTGGTTTCCTTCAAGCACGCAGCCTGTTTTACACCACCATAAAAAACACATATAAAATGTTATTTTGTAATGTCTCTGGAAAACAGATTTGTGTAGGAACAGCTTAAAGTGGTTCTATAAGCAAAAGTTTTTTTACCTTAATGCATTCCATGCATTAAGATAAAAAAAAAACATCTGTGTGCAGCAGCCCCCCTAATATTTACCTGAGCCCCATCTCAATCCAGCGATGTTGCATGAGAGCCAGAAAGCTAGGGGACTCTCCCTCCTCATCAGCTGAGAGAGCAGCAGGTGCCATTGGCTGCTGTCGATCAAAATTGGTGAGCCAATGAGAAGAGACAGGGCAGGGCTGAGATGTGGCTCCATGTCTGAATGGACACACTGAGCAACGGCTCAGCTCGGGTGCCCCCATAGTAAGCTGCTTGCTGTGGGGGCACTCGGCAGCAGGAAGGGGCCAGAAGTGCTGGCAGGGACCAGAGAAGAGGAGGATTGGGGCTGCTCTGTGCAAAACCACTGCACAGAGCAGGCAAGTATAACATGTTTCTTGTGTTTTTTTTTGTTTTGTTTAAAAATAATGCCCCGTACACACGGTCGGACATTGATCGGACATTCCGACAACAAAATCCTAGGATTTTTTCTGACGGATGTTGGCTCAAGCTTGTCTTGCATACACACGGTCACACAAAGTTGTCGGAAAATCCGATCATTCTGAACACTGTGACGTAAAACACGTACGTCGGGACTAGAAACGGGGCAGTAGCCAATAGCTTTCATCTCTTTATTTATTCCGAGCATGCGTGGCACTTTGTGCATCGGATTTGTGTACACACGATCGAAAATTCCGACAACGGATTTTGTTGTCGGAAAATTTTATAGCAAGCTCTCAAACTTTGTGTGTCGGAAATTCCGATGGAAAATGTGTGATGGAGCCCACACACGGTTGGAATTTCCGACAACAAGGTCCTATCACACATTTTCCATCGGAAAATCCGACCGTGTGTACAGGGCATAACACTTTAATATCACTTTAAATGAGTTCTTTGGGCACAGCATACACTTTCATTTTATAACATCAGCATTATAGTAAAAATACAAACATTAGTTATATATTTGACAATCCGATATAAGGTTACTTGAAAAAAATCTCCTTTTTGTGTTCGGAGTTCTGCTTGTATGCTGTCTCTTTCCACCATGTCCTAAGTTTTCTACATGCTTTCCAGCTTCTCCTCTGCTGTTTTAGTTCAATTTCTAAGGACTACATATCCAATAGTACCTTGCTGCCTGCAAGCAGTAATTCCTGTACTGACTCCACCTCTTGAAACTCCTCTTCTCGGCACCTCTGTAGAAGGCAGCTGTTCCATCAGATTTGGTGACCCATCATATTTGGTAACGGAAGTGATGTTACCAACAAGATTTGTGTACTGCGCATGCGCAATGCATTCCAGCATGGTCGCTATGCGTTCCAATAGGTTTCCTAACCTGACAGAACATGAAGGCGGCAGCGGACATCTTGTTACACCCAGGTAAGTCTTGAATGTCGCACTTATTTTAGCAGTAAACTGAGCTTACATATACTCAAATACACTATATCCACGCGACCTACTGAGGGTGTCCAAAAATGTCCTTCGTCCCTTATGAATATCAGTTTGGCGGTGAGCAGTGTGGGGTGTACCAAGATAGCCGTCACCACTTTCTGACCGCAGCCTTGCTGCTGGTTTTCAAATTTAACATGGAAACACTATCACAGATTTACAATACTGTATTCCACTATATAAGCTGACTTTACTGCTAAAACGAGTGTGAAATTCCAGACTTGCCTGAGTGTAACAAGATGTCCGCTGCTGCCTTCGTGTTCTGTCAGAATAGGAAACCTATTGGAACGCATAGCGGCCATGCTGGAACGCATTGTGCATGTGCAGTAAGCATTTTTTGCTGGTAACGTCACTTCCGCTACCAGATCTGATGTGTCGCCAAATCTGGCGGAACACCAGCTCTGTGAAATGTGTGACACAGCAGTGCCTTTTTAAATGGCATAGTGAATGTGTCACAGAATTCAAGGAAGTAAATGTATGCAGATCTTCACAAAGTAAGTTTACAAACTTCAAGATCATTCAGATTAATAGACGTAGTCTAGAAATAATTGAAATACAATGTGGAAACAATTTTAGATTTAGACCGTAGATACTTTCAAGAGGGACTCCACCCTTGCAATCAAAAATAATATATATTTTTTAAATCCTAGAAATTGTATAAAATTTAGAGAAAGCTTGTAGGGAAAGTTCTCCCTACATTGCTTTTCTCCGGTGCATTTACATTTAGAATTTTCAGTTTAATTGTGGGCTGCATCAGCATTGTGGTTTCCCTCAAAGGGCCAGTTGTACCCATGGTGCACAACACATAGAGTGCAGAGCTCAGGATTATGCTGTGTATAGCATGTAGATTTCAGGCGTGCAGTCTGTATAGGATGCAGAGTTCAGGGGTGCAGTATGTATGTAGCATGTCCCTGAATTCTATAGTGCACCCCTGAACTTTGCATTCTGTACAGAACGCACTTCTGGACTCTGTATACAGCGCACCCATGAACACTGCACTTTGTACATTGCACTCCCTGAATGCTGCACTCTGGACGTAGCAAACCCCTAAACCCTGAATTCTGTACAAAGTGCAGTATTCAGGCTGTACTATATACAGAGTACAGTATACAGGGTGTGCTATGTACAAAGTGCAGGGTTCAGGGGTGCCCTACATACAGAGTGCAGAGTTTAGTGGCATGCGGTGCACAGCGTGCAGGGTGTGTAACCCCAACGCCCCCCAAAGCTTTCTCTCATCTCTCTCTCCTACCTGGCCTGGCTCTAGTACCTCCCTGTAGAGTAGGTGTGCCTTACAGGGAGATCATTATCTCTCTGGAGATCTGTCCGCATCATACACGTGCGCAGGGATCTGTTGCATTCGGGAGCCGCTCTGCAAAGCTGTCACTTGTAAACACAGAAGGCTTCTGTGTCTACAAGAGGGAGCAGGAGCAGAGGGTGAATGCTGGAGGTGGCACAATATAGTTCTGCCACGTTTTGGCTGCAAAAAAGGTCACATGAAAAGGCCTAACAGACCAGATTCGATTCAGCCTACGGGCCTTGTGTTTGACATCTGTGATCTACACTGTCAGGGGAGTAAAGCTAGCCATAGACGTTAGACGTACAACAAACAAGACAAAAACCACACAATAGACATTATTTACCATCAGTGTGATGTGTCCCTTGTGGTGTTTTTTGGTTTAGGTGGAAATGTTTTTTTGTTCAAAAAAACTGTAATCTTCTGGTTCAGTGGGGTTTAGGACTGAGGGAGCTGTGACTGCCACTCATCAAGAGTGCCTGAATATGCCCACCCTTTCTGTCCAGCTCCTTCATTCGTGGTCATACTATTGCTTCTATGAATGGATGATGGGCGGATGATGTAAAGGTGTACCCCTCCATTCATAGATCATGTTACTGGTGGTAGGCAATGTCCCTTGTGCTAGTTTTGTATTTGTTTATTTTCTAAACTAAACTTAGGCTTAAAACAAACCAACTTATAACTTGAATGTGAATATTCCATTAAGTGGCTGGAAGCCTTTCATGTAGTTGGTTATTAAAGGTGAAGTTTAGGGTACAAAAAAAAAATATTGCACATACTTACCTCTGTGCTGCGGCATTGGTGTGATGATGTAACTGTTCCATGACTTCTCTAAACGCAGACAACTGAGCGATCACATGACCACTGATTGCTTAGTTCTCGGTCTTCAATGAGTAGAGAGTGATGAAGGTCAGTCACCGCTCTCCACTCTGCCCCTCCAGTGCTCACTAGAAGGGGGCGAGTGCAGCTGGCTTCGGCTCTCAGCCAGGCACTGAAAGCCAGAGTTACTGTAGCTGTCAACCAGACAGCTTGGTGGATCCCAAAAATGTGGTCTGGATGAGAGCTGGAGCCAGCTGTCAATCAGATAGCTGGGAGGATCCCAACAATACGGTTGGCATCCTTCCAACACCTAGAATGGTTGTGTGATGTCAGCTGATAGCAGGTAATAGAAATATGGCGGAAAAAGCTTGGGATATACTTCTCCTAAAGTGGAACTTTAGCCAGAAATTTAAAGGAGAAGTCTAGCCTGAGCTCATTCGGCTGGGCTTTTCCTAAGGGTCACAGGAATGCATTTTGTTTTGCACTCCTGTGACCCGTTTTCAGCAGAGTGGTCTGCTCTCTGCTGACGTGACCAGGATCAGTCCGGGCACCGCATCATCCCACTTTGGAAGTCTTGATCTGCCAGCTGCCCGGACTGATAGGCATCTCAGCCTCTCAGCGAGCCACTAAGACTGCCGCTCCCCACCCCTCCAGAGCTCAGCGCTCCAATGAGCGTGGAGGAACAGAGCAGGAGAGATGCTGACTGGCAGGCAGCAGCTCTACTCGGGGAGGTGAGAAAACCGAGCCATCTGCGGTGTTCGGTGGCTCGGTTCGCAGTAAAGAGATGGCGGGGGGACAGATGCAGCATCGGACTGATGCTGTATTCACCTAAGCAAGTATAAATCTGGGATAAAAAAAATCCCATGCTTCTCTTTTATGTCCTTCTAGATCCCTTCAGGCTGGCCCCTTTTGCAGGTATAGCTATTTGCTCTCTATATTTAGGCACTGTCGAGCCTGTAGAGGCCAATCTGCCGACAGCCTTAAAGTGGAATTAAATCCTCCTATCCTTTACAACCAAGAAAGCAGCTTCTGTTTGACCTGTAACTGCCATGGTGCTGCACATGTGATCAGTTATAACACCAGCCATTTGATGGTTTGACAGTTTGGTTGAGGACAAAAGCAAATGTGACCGTTAGCTATCTCGGAATTCCAGGAATGTAACTTAAATTGGTGGATTTAGTTCAACTTTATGATTTACTGCTGTTCAGGGGATTTGGGCTTCAGCAAAATGGCAGCCTCCGGCAAGAAGAAAATGCCGCAGTGCTGGAGGCAATTTAAAGCACACATGAATTTTGGCAGCATAATTATTAATGTAGAATGTATGTCCCTTGCTAAAGACCATTATTTTTATCATGTTGTTATGGGTAATAATAAAGTTCCACTTTATTGTACAACCTCTCACTTTTTTTAAAATCAGATACAGTGTCATTGAGAGTCGATCTTTCTCTACTTACTTATTTTCTATGGTATGATACATTGTAAATCCGTTTTCATCGTGTACTTTTCCATTTTCCCAAGGAAAGTTCCTTTAATTGTAATTTCCCAAATTGAGGACGCTGTCTTTCAGACCCACCCTGTGCTAAGAGTGAGAAGCATTTCCTTTCTGGAAACATACAAAGCTGATACAATTCAGCCCCTACTGCTGATTATAATTGAAATGTCTTTATGTTTAAACAAGCCAGACTTGATTTCCTGCTCTGTATTCAAGCCCACATCCCTGTGTTTTTCTTTTCTATTTCTGTCTTGTGAAGTCCTGGGGTAAAGTGCTTCCTTCCCCTGTTTTGGGCACTGGTAGTTTCTGTTTTCTAGCAAGGCTAACTTTGCCAGTTATCGGGAAGATCTCCAGTTTTGCCCTCACCAGTTTCGCTTTCTTTTACAAGCTTATAGAAGTTCTTTCCTATACAGGGTTTCACATTCCAACTCCTGTTCTTACAGCACAGATAAAGATTAATACTATACTTGCTAGATGAGATTACAGAAGGTTGTAATCAGGGCTCTGTGCTAAATCTTGGTGCCCCTTTCAACACGCACATAATGTTATACATTCCTAAACGCATTTGCATTAAAAGTTTACTATATACAGTATAAAGAAACAAGGGAGAATGCATTTATTGGTAATCACATTTTAACATGGCGTTGCTGTCTATTTAAAGGGACACTAAACTCACATTTTTAAATTTTTTTTTATTTACATAAATTGTTCTAAAATATCAAGTATACCACGGCTCTGTTTTTTAAAGTGTTTGTAACCCTAAAAAATTAAAAAAAAAAAAAAAAGATCCTGTTCCTTTAAGGCATGAATAACAGCACAGTGCTTGTGCTGTGCAATTCTTCTCTTCCTAACCTGTAATAAACCTGGTTGATCCTGCCAGTTCCTGAGTCCCCCTGCCTCTGCTGACCACGATAATCATGGCTGCTGAGCCCTGACTACCGTGGTCAGTCTACCTACCTCATCATCCACAGCTCTCCTTTCCATGGCCGGCCAGCACAGGGGGATCACGTGACAGAAACGTTATTTCGCCTTTTCATATCTAACAGACACATACAGTTTTATCAACGGCTGCATATCTGCATTAGATACATATAAAGTCACATAGTGACTTTACAAAGACTTCCAGTCTCTTAATGCTGTTTTAAGGCTTTTTTTTTTGTCCTGTGTATACTCCCGATCATCTGCTGGGTTTATTTCTGGTCACCTGCGCCACTATGCTTACTGGAATTCCAATAGCACTGAATGCTACTGCAAGTAGATGTGTTGTCCATCTTTGCGGCAAGCAGGAAAGGGTGTCTACATTCACATACACAAGGAGGGCATGGAGAACTAACGTAGCCACCTTAGTACAGCAAGTCTTAGAAAAGCAGACTTGCATTTGAGAAATGAAACCAAGCAAGTGAGAGATAGTAGAAGATAGAAGGTACTTTCTACTTATGTGTAAACATATTAGATAGACTTTAAAATAAATAAGTTTAGTGTCACTTTAGGACACCTTCAGATCTATGTGTTTTGTAACACATGGTAAAAAGCCTGTTCATTGTATATACCTAAGCAATCAAGCAAGTTTGTAAATGTTACCTTTCCTTCCCGGTTCTTTTAGAATTGGTATCAAGAGCCAGAAGAGATGCTGTTCCCTTACTGATATATTAGGACTCTCTCACACTGGCGAATGCCATCAGGCGAGATCCGCCTGCTCAGTGGGGGATCTCCCTGCTGAGCAGGTGGATGACAGTTCCATGTCCCCTCTGCTGATGCAGAGCAGACACCGACACAGCCCACTTTCCAATATGGGCGGTCGGATATAAACATGCCACATGTCCATTTACATCCGACTGTCATCTGATCCAATTGGCCAGACGGATGGGGAACAGATCCCCCATCTGTCAGGTTTAGCAGATAGGATCAGGTTGGATGTTGGCAGGTGTAAACAGACACATGTCCATTTACATCCGCCACTCCATAGTGAGAAATCGATGGTCCAATCAGGTCCACTTAAAAAAACTCCCAGACAGACCCAATTGGTCAGCCCATGTGAAAGGGCCTTTACTCCTTATGAACATAATAAGAACATTCTGGGCTCTGTGTGAAGTGTCAGGGCTCATTCAGACCATTTGTAGATACTTAATACTGTGTATACACCCACCTGTGTGACTTTATAGTCACATGGGCTGCTCAGAAGTGATAGGGAGGAAATGCTCAGTGTAACCTGACCATGTGCAGAGCTGTCCACACTGTCCTGAAAAACCCCTAGCTGAATTGGGGACTTGGACAGAAAGGGGAGATAGAAGCAAGATCAACCAGGTTTTTTGCTGAATGCAAGAAAATGAATCTCATAGCAACTGAGTGAGTATGAACAGCATGTAATAGAGCATTTATTGATAGTTTTTTTTATGATGTGGGTTTAGTGACACTTTAGCTTATTTGAAATAATCACTTCATCTGCACTGTAAAACAAGGTATAGAAAGTAGAGTAGGGTTGATATTGTAGCCCCAGGGTCTGGTGAAGTTGCAGTTGTTAAGGGATCAATTTATTCCAGATTATATTGGTTATTTCTTTAGCAGTTTGTCAAGGGGTTTGTGATCTAAAACTCAAATTGAATTGTGTCATGCATTGATTTGATGTAATTAAATCAACAAAACATGTATCAAACAGATGATAATGGTCAAGTGAGAGTTCAGACCTCAAACCCATTAAAATGCTGTGGTGTGGTCTGAAGCGGGCCATAACAGAAAGACCAGAAAGCTCCAAGGACTTTTTCTCGTATGTCGGGCTGTATTGTTACACAGAGAAGTCATATCCTTTTCAGGATCTAGTTTGGTGTTTTGTCCTACTTCCTTTCTAATCACCTATTGGAGTAAATGCCAGTTTTAAACTTTTTTCCAGCATTTCATGCTGTGAAGACTTCATGTGGATTTGGCAGGTTGAAAAGCAGCTTTTCCTCAGTAATCCCAAAGAAAACAGTTATGCCGTTATTATGCTATTGCTGAAACGATATTTTTTTCAGATGTGTTATTGAAGTAACCGTACATGTAGATGTGACTTTATCAGCTTTCTAGTGCCACTCCATTTTACACCAGTAGAATGAAGAATAGATAAGTGATTAGAGATACCATTCTGCTGTACAAATGATCAGATTTGATGAAAAATACTACTATCCGCCATAAAAAAAAAAAAGCTTTTGTGGAACTTGTACAGTGTTTCATCATTGCATATAGGGGGAGGCAACCTATACAGTGAAATTTTACCTACGGGTTGATGCTGATGAGAGTTGAGCTAGCTCACCACCTGATTCATTGTTGCTCCCATTCTGTATAGGCAATAGGGGATCTCTCTGCCTGAGTTCTGAACTCTATCCTCCACACGATAGATTGTCATTCTGCCTGCTGCATTTTCCATCATCGCAATAAAAGAAAGACCCTACAAAAAGATGAAAACTTTCTTGTATTGGCTACAGCCGATGAATGGACCTGAGGACTTAGATGTAAAGGTTTTTCTGCCGGTATACCTGGTAGCTGTGTTAGATGGACTTCTCCTTGATGGTGACCTTTTCACCTTATGTGGTTCTGACTATATCCCTCCACATCTCATTTGGTCATATTTAAAGCAATACTATCACATGCCTGGAATATACAGTAATTGCTAGGAGGAGTTTTTTTGGGTTTTATGATCACATTTCTCAAGCTACAGTCCAAGCAATATAGCAGCTATGGGACTGGTCACCTACCATGTGGTATTCTGAACCCATAAGTACCAGATCCATGCCCTCTCAGAGGTCACAAACATCTTGATAGCTATATGATAAATATTTTTGGTGACGTTTTATGTGGTTTTATTAGTTTAAAATAGTGATTTTCCGCTTTGCCCTTAGTTGGGCAGATTTCCTCTCTTTTGTATGTGTGGGAGACTGTATTAAGCTGGAGAGAAGTCAGCCGCCAGTCTCCATTTCCCCTGAAGACATCTACATGGATGAAACATATAGGGGTGGAGCTTTGACACTGATGTCATCACGCATGTGCACTTGGAAGGGCGGCATGCTGTATCCCAGATAGAAAGGATAACTTGGCAGTGTTGAATTATAAGTCTTGTTAACTTGCTGCACATTTTCACTTGCAGAGCTCTTGAAGCACAAGTTCTAGTTGACACTTTTCCAATTCTGTAGCGAATTTGCGTGGCAAGTCTCTAGCCAGAGAAAAGTTGCAGTGGTAAGTCTACAGCAGAGAGCAACGATGAAAATCCAGCCACAGTGACCCTTGTGGTGTGATGACTATTGCACAACAAAACTGAACCAGCAGCAGACTTGCAGAATGTTTGCAAAGAAAGTTGATCTGGATTCATGCAATATGGACTTGCTGCAATTGTGCAACAAACGGGCAAAGCTTAAATAAGTTGTAAAGGCAGAAGGTTTTTTATCTTAATGCATTCTATGCATTAAGATAAAAAAAACCTTCTGTGTGTAGCAGCACCCCCCCCCTAATTACCTACCTGAGCCCCATCTCTTTCCAGGGATGTCCACGATCCCCTCAGCCATCCAGGACACTCCTCCTGAGAGGAAGAGAGGGGGCGGGGCCAGATCAGGGCTCCATGTCTGAATGGATACATGGAGCTCTGACTCGGCTTGGGTGCCCCATGTAGCAAGCTGCTGGCTGAGGGGCACTCAAAGGAAAGAGGTGCTAAGAACAGCGAAGAGGGACCCAAAAAGAAGAGGATCCAGGCTGCTCTGTGCAAAACCAACTGCACAAAGGAGGCAAGAATAACATGTTTGTTATTTAAAAAAAAAAAAAAACAAGCCTTTACAATCACTTTAACAAGCTATTTTCAAACTTGCAGCTCAATTGCTTGCTCTCTGGGATTGTATTTGCAATTGAAACATTCCTTTTGTGAGTATATACTTATTTAATAAGCAATTTTATATGGCAAAAAGGCACTATTGATCCTCTTCTTTTTTTCTAGTAATGTGGGGCTTATTGTGAGAATGTGACCGGGCTTCAGATCGCCCTATTGGCAGCAATTAACCATTGCATCCCTGGAAGCAGAGTTGTTTATGTGGTGGCTTGATCTGGTGACCGCTGTGTTGAACCTAATCCCAAGCGCGTGGACCTCTTCAGTTTGAGGGGTCTAACATTCCAGTAAGTGGATAGTTTGTTTGGTAGAGAAGCACAGGTACCATACGGATTGCTGGCACTTGTAGTCCACATCTCACAATGATTTACATTCTTCAAATTTACTGTTAAAGTGGACGTTCTTGCATGTTTTGTATGGCACATTCACTAGTGTATTAGTGTACTGTGTATCAGATGATTCACATTTGATTGAATTCATTTATTCTTTATATTTAAAGAGACAGCACACCCTATTTATATACAACCATGGCTAGCACATTGTGTCATGCATTCTGATTAGAGATTACAATCTTTTCTTAATAAACCGATGTTTGAGACACAAAGATATTGCAAACTTGACACTTCAGCAGTCAGAACCTATATGGATGTTGTCATTGAAGACACATATGCCATGAAGACATATAAGGCTACTATGCAACTCGGGCTGGAAGGTTCAAGTGATGCAACCCTCCTCAGATCGGGGAATCCAACACTGCATAGACAATCAAACAACAAAGAGAGCGCAAACGCCCAGCGCATTATCTCCAGCACTTTATTAAGGGGAATTCTTTTATCCCTTTAATCACCTCAATACTGAGCACTTTCGCCCCCTTCCTGCCCAGACCAATTTTCAGTTTTTAGCGCTCTCACATTTTCAATGACAATTGCGCGGTTATGCTACACTGTACCCAAATGAAATTTTTATCATTTTGTTCACACAAATAGAGCTTTCTTTTGGTGGTATTTATTCATGACTCTCGACTGTTTTTTATTTTTTGCGATATAAGCGAAAAAAGAGTGGAAATTTGGAAAAAAAAAAACCACAATATTTTCTTCTTTGTATTTTAAAAGAAATCCAATAAAATCTAATTTTGTCATAAATTTAAGCCAAAATGTATTCTGCTACATGTTTTCGGTTAAAAAAAAACCCCTGTTTAAGTGTATAATAATTGGTTTGTGTGATCACGGACATATGTACGCAGATGATCATGTACAGATGTGCGCAGGTGATCACGGACATATGTGTGCAAATGATCATTGGGACATGTGATTTTACTGTTACATTAGTGGGGGACATGTGTTTTGGGAATCATTACTATGTGGGGACATGTGTTTTGGGGACACGTGTGTTTTACATTGTGGGGACACTAGACTGGTGATCAGTGAGTAAAAAGCTGTAAAAAACAGCTCATACTCACTGATCACGGCTGTAGAGATCCGCTTTCCTCACCAACAACTTCCGCGTGAGGAGAGGAGAGCCGATCGCCTAGCAACCGGCTCTCTGTTTACATCACATGACGGCTTTGATTGGACACAGCCGTCATGTGATCAGGAGGGCGAATCATAGAGCCCTCCTGCCGATCTGAGATGCGCCGTGTCTGGGTGACACAAGCGCATCAGGATTGTGCTGCTGCGCGGGAATGCGTGCGTGATCCCCCTCCTGAGGGATGTTCCTGAACGTCCACTCAGAAGGAGAGAGCACCCACCCAGTCGTATATGTGCAGTGGCCGGGTGGGAAGTGGTTAATAACGTGCTGGAGATAATGCACTAAGCATTTGCACCCTCTTTTGTTGATTTGTTGTCAGATGATTATGCTTTATAACTGTTAATGTATTTTTTGGAAAAGTCAAGTTTGAAAGTTTCTAGTGTTTATTCCTGTTCAATAATAAAGAGAGTGAATGTTAGCGAGAGTTGGTGACCACATGTGCGACTGTTTTTGTGAAGCAAAGCCATGTTTGCATTTCAGTTTGAGTCTTCTTTACTCCACACAGTGGTGATCTGCTGGCAATACTATGATGAGAGGCTGTGATTGTGAGGGATCATGCCACTCTCTTTACCCTTTTGTTCCCTCAGCCATTCACAAAACTTCTAGTATTTTTTTTCCCCCAGAATGCAAGAGGTTCTTTGAATGGAGGAGAGCAGCCCTTGCATTCTGGGAAAATAATACTAGGAGTTTTAGATTGGACAAGGAGACGGGAAAGGTTGGCCAAGCGGTCTGATCTTTTCCAGACGCAACCTCTGATACTTACAGCACTGGAAGATCACCATTGTGGGGGAGCATCCAGCATCAGTGGGGTGAGGATTATTACGCAGCCAACAGAACATGGATAGGCTTCATTACAGGTACATAATTAGACTGGTGCTGTATGCTCCATTTTTATTTTTCATTACTGGTCCTCAGCTTTAAACAATAAACTATTTTTATGTAGAGGGTAGCAGCCAGTATTAAATGTCATTGCGTGTGCCTGTTTTGTTCCATGTGTGACAGGCTTATAAATAAATAATCAGGTTTACAAAGGACTGTTTCTTGAGTAAACTTGATTCAAACAAATTGCTCAGCAGTGAAGCATCGGATTACTGAACTCAAGAAATCCTTGTCTGAGAAATTGCAGCACCAAAACTCTAAATCCAGATTTCATGTGTCAAAGAAATGATATATGCATAGAATTTAAAAACAGCACTAGAGATGAGGTGCAAATAAATCAACAAAACTGTACAATAAATATCTAAATAAATCTATAACACAGTGGGGGTCATTTACATAGGAAAATCCACTTTGCACTACAAGTGCAAAGTGCACTTGAAATTACATTGAAAGCGCACTTGGAAGTGCAGTCGCTGTAAATCCGAGGGGGACATGCAAGGAAAATAAAAAACAGCATTTTAGCTTGCACATGATTGGATGATAAAATCAGCAGAGCTTCCCCTCATTTCAGATCTACCCCTCAGATTTACAGCGACTGCATTTCCAAGTGCAATTTCAAGTGCACTTTGCACTTGCAGTTTGCACTTGTAGTGCAAAGTGGATTTTCCTTTTGTAAATAACCCCCAATGCATACTGCACTCTGGACTGGGGGCACACTGAATGTACTATCAATCCAGAGCACCATGCCGCGATTGTGGCGCATGTGCCGGAGTGACATCATTATGGCTCAGCCATTGAAATGGCCAAAGTCTGCGCACCCAGAAAGAAGATCAGGTGAAGATGGAAGCCCTGGCAGCTGTGACAGCCTGGTGCTGAAGGGATCCGTTTCACAGGTACATATGTCATAATGCGCTAGTATGTGGTGTGAATTAGCGCATTATGCCATTAACTTGCAGATGCCGGAACTTTTTTTTTTTTTTATTTATTGATTTGCCCATCAGCACTCTTTTAGAATGCTATGTTTGGCAGAATTCTCTCCCCGTCAGAGAGGTGGGCTGATGATGTAACAACCTCTGACTCAGCCAATCAGAGGAAGCTTTGTATTCACTGCTAAATTGCTTTCTCCTGACTCTGTTATGTTCCAGGTATGAGACAGGAAGGTCTTGGCTCAAACCTGGAACACAGTGCGGCGGTATGCTATATGTAGTAGCCTCAGCTACATACAGTTTATATCGCACATCCAGCAGCCTCACATGTTAGCGAGGGACATAGTTCACCAACTTGGCCCAAACAAAAGTGTGTCAAAAGCTGGAGTTCAGCTTTAATGTAATGCAGACTAAGGCACTGCATTAACGTGTTGCAAAGGCATATAGAAATATGGGCCCTTGGGGAATCTAGTGGTCAGATCTTCCTGCCCCATGGGGATAGTTTGGGTGGTGTTTTCACTGTAATCGATAATAAACTAGAAAAACCAACAGAAAAGTGGCAGGGACTCTTGGGGCCATGTCAGACACAGGTGATGTATTTGCAGCAATGGGACTGTAGGCCACACCCGCCCCCACCTATTCCCCAGATACAACCATATAAAACAAACACCCAAATCAGTTTATTTGGCAGAAATGGCCGCGGCACTTTATTGGTTTAACAACATATTTACATAACCAAATATAACTGAAACACTTTAATACTAATACCATAAATCACATAATCTCTGCCCAGTTTTTGGAACTTGAGCAGCTTCCCTGTATCAACACCAAATATGTCCCCACCAGCCGGACTTGAGCAACAAGCCCAGCCTACCCCACATACGCGGCCATCTCAATGCTGTTTTGCAGCCCCAGGTTAAAGATATCAGCACCTACATCCGAAAGGTGGACCCCGTCCTGTCTATACAACCCCGCAAATCCACCTTCCAGATCCACGTGCCGTTACGCAAAACCCCCCAAGGACGGCATAAATTTAGCCATCCCCCGATTCACCCTCTTCCTCATTTTTTCCATCACCCTGTGCAACGGAGACGACAGCCAACTCAATCGTGGCACTATCTCCGAAAACAGAATGATTGTATCTGGGGAGGTTCAATGAAAACGGGACAAATCCCTCTTAATCGAGGACAACAAGTCTAGCGTACTGGTCTTGCCTAAATCATTCCCACCTAAATGCACTAACAGTATCGAGGGAAGTGGCCAAACCTGGCACAACTGTGATAATTGAAAATAAAGCTGGTGCCACTTCATGCCTCGCACACCTTTCCAATAAACAGTGAAGGATTCTGGCTGTAACGACAGATTAGTCAAATACCCACGTTGAGCCGCACGCTTCGTGCCCAGTATATGTAGGAATGGCCCAGAATCCAAACAAAATTATGAAAACCTATAAAATCAAAAAGAGAGGTTAGGTCTGACATAACATTTGAAACAATCGGACTTCCATCTACCCAAACCCATAATGGCCGAAGCCGGGAGACCCTGAGCGGCTGCGTCAGATGCCGCCCCTATCCTAAAGGAATGAGAGGAAAACTTCAAATTGTCTAGCCCTAAATGTGCCACACATCGCTTTAGTACATAAGAAAACTGATACTTGGTGACCGGGGACAGATCTAAATAAAAAATGACCCCCCCCCCCCCCGGACGAACCGACACAAAACGGCTGACTACCACCACCGGGCACAGCGAGCTATCCTCATCTGCTACCAAAGTAACCCATTCCCCGCGACCCAGTTAGTCCCTTTTTTATTGAGGCAGGAAAAGGTATACCCTCCCTTGCTTCACTAAAACATGTTCAGCCAACATCCCCCGAGAACACCTCTTGGAACCCAGAAGCAATTCCGAGACCCGAAATGCTCCAAAATATGCCAATACAAAGGCTGTTTGAAAAAGCAAGGCCTCATAACCTGTAAAGCATATTATCGGCGTAGCCTCACAAATCCACCTTAGTAATTCAACACAAATGGGCCTCCTCCCATCCGGGGCGAAATGTCGCTTCCTGTATCCCTTCAGTGCTTGCTTGACTGAGAAAAAACTGGAGCAAGGCGGGAGCCGCCGTAGTCGAAAGAAAAAGGATACCCCCGCTAGCGTCTTTGCAATGTAGCTGTAGGAAAACTGCGATCCATCAAGGTAACCAGAAATGCCAAAATAGCAGATTCAGATGGCGCATCCCAAGCAAAACCGGCACTACCAGTAAACGACACCCACCTCCTCCAAGTGGTAGAATAATTCACTCATGTATGAGGAGCCACTGATTGTCTGATAACATCCCAAACCGGTGTTAGATCAACTCCCACAGGTAGTCTGGGCACCGTGTGCCCTCCTCGTCCGCCTCCGGAAGCAACCGACGGAAACGCTGCATCTGGAAACGGGAGAGTCAGCCACCACATTCAACTTCCCTGGTGTATATTGCGCCTTAATCCATATGTTAAACTTCAGGCATAAAAAAAACAAATGTCGCAGGATTTTAACCACAAATAACGAACCTGAAGAGAGACAGTTGACCACGAAAAGGACCCCTTTATTGTCGGTCTCCACCAAAATCCGCTTATTGGCGAAGAACCATCCCCACAGCGCGACAGCCACCAGTATTGGAAAAAGCTTGAGGAGCACAATATTCCTTGTCGCTTTCTTGTGGACCCAAGCCACCAGCCAGGCACCACAGCTCCAATGTGACCCCCAAATAGCCCCAAAACCTTTGGAACCAGCTGCATCCGTGAATAGGTGAAAATCTGGTGCAAAAATAAAGTCTGTCTGAAAAAAGGACCTACCATTGAACTCTGCCAAGAAATCGGCCCATACCACCAGATTGTCCTTTAAAGCCTTTGTCAAACGGATGTGCGCAAACGGGGATTTCAAACCGGAAGTGGCGAGATATAAACGTTGCGAAAAGATTCTTCCTACCGGCATGATTTTACATGCAAAAGCCAGAAGGCCCAGCAATGACTGCATTTCCTTCAAAAGAACCTTCCGCCTCCTCAAAAAGAAAGCGATAAGGTTCCGCATCCTCGCAACCTTGGCCAATGGCAAACTAAACTCCATGGCCATAGTGTCCATGTGAATTCCCAAAAATTCCATCTGCGTTGTAGGCAGACAAGTCTTTTCCCCCCGCCAGGGGAACACCAAAATGTCCTGCAATTAATGTAAACAAATGCAACAAACGGGAACAGAGATCTGAATTCGCGGGGCCGATAAACAAAAAATCGTCTATATACTGCCCCACCACATCCTGTCCAGACTCGAAAAACATGACCCAATGTATGAAAGTGGAAAAAGTCTCAAAATAAGTATAAGACAAGGAACACCCCATTGGGAGGCATTTGTCAAAAAAATAAGCACCTTCAAAACAGAAACCCAATGAACTGAATGCTGCCGGGGCGATGGGCAAAAGCCTGAAGGCCGACTTGATGTCGGCTTTAGCCAAAAGAGCCCTACGGCCATGTGCCTTCACCTTTACGATAGCTTCCTCAAAGGTGGCATAAACCACCGAATAGGAAGCACCATCAATGTCGTCATTCAACGAACCCCCCCTTGGGGAAAGAGAGGTGCTGAATCAACCGGAAGGTGTTTGTCTCCTTTTTAGGCACCACCCCAATCGGTGAAATACAGAAATTGTGGAAAGGAGGCAAAGAAAAAGGCCCTGCCATTCGCCCTTCCGCTATTTCCTTAAAGCGGGGGTCCACCCACACCGCCAAAAAAAAAAAATATTAAAAGCCAGCAGCTACAAATACTGCAGCTGCTGACTTTTAATACATGGCCACTTACCTGTCCCAGGGTCCAGCGATGTCGGCAGGCGATGCCGAGAACCCGCTCGGTTGTCGGCAGCTGCCGCCGCCATCCTAGGTGAGGGAATGAGGAAGTGAAGCGTTGCGGCTTCACTTCCCGGTTCCCTACTGAGCATGCGCGAGTCGTGCTGCGCATCGTAAGTGGTCCCCGCTCTCTCCTAGGAGCTGTGTGTTTCCAAGGAGACAGCGCGGTGGGGACGGGAAGAGGCGTGGACTCCCATGGGAGTCTATGCCGGAAGTGGGTGCAAATACCTGTCTTAGACAGGTATCTGCACCCCCCTCCCCCCTGAAAGGTGCCAAATGTGACACCGGAGGGGGGGAGGGTTCCGAAAAGCGAAAGTTCCATTTTTGTGTGGAACTCCGCTTTAAACACCTTCTCCCGTACTACCTCCGGAAAACGCTGCACAGATTTTAAATTCTCCACTACCGTACAACCTGTGCCCGAAAAAACCGGAAAGGGAAAACCGCACGAAAAACCTTCAAATAATAAAAGCGCCTTCTTCCTGTTTATGTACAAGTCCAACCAGGGGCGTGCAGGCTTTTTGGAAAAATATCCCGCGAAGACGCGGAGCCGTCTTCCAGAAGAATTTTACCATCGGATGGGGCTCCGCACAAACCGAGCATTCGTGCCTATACTTGCATTAAACCGACAGGAACTCTCATTAAATGCAAAGCAACAACCCCTGCGTTAACAGGGTTAGCCTGGCCCAACTTGCCTATGGTCGGTCTCTGAGGAACAATCAAATTCAGCCATAGGCCCACATCCTTCATCCCCCACCTTAGTGATGGATGCACCGCAGTTTCTGGCGAAAGGACTTATCATAAAAATACCAGCCCAATCCGCCAAAACTTTTATAGGCCTCTAGCACATGATCCATATGCTGAAAAAGGCCTCCACTCAGCTCAGGCTGTTTTTCAATCAGTACGCTGGAAAAAACAAGAAAATGCCTGCAACCAATTATTAAACGATCGAGCAATAGGCCTGCGCCTATCCTCTTCCTGCCTATCCTCCCCTTTTTTTTCCCTTTTAAAAATAAAATCCTTTGATGCCGGAAGAAGGGATAGCATATCTACAAAATCCCCAGCCCAAATTTTTTCCTTCACTGACCCCGGTAGATGATAACCTAAAGGGGACATCTCACATGGCAACACTTCCTTCATACTCACCTCAGGGACTGACAATCTCGCTGTCTCCCTAGGTGAGCGCAAATCAGGGCTGCGCACAGTGCTACCTAACAAACTGTGTGACACAGGAGCAGCGACATTAGAAACAGGAGCATTAGCAGCATGAGAAGAACAGGAGGTAGAGCCCAGGGAGGATGCAGCCGCAGAAGCAGGTAAACCCACCGAAATAGGAATACCAGCAGAAGAAAGTGCAGCAGAAATAGCAGACAGGTAAACCATTACATCAGGCAGCACATTATGCATTAAAGACTCACCCTGCCCCACTGGGGCTGGCGCTGAAGCCGATACTGGACCTGGAACTAGAGCTGACACTGAAGCTGGTACTGGAGCTGGCACCGGACCTGGAACTGGCACTGGTACTGTAACCAATACTGGACCTGGCACTGAAGCTGGTGCTGGCGCTGTGACAGGAACTGATGTTGGTGCTGCTGGACCCCAAGCTGGTGCTGCAGCATGTGCTGATGCCGCAGGATCTGTCTGCACCATGCTGAGTAGTGTGCCTGGAATCAGGCCGCTCTGCATAGCCAGCAGGTGAAAGGAAGCTGCTGCTTGAGGTCCGGCGCCCACAGAGACAGGCGGCGCCATTCTTCCAATTCCTCCTCTCTGAGGTTGTGAGTTTCCGCCCCTCCTCTTCGCAGGGGATTGTGACTGGAGCCTCCTCCTCTTCCCAGACTGCCGACCGGGCTCCACCGCCCCGCTGACTACCTCCGCACTGGTAGCAGATACACTGCCCTCGTTCCCCTGTCGTTCCGGGGGCACACTCCGGCATGTGGGCCGTCTAGGGGAAGGCTGCTCTGCTCCGCGCCCGTCATGCTGCTGTCCATCCTCCTCCACGACTGCCCCGCGCAGCTCATCTTCCTCCTCCACTGGCACCTCCAGGCAGCGCCGCAGCCAGGCCTCACCCCCTCGACTCTCTGCTCTCTCCACGAAGCCACGGATCAGGGCTTCCATCACAGGCAAGTGCAGCTCTTCTTCTTTCTTCCTAGATCACTGCAGAGGAAGCCCTAGACCCTCTGCAGCCCTTAAATAAACTTCCCTGGGGAACCAGAAACTTCCCTGGATATCCATTGGACATCCCTCACCTGTACCTGAGCTAGATGGACAGAACCGCCTACTCTTACCCATATCACCTTAACCCCTTACTACCTAAAAGGGGGCCAGGTGGCCCCAGTCCCAAGAAAGTGGGCCCCAATACTTTTGCCCGCTTTTAACATTCTCTGCTGATGGAGAGCAATTTGGAGCAGAGAAAACAAACCTAATGTAGCATTAGTTTAAACTAGTAATGGTGATAGATCTTTTTAGAGTGAAATTGGCAGCAACGATAGTGATTGCAGCTACAAGTAGTTTGCATCAAACAATGGTAGCAATGATTATTTGCTGCTATAAAATCACCTATTTGACATGGTCCTTACTGATCCCTCAGATGAGCAGACCTAGGAACTTAGTGCAACAACCTTACAGCCAGTTCCTAAGAGTTTTACTAAACTGTTGGTTGGCGTTTCTGATTGAAGCCCGTACTGGCACTGTCTTCTAATCTTCACCAGCTGCACAGTCCCCACACTCTCCCCCTGTTATTACCTGTCTTTTTCAAACAATTTTTCAGCTTCGGCATTTCTTCAGCCCTAACACTTTGTGAGTCCTGCAACAGTCAGTCACCATTACCACCTTACACTGTCCAACTCTCAGTATCTTCAATGACTATTTTCAATAGGAAGTTGTACACAATATGTTTGTATGGGTATAAAACTGATTGAGAAAATCTTACATTTCCGTTGTTGCTTTGTTCTGTAAATAGTGGACATGCTGACTCCATATCAGCCCTGATTTTTATATAATTTAATGGCAACAGACCCAGACGCAGTGCGATGGCGGCCTAGTCATATTTACAGAGAAGTCAGATTTAATTAGCTGGCTTAATGAGGTCATGCTTTGCGAGGGTTGGAATTTTTTGCACATAAGGAAGTGATTGATCCTGTGATGCAGACAGACAGGGAACGCTTGCAGGTTGTCTGCCATTCTCAGTTACTGTCATCAGTTTACGTTTATAAAATGATGTCAGCAAAGCCTGTATTCATCTTTTTATTTTATCTGTTGTGTTAAAATCATGTAGAGGTAAAAGAACATCATAGTACCTTGGATCTCTTTAATACTTTATTCCAATAGTTGTATTCTATAAAAGAGCAGAAAAGTCCAGGACCAGTCCATAGCAATCAACCATATATTTTTGAAATGTATTAGGCAGAACTTCAGATAAAATAAAATAATGTAACAACCAATTAAAAGTTAAACAAGCAGCATTTACCTTTAAACCAGAGCTGCTCCAGCAGTTATTCCTTTCCATTACAAGATGTTATCGGTGTTCTGGGTTGAATGAAGACCAGCATCATGCAACCCACTTCCTATGAGCCCAGCCTATGGGGTGTCATCATCACAGCAACCAGGTATTGCCATACAACAGTGCAAAATGCCATCTGCATGTGGGATCATCTCAGTGCAGCAAGGGCCCTTGATGTCATAAAAGTAGCCAAAGGACCCTTGGGAAAAAATAAATAAATAAATATATATAAATAATAATAACTAAAAATGTGTGTGTGTGTATATCTATATCTATATATATAGATATATATATAGATATATATATATAGATATATATATATCTATATATATATTTAAAACAAAACATTTTTTACAGCAGTAGTTAAAGAGGAGCTCCAGTCTCCTGTGAAAAAAATAAGTCAACAGCTACAAAAAACTGTAGCTGCTGACTTTTAAAAAAACAGCCTCTCACCTGCCCCACGATCCAGCGGCGTGCTTACCCCAGTTGGTTTCACCCACACTTTCTTCTTTTCCCCGCGGCAGCATCTTCACTATGGCACCCGGCTTGCGGCTTCAATGGCTGGGTGCCCGCTGCTCATGAGCGAGCAGCGCTGCGTATCCTGAATGGTGGATGCAGTCTTCTGTGACCTCTCGGTGTCCCAGAAGTCTGCAGGGGGGGAGGGGGGAGAACTTCTGTTTGCGACCGCCTAGGAAGTGGGAACGGGTACCTGTCAAAATTGGGTACCCGCTCCTCAAAAGTGCCAATTCTTGCGCTGTGGAGCAGTTAGGTTGGCCATATACAGCCCAATAATAATGCTCCTGATGTGTGCTTTGGGCAGTTTCTGTCCTCCCTGGAGGGAGATAACGGGGAGTTCTGACTGCTTCAGGCATTCATCACACAGGAAGATTTTCCAGATTTATGTCTGCACTGGCTAAATCCTCGACTTTTCCATGGAAAAAATGGAAGGATAGTACCACATGTGCTCAGCTTTCACTGAGCGATATTGTAGCTCATCTCAGCACTCCAGCATCATTGGCAAGTATAGGCCAAAATCTCCCACCTGCCTCGCCCAGTGAGAGATTTGTCCCTTTAGGGGCAACGTTAATGATACCTTCCTGTCTGGAGGCAGCTTTACAGTTTGTCCCACTAACGTTATTTGTGCTTTTACAATGCATTGTTTATTTAGCTCTTCTATAATAATACTCATGGTCCAGACCCAAATACACATTGCATAAAACTGGGGGATGAATTTATAGAAAGCATAATCCAGCTGATGTCCAAATTATGCAAAATGTGTCCTCATTAGTCCATATTGTTCACAGCGGAACTGCTTTCTCTCTGCCTGCAGGCGAGACAGCTCAGTACAGATAATGATGCCTCCTCTGTCTGACATGCTGTCTTGCTGCCACAGTGGCCCTCTGTGCGAGGAGACTTTAACTCTTTAGTGGAACATCGTTTGTGCAGAGTCGTGTGACTGTCTACATGGCTGCTTTTCTAATGGCAGCTTGATTATAGAATTATTAGCTGGTAGAAATATTAAAGAACAGGCTGTTGTGGTGTTTTCAAAGAGCTCCCTAAATCACTGGCAAATGAATATCCTGAGTACTGTCATTATATTTATAACTACACAGTTATTATATTATATTGCATTACATAAAACAATTACATTTCCACAAAACTGTCCTTGCTGCTGTCTTAGCTTTATGTGTAGTACATCTAAAACTTTTACATTTTTTTGATAAAATAGGAAGTGGTTAAAGAACCTTTGCCAGCTTTTTTTTTTTAAACCATTGGTGACATATCCCTTCACTTCCTGTCCCAGAGATGCAACCGAAAATTTTGTGAAAATCTGTAGTACCAAAAGCTGAATTAATGTATATAATATAGGGCACTACTCTATAATACAGCTAGCAAGACCTATTGGAGTATATTTCAGTTTAAGGCCTGGTTCACACCTATGCATTTTTTAGTGCACTTTCAGTTTTGCAGAAACTCACTGCAGTACATTTAACATGGTTTCCTATGGATGTACTTCACATCTGTGCATTTTATGCAAAGGGCCCGGGACTTTTTTCTGGTTTTGGTTCCATAGACTTCAATGGATCAAAAGTGTGTATTGAAAAACGTAAAATGCACCTGCAGTATGCAAACTGCAACCTGCATAGGTGTGAATCAGGCCTAAACATAGATTTTTCTCTAGTAAAGACATTTTAAATTTGCTGGAAAATCCAGGGAATGAGATGCAAAGGGCAGAGTCTGGATTACTCACAATGCCATCATGGAAGTGTGGGGTAAAGGAAGAACTGGATAGCTAAGGCAATTATTTTTTTAAATAATAAAGTGATACTTACCTGCTATGTGCAGTATTTTGCACAGAGCAGTCTTGATCCTCCTCTTCTTGGTTCCCCCCCCGGCACTCCTGGCTTCTCCATCTTCAATGGCCCACTGGCTGTCTCAACCAATGAGGAGGGAGAGGCAAGTCAAACCAGCCACTGACTCTTTAAATTCTTGTTGACTTTCCCTGGGGATTATGGTTTCATTACTCAGGCTGGAGGGTACCTATGGCCTCATGCACACTGGGCATTAAAAATGTTACTTTTAGGAGCTTTTGAGTTTTTTTCCCTACCTCTAAACTCTCCTCAAAAATCTTGCATGTACTTGCTGTCATTGGTTGCTAGGGCTGCAGATGTACTAGCAACCGATGGCGCTTTAGCTGCACATTCTCTTTGGGTCATCTGCACGCCACATCCAGATTGGTTGCCAAGCTGGCATGGCTTTGCTCTTTCATTGGCTCTTTCAGATGGCAGGGGGCGGGCTGCACATTGACTTGCTAGAAAATGAGTTGCGCTTTGATTGGCCCGAGGAGCTGCGCTGTGTTTTACAGAAGAAGTGGCCCCTGTTTTACACAGCAACAGAGGGAGAGCGGAGAGGAATGTATGTCCACCATCATCCAGACAGTCACCAACATGTTCTCTCTCACAGATTCCTAGAGTAAGAGACACTGAGCACAAAACCAGCATCACCTTGGGGGGGGGGGGGGGAATATATATTGTATGTTACCGAATATTACACAGGCAGAGGCTGAAAGGCCCCCTTTGTATCGTGCATGCCTGACAACGAGATGACGGATGGTGTCCTGGGTTATTTTCTCCCAGATCTGGACCAGTGCAACACTGAGCTGCTGAACAGACTGAGGTGCAATCTGGTGGCGTCATATGGACCAAAACATAATGTCCCAGAGGTGTTCTATTGGATTGGAGGTGAGTGTGGGGGCCATTCAAAGGTGTCAATTCCTTCATCCTCCAGGAACTGGCTGGATACTTTCCCCACATTTACTAGCCTGTATAGGTCTGTGCGTCCCTCAATGGATATACCTCCCCAGACCATCATTGACCCACCACCAAACCGGTCATGCTGGACGATGTTATAGGCAGCATTATGGTCTTCACCGCTTCTCCAGACCCTTTTTCACATCTGTCACATGTGCTCAGGGTGAACCTGCTCTCATCTGTGAAAAGCACAGTCAGTGGTGGACCTACCAATCCTGGTGTTGAATGGCAAATGCCAATCAAGCTCCACGGTGTTGGGCAGTGAGCACAGGGCCCACTAGAGGACGTCGGGCCCTCAGGCCACCCTCATGAAGTCTGTTTCTGATTGTTTGGTCAGAGATATTCACACCAGTGGCCTGCTGGAGGTCATTTAGTTGGGCTCTGGCAGTGCTCATCCTGTTCCTCCTTGCACAATGGAGAAGATACCCGTCCTGCTGATGGGTTAAGGACCTTCTACGGCCCTGTCCAGCTCTCCTAGAGTAACTGCTTGTCTTCTGGAATTTCCTCCATGCTCTTGAGTCTGTGCTGGAGACCCAGCAAACTTCCTGGCAATGGCACATATTGATGTGCCATCCTTTTGATTTGATTTGACATGGGATTTGTATTGCGCCGAATGCGCTCTGTTAGGAGCGCGTCTAGGCGCACCAAGATCCTAAAATCAAGTAAGATTTCCAAAAGAACGTTAAGAAAGGAGCCTAGGGTGCCCAGTAGGAAAGAAGTAGAGTAAAAACAGAGAAGAACGGGGGGGGGGGGGGGGACCAACTCTCCAGATGGGGGAGGAAAAATGAGCATACAAAATCCATGCTTTTGTATGATTTCTATTCTTCATCAGATTATCCGTAGGCCTGGATAAAGAGGAAGGTTTTTAACCCCTTCCTGAAACTCAGGAGGGAGGGTAAGGACTTTAGAAAGGACTTTAGAGACGCTGGAAGGGAGTTCCACAGATCATTGCCCTTTGTAACCAGGCTTCTATTACCAGTAAATTTTAGTCTGCTGATTGTCGGTTCTGTGAGAAGTAAGTTGGCCGATTGGAGTGGTCTTGACGGTACATGGTGAGGGGCCCATTCAGACAAATAAATTGGGCCCAGTTTCCGGTGTGCCCTATACATATAGCACATTGCCTTGAATAGTACTCGCTTGGCGATAGGAAGCCAGTGCAATTTTTCCAGCACGGGAGAGATGTGGTCTGTTCTGGCGCATCCGGAGACCAGGCGAGCAGCTTGATTCTGAATTGCTTGCAATTTTTTTTTTTGCCACTTCAATGGAAGTCCAAGAAAAAAGATGTTAGATTAATCCAACCGGGAATGCACAAGGCCCTGTACAAGAGTTAGCCGGTTTTCGTGCGAAAATAGATCTTTCATTTTCCATTGGAGTTGGAGTTTTTGGAGTCAGAGTTTTTGATACAGAGTTTTGCATGAGGTATAAATGATAGGCAGGGATCAAAGATGATACCTAGGCTCCTGACCTGTTTTGCCGGCGTTGGGATGGGGCAGAATGAAGTGGGCCAGGCCAAGAGAAACTTGGTTGATTGAGGACCCGCCAGCATCACCTCGGTCTTTGCTTCATTGAGGCCTAGCTTGTTGTCGGCCATCCATTTTTGTATGTGAAGGAGGCCATTTCTCAGTTGTAGTTGCATATTTGGCCCATTGTCAGCATCAGCCAGGATCTGCGTGTCATCTGCATAGATCTGGCATGCTAATTTGTGTGTAGCAATAATGTCAGCGAGTGGGCGCATATAGCAGTTGGAGGATTTGGACTGGCTGTGCAACATCTATAGGGTACAGGTATTGCCTCATAATACCAGTAGTGACACTGACCCTAGCCAAATGCAAAACTAGTGAAAAACAATAAAAAAAGATGAGTAAGGGAAAAAAATGTCAGTGGCCTCCACCTATAAAAAAACATTCCTGTGGAGGTCGTCTCATTGTTGCCCATCTAATGTACCTGTTGTTAAATTCATTAACACCAAAGCAGCTGAAACTGATTAACAGCTTGCCGACCATTGCATGATGATATACTTCGGCACAATGGCACGGCTGCGCAAATGGGCATACAGGTACTTCCCTTTTTAAGATGCGGCATTGTGGGCATGCACGTGCCTGACTGACCCGCAGACTCTTTGTCCGCCGGTGTCCCGCGATCATGTCACAGAGCGGCAGAACGTTCTGCCTAGTGACAGGACAGAGACCTACTGTTCCCTGTCATCGGGAGCAGTGATTGCTGTCATGTCCTAGGTAGCCCAGCCCCCCCCCCCCTACAGTTAGACTCACTCCCTAGGACACCCCTTGATCGCTGTATAAATGACAATGGTCCCAAAATAGTGTCAGAAGTGTCCGATGTGTCCGCCATAATGTCGTAGTCACGATAAAAATCACAGGTCACCGCCATTAATAATAAAATGCCATAAATCTATCTCATATTTTGTAGATGCTATAACTTTTGCGCAAACCAATCGATATACGCTTATTGCCTAAAAATATGTAGAAGAAAAAAAATATGTAGAGGAATACATATCGGCCTAAACTGAGGAATTTTTTTTTTTTTTTTTTAAATATAATATATATATATATATATATATATATATATATATATATATATATATATATATATATATATATATATATATATATATATATATATATATATATATATATATATAATTTTTTTTTTTTTTTTTTTTTTTGCACTATAAACAAAAAAAGAGCGACAATTTTGAAAAAAAAAAAGCAATATTTTTTACTTTTTGCTATAATAAATATTCCCCCCCAAAAAAAAAATAAAAAAAAAAAAAAAAATATATATATATATATATATATATATATACATATATATATATATATATATAATATATATATATATATATATATATATAATATATATATATTTTTTTTTTTTGGGGGGAATATTTATTATAGCAAAAAGTAAAAAATATTGCTTTTTTTTTTTTCAAAATTGTCGCTCTTTTTTTGTTTATAGTGCAAAAAATAAAAATCTGAGGTGATCAAATACCACCAAAAGAAAGCTCTATTCGTGGGAAAAAAGGACATCAATTTTGTTTGGGTGCAACATCGCACGACTGCTCAATTGTCAGTTAAAGCGAAGCAGTGCCGTATCGCAAAAAGTGCTCTGGTCAGGAAGGGGGTAAATTCTTCCAGGGCTGAAGTGGTTAACAACCCCCTCTGCTACCAGATCAATATCCCATGAGTTCAATTGTCTTTGTTATGATATACTCTGCTTAAAAAGTGTTCCTTTTTTTTTTTTTTTTTGAGCAGTGTATATACACAGGAAAAAACAGGCTCCTAACTTTTTTTAGCTGGATTCTAGATTGAAAGAAAATTTGTTAAGCCCTGGTTTAGAGGCAGAAAGGAAACAAGCCCCACTGTCAGCATTTTCAGGAGTAACATAGTTTTGTAAAAAAAAAAAAAAAATGTTGAATTGGTGTAAATGTGCGTTAACGCTAGGCAAGTTTAGCGCTTAAAGAGGAGTTCCACCCAGGGGGGCCGTCAAAAAAAAAAAAAAATTAAAAGTCAGCAGCTACAAATACTGCAGCTGCTGACTTTTAATTGGACACTTGCCTGTCCCTGGGTCCAGCGATGCGGGGGATCGCTCCCCCCTCCGCTCGTCGGCGCCGGCATTTCAACTGTGGGCGCCGGGCTGTGGCTTCACAGCCTGGCACCCACTGCGCATGCGCGAGCGGCGCCGCGCGCCGTGATTGGCCGCTCAATCACCTGGGACCTGTATTGGGTCCCAGATGATTGACAGGAGGGAGGGAGCAGAGCGGAGCCCTTCCTGTGCCTGGGGGGAAGTGATGTCACCAGCCCAGGCAAAGGAACAGGCAGACTGAGGGACCACCTAGCAACAGGCATTTAGAGGTAAGTGAAAAAAAAAAAAATATCCAAATGTTTTTTTGTTTTTTGTTTTTTTATAATTTTTACAGGTATTTTTGTTTTTTGGGTGGAACCCCACTTTAAGCATTCATTTCAGAAGCCAGAATACATTATTATTCTGCCCAATGTAATGAATTATCACTCAGGTGTTTGACGCGCAAATGCGCCTAAACGCGTTTACTCATTTTTGATGCTGCTTTTCTCCTGCCAGAAGAAAGGCATTCAGGAGAGCTGGGGAAATGCCCAGTGTGCATGTGTGTTGGAGTTTATATTTTTAGGATTGAGGATCTGCTTCCTTGAGTATTCACTCACATCTAAATATTAAGCATTTATCGGCCTAGAACCGTGTGTTAAGTGCAGTAGACTGCAGTTGACTTTCATTTTCATGAAACATGAAATCTGATTGGCTGCTACAGCATTTTTTTCACATAGGCTTTGCACTGCATTGTGGGCAGTGTAGGGTGTTAAAAGGATTAAATGCAACAGGAGAACGATAGTTTTTTACTTTTTTACTAGATTCACCAATCACGTTTGCAGTGTACTGTGATTTCATTATTAGAAGAAAGTGGTTGCTGTAGTCAGAAAGTGTTCACAAAGACAGTGTTAGACTTTTATTGAAGAATTTATAGTTTCAGAGAAACCAACTGATGGGAAAATATTACAAAAATGTCTGGAATAGCTCCCACTTATCAGTAGCTGTAAAGTCATGTACAACTCTGCATTTTAGTGAAGAATTAAATATTTGTCTGATAAACACACCTGTTACTTATGAGAAACATCATTCGTTATCACAGTGTGTATTGCTGGTAACCTTGACTTTTATCTATCCACAAACCCATCCACAGTGCTTTGAAATAAATGTTATAACACACACTTATTAACTAAGCTGCTTGTGCCAAAATAATGGCCCAGGAAACAGCCGCAAGTGGCGTACGGCACATTACCAAAGCAGAAAGACCTATTTCAGGACTCTCTACAACACCCACGCCAGTTTCTATCTCAGAGGAAAATAGAATTTGATGCAAGGTCAGCACCTTATTAACAAAGGGATTGCAACAGTTCAGAGTTCAGTATAGAAACCTGATGCAGATTCCCACTAGATCGGATCTGAAAGATAGGATGCAATTGCACTGCACAAGCAGAGGCTTCAAGGTTAACTACCTTCCTCCCATTCTCAGCTGAGCAGGGATGTAGGCAGGCTGAGGGATTCGATCTCCACTGAGCAGGGAGGTAGGCAGGCTGAGGGATTCGATCTCCACTGAGCAGGGATGTAGGCAGGCTGAGGGATTCGATCTCCACTGAGCAGGGAGGTAGGCAGGCTGAGGGATTCGATCTCCACTGAGCAGGGAGGTAGGCAGGCTGAGGGATTCGATCTCCACTGAGCAGGGAGGTAGGCAGGCTGAGGGATTCGATCTCCACTGAGCAGGGAGGTAGGCAGGCTGAGGGATTCGATCTCCACTGAGCAGGGAGGTAGGCAGGCTGAGGGATTCGATCTTCACTGAGCAGGGAGGTAGGCAGGTTGAGGAATTCGGAGCATTCAGCTCCAGTGAAACTGCTCTCTGTGCCGAGTCTGGGACAGACACAGCATAGAACACAGAGCAGATCACTCGCAATTACAAGAGGAAGAAAATCTGTTCCGTTTGCTCAGATTAGAAGAATAAGTTAGAAGAATGATGCAGACATAAAGCCTGCACCACTCTTTAACTCCTCCAATGTGTGATAACTTCCCAAATAAAAAAAAATTTTTTTATAACTCACTATTAACTGACAAATAACTTTGTTTAGTTTTAGCACAAAAGGTTTATAATTTATTTTTTTGTGACATTTTCTCATGCAAACTTTGTCTATTTTAGTCTCTAGATCAGGGGTCTCCGAACTTTCTAAACAAAGGGCCAGTTTACAGTCCATCAGACTTTAGGAGGGCCGGATTGTGACCAGTGGGAATAGAAAAGGTCCCGGCGTCAGTGGGAAAAAATAATGCCCCATTGTTTCAGTTAGGGTAATTGCGCCCAACATTGATGTCATTGAGAGGAATTGCGCCCCATCATTGATGTCATTGGGCCCTATTGTTTGTGTCATTAGGAAGAATTGTGCCATATTGTTGGTGTCAATGGGAGGAATTGTGCCATACTGTTGGTGTCGGTGGGAGGAATTGTGGAATATTTTTGGTATCGGTGGGAGGAATTGTGGCATATTGTTGGTATCGGTAGGAGGAATTGTGGCATATTGTTGGTATCGGTGGGAGGAATTGTGGCATATTGTTGGTGTCGGTGGGAGGAATTGTGGCATATTGTTGGTGTCGGTGGGAGGAATTGTGCCATATTGTTGGTGTCAGTTGGAGGAATGTTGCCCCATCAGTTGTGTCATGGCGGGAAATGTACCCCCTTAATTGGTGTCAGTGGGGGGGAAATTATGCCCCATTGTTGGTATCAGTGGATGAAATGGTGCCCCAAGGGCCAGATAAAAGCAAGGAAAGGGCCGAATCTGACCACCGGGCCGCAGTTTGGAGCCCACTGCTCTAGATGGCTTGCTATGGGTAACACTCCATCTACTTGTGTGAGTACTCTTTATTTCACAAGCCAGATCCATTCCCACAAGATTTCTCAATGTGCCATAATTCACCCTACTGGGGGATTATTCAGAGAAATAAATTGAGGAAACGGTATGTGGTTTTACCTATTGTATGATAAAATTTTTCATGTGAACATGGGAAGAAAAAATGGAGCTTTGTGAGGATCTATATTGAAAAATAACATTGTTTAAAAAAACCATACCACTGTTGTTGGAAACCTTTTAGCCTAGGTTCACATCTCTGCAGGTGTGGGACTGTGTGTAAAACAAACGTATTCCCACACCCACAACCGCATTCCTGCACCCAAAGCAAAAATGCACCACTGTTAAAAGCGTAGGAGTGCCATTAATTCCTAAGCAATGGAAATCATGGCACATTTTCCCATGTGTATAAATACATACCACAGCTGTGGTTTTGGAAAAGGTTAAAGACCTCTTCCCTGCGATTCCCACAAGTGCAGCAGCCTATTCAAATAAATGGGCTGTTGTGCCCACGCAAACGTGGCTGCAGGGAAAACACATCAGTGTGAACCTAGCCACATTTCCACTACATGTTTTCATAGAAGATTTACACTTTTACCCAGGGTTCATTTGAATGGGATTAGGAAACATGTGAATCTTGAGTAAAAGGTGTGTGAATAACATTTGAAAACACTTTTAAATAGACCCCATTGTGCTGAGTGAGCTTCAAATCATGGATGATCTTTCGGATAATGCAGTGGTCTTCAAACTGTGGCCTGGGGGCCGAATGTGGCCTTTTGCTTGTCTCTATCTGGCCCTTGGGGCACTATTCCTCCCACTGACATCAATGATAGAGCAATCATTTCTGCACTGACCCAAACAATGGGGCAACTTTTTCCCACCGACACCAAGGATGGGGCACTATTCCTCCCACTGACACCAAGGATGGGGCACTCATCCTCCCACTGACACCAAGGATGGGGCACTATTCCTCCCACTGACACCAAGGATGGGGCACTATTCCTCCCACCGACACCAAGGATGGGACACTATTCCTCCCACCGACACCAAGGATGGGACACTATTCCTCCCACCGACACCAAGGATGGGACACTATTCCTCCCACCGACACCAAGGATGGGACACTATTCCTCCCACCGACACCAAGGATGGGACACTATTCCTCCCACCGACACCAAGGATGGGGCACTATTCCTCCCACCGACACCAAGGATGGGGCACTATTCCTCCCACCGACACCAAGGATGGGACACTATTCCTCCCACCGACACCAAGGATGGGGCACTATTCCTCCCACTGACACCAAGGATGGGGCACTCATCCTCCTACTGACACCAAGGATGGGGCACTATTCCTCCTACTGACACCAAGGATGGGGCACTATTCCTCCCACCGACACCAAGGATGGGGCACTATTCCTCCCACTGACACCAAGGATGGGGCACTCATCCTCCTACTGACACCAAGGATGGGGCACTATTCCTCCTACTGACACCAAGGATGGGGCACTATTCCTCCCACCGACACCAAGGATGGGGCACTATTCCTCCCACTGACACCAAGGATGGGGCACTATTCCTCCCACTGACACCAAGGATGGGGCACTATTCCTCCCACTGACACCAAGGATGGGGCACTATTCCTCCCACTGACACCAAAGATGGGGCAAAAATAATTACCCTAATACCAAAGATGGGGCAAAAATAATTACCCTAATACCAAAGATGGGGCAAAAATAATTACCCTAATACCAAAGATGGGGCAAAAATAATTACCCTAATACCAAAGATAGGACATTGTTTACTCCCACTGATGCTAGGACATTTCCTAATCCCAATGGCCACAGTCCAGCCCCCCTAAAATCTGAAGAACAGTAAACTGGCCCTTTGTTTGGAAAGTTTGGAGACCCCTGGGATAATGAGATACCGTATTTATCGGCGTATAACACGCACAGGCGTATAACACGCACATTCATTTTAAGAGGGAAGTTTCAGGAAAAAAACTTAAATTTTTAATAAGGAACTTTGAAGCAAAATAAGGGTCAGTGCCCATCTGCAGCCTCACCATTGCCATCAATGCCCATCTGCAGCCTCACAAGTGCCATTAATGCAGCAGCCTCACCACTGCCATCAGTGGTCCAATGGCGGCCCAGGAGACGGGACTTTCTATTACAGAGGCCGCTAAGTAAACAGGAGATTCTCACTGTATTTAATCTGACGGCGCTCATTCCGCCCCCCCTCCCTGTCCCCTGAGAGGCAGCTAAAATTGAAGTATTGGCGTATAACACGCACGCGCTATTTGCACCCGATTTTCATGATGAAAAAGTGAGTGTTATACGCCAATAAATACAGTAATTAAATTTACAAGGTAGCTTGCTTACATTTCCTCTGCAATGGGAAGTTCTTTTAAGAGTGAGGGACACCATATTTCACACTACTAAAGGCATTCGTTGCCTGATCGATGGTCACATAGGGGTTGACTTGATTTACTAAAACTGGGGAGTGCAGAACTGCATAGAAACCAATCGCCTTCCAGGTTTTTTTTTTTTGTCAGAGCTTTACCAGAACAAGCTGAAGTTAGAAGTGTACCATGCACAACTGCGGCAGATTTTGCACTCTCTAGGTTTTAGTAAATCATCCCCATAGAGACCATTTATTATTGGGTGTAATGGCTTCTATCCAGAGAAAATTTTCTGTTTTTTTTTTTTTTTTTTTCCTCTGAATCAACTCGGGTGTAGGTTTGTGTATTTGGGAGTGTTTTTTTATTTTTTTGTATTGAACTTGATGGACTTGTGTCTTTTTTCAACCTGACTATGTAAAACATAGTAATGACCTCCTGTATGTAGGGTCCTGTCCTAATTGATATATAGATGTGGAGTAATATTCTAATTCATTAATACTAGTCACATTGGCAGGATACCACTGGATCCCCCTTCCCCTTGTGGTGCCCCTGCAAGAGCGTTGCGGGGCAAAGTTTGTGGGGGCAAAAGAAATGCTTACTTGGCCTGGTTTATTGATGGTTCTGGAAGTGGTGTCAACTTTTGTCATACTTTGTACTGAAATACTACTTCACCCTGCAGTTTTTGCTTATAGGCAGTACTGTTTGAATGTTTTTCTTTCTTTCCTTTTTTTTTTTTTTTTACACAATGTAATGTGAAAAGTTGTCACACGGTCTTATCTGCCTTTTGTGTGTTGTCTTGTGTTGGTTGTGTACCAAATGACAAACTTCCTACTGATGAAATGCTGCTTCCTGGCAACTCATCCATGGCTTGTTGTTTGCATGGAAAGATGTTGTTGCATGGTCTTATCTAATATTCACATGCACAAAAAATGGAGGTTTCCATTAAACTATGGCTGGACAAATCTCAGGTACCAGGTAGCCAATACGTCTTTAAAAATGACAGCTGGAGTCCAAATTTTAAAGTTTAGTTGTCAATAGAGCTGGCAACTAAAAAAAAAACAAAAAACTGCTGGCTCCTGAATTGCATATTAATTTGTCCACCCTTGCTTTAAATACATGCAAGTTGCTTTTAAACATTCTTAGAACTTACAGTGAAAGTATTCTATCCCCCATGCCCTCTGAGTTCTGCACCAATGAAATGGATTAAACCTACTGGCCGCAGGCCACGTTCTGACCAAAACAACCATGGAAACAAATTCATACAGATCCAGTCAAGCAGCAGCAATGATCCTTCTAAGCTGACTGATCTGGAATTTGTGGTGTAAAAAAAAAGGGGTATTAGAAAATATTAGTTGTGCAATGTTCATCTTAAAGCAAAACTCTAAAACAAATAAATTACGGTATCTGTTTTAGGAGTCGGATAAATAGGTTTAAAAAAAAGAAAATTCACCATTGAGTTTATCCAAAAAGAAATCCCACTAGACAGAAGTTGTTCAACCCTCCTCAAGGTCTGGAGTCCTCGGTGTTAACCCTTTCATGACTAGCCTATTTTTGACATTTTGGTGTTTACAAGTTAAAATCCATATTTTTTGCTAGAAAATTACTTAGAGCCCCCCAAAAATTATATATATATTTTTTAGCAGAGAATCTAGAGAATAAAATGGAGATTGTTGCAATATTTTTTGTCACACGGTATTTGTGCAGCAGTGTTTTTCAACGCAACTTTTTGAGAAAAGGGACAATTTTTTTTTAATTTAAAAAACAAACAAACAGTAAAGTTAGCCCAATTTTTTTGTATAATGTGAAAGATGATGTTACGCCGAGTAAATAGATACCAAACATGTCACGCTTTATAATTGCACGCACTCGTGGAATGGCGACAAACTACGGTACCTAAAAATGTCCATAGACGATGCTTTAAATTTTGTTTACGGTTACCAGGTTAGAGTTATAGAGGAGGTCTAGTGCTACAATTATTGCTCTCACTCTGACGATCGTGGCCATACCTCACATGTGTGATTTGAACACCGCTTACATATGTGGGCGCGACTTCCGTATGCCTTTTCTTTGCTGCGCGAGCTCGCGGGGACGGGGGCGCTTTAAAAAAAAAAATGTTATTTTATTTATTTTTATATTAATAAATTGTGTTTATAAAAAAAACAAATTTGATCACTTTTATTGCTGTAACAAGGAAGGTAAACATCCCTTGTGACAGTAATAGGTGGTGACAGGTACTCTTTATGGAGAGATCGGGGGTCTAAAAGACCCCCGATCCCTCCTTTTTACTTCAAATTATTCAGATCGCCGTTTTCGGCGATTCTGAATACTGTATATCTTTTTAAATCCGGCGTCATTGGCAGCCGAGTAAATGGGAAGTGACGTCATGATGTCGCTTCTGTGTTTACAATTAGGAGACTGAAACGAAGCCGCTTACTGCTTCGTCCCAGTCTGTCCCCAGCCTCGGGAGGCGGCGGATTGTTGATCGGGCCTCCCGGTGGAACGGGAGGCCCGGTAAGAGTGACGGCAGGGTGGGACGTCCCCTCCCGCTCGTCCGGTATAATAGCCGAGCAGCGGCGGCAGGGCGGGACGTCCCCTCCCGCTCGTCCGGTATAATAGCTGAGCGGCTTTTAGCCGCATTGGTTGTTTTTCCTGGAAAGCCGATCGCCGAGTCTAAAAAAACATTACCAGGATGATGCCTGCAGCTGCGGGCATCATCCCGGTTTAACCACCGAAAGCTGAGTACGCACATCTGCGTGCGCTCGGTGGGAAGGGGATAATGTCAGAGAACTCCACTACATACCCTGCCTTATGGATTGCTATAGACCAGTGATGGTGAACCTTGGAACCCCAGATGTTTTAGAACTACATTTCCCATGATGCTCATGCACTCTGCCGTGTAGGTGAGCATCATGGGAAATATAGTTTCTGGGGTGCCAAGGTTCACCATCACTGCTTTAGACCATACCCTATGTAATGTTTAACGTCAGACTATAATATAAAAATATAATACAATATAAAAAAATGCTGGAACTAATCTCCCATAAAAGGTCTGTTAATTAATAAACACTTCAAAATCAGCATACCATGGTATATTAAAACATTTTGGTGATTGGATGAAAACATAGCCTATGACATACTTGTATAAGCAAAAGAGCTCACCAAAATTTCTAAATTTGCCTATATGAGATGAGAAATTTTTGGTGAGCGTTTCTGATTATAATACATATGTCATAGGCTGTGATACCAGACATCCAATGTTTTTGCATACAATGGTATGTGGTTTTTTAAAATGTGTATTAATTAACAGTCCTTTTTATGGGAGATTATCTCCAGCTTTTTTTTTTTCTTTTGCTATAGTATGATTTTGATACATTACATTGGGTATGGTCTGTAGTAGTCCATAAGGCAGGGCGTGTAGTTGAGTTCTTTTTCTGAAAGGAGAAAAAAAAAAAGCTCTTGTGTCTTCAGATTCTTAAACCAGCAGGTGATCCTGAGGAAGACAAAACCCTTACATAGTGCATGGTCCAATTTGCTCAGAGAGGAAGTAATTCTTCCTTGTCCCCAAAGACATTTTTTTTTTTTTAATGGCTTAATATTAAAATGATTGTAAAGCTTTCATTTTTTTTTCATTAAAAAAACAAACATGTTATACTTTCCTGCTCTGTGCAGTGGTTTTGCAGAGTGGCCCAAATCCTCCTCTTCTCGGGACCCACATCGGTGCTTCTGGCTCCTCCCTCCCGTCGGGTGCCCCCACAGCAAGCAGTATGCTATGGGGGCCGATGCTGTGTGTGTCCAATCACACATCAAGCCGCAGCTCGTCCCCGCCTCCTCTACTGATTGGCTCACTGCTCTTGCCAATAGCCAATCTGGAGTGCGAGTCCTCCTGAGAGTCAAGGCTCTTGTGGACATCGCTGGATCGAGAGGGGGCTCAGGTAAGTGTTACGGGGGCTGGAGGGGCTGTTGCACACAGGTTTTGCATAGAATTCATGAAGGTAAAAAACCTTGTGCCTTTACAACCACTTTAAGACTCCATGCACACTAGCTTAAAAAAATGCCTGTGCTCTTGGCAGAAAATTTTTTTGAGTGTTTTTGTACTAGCGTTTAGAAGCAACGTTTTTTTGCCAGAAAAGCGCTCTCAAAAATGGAAAACAGACGTGTTTTTTTTTTTTTTTTTATGCCTCTAAATGCCTACCTTAAACATCTTTAGACTACCTAAAGTGCATGGACACATAGGATAATATTAGTTGCTTCTACAGTCAGAACCAGGGGTAGGCAACCTGGGGCCCTCAAGCTGTTGTGGAACTACATTTCCCATGAGCCATTGCAAGGCTGGCAGTTACAATTACTCCCAGAGGCATGATGGGACTTGTAGTTCTGCAACAGCTGGAGGGCCCCACGTTGCCTACCCCTGGTCAAAACACTAAACTCCTCCTAGGAGCAGTTTTTTTTAAGGCTACTGTACATAGCGCCAATGTTCATACATATATGCTTCAGAGATTTTGTTAAAAATATTTTAACCAGTCTATGTATTTGAAAGTGGCCCGCAACATTGGGGAAATAAAGTTTTTTATGTTTTCTAGAATGAGCTTAGTTTAAAGCTTAGGTTTAATGAAATCATGTTATCCAGATATGAGAATTTGCAATAAGCTTCTGGATTATTTTACATGTTTGCTCTTTCGTTATAGGAGCAGTAAATAAATCCTCTTGTTTTACTACTACTATCCTAGCTTGTGAAGCCCTTTCTGTTTGTGTAACAAGCAATCTCAAGGGCCTATACCATACTGTATTAAATACTTTAGCAGTATACACACATATATGTAATTTCATCCAAAATGCTTCAGCACCAACACACTGTCCACTCACAAGATCATAAGGATCCATACACTGGGCTTAAAAATCGCTGCTTCTACAGGTGTTTTGCGTTTTTGCCTGTAGACTTGGCTCAATGTTATGCTATGTTTTGGTGCACATTAGAATATTTAGAGGCATATTTTAAGCTCAGTTTTTAGAGGCAGACAAAAAACCCTATTTGCGTTTTTGGGAGGTGTCTTCTGGCAGAAAAAAAAAAAAAAAAACGCTATGTTTATGTCTATGTGAGCATTTTTTTCTGCCAAAAGAACTGCCATTTTCTAAGCCTAGTTCATGGGCACTTAAACTTTCCCCTTCACTTCTGATAGAGATAGACATCACCACCTTATCTGTTTACCCTGTCACCCCATGACATTTTTGTTCACCTTTTTAGAAGACTACCCTATCACAGCCTCCCTTTATTACAATCACCACTCTGCTTATTAAGCTGTTTCCCTAGCTGCTGGGGAAAGGGGTTGAGTAGGGGCCGCAGTCATAGGACAAGAAAGTAATGCATGAATTATTTGTTTCAGATTGTTTTTTTTGTTTTTTGTTTTTTTCCTGCTAGTATGCATGTATGTACTGTGTGTGGGTCCTTCTGTAGTAACTTCTCCTATGTCATAGATCTCATGCCCACTGCTGAATAGTGGCTTATGGTATTGTTTCATCTACTCTAGTCTATCATTACTGTTAGCAATTTTTTAGCAAATTCATGCATGCACTGTGCTCTTGTGCAGAATGATCTTGAGCTCAAGCAAATTGTTTTTTCTCATCAGCTATTAAAGAAGTGTCGGGCAGCCACAAATAGAAAAAAAAAATGCCAGCCCATGGCGTTTAAAGTGGTTGTAAACCTCAGTCATGGAATCTGAGCGAAACACATATATCTGCATTGTTTACTTATTTCTCTCCAAAGCTCTAGGTGTCGTTTCTCTCTTGTGCTCTGTTTCTCTGTTATCAGCATGAGTCACTTCTGAGAAGTTTTTTCAACACATGAGATACCTTTGTGTAGAGAGGGAGGGAAGAGAGCTCAGAACAGAGCTTCTCTATTTAGAACACAATTCTTCTGCTGTGTGGAGGGGGTGTGTTCCTTTCCTCCAATCAGCTCTCACACATAACTGCAGTCTCTCCGCCCCCTCCTCTGTGCTCCTGACAGATGAAGAAAGATTTTTAACATTATCTGCCCTTTTGAAGGGGTGTAGAGAGGAGAAGACTGCATATAAACAAGTAAAACCTATGTAAGAGGATTTGTTTCATCCCTGTGTATCATCTGAGGCTATTTACTTCACTGGGTCTATGTCAGGGTTTACATCCACTTTAACATGGGAACATTGTTTCTGGAAACTTTGGATGCATTATTCTTCCATTTACCAACCTACCCATAGTTATCAGTTTAATAAATATTTTTTATCTTTATTTTCTTTTATATATGATTTTATAATGCTGAGGTCTGCCATATCAAGCAGACACTATAGCGGCAGTACTTTCTCACTTAAGGGACAAGTAGGTCATCATGGAAGTAGATTCAAGTCCATGTTGTCTTTGCCGTATGTTAAACAGAAGCCTTATGTGGTACTGAAATGTGCTGATTAGGAAGCAGTTTGTGTTGGAATTCACTCTGTATTCCTGACTTCCTTGGAGAGCAATTTTTGTGGCTTCCCATGCATAGCTTTCACTGCTTTTGGATGCAGGTGGTGGAGCAAACATTGATTTGTTTAAGTAAGGCTGAAATCTACTCTGTCCTCAGGGCATGTTTAATTTTACAGCTGAGGGAGGCTGTGTGCCAGGACAATGCGCTAATCTGGAAAACGTACAGAGTTGGAAGACCTGCAAGTCTAATATTCACTAGTCCAGAATTCTCCGTAGTCCATGGTAGCCCTAGAGCTTTGTTCTTATAGACATAATTAAATGTAGACGCCATTGGTTTGATTTCAAAACAGAGAAAGTTACAGGCGTTCTGGGTTGGCTGTTAAATGTGTGTTGGTTAGCTGTGCATAATGGGATTTATAGTTTTAACTATGGAACAACTGAGGCTCCATGCACACTGGGCTTAAACGCCAGTTCCTTGGGAGAAAAAAAACGCTCATATAGAGTGTTTGTTGTACACAGTGGGGGTTATTTACAAAAGGCAAATCCACTTTGCACTACAAGTGCAAACTACAAGTACAAAGTACACTTGGAAGTGCAGTCGCTGTAAATCTAAGGGGTAAATCTGAAATGAGGGGAAGCTCTGCTGATTTTATTATCCAATCATGTGCAAGCTAAAATGCTGTTTTTTATTTTCCTTGCATGTCCCCCTCAGATCTACAGCGACTTTACTTCCAAGTGCACTTTGAACTTGAATTTTGCACTTGTAGTGCAAAGTGGATTTGCCGTTAGTAAATAACCCCCATAATTTAGGCAAGTTTAGGAGAGTTTTGTGTTTTTTCTGCCAGAAATCTCCAATCAGAAATGCAAACCAGGTTTTTTTTTTTTTTTTCTGCCTCCTAAACGTTGAGCTCAAAATATGCCTCTAATCACCCTAATGTGCATGAACACATAGGATAACATTGAGCTGCTTCTACAGGCAAAACACAACTGTAGAACAAGGTTTGGGGTCGTTGCATGGAGCCTAAGCCCTTGTTCACATTGGAGCGATTTGTCATGCGACTTGGTCAAATCGCATGAAAAGTCGCAACCTGTTTCCAGCAATGGCACCGTTCCAATCGTTGCACAAACCAACTTTGCGGCTCCGCACCGATTTGCAAAACTAGTTCCTGCACTACTTTTTGCCAATTTCGGGATGCGACTTCAGTAGACATCTGTACATGAAGCGATACAGATGTCTTTCAAGTCGAAGTCGCACTGAAATGCAGCTTTGAAATCGTGCAATTTTAGATGAAGTCACACAGTTTGAAAGCGCTTAAGGGTATAGTTTTAAAAAAGTGTTCTTACTGTGATGTAAAGAACAGTGCTAAAGGGGTGTGTTTTAATGTAAGCACAACATCAAAGAAATATTAAAGTGATATTAAACCCAAAACCAAAAATAAAACCCAAAAGCTAAAATATATTGCTGCTTACCAATCATTAGGTGTGATGGCAGCATTAGTTTTTCTTTTTTAGGTTTTTTTACACTCTGGTGAACTGACCAGTAACACACCTCCTGTATTGCAGTGCTCCTGCTATGGATGAAGGAGCATAGCAGACAGCAGGGTTGTTAGTCTGGGGGGAGCTGAGTGTTAGATGTAGTAGCAAATTTAAATACGCTAACAAATTGTTAGCTGGAGTTTAGCTTCACTTTATAAGCAGTCACAGCAAACATTTTTTTTTCCTCTTGATCCCTGTCATCGGGAGCAGTGATCTCTGTCATGTCCTAGGTAGCCCATCCTCCTACAGTTAGAACACACTGAGGGAACACAGTTAACCTATGGATCGCCCCCTAGTGCTTAACCTCTTCCCTGCCAGTGACATTTATACAGTAATTGGAGGCTATTTTTAACTCTGATCGCTGTATAAATATCAGTGGTCCCAAAATAGTGTCACAAGTGTCCGATCTGTCTGCCGCAATCCCGAGTAAAAATAGCAGATCACTGCCATTAGTAGTAAAAATAAATAAATAAATAATTAAAAAAAAAATGCCATAAATTTATCCCCTATTTTGTAGACGCTATAACTTTTGCGCAAACCAATCAATATCCTAATGTTGTAAAGCGCTGCGTAAACTGTCGGCGCTATATAAATCCTATATAATAATAATAATATGTTTATTGCGATTTTTTTTTTTTTTTTTTTTTTTTACCAAAAATATGTAGTAGAATATAGATTAGAGGTCGACCGATATGGGGTTTTCACTGGCCGATGCCGATGCCGATATTTAGAAATCGCGGTGGCCGATGGCCGATATGTGATGCCGATTTTTTGGGCCGATATATTCGGCCGATTTTTTTTTTTTTCCCTTCATCTCATAAAATCTAACAGTTAGACCCCTTTCACACTGGGGCATTTTTCAGGCGCTTTTGGGCTAAAAAGAGCGCCTGTAAAGTGCCTGTAAAACGGCTCCCCTGCAGTCTCAGTGTGAAATCCTGAGTGCTGTCACACTGAGGCGATGCGCTGGCAGGATGTAAAAAAAAGTCCTGCGAGCAGCATCTTTGGAGCGTTGTATACCGCTCCTCCACCACTCCTGCCCATTGAAATGAATGCGCACCACTGCCGAAGCGCCTGCAAAGCGTTTTGGCAGCGGCGCTTCAGGGGAGCATTTAACCCCTTCCTCGGCCGCTAGCTGGGTTATAAGCGCCCCACTAGCAGCCGAATAGCACCTCTAAAATGACGGTAAAGCGCCGCTAAAGCTAGCAGCGTTTTACCATCAACTCCTGCCCGCTCCAGTGTGAAAGCAGCCTTAAGTAATAACTGATACAGAAAATTTTTTACATTTAAACAAAACAAACCTCCGATCAGTTCACTTGTATGTATAATTTAGAAAAAAAAAAACTATCTTAAATATTAAATACACAAAAACAGGTAATCAAAACTTTTGGACGAAAAAAAAATGGGCTAACTTTACTGCTTAGTTTTTTTTTTAATTCATTACTGTATTTTTTTTTTTTAAATTGCGTTTGAAAGACCGCTGCGCAAATACCGTGTGACATAAAATATTGCAACAACCACCATTTTATTCCCTAGGGTCTCTGCTAAAAAAAATATATATAATGTTTGGGGGTTCTAAGGGATTTTCTAGCAGAAAATACAGGATTTTTACCTGTAAGCAACAAGTGTCAGAAAAGATTTAGTCTTTAAATGGTTAAACTGAGAGCTTCTACACGCGGAGTTCAGTCTATTGATAAAAGAACTTGAAAAGATACAAATGTATCTTCTTATCAGACTTGGCAGGCTGCCCAGAGGAGGAGAGAATCCTCTCCACAGGCAACTTGCATTGACTTCTATTACAGAAGTCATTTGCAAGTCAGGGCAATCGGCCTTTTTTATCAGCACAATCGGCCGATGCCGATTAAGTAAAAAACGCCAAATATCGGCCGATATATCGGTCGACCTCTAATATAGATTGGCCTAAACTGAGAAAGAAATTTAGTTTTTTTTTTATATATTTTTGGGGGATATTTATTATAGCAAAAAGTGAAAAATATTGTTTTTTTTTTTCCAAAATTGTCTGTCTTTTTTTGTTTATAGCGCAAAAAATAAAATTTGCAGAGGTGATCAAATACCACCAAAAGAAAGCTCTATTTGTGGGAAAAAAAGGACGCAAATTTTGTTTGGGCACAGCATTGCACGACTGCGCAATTGTCAGTTAAAACGACGCAGTGCCGAATCGTAAAAAAAGCTATGGTCATTAAGGGGGCAAATTCCAGGGCTGAAGTGGTTAAGCTGTAACCTGTTTCTTTTTCAAACATTTTTATTGAAGAAAAAAATTGGTTTACAAAGACCAAGAACAAAAGGGAAGAGTCCTACCAATAGAAACAGTGAAACAGAGCATACAATAACTCAATTGGAAGATAGGGACGCAGCCTTTATAGAATGTAGGCTCCAAAGGTGAAGCTAATTATAGTTATTTTAATGTGTTTTTTTTAAAATTAAAATAATTTGTTTACTTCCGCCCTAAACCGGAAGTGATGTCATGACGTCACTCCAGTCCTCCGAGGCCATAGAGGCGATCAGAGATGAGCTGGTCTCTGTCCGCTTCTGTGACCAGCCGACCACACCGTCGGATCTTTTCTCGGGCATGCTGGTGAAAATGGTAAGCCCGAGAATCACCGGCAAACTTTGTGAGGGAGTGATGTCCGCTCCCGCCGCTTCTGAAAGCGATCCAGCGGCTAATAAGCTGCTTGAACCACTTTCATGAGATAGCCTGCCGCTGGTTGAATAAAGAAAATACTGGGGTTATGACCGATGGCTCGAGCCATAACCCTGGTAAACCACTTGCAAACCGCAATGTATAAATACGTATTACGGTCAGCAAGTGGATAATTGTCAATCTGCTGCTGCACTTGCAGGGCTCTAACGAGGAAACTTGCAGGGTCTGCATTCCTTTAGGCTGGGTTCACACCATCTCCGCATCTGTCTCACAGCAGGTGTCCTATGCTTCCTGGTTCACCGTTCCTGGTCCGATTTCAGTCCGGATTTTGGGCTCAATTCGGGCCTGAAACGGACCAAAAGACGCACAGCCTTTTTTGTGCAAAATGCGTTGGACTTGCTGCGGAGATATGTGTACCAGCTCCATAGAGAGCCGGTCAAAATCTGCTACTGCGAATTGGAATGCGAGTTCTCCGCATCCAATTTGCAACGGCGTGAGCCTTAGACATGATTTCTCTTTGGGAGTATCTCTCAAAAAAAGAAATTTTTCTTGCAGGGGATGGCTGAAATCTGACTTTCTTAGTGATGTTTCTTGGGGGCGTTTTGTACACAATCTGTGTGCAGAACACCTCCAGGTAGCCATATTGCATTTTACAGAAAATGACAGCACTGCAGATTGAAAGGTTTAATAACATTCAAGCACAATTGTATATGCTCCTATTATTTTGTTTTATTTGCTATTTTCTTTATCCATAAAAGTGGTTACCCTTTAAATGTTTGCTTGCTAACTTGTTATGTTTTATGCTTTTAACACCCTTTTTATGCAGCCCATACATGTAACAAAATTAGGCAATCATAGTTTTATTCATTTCAAATGAAAAATATCAATTTGGTCAAAAAGTAGAGGTAAATGTAGCAATATTATAAATTTATTCTGGAAGCTGAGTGCTTTTTGTACATGAAAACAACCCTTTTTGGTTATTGCTTCTTTAACATTTGGTTACATCATTACTGTGTGCTTGTGAAACATTCAGGCTTCATAGGTTTCATATAAGAAAGCTCTTCTGCATTATGCACTCCAGCAAGCTTTTTTATTGAGACTCTCCGAAGAACAGCTGAAGCTTAAATTTCCAAAGCTGTCATTAAAACTTTATTGGTTCTGACACTTGACCACTGTAGCACAGTCATGGACAATGCAAGTAACATGCACAGCTGCATGTCAGCTACAACTGTAAGTTGAGGAGCATTGAACTTGAAAGACAATTTAGATCTTACTTGTCATGTTGTAATCCAAGGTAGACCGGTATTCCCTCTGACACCTGCCAAGTGACTGTGATATCTTCTGAGATTCATTTATTTTTTATCTTTCTTCTTTCAACACTAATGCAGCGTACAATGGAATGTAAAGGTTAGAGCGATTTAATGTGAAATAGGAATGAATTAAAATTCCAACATATATAGTATATTAAGGGGAGGAACATCTGCCACCTATCGTATATGACCGCCAGTTTGGATACAGGCTCTGTTTTCTACTACTGGTTCCAAACAAGAAAAGTCCCACAATTCAGCCGGTTCAGCAAGGGCTGGACAAATTTTGATCAGTGTGTCTCCTTCTCTTTTTGACAGAAGGTGATCTAGTGGACAAAATTCAAAGTGGACGAAAACTGGAGGAAAAATAGACGAAATTCAAAATTTTGTCCACTGGATGAAACTAGTGGACAAAATTCAAAGTTTTGAAGTTCACCCCTTGCTGAACCAGCGAAATTTAGCCGGTTCAGCAAGGGCTGGACAAATTTTGATCAGTGTGTCTCCTTCCCTTTTCGACCATTCTAGTTCTAATGGACAAGTTGGAAAACTTTTACTTACCACATCAAATTGTCTAATTGGACTTATATGGAAATAAACTAACTTTATCCATCCTATATTTGCATTTTAGAGTGAAGATTGTTAAACTAATGGATAACTCAACAGCTGGCCTACATGACACCCAGCACAAATATAATGAGGCTTGGGAGCTGTGGGAATGAACACATCTTTTATGAGACCTGTGCTTATTTCAATAAGCTCACTGCTTATTGGGGGTTATAGAGATATGTGTCCCGTTAAGAGAACTCTTCTTACTACACTTTTCTTTTCCCCCCTTCCCATGTCTTTTTTATATGAACACTTCTTTATTATGTTGGGCTTTTTAAAATGTTTTTAAATCATTTCCTGACACTATATAAAGAATTACAAAATGAATTTCAGATACGTACTGGGAGCATAGTGTACTTGATAAATAAGTCAGAGCCAGTGGTTCTCAACCTTCCTAGTGCTGTGACCCCTTTATAAAGTTTCCCAAGTTGTGGGGACCCCTAACAGTAAAATTATTTTCATAGCGTGGGTTGTCCACACCCAAGGCAAGACAAGTAATTTGTGCCCCTAACCCACTGACATTTATCTCTCCCTGAGTCCTTTCCACTCGTACAGTATTAAAACCTCTTATGATACATTTTAGGATGTACCACTCTCTCTTTGTTCTCCTCTCTTTCCATTTTATCTCTCTCTATCCTAATTTCTTTTTTTCCCCCCCATCCCTCTCTCTCGTCCTCTTTCTTATTCTTTCTCTCCCCTTTTCTTTGTTCCTCCCCCTCTTTTCCTCTCCCTTCCCCCCTCTTTTCCTCTCCCTTCCCCCCTCTTTTCCTCTCCCTTCCCCCCTCTTTTCCTCTCCCTTCCCCCCTCTTTTCCTCTCCCTTCCATGTATTCTCTGTTTTTATTCCTTCTGTTACTCCTTGTTGGGGGGGGGTGAGGGGGGGGATGGGTGGCAGCGCTGGTGGAGGGTGGGATCAGTGGCAGTGCTGGGGGGAGTTTACTGGGTGCTACTCAGTGTCTCCAGCTCTGTGGTGTCTCACAGCAGTGGCGCTTATGGCGAAATCAGGAGATAGGGTCTCCTCCAGGCCCTCCCACTTCACATTCCTCACCAGTCAGCTGACCTCTAGTCTCTGCCCCCCAGCCATGCCGTGAACCGAATTGGTGGCTGCGAAGAGGCTGAGTTGGCAGCCACTGGCTCCAGGGACAGCCCAGCTGGGCAGCTGCGAAAAGGCTGGAAGAGCAGTGCGGGCTTAAGGAACAGCCCAGGATTCGGTGACCCCTGACAAATTGTCATTCGAACCCCCAAGGGGGTCCCAGCCCCCAGGTTGAGAACCACTGATCTAGACAGTAGGGTTGGTTTACTAAAATTGATGAGTGCAAAATCTAGTGCAGCTCTGCATATAAACCAATCAGCTTCCAGGTTTCTTTTTGTCAAAGCTTAATTGAACAAGCTGAAGTTAGAAGCTGATTGGCTACCATGCACAGCTGCACCAGATTATGCACTCTCCAGTTTTAGTAAATCAGAACCCCATTGTATTGCTTTGTTGTATCAGTCCACGCCACTCGAATTTGCATGTAGTATGGCGAACCTGGAACTCACCTGCTACTGGTGCTGAAACACCCAGCTTGTTGTCTGTCACACGCAAACCCTGATGTAAAAATGAATGGCAGTACTAACATTCTCACAACCACCAATCAGATTCAAACTTGCCCTGAAAATTAAAATGTGATAGTTAATTCAGAAAGCAGAGAAAGTGAAAGGAGGTAACACCGCACATGCTTCTCTGTGGAGCCCCTCTATGGCGCTATATATGATTATTTTGCAGGGGATTTTTATAGAACTCATGCCAAAGTAAATTGAGTGAACTTTCTGGCTGGCATAGCAGTTGTGTTTACTTGTAGCTCACTAAATGCTTTCACTTGTATTTTAAATGTATTTAAAAAATTTTTTTAAAGAAACTATACGTATCCATTTGACCAACTCAGAATTTACATGGAAGAGAATACAAGTGAATATCATACACCTAGGGATAGAAGAGTGCTGCATGGTACATGTTGTCCCAGTGCTGCTTCTTTAGTTTTTCTGTTTTGAAGTTTCAGCTTGAAAGTCCTGCCTTGGCTAAATGTTGAATAATAACACGAAAGAATGGTTTTCATTAAGGGTGGCTTCACACTACCCTGCTGCACTTTAGCTAAACCTCAGCTAACCCACAGTTTTCGTGAGCGTTAGCTGCAATTTCCCATAGACTTCAGTTATATCCCATGGTTTTGGTTCACTTTCAAAACTTTTAGGCACAGTCATTTCCCACCCCTGCCCCTGTAATGACATATTCGGCGACCCATCGCAATTTGCTACGGAAGTGACGTTCCATCACCACCATCTTGCTACACCCCACACTCGTCCACAGTAAGAATACACTAAGAAGGCGGAAAGTGGACGTGTTGTTACACCCACCGGAGTTTTGCATTTTACACGTATTTATAACAGTAAAGTCAGTTTATATAGTCAAATACAGTACTTACAACTCCGTCTGACTACTTAGATCTTGAATTTGAAAAGCAGCGGCAACCCTGCTCATCTCACAGGTTTGCTAATCTGATAGAAGTTCGCTGCTTTTCAAATTCAACATCTAAGCAGTCAGACGGAGTTGTAAGTACTGTATTTCACTATAGAAACTCACTTTACTGTTATAAATACGTGTAAAATGCAAAACTCCGGTGGGTGTAACGACATGTCTGCTTTCCCCCTTGGTGTATCCTTACTGTGGACGAGTGTGGGGTGTAGCAAGATGGCAGTGACAGAACTTAATTTCCATAGCAAACTGCGATGGGTTGCCGAATATGTCATTACACCCCCCTAAATATTTACCCAAACTTGATCTTGGTTCAGCGCTGTGCATGAGAACAGCAGCGCTGCTCTCTCTCCTTACTGGATTCTGTGAGAGCAGCGGGAGCCACTGGCTCCTGCTGCTGTCAGTCAAATCCAGTGAGGAGGAGCATGGCTGAGCCGCACTGTGTGTGTCAATAGATGCACACAGTACTACTTCGGATCGAGCCACCATGAGTAGCCACCCCTCCCCGCCAGGAAGCTTGCTGGGGGGTACTCAAAAGCAGGAGGAGCCAGGATCACAAGTGCGGGGCCCTTGAAGAAGAGCATCGGGGCTGCTCTGTGTTAAACCATTGCACAGAGCAATTAAGTATGACGTTTGTTATTTAAAAAAAAAAAGACTTTAATATCACATTAAATATTATAGTCAAACATCTAATCATAATAGGTATTGATGTTCCCGAGACTGATGGCAGTTTGTGAGTAAAATAATAATAAAATGAGCGAGCCTGGCGTGACTGCGGTGTCTGAGCCCTATACCTCCAGTTGTGTTATGTTGCAGGGCTCCTGGCACGCAGAAACCTGAGCAGCAACTAATTATGACTTATAAATGGCCTATACATAATTTATGGGTGTTGTTCAAACATAGTGGTTTTGTCAAGTAAACAAGACGGTAATGAATTGCACACTCTTCCATGCCAGGCACCGTTATGTAATGTGATGAAAAACGATCCTCTTACTTGCAGTCCCAGGGCGACATGTAGGTCAACAGACAGCTAATAGGGGCCTTGTACGAAGGACAATCTAGCCATCTTTAAGCCCCAGAGAAAGCAAAGTAGTTATTTTAGTTGCTGGACACAAGAGATTTGCTGTGGACACATTACAGGGAGAGGATGAATCTCTTTATTTAACGTGTTGGAAATTCCATTAATTACAGGCACTGAACGTACCAATTACAAACTGTGTTATTTTGTTAAGTACGATAAATCCATTTACCAACAAAACGTTTGCTTTGTTTAATTCTGCAAAAGGTAATTGTCTGCAGATTCCTGTAATCAGTCACTGCTGCCTCCTTCCTATTACCGTTTAATCACGGATCAATAGATGATATTGTGCTACCAATAATTTCTTTGACTGATCACGCCTAATCACTTACTACCACAGATGTATAGGAATTAATCTACAGGATGACACTAACCCATTCACCCCTGCCGACGTGTACTACGACAGCACCATTATGTAAACAAACATGGCAGTTTACTTTTTTTTTGTCTGCTGACTTTCTAGTAGAAGTGATTCAGGTAACTTTACAGGCACGTTCTCATAAATGTGCCCCTTGCCCAGTCCCCATCCCCCTTCTTCATGTGCTGCGAGCTTACCTCTCCTTTTCTGGGGAAGAAACTAACCAAGCACAGACTGATGTCTTATATGGAACCTGTCACCTGCAGTTTGATTTCAGTTAGGGGGCTTCATAGCCCCCATGTAATAGTAATAAAGAACAACAACAAAAAGGAAACTTAAAAATAAATAAATAAAACTAAAGTTTAATAACAAAAAAAAATTGAAAAAACTTAAATGTGTTTATGAGAAGAGAAAAAAAAATCAACACGTATTATAACATAAGTAACTATACTGTATGCACAGAAAGCTTCTAAACACTAATAAATATGATGAAACAAAATATAGCTTAATAACCCAAGATGCTCACAGCTGCACCCCAAAGAGAATAAGGAAATCACTGGAGCTTTGGGTCTTGAGGAAGAATGTTTTTGCACACTATGTAGGGCCCTTTTCACAGCCCTCTACCCCTTGCACATGTTGATGACTATTCACCCCTGAGCCCCAAATTTGCTTCCTTTATGACATTTTTGGTCTCTTGTTGGCTAAATATTTATTAGGGTTCATTTTTCAGCTAAAGGCAAAGTACTTGATATATTATATTTCTGTGTATGTACTTGTACATAAAAGGGTTTATTAACTTTTCAGGATCTGACTTATTTATTTTTCACATACAAATTTGACAATGTTTTATTAATATTAACACATATTATAATTTCAGATTGATTATATAAAAGGAGTTGTTCATTTCAGGTTTGACCCCCATAAGGGATTATCTTCATCTCCTTTGAGGTGCAGCCCTTTACATCTGGGGTAGTTAGGTTGTATTCAGTTTCAACATATATGAAAGCAGAATGAATGCCAGCACTCGCACACGAATAAAAGGCCCATCTTTATTGCATCCCCCATGGTGTTGCTGGTTTTAATCAAGAATGCAGTGAATATTATTCAAGCAGCAGTGCTGGTGCTCTTTGTGCTTTTATAGATGACTGGATTCAAAGAGGTTGAGTTTCCATGCACCTCGCTGTAAGCAGTGATCACAGATGGGTAGTGTGTTATAACTGTCTCTTACATTGTGGTTCATTTTCATTGTGCTGATAAAGTATAGGTAAATCCAGACCTGAAAATTTCACATAAGCTTTAACATTTTCATGTAAACGCGCGCACACACATTCTCTTGTGATCAAATGTTTTAAAATGCATTAGAACATATGTCAGTAGAAAAGTGGATGAATCAGGGCAGGGGTTAGTGTGAGTAGGACAGAGGATGGTGTCGGTAAAGCAGAGGACTATGTCAGTAAAGCAGTGGACAGTGTTAGTATTTTTTTGTTTTTATTTAAGTAACATTCACGCAGACAAACAATGGGAAAAACAATCATCTGGGCCGACCAAGAGAAGCAACTGATAACACACACGTAGCCTGAAAGAATAACTCAGTCATATAGTCATACTCCATGTCATTAAATGTTGCATATGGAGAATCCTATCGCGTCCATACCACTCTGTCCAGACTTTATTTTTCAAAACTGCCAAACAATAGAAGACCCAATAAAAACAAAACGAAAAAAAAAAAAAAAATCACAGCGGCGGAAGAAGAAAAGAGGGGGAGGGGACCAGTCTCCGTATCTCCCTTCTACAAGAGTAGCACCATATTCTCTGGAGCAATTTTTAAAGAGACCAGTAAAACCACTTTGTTAAATTTCTCTTTTCCTCTTAGGGCAGCTGAAATATTTTCTGTCAGTAGTTTATATTTTTTTAAAAATATTTCTTACAACCATTATATATATATATATATATATATATATATATATATATATATATATATATATATATATATATATATATATATATATATATATATATATATATACATACTTTTTACATTTGTTTAGGAGCCCCATTGGGGGATTTTGGTGAAATATCAAGGGTCTAAACAGACGCTGGAGACCGAGAAGGGAACTGAGGACAGAGATTCCCCAGTTTCTTTCTCTGCTGCCTCAGCTGCATTGGACAGTGAATGAATAGGAAGTGCTGGGTGCTGCTCAGCTTCCTGTTCATTTACAAGTTTAGCATATTAAACACAGTTTAGTGTGCTTCAGTTATGACTGAACACAGTGAGTGATTGGTATTGATTGCTCTCCTCCATCTTTAAACAATCTACCCGTGTGCCCGCAGCAGCTGACAGGAGATGGTAGGAGGACAGCCGGCAGTGCTGGGGGGGGGGTCGGGGTGGGGGCCAGGCAGCAGAGGGAATTTGTGCCACATGGGGTAATACCTGGTTATCTCACCATGGTGGTCCTTGTTCAGGCACTTACTCTCAGTTGTTCTCCTGTGTTGCACTAATGTAACACAGGCTTCCGAGGCAGTTTACAAATATTCACTTCTACACACCTTTGGCAGGCATTGATCACTTAATTTCATGCAACCATCTCTAGCGTTCATGTATCTAGACAGGAGGAGGCTGTAAAAAGTTACAGGAGTTACATAGCACTGGGATTTTACAGTGGATGAAGAAAGGTGAAAGCAAATATTTTATATTTAAAAAATATAAATCAGTTTTGTATGATGCCCAGTGCTGTGGCAAATTAAATGCCATTCAGTTATAGTTTACACATTTTAAGTGTTTTTTTGAGCTTTTATATTTTTTATGATCAATTATGTAATAAAAGAAATTTGATCTACATCAATGCACACTTGGCTGTCACTAATGGTAGGGTGGTGTAGGCTTTTCTTCTTCTTTTTATCACAGATGATCCTGGCAACATGTGGTTGTCTAGCAGTCACAATAGAAATCATGGGGAAGATGTGGGAGTGATTGATCACAGTAATCCATGACTGTGGGCAATTTTATTTTGAATGACTGAATGAGAATCAATGCACGGTTATCTTTGTTGTTTAGGTCTTTATTTTGTTTTCGGTAGGGGGTGATAGAATCATGAATTGTAGCCCTTGCCTTGCTTGTGCAAGACATCTGTACTAACAGACCTATTACTGGAAGTTTGTCAGGTCGGTAACTGTGAGCGTTACAAAACTTCAATTTCACAAAGTAATAGGCTACTTCCGCGTTCAAGAAGGGGCTTTTACAATTGTACAATTTTCAGCCTGACATAATCATAATTTGGTTTCCAAGTTATGATGTGACATTCAATTAGGTTGCTCTAGATCAGGGAAACTTTCTAAGCAAAGGGCCAGTTTACTGTCCTTCAGACTTTAGGAGGGTCGGACTGTGGCCAACGGGTGTAGAAAATGCCTCAGACATGGTGGTCAGAGAGGGTAAAATAATTACATAACATCTGTGTGCTGTAGAAGGTATTGGTATTAGTAGGAAGAATAATCTCCATTGTTGGTGTCAGTAGAGGAATGCTCCCCCTTCATTGGCATTAGTGGGAGAAATAGCATCCCATCATTGGCATTAGTGGGAGGTATAGTGCCCCATCATTGGTGTTAGTAGGAAGAATAATCCTCATCATTTGTATCAGTGGGAGGATTAGTGCCCCATTGTTGGTGTCAGTGTAAGATATAGTGCCCCATGTTTGGTATCAGTAAAATGAATAGTTCTCAATCTTTGGTGTAAGTGGAAAGAACAGTGCTCCGTTGTTGGTGTCAGTGGGAGGAATAGTGCCCTAAGGGCCAGATAAAGGCAAGCAAAGGGCCACATCCAGCCCATGGGCTGCTTTTTTGGAGTTCACTGCTCTAGAGGGGATCTTAGGGTATCCATAGAGAGGTACATGCTGAACCAAAAACAGCTAGCAGTGAGGCATCTGTCAGTTCATTATCTCGCCTCTGTCCTAACAGGGCCGGTCACAATTGTTGTTTCTCTTGTTCATTACAGTATGTATCTCTAGACCAGCCTTTCTTAACCTTTTTAGCCCGTTATTATTTATTATTTATTTCAGGTACTTATATAGCGCTGTCAATTTATGCAGAGCTTTACATATACATTGTACATTCACATCAGCCCCTACCCTCAAGGAGCTTACACTCTAAGGTCCCTAACTCACATTCATACATACTAGGGACAATTTAGACAGGATCCGATCAACCTACCATCACGTCTTTAGAGTGTGAGAGGAAACCGGAGTATCTGGAGGAAACCCACGCAGGCACAGGGACAACATGCAAACTCCAGGCAGATGGTGTCGTGGTCAGGATTTTAACTAGCGACCCTTCTGCTGGTGAAAGTGCTACCCCCTACACCACTGTGCTTCCCAATTGGAACCCTTCAATAATTTTCAGGTCTTGGATAACTCCTGTTAAGATTAGGAAAATGTCCCTTGCATTAGTGGTAGGAGGGCATTTTAGAATGCCACCCTTATGCCCCGTACCCCGGAAAGTGTTCGATGGGAGCTTGTTGTTGGAAATTCCGACAATGTGTAGGCTCCATCGGACATTTTCCATCGTAATTTCCGTCACACAAAATTTGACATCCAGGTCTCAAATTTTCCGACAAAATCCATTGTAAATTCCGATCGTGTGTAGACAGTTCTGACGCACAAAGTTCCACGCATGCTCGGAATCAAGCAGAAGAGCCGCACTGGCTATCGAACTTCATTTTTCTTGGCTCGTCATACGTGTTGTACGTCACTGCGTTCTTGACGTTCGGAATTTCCGACAAGATTTGTGTGACCGTGTGTATGCAAGCCAAGTTTGATCCAACATCCATCGGAAAAAACCCATGGATTTTGTTGTCGGAATGTCCGATCGTGTGTACAGGGCATTACAGTGGGGATGGACCCAGAAATATGAAGGCACCATCATATAGCAGGTCAGTGAGGCACAGCTCAGGGACCTTCTGCAAACCTCTGAAGAAACCTAGGGTTCCATGGAACCCTTGCTGAGAATGACTGCTCTAGAGTCAGTACAGATAGGTCTATCCTTAGTAATGCAAAATACAGAAACTTATAGCGGCCAATAAGCAAACATACTACAGTATATTGCTTCAGATACACTGGGCTAAATAAAATTGAATTTCATTGGTTGCTGTCACCTGATTTCAATACTGCTTTGTTATTATAACCATGTTTGTATGAGTATACTTTCCAGAAAAACGCATATGGGCGATCATAACTTTATGATATGATCCTGTTGCTTTGTGTTCCATGATCTTTTTTTTTTTCTGCCATAAAACAAGCACTTAGCTGTTGAAAGCTCTGCCTGGGGACACCAAGCCTCACTGTACTCAGCTTAGTCATGGTAAATATAGTACATAGTTCTGTGTCAGACTTTTACCACAAAATAGCATGTTCACAGGGCAGCTAATGCTATGGTACGCAACACTGCGTACAGACTTTGAGAAAATCAATGCATTAGACATACTTAGGTTCAACTGTATTATAATACATATATTAATAATACCTACACAAATAATGCATATAAAATAAACAAATATTTGTAACTCACATTCAGAGTGATAAAGAAAATAATTGTAATTGTACCACAAGAAATTCTTTGGGGTTTTTCAACCCTTTTGGGGTGAACATTTTTTTCCCTCATTCTGCAACAGCCATGATAGACCTTGAGTTCACCTTCTTCTGTATTCACTATAGAATGGTGTGAAGAGTGAAGAAGTCAACCTCTGATGACAACACCTGGCAGGGAATGGAGTCCTACTCTTTTCCACCCACACCTGACAGTTGAGTACTGTCCATGATACTTTTTTTAATTTACACTAACATTAGAGCTGCATGAATAATTGTCATAAAATCGCAATCTTGATTTAACCCCCCCTCACAATCCTAATCTGGCATTTCCACAATTCATCTAACAAGTGCAGAGCCGTTCTCTGCTCACAGCTGTCAAAAAGAACAAAAAAAAAAAAGGCAGTCTATTACAACATTGCTCAGCACTGAGATAAAAAGAAACATTGTATCATTTAGTTCTTTTAGATCAAAGGGATGAACTTCGGTCTGTAAATGAGGTCAGTTTAACTCCATAAAGACTAAGCCTTTTTCTGACACTTGTTGCTTACAAGTTAACATCCGTTTTTTTTTTTTTTTTTTTTTTGCTAGAAAATTACTTAGAACCCCCAAACAGTACATATATTTTTTTTTTATAGCAAAGACCCTAGAGTATAAATTGGCGGTCGTTACAACATTTTATGTCGCACTGTATTTGCGCAGCGGTCTTTCAAAATGCATTTTTTGGGGGAAAAAATGCATTGTTAAAAACAAAAGAGTAAAGTTAGCCCAATTTTTTTATATACAGGTAAAAGCCAGTAAATTAGAATATTTTGAAAAACTTGATTTATTTCAGTAATTGCATTCAAAAGGTGTAACTTGTACATTATATTTATTCATTGCACACAGACTGATGCATTCAAATGTTTATTTCATTTAATTTTGATGATTTGAAGTGGCAACAAATGAAAATCCAAAATTCCGTGTGTCACAAAATTAGAATATTACTTAAGGCTAATACAAAAAAGGGATTTTTTAGAAATGTTGGCCAACTGAAAAGTATGAAAATGAAAAATATGAGCATGTACAATACTCAATACTTGGTTGGAGCTCCTTTTGCCTCAATTACTGCATTAATGCGGCGTGGCATGGAGTCGATGAGTTTCTGGCACTGCTCAGGTGTTATGAGAGCCCAGGTTGCTCTGATAGTGGCCTTCAACTCTTCTGCGTTGTTGGGTCTGGCATTCTGCATCTTCCTTTTCACAATACCCCACAGATTTTCTATGGGGCTAAGGTCAGGGGAGTTGGCTGGCCAATTTAGAACAGAAATACCATGGTCCGTAAACCAGGCACGGGTAGATTTTGCGCTGTGTGCAGGCGCCAAGTCCTGTTGGAACCTGAAATCTCCATCTCCATAGAGCAGGTCAGCAGCAGGAAGCATGAAGTGCTCTAAAACTTGCTGGTAGACGGCTGCGTTGACCCTGGATCTCAGGAAACAGAGTGGACCGACACCAGCAGATGACATGGCACCCCAAACCATCACTGATGGTGGAAACTTTACACTAGACTTCAGGCAACGTGGATCCTGTGCCTCTCCTGTCTTCCTCCAGACTCTGGGACCTCGATTTCCAAAGGAAATGCAAAATTTGCTTTCGTCAGAAAACATGACTTTGGACCACTCAGCAGCAGTCCAGCTCTTTTTTTCCTTAGCCCAGGTGAGACGGTTTTCGCGCTGTTTCTTGGTCAACAGTGGCTTGACACGAGGTATGCGGCAGTTGAAACCCATGTCTTTCAAGCGTCTCTTGGTGGTGGATCTTGAAGCACTGACTCCAGCAGCTGTCCACTCCTTGTGAATCTCCCCCACATTTTTGAATGGGTTTTTTTTCACAATCTTGACTAGGGCGCGGTGATCCCTATCGCTTGTACACTTTTTCTGACCACAGTTTTTCCTTCCCTTTGCCTCTCTATTAATGTGTTTGGACACAGAGCTCTGAGAACAGCCAGCCTCTTCAGCAATAACCTTTTGTGTCTTTCCCTCCTTGTGCAATGTGTCGATGGTCGCCTTTTGGACAGCTGTCAAATCTGAAGTCTTCCCCATGTTTGTGTAGGCTTCAGAACTGGACTGAGAGACCATTTAAAGCCCTTTGCAGGTGTTTTGAGTTAATCAGCTGATTAGTTTGTGGCACCAGGTGTCTTCAAAATTTAACCCTTACACAATATTCTAATTTTGTGACACACGGAATTTTGGATTTTCATTTGTTGCCACTTCAAATCATCAAAATTAAATGAAATAAACATTTGAATGCATCAGTCTGTGTGCAATGAATAAATATAATGTACAAGTTACACCTTTTGAATGCAATTACTGAAATAAATCAAGTTTTTCAAAATATTCTAATTTACTGGCTTTTACGTGTAATGTAAAATATGATGTTACACTGAGAATCGTGATCTTTATTCTAAGCAAAAGAATTGTGATTCTCATTTTATCCAGAATCGTGCAGCTCTAACAGTTACATTTTCAGGACATGCTATAGAGATATATACCCTTTCTAAAGACCCCGATAGCATGTCCTAAAAATGTAACTGTTAGTGCAAATAAAAAATAGCATGAGCATTACTTAACTGTGTTGTTACAAGTGCATTATTATGGCTACAATCGCCTCACCCACAGAAATCTGGTACAGATGGAATTGTCCTTTAGAGAAAACTTGCCATGAAAAAAATGTTGGCACTTCCATTTCTAACCTTCCTGTCGAAAACGCTAATTTTCTGGCTGATCACCACAACTGAACAAGTCTACAGGAAATAGAACATCCCTTGTTGCATATTTGTTCCAGGTCAGTGGCTCAATGTACTGTAGGTAGACACAGCCAGTGAACTAGCATTTTCAGAAAGATTTCAGCATTGGACATGTTTATTTATCCTTGATAGTTCTGTTTTAACACTACCCCACTGAAAAGCTTTGAGATCTATCTTCTAATTATTACAATTGATTTCTCTTAGATTAATCTGATGACCTTCACTGTTAAGCCTCATACAAACACTGTATTCTGTATGAAGGACCACACAAGCTGCTCTTAAAGCGGTATTAAACCCAAAAGCAAGCATTTATTACTTTGCAGCTTACTAATTTTTAGATGTGATGGGTGTAATAAATTCCTTTTTTAGGCTTTCTTTTATTTTTTTTCATCTGGTGATCCAGCCACCAAATCTGTTTTTTTCAAAAGCACAAGCTTTCAAGTAGAATGTATCAGTTTACATGGATGAGACAAACCACTTAATACTGGCAGAGGTGATTAAAATGATCATCTTTTATTTATTCATGTAAAACCTTTATCCCAAAGGGAAAAAAACTGTTTGCTGTAACTGATTATAAAGTGTGAGCTGGAGTTTGGCTTCAATTTGTTTAGTGTATTTAATTCTTGCTAATGCATTTAACACTCCCCTCCCCCAGACTGACAGTGCTGATGCCTGCTGTGCCTCCTGTGCTCATTCATCCAGAGTTGTGTCTCACTAATACAGGAGGTGTGTTACTGGCCAGATCACCAGGTGTAAATGGGAAAAGCCAAAGTAAAGAAAACAAATGCAGCCACCACATCTAATGATTGGTAAGCTGTAATATATTATATTCTTGGTTTTGGGTTTAATACCGCTTTAAAGTGGACTTCAGTTTGCTCGACTAAATTCCTGGCTTATCATAATATAAAACAGCAGTATATTTAAAAAAAAAAAAAAAAAAAACAGTAGTACTGCTTATCATTTGATAGCTTTCCCTGGGTTCTAGGCATGTAAACTTGTCTATATTAAGGTTTCTTCCACAGTAGTGTCTCCAGACTCGCACCAATCCCAGTGCAACCTTGATGTGACTTTTGGTGGGATTTTTGATTTGCCTTTTACATTCTATGGATCAAAGTCCTATCAAAAGTCGCACCATAGTAGTGCAGGAACCTTTTCAAAGTCTCAGTGCTTTTATATGGGTGCCATTGAAAAGAATGGTGTGCAATTTGTCATGCGACGTTGATGTCCAAAGCCGCATGACAAATCGCACGTGTAAATGGAGCCTAAGATAATCAAATCGGTCTGCTGCAGACAGGTGGGATAATTTTCTCAGTCTTCTCAGTGGTTAGCTTGTAGTAAGTCGCAAGGTGAGAATATGCAGCAGGGGCTGATCTGTGTCGGGCACCAAGATTTTACATGCCTGTGTCATCTGTGAGCCGGCATCTCAGTCCAGGAAATAGGTGGTGTTCCTTTATAAGACTTGAACAAAAAGTCTATCTGTCCTTCTGGACAGAGAAACAGATAAAACTATTGTCAGTGATCTCTGTAAGATAATAAATACCTGTAAGTATTCACACCCTCATCACATAAGCTGGTCATACATTGGTAGATTTTCATACGAACATTCATATGAAAAATGTCATCGGTATGTATGATGATGCCAGCAGACTTATTTTGTTTGTGTAAACTTTTGACTCTGGAATTAGTGGGATTTTTTGAATGAAAACCACATTCAGTGGTAGAACTTTAATTCAAGAAAAAATTTCCACCTCCGCTCAGTTTTTTTCTTTTTGTCACTGCGATTGAAAATGATCATTGATTTGATCCTTTCAGGGCCCCTTTTTATGTGAGGTTTCTGATCGGGTCTGCCTGTCTGTTTTTCAGACGGACCCAATCGGAACCTCCATTCTCCTCTATGGAACGGCGGGTGTAAACGGACATGTGTCCATTTATACCCGATTGCATCCAAAACGATCTGCTAAAAACAGACGGATGGGGATCCCCCTACCATCCGCGGATTGGATGGATGTCAGGTCTAAACTGACAGGTGGCCTGTTTACATCTATCCGCCCATAGAGGACAGCGGGCTTTGTCCACTCCGCTTAGGCAAAGACACACCCCCTGCTGAACAAGCAGATCACAGGCAGAGTCCCATGTGAAAGGACTCGAACTATTCGAAAATCAAACTTTCAAAATGGCATTTTTCTAATGAAATTCTACCCATGTATGGCCAACTTTAGCATGAAAGAACATATCTGATACAATGTCCACATTGGGTAATCTGTAGACTTCACTGATGTCTATAGTGACCTCCCATTCAAAATCCGCATTCACAGTGTGTTCTCTCTCTCTGTATTACAGCAGCTGGTGAGCATGGCGTTGTGCGCCAGAGGGAGGGCACACTGTGCATGTGGTGATTTTGAATGAGGCCGAGTGCTTGTACCTGTGGTGCTCGGGGTGCCCAACATACAGCATGTCCTGCCATCTACGTAGAGGACAGGGAAGGGTGACTTACACCTGGGAGTGGCAGACAATGCCCTACAGGTATCACATTTAAGACGCTCCTGTTTTCAAAGCTATGCACTATTTTTAATCTACTAGGGACATTTGAGCATGGTAACTTTTATTGAAAAGGTGAAGTAACCCTTAAAGCTAGGTTCACTTTTAGTAAAATTCCATCACCCCCCTTTACCCTTTGTGATTGGACAGCTGACTCGGTACTAGCTTGTGCAGTTTCTTGTGATGGTGTTTATTATAGTAGTAGTTCCCTTTTCTGTTAGATACAACATCTGAGCATAATGCAGATTAGATTACCTAGTTCAACAAATGCTGCAGAAAGCTAATTTTCCTCCCAGAAATAGACTTTTGTGTATCATTAATCTCTGTGTAAAACTGACTCTTTTTCAACTCAATGGCTGCCTATAAGAGTCTGCAGTGCATAGCATAGCTCAGCATTATAGCGTGATATGCTCTCTAAACAGCCAAAGCAAACATTTCCTCCTGTTTGTTAGTGTGTTAACCATCTAACAATGTCATCTTTCATTCATGGAAAACTTCCCAAGTGGTATATTGAATTTCAGTAGCACTTATAATAGGCAAAAAAAAAAAGGGATAACTCATATATCAGGGAAATAAAACACTCAGCAATGCAGTACTTCTGAGCATTACGAGAATGTTTGTGTATGAAACACCATGTGGGTTTATTCAATATATATTTTTATAACATTATAATTTTTATTGAAATTTTGCAACAGCATTACAACAAACACAATCATTCACATAAACTTCAATTATGTGTCTTTCTATTTCTGGATAAACCAACCTCAATCTACATTTATCATAAAGAGGCCCCTCTACCAGGGGTGGCCCGTCGATTAAGGGCGCACAGGCACCGCCCCCCGTCCATCGCCGCTTCCCCTATCCATGCGTCCGGCCCCCTTTCAGGATTCCAGTATGGAGGGTCTGTTTTTTTTTGAAGCACCGATTAGAGCCAGAGGCTCTAATACCCTTCAATGTAGGGTGGGCTTGGGTCGCAGAGAGTGCGCTCCGAGCCAACCCAGGTGTGCTACAACAGCAAATCCATATTAATATTAATAAGTAACACTGATCCTCCTCCCCGGCCAATCAGGAAGCAGGTTTTGACACCGGTCACCCGATTGGCTGAAAGGACAGGCGATCCTATTGGAGGTGTGGAGCTGGAAGCTGCCATGGAGGAGAGGCATCGGAGCTGAGCTGCTACACCACGCTGCCTGCCACCCACCACAGTGGGGTAAGTGTTGGACTGACCAGCAAACAGCGGGGGGGGGGGAGTGGTTGTTTGCTGCCCCCCCAAAAAAGCACCAGCTGCCACTGCCCTCTACCCTCTATACATTTAAAGTCTCAAATAAACAAGACTTTATGTGACAACTCACCCTCCATAAACCCAACAACCCCCCCCCCCCCCCAAAAAAAAAAATAAGAACAATATAATTCTCTCTCCTCTCCTCCCTCGCCTCCACCCCCTGCCCCTGTACCCCAGTCCACTATTTTACAATGTAACCCACTTCTAGCTGAGGATATACAGATTTCCACAAGGATACTGCAAGGAATTTATCTCAACTGTCATTTACCATTGTGGTCAATTCTTCCTTTCTCTGCAAATATTGCATTTCCTCTGCCCACTTTATCATTCCCAGGGGGTTAGAAGATCTCCAAAATCTCAGGATAACAGCCCTTGTGGCCATCAAACGAAAGCATAGGAGCTCCTCCTTAACCACCCTAGCAGAGCCAAGAGGATAGACTGCAATGCTACCTACTATATATGGGCAACTTCTTTGTTCGTTATAAATTCGTGTACATCAAATATCGCTGTCCAAAAGGGTACAATTCTTGGACACGTGGGTTTATTCATAAGTTAGAGCAGAGATGATGTACAAAGTGTAGTAATCCATAACTACCAATACAATTTCTGTTTACTAGCATTAGTTCATTTGCCAATTTGTACTTTTAATAGTTTCTTTGGGATACTACACTTGGCACATTGCCTTTTGCCTTCCTAAAGATATATGAAAATGTAAAACCAAAGTATATTAAATATGGTATTATTTCCAAATATTGCTCTACTTGCTTACTTACCCTGAGCTAATAAAAGTCTAATCCCTTCCCACATATTCCTATTGGTCTTTAAGGCCACCTGTCATACTAATGAGCCAATAGGAAGGTGTGGTAAGGGGTGTGGGGTCAGTGATTAACACTGCCAGGAAGTGTCAAACCTTGCACATTACAGCCACCATGGAATTGGGGAAAAAGAGTAAAAATGTAATTAATAATTTCCTTTTTTTAAAATTATGCTGTGTAAACTGAAACATGTAGCAAATTTAAACATGTAACATATCCCATTTTTTTCCCTGCTGTAGCAAATTGGGTCATGCTTTGTTTTTTTTTTTCCCTTGATATGGATCAAATGTGGGTGTAGGATTGTGTATATGGAGGTTTTCTGTTTGTGTGTGTTTTGGTATTTTTTTTCCTGTGGGTTGAACTGGATGAGCTTGTCTTTTTTTTTTCAACCAGGTTAACTACGGTAATTTGGCAGCAAAGGTGGAAATGCACTTTAAAGCAACCAGCTAAATACACAAATTAAATTGATATACGGGTATATTGGTATTTTTACCTAGTAATTTGTAATTCTCTGCAGCTGGTCTTGTAACCCAGGCACTACTGCCAGACAGCATAGCCCAGGCTTGGGACCTCCGCTGCAATAGCAGAACAATATCAGGATCCAGACATCCCTCCCCACTCGAGTCTCTCTCCTTTTGTAAATATATTCATTCCCAGTACATGGGCAGTACTGCAATGCCCGATTTAGCTTCTAGTGCTGCTTTACTGTATTTTGTGGAAAATTATATCAATATCGTTTTACATACTTGGTTGCATCTGGATATACATATCACCACAATCCTCACAGTCAGTGCGCTTTTACATGCATTTGTAATGTGTTTGTGGTGCGTTCATGTATGTTCCTTTGCAGCATGCTGTTCTTTTTTTTAAACGCATATGAAAGCACTGTGGTGGTATAACTTAAGCTCATTGAAATATATTCATTTTTTTTGCAGCATATGCTTTCATACTGCGTTTAACCATTTGCCGCCTGGGCCAATTCTGACATTTCTCACATACATGTTTAAAGTCTAGATTTTTTTTTGCTAGTAAATTACTTGGTACCCCCAAACACTATATATTTTTTGAAAGCAGAGGTCCTGGAGATTAAAATGGTGGTAGTTGCAATTTTTCATGTTGCATATTTGCGTAGACATTTTTAAAACACGAGTGTTTCAGGGAAAAAATACACTTTAATGAATTTTAGTGCACACAAACACAATATAATACCCACATTTTTGGTAAAATATGATGTTACACCAAGTAAATAGATACCCAACTTGTCATGCTTTAAAATTGCCCACGCCCGTGGCATGGCGACAAACTATGGTACGTTAAACCCTCCTTCCTTTCCTCTGCGTTCAGTATGCTGCACCGGACGCAGTGCTTCCAGGTGTCCAGATGGCACCAGAGAGCCCCGGAACAGTGGTGAGAAGGGGGTCCTCCTGCACCCTGTAAAAGGGATCAGGAAGCTGTAGAGCAGCTTGGATCACATCAGCAAGAAAGCTCATTGCTGGCTGCGAATGTTAATATCGGGTTCATGGCTACAACCATGATCTCGGTATAACTACTTCAACCTGAAGCTGTATGGGTACGTCCTAAGGGCGTGAAGTGCTTTCAAAAGCTCCTCTGACTGCATCTGGTGTAAACGAACCCTTAAGTTTTGTTTTTTTGCATGTTTCTCATCTGCCGTTTAGAGGTCATTAATAGCAGTGCATAGCAGGTCTCGCTTTTGCATAGCAAGTCCTACTAACTCTGTCGGTGTAGAGAAACTCTGGTGGGCTCTTCTTACCAGCACTGGCAAGATAGACGTGCTGTGTAAAAGCTGCATCAACACTGCCATCCTGATGTCCTATCTTCTAGTTTTCTACTTTTCCATTGTCTGAGCTGAAATCCAGTAATGAGTGAAGTGTAAAAGAGAGAAGTTACATGCTAGCAGGCAATCACAACAACGGGCAAAGTAGCAGAAATCTTCATCTGGCAAAGTGAAATCCTTTACTTACATGGGCTGCAGGCCAGTATAGATGAAAGGTCATGAAGTTGCAGATGGTGTGCCCTGATGTTCCCTGATCTGGTAGATTTCAACAAGACAGGCGACGATTGTAACAAATACCCCTTGTGAATTGTTTTCAGAGAAATGTCAATTTGTAAATTAAGGTTTTCCAGACAATCACTATTGTTTTCATGTGATAGGACCTATGCCTGGGAGAAGGTGCATAAATATGACCACATCCACTAAATGATGTTCTGTAGCAGACACATATAGGGTTTGATTTACTCTGGGTTCACATATATGTGGGGCCGGTCTCCATTCAGCAGTTCAGGTGCACATTTGACACCTAAATTGCACCTAAATGGACTGAAAAACGTACAGTACAGGACCCTTTTTTTTCATTTGCAACCGGCCCGCATATATGTGAACATTGAAAGCCCGTCTGGTTCACATGTTATGCGAATCAGGTGTGGTTCAAAATGCATCCGATTCGCAAATATGTGAACCGAGCCTAACTAAATGTAAATAGGTGCATTTTCCCTTTTGCTAGGGAATTTTCTTTAGTGAAAATTTACTTTGCAAAAAATTCAGGCAAGAAAAAAAACCTGAAAAAAACAAAACGGATTTTTGCTTTCACATGATTTGGATGATGGAAGTTAGCGGAGCTTCACCACATTCACTAGGCTAGGAAAATTTCCTTGCAAAGTTAACGGCATATTTACCTTTCGTAAATGAACCCCCATAGTGTATCAGTGGAACTAACGTAATTTTTAATCTACGCTATAGCTATCCATATAGAAATAGATCAGCTTATTTATTAAACACTTTTTAATGCTGTCTTTGGCTTGTATGTACACCAATGTATCCATATTTGCTGTCTATGTATGAAGTTTCTTTTTCCTGCTGTACCTTGATGATTTCTTTTCACTGTTTGTCTGCCAGATAGGCTACTATCCACAATTCTCCTTGTAGCCAGAGACAATGTGATGATCTAGGTTGGGATTAATTCACATGAGTGAGCTAATGATTTGTGATTTGGTAATGTTGAAATATCCTATTGATTCCATTAAAGTATCAATTTTAACAGCAGGTCCACTTTATTAGCACAATGTAAAGAGCAGTCATGTGCAGTGAACTGCGCCACAGAACAAGCAACTCAATAACGACCTGCATCAGTTTACTGTAGTCCATGTAATGAAAGATTACTTCTGATTTTCTGCTGTGAATTAATATGGAGAATAAAGAAACTAAAAAGCCCAAGCAGGTCTGGGAATTTAGACAGTTATGTTGAATCTCAGCTTTTCCTGCAAGGGTCAAGTTTAGCTTATAGAACATGAAGTTCATCTATTGGTCATTCACATCAAAGATCACCCATCAAAGGACAAAGAGTCAAGACAGGCGGGTCCAAGCTCAAATTTTACAGGAAAAGTCAAGATTTGCATATAATTGGGCTGCCTGTATCCCTGAATATACTAAGTTCAAAAGTAACCCATGCTTTTTCATTTTTTTTTTATTATATTCTCAGTTTGAATTGGCAAGTTTCCATAAGGTTTATTTTAAATATCCTGACTACAGACTGGCAAAGCTTTCAGATCATTTTAGAATAATGGCCTTTTGAGCCTCTCGGTGAATGGATTATATTTTTAATTTCCTTTAGGAATCCTGATTGCTTATTGTAATTTACAGTAGTTAATGGCAGACTGTAAATCCCCTGCAATAAAATACTGCAATGCAAGCATGTCCATTTTATTGTAATTTAGCCGCCTCGTCCTTCTCAATTTCATTAATGTGAATTATCATAACACGTATGTAAAATGCAGGAAATCCAGCATTATCCATTTTCAGGCAGTCTCAGTGGTAGCAGCCAAACCACAAGCTCATCTTTTAGTCTTTTAATTTAATGTATTCTGTTGAATATTTTGTTTCGCAATAGTGGAGGCAGGCCATTTCCGTGCTCATAATTAGTCCTCTGCTAAAAATGTTTTTATTGTGGGGGAATCATTGTGATAGGTTTTTGTTCAGCCATTTATAGACTCGAGAGACGTTTTCCTGCAAAGAGAACACGGTATTACATTCTCCCCTGAAGAGGCATTCTTACTAGATGTACTGGAAGGGACTTCAAGAACTTCACCCTTATCTTAAAATTTATAACAAAGGCATCTTTAGAAATGTATAGCAATGGCCATCTACAAAAAGTGCTTTTTTTTTCAGCAGCTGATTTAATCACTTACTGAGTATGCAGCTCCTTTTATCTTTTAATCCTGACCTTTGTTCCAGTTTAAACTGGTGCCATGATCGCTGCTGCAGGTTTCCTGTTACAGGGTGCCTCCTTTCTCTTCTATGGAACCCCCCTTGCATGCAGGGTGTCACGAGGGCCACGTACCTTATGTGACACCGAAGTAGTGGGGAGGCCTCCCTTGCACATCGGGTCCTTAAAGCCTCTGGAGATTGAGACAGAGACTTAGTGGGGACACCGAGTGGCAGGGGGAAAAAAAACGTTTGTTTTTTTGGGGGGGGGGGGACCGAAAATTTTCGGAGAAATTGAAAAAAAATTCTACATTAGCACTTTTTTGTCTTTTTAAGATTGAAAGTCATTCTGTTACAAGCACGTTGAGAAAAACTATGTGCATTGTCATCATTGTTGTCTTCTTCACTTCGATCCATGAAGGATTTTTTAATACCTACAGGACACTTGTTACATACAAGAATGTGTTTTGTCATCCTGGTAGCATTTGGAAATGCATATTTGATCTGACAATATTTGCAAATCACATTTTTGTTTTCAGAAGAACTTGTAATGTGAAAATGCCTCCATATGCTAGATGTTGGTCTCACCATTTTTCTGAGGGGAGTAGGAAATAAAAACAAGAAAAAATGACTACTTTACAAGAAGACACTAATCTATGGTTGTGTGTGGGGGTGGGGGAAGAACCAGATTACTGGTAATTAAATTATTATTTACACAAAAGTATATAAAGATAAACGAATGTAGCTAAATGATTCAGTTTTCTGGATTCAGAATCAGATAAATGTAAACTCTTACCTTTTTAATTCAGTATATACTTTCAGGTCCTTTTTGTTGCTCTGCATTTTCTTCCAATGCTTTTGAGGCCTAGTGAAGAGGACAGAACAAACCAAACACACCCACTAACATGCAAAAGCAAAACTGAAACATTTTCCTTGTTACAATAGCAGCACAGCACCTCCTAAAGGAAGAAATGCATACTGTTCTTGCATTGGAGGGTTCAGTTTGTTACCTAGGACTTGCTTATCCTCACTCAGTGCACAGAAATTAGAATAATCTGATATCATACATTTTTTTTAGAAATGATTTGGAAAATATTTGAACACCCTGCCTTAAAATATTTTATTCATCATGTTAAAATAAAATATTCCACAATTTTTTTTTTTTCTTTTTTCAATTTTTCCAATTTTTGGGAAAAAAACAAAAAAGCCGTTTAGGAAAAAGGAAAAAAAAAGGGCCTTCACATCTCTAGATCCGAGCCGAGGTCAAGTCCAGTTGGGCAACGAAGCATAAAAGGTTTAATCAGAAGAAGAATGGTTGAGATCCAAGCCGGGGTCGGTTCCAATCTGGCAGCTGAGTACAAAAGGGGCAAAGAAGTAGAATGATTGAGGTACAAATCCGAAGTCAAAGGCAATCAGCAATCAAGAGTAGTCAAACAGGTTTCCAGGTTTCCAGGTCACAACAGGTTCAGACAGATCACACACTAGCACAGGAACAAGGGGAGACTGAAGATAATCCAGCAATTTGTCAGTGTCTGGGCTTATATAGGAAAGTTTGAGGTCGTTTCCTGTGCGCGTCCTGGGCATTTTCCTGCCCTTTTCCATCAAGTCTTCTGCTCAGGTTTGAGTTGGTGCCCTGACGCGTCTTTGGCGCATGCTCAGTTGGCACGGATTTCCTCTTGCGGCAACGCGCCATTGGTGCATGCATAGTAAGCCCTGGACTCTTACACAGGGTCTTGAGTTGTTTGTTCCTACACTGTGTGCATCAATATAAACACACTGCCCCATAACCTAGGATGACAAGACACTTCCCTGCTCCTCCCTTCTCTGCCCTCATTACTTCAAGTGAACACACCGACCAACAGATTGGCTGGAGAACGACCTGGCCACCTTTTTACTACACCATAACAATATCCCCGGGAAGTCTTAGGCCCCTTTCACACTGTCAGACTGTTCAGGTTCGCCTGTCAGTCTTGTCGACGGACCTGAACGGGCGCTCCATGTTAGTCTATGGAGCGACGGATGTCAGTGGTGACATGTCCGCTGACATCCAACCCGGTCCGATCCGCTAAAATCATACGGATGGCCTACGTTCACATCCGTCCCTGGCGGATCGGGTGATGAAAACGGACATGCTGTCTGTTTTTGTCCGATCTCTCCATAGCAAACAGCGGCGCTCGACAAGCCCCTCCCCACTTAGTGAGCAGAGAGGGACCTGTCATCCGCCGGCTCAGCGGAGATCAACAGAGAGATCTCCTGCTGAGCTGGCAGACTCCGTGACAGCGGATCCGCCTGGTGTGAATGAAGCCTTTACAAGACGTCCATCCTTCCTCATTTGATTAGCGCTGCCAGGAGCGTCATCTTTGATCTGGGTAAACAACCCCAGGCCTCATTCATCCCTCTGTGGATGTAAATATAAATAAATAAAATTGGGCAAATGGAAGACCCTATTGTCTAGGGTAGAAGTACTCATGACAGGTTTTGGAAAGCTTGGGTTTACTGGAATGAGTTCTCAGCTACACCAGAATATGCAGCTCTTATGCACACTGGCTCTTCGTAATGACCTCTGAAATCTTCCCTGCGATGGGAAGAAGCACCCAGGGGTAAGGGATGGAAAAGAGTCCCTGTTTAAACTCTCTATGACTTTCCTATTCTTATCCCTTTATCCCAATAACCTTTAGGCTGGGTTCACACTGTTACAAATTGGATGTGGGTTTCTCCGTATCCATTTTGCATAGCAGGAGATTGTGACCAGCTCTCTATGGAGCCGGTTCACACATCTCCGCAGCGGCTCCGGTGCGAATTGCACAGGATTCCTGTAAGTGTTTTTTGGGCTGAAAGTGGACCTGAAACGGCGAATGGAGATGCACCGGACTCCTGCTGTGAGCCACACGTGCTTCAGTGTGAGCTCAGCCTTGGTGTGAACATGTAACGTTCCAGATCCTACCGCCATTTACCCCTCACTCTCCCTCGTGTGACAATGGGCAGGGGATATGGGCAGGGGATCTTCTCCCTGCACACACTGTCACTGTTTAAAAACAGCATGGGTCTGTGGGGCTCAGCCCACATGGCCGAATCATTCATTCACAGTTTCATGTGAATGAAAGAACTCCAACTACCATCAGCCACCGTGGCTGATGGCTTGCAGTTCTGAAAGAACTTCAAGGGCACTGATGAGCGCTCTCGTAGTTCCTTTACAAGCCTTGCAGCTTTCAACAGCCAGCCCGTATTAAGGTACAGGCAGAAAGCTGCAGGGCTTGTCTGCAGAAACTTGACCATTGCACCTTTCAAGGCTCCTGACAGAAAAAAAAATAAATGCACATTTTTTTCATGCTAAAAATACATTCTGTGCATTTATTATTTTTTCTTGAAAGGTGAACTTATCCTTTAACATGGTTTCTTAAACACTCCATTCCTGACATCCACCACTCTGTATAGATTGCCTATGCACTTCCTCCCCCAGATGGCCACGGTGTATCTCATCCGCACATGCTCCTTGTAGTTTGTTGAATTTACTTGAAACTATGTCATCTAGTCAGTTTATAAATTTGGATTACATAATGAATCCTTGGTTTATGTTAGGAATAATACAAAAAAATGATGGTTTAATACTACTTTAACTACTGAATGTAAGGTGTCTTCATATCAGCATGCAGAGCTGTATGCTGATGTGATTTTTATTGCAGGGTGAGAAAGGTCCACTTGGAAAGTATATGTGAATGCACATTATAGTACAGGAAATATTACAGTATCATCATTGCATTTATTTTGATTTACAGTAAATATTTTGTGCATTTTCATGTAGTTTTATTTGGCTTCCTGTACAAAGCTCCTTTGGGTCCCTCTTCCTCTTAGTGGGGCCATGTCCATTCAGTAAGCAAGCGGGTAGTGCACATGTCACACATGGCTAGAAAATCCTGTAATGAGGGCATCTCCCAAATGGACAACAGCTGGCCTCTGTAGTGCAGTTCTGAGGCTCCGACCTCCACAGACATACATATTTACAATTGATCTGCTCTGTTCTGCCACCATGAGTGAAGGGAAAGTCCAGAACAGAGCAGTAAGCATGCATTGCTGGAGACATAACTTACAAAGGGCTAAGGATCTCCAGTGTGACAGTCTTGATTGGCCTAGTACTGTCACATGAAGTGAGTCACGTGCATCACATGGAAGTATTGCATATTTCTTCTGTCGGTGCTAAACCGAGCAACAGGAGAGCAAAGAAAAAGTAAGCATATGCTCCTAAGGAGGGGAGACAAATCTGTTTAGCATTAAAAGGAGCTTGTGCTTGGCCATCCACTTCAAAAGTTTTTAGATATGGTTTTTACTCCGGTACATTGGTTCAGCTTGTACAAGTGTAAGTATGTATGTGCAATACCTGTGGGATCCCTGTGGAAGCTGGAAATCACTTTTTAGTAGGCACTTTCAAGCCTGGTGCACACGGGCCAAACATCGGCAGGTTCAACAGAAACCGTCCGTCATTCAGCCTGTGTGTACACCAGCCTGTCAGAAGCCGGCTGAACGGGCATGCTGGAAAACCACCATCTGATCGGCGCTGGCAGCCAATGGTTTCAAGTGATGACTGGTGTGTTCTGGTGGGGCAGCCAGTCCCCCTGTCAGAACAAAATTGCTCAGCGGGGGGGTGGGGGTGCTGTACTAACATCAGATAGTTAGTACTGAAAGCTTCTCCCAAGCGCCTTTTTTTTTTCGTTGAACGAAAAAAAAAAATAGTGGTGTACCAGGCTTTACTGTAGTGATCATTAGCGTCTTCTGGGTCCAGTGCCAAAAGGCTGCCCTGCTGCACTGTGAACACAGGAGGTCACTTGCTCGGCAAGGTAAGTATATCTGGGGCAGGAAATGCTGGTTTACTCTGTGTCAAGGAGCCTAGGCAGGAAAGATAAGTATACTTTCACAAAAATGTTTCAGCACTCTAATTTATAACACTAAAACGTGCACATTAGATACATGTGAACCATTCTGTGCTGACTTTTCTTGGTATGTACTTATACATAGAACATTAACACTATGATTAAGCTGTCCTGTGTCAGTGAGGGATTACAGTAGCAAAGTGCAGAGGTCACAGTCAGTGATTCATCTCTATGCTTTACTTTGGCTCTTTCGCTCTTGACTACTTTCTAATGACATGTAAACTTCTCTAGCTAATGCTAATTAAAAAAGAAAACTCTTCCTGCAGAGGGGTTTTGCATGCATAATCGGAGATTCACTGTGTAGATCAGTATTTAAATCTGACCTTTTATTCTTCACAAGGCTCGATTATCATGTGTAAATATTCTCTCTATAAATTTGCTAGTGGTTTTGATCTCAAGCAGCTTATATGGAATGCTGAAGAAAGCAGAACATGCATATATAATAGAAATCCTGATAAAGCTATTTGTATTATCTCACATGGCTCAGATTGGCCATCTGGCAACTCTGGCAATCACTAAAGTAGTTTTGTGTTTCAGAGTATTAAAGTCAACTGTAATTGCTTGGATGCAGTTTCATTTATTTCATACTGGTGTTTACATCTGTTGTACTATTTATTTAAAATCTTTATTTTACAAATAATTTAAAGTGGACCTTCCCCTCCTTCCTTAATAGAAATGACTACATTCATGCAATGTAGTAATTAAAGCGGAACTTCACCCAAAAGGGAAAGTTCCGCTTGTCTGTTTCTAACCCCCCACCCCCTCCTCTTTTTAAGTTTTAGCACTTTATTTTTTAAGGGGGGGGGGGGCGTACTTGGTTTTGACAAGTACCTACTTCCACTTCCGGTTGGATCGCAGAGGTGATCTGAGCCGAAGTTGGACCTCCCTTCCCCTGCAGCCTTCAGGGATAATTTATAGGTCCCAGAAAGCTGCGGGACCATTCACAAAGAGCAGCTTGGCTTGCGCATGCACAGTGGGAACCCAACTGTAAGAAAAAAAAATGTCGGCACCCAAAGCCCGGCAAAGAGCTGGCTCGGGAGAGGACCGCCCTGCATACCTGGACAGGGGAGTGTTCTTTTATTAAAAGTCAGCAGCTACAGTATTTGTAGCTGCTGATGTTACATTTTTTGTTTCTAGGGTGAAGAAATGTTTAAAGTGATTGTTCGTTTTTTCTTTTTATTTCTTTTAAAATAACAAATGTCCTACTTACCTCCTCTGTGCAAGGGTTTTGCACAGAGCGGCCCTGATCCTCCTCTTCTGGGGTCCTCCGGCGGCGCTCCTCCTCCGCATTGAGTCCCCCCCACGGAGAGCCGCATTTAATGGGGGCACTTGTGTGGGTGCACTCTCTAGTCCTGCTGCTGCATCCATTGACACAGACAGCAGGACTTAGCCCCGCCCCCTGGCTCCCATGTCACTGGATTTGATTGACAGCAGTGGGAGCCAATGGCTATCTATCCATCTATCCAATGAGGACCCAAGACAGCAGCTGGAGCTGCTGAGCTCGTTCTTGTTGCTTAAATGATCGGGCTCAGATAAGTAAAAGGGGGGTCTGGGTGGCAGCTGCACCACAGAAGGTTTTTCACCTTAATGCATAGAATGCATTAAGATGAAAACCACAAGACTTTACAATTCCTTTAACCTCCCTGGCAGTTTTACCAAGTGTGGCTCGGGGTTAAATTTCAGTACCATTAGCGGTAACCCCGAGCCACACTCTGGATTGCATTGCAGGATACTGGTGCAGGTTACTTACCTTGTCCCCAGGACCCTGCGATGTCCCCCCGCTGTGTCTTCGGGCTCTGTCCTCTGCCCGATGCCTCTCCGTGCTGGGCTTAGTTCCCTGCGAACGTTGCGACGCACGGGGGCGGAGCCCAGCGGCAAATTTAAAAAAATGTAACAACCATAACACATACCGTACACTGTAATCTTACAGATTACAATACTGTATAAAATTATTTAACATCCCTTTTGTCCCCAGTGCTTTGTCCAGTGCCCTGCATGCAGTTTTATATTATATATACTGTTCTTTCTGCCTGGAAACTGGAGATTGTCCATAGCAACCAAAAAGTGTCCCTTTACGTCAAAAGTGGTTTTAGACCATCTAGAAAACAGCGATAGTAAATTAGAACACTTGCAGAATTGAGCAATAGTTCAATAGTGGGGAAATTAATTTTATTATTATTATTTTATTATTTTTTATAATTACAGTGGGGACGGAAAGTATTCAGACCCCCTGAAATTTTTTACTCTTTGTTATATTGCAGCCATTTTTTCCTTATTAATGTACACACAGCACCCCATATTGACAGAAAAACACAGAATTGTTGACATTTTTGCAGATTTATTAAAAAAGAAAAACTGAAATATCACATGGTCCTAAGTATTCAGACCCTTTGCTCAGTATTTAGTAGAAGCACCCTTTTGATCTAATACAGCCATGAGTCTTTTTGGGAAAGATGCAACAAGTTTTTCACACCTGGATTTGGGGATCCTCTACCATTCCTCCTTGCAGATCCTCTCCAGTTCTGTCAGGTTGGATGGTAAACGTTGGTGGACAGCCATTTTTAGGTCTCTCCAGAGATGCTCAATTTGGTTTAAGTCAGGGCTCTGGCTGGGCCATTCAAGAACAGTCATGGAGTTGTTGTGAAGCCACTCCTTCGTTATTTTAGCTGTGTGCTTAGGGTCATTGTCTTGTTGGAAGGTAAACCTTTGGCCCAGTCTGAGGTCCTGAGCACTCTGAAGAAGGTTTTCGTCCAGGATATCCCTGTACTTGGCCGCATTAATCTTTCCCTCGATTGCAACCAGTCGTCCTGTCCCTGCAGCTGAAAAACACCCCCACAGCATGATGCTGCCACCACCATGCTTCACTGTTGGGACTGTATTGGACAGGTGATGAGCAGTGCCTGGTTTTCTCCACATTTACCGCTTAGAATTAAGGCCAAAAAGTTCTATCTTGGTCCCATCAGACCAGAGAATCTTATTTCTCACCATCTTGGAGTCATTCACTTGTTTTTTTAGCAAACTCCATGCAGGCTTTCATGTGTCTTGCACTGAGGAGAGGCTTCCGTCGGGCCACTCTGCCATAAAGCCCCGACTTGTATAGGGCTGCAGTGATGGCTGACTTTCTACAACTTTCTCCCATCTCCCGACTGCATCTCTGGAGCTCAGCCACAGTGATCTTTGGGTTCTGCTTTACCTCTCTCACCAAGGCTCTTCTCCCCCGATAGCTCAGTTTGGCCAGACAGCCAGCTCTAGGAAGGGTTCTGGTCATCCCAAACGTCTTCCATTTAAGGATTATGGAGGCCACTGTGCTCTTAGGAACCTTAAGTGAAGCAGAAATTTTTTTTTAACCTTGGCCAGATCTGTGCCTTGCCACAATTCTGTCTCTGAGCTCTTCAGGCAGTTCCTTTGACCTCATGATCCTCATTTGCTCTGACATGCACTGTGAGCTGTAAGGTTTTATATAGACAGGTGTGTGGCTTTCCAATCAGTATAATTGGACACATCTGGCCTCAAATGAAGGTGTAGAACCATCTCAAGGATGATCAGAAGAAATGGACAGCACCTGAGTTAAATATATGAGTGTCACAGCAAAGGGTCTGAATACTTAGGACCATGTGATATTTCAGTTTTTCTTTTTTAATAAATCTGCAAAAATGTCAACAATTCTGTGTTTTTCTGTCAATATGGGGTGCTGTGTGTACATTAACCACTTGACGACCGCCTCACGCCGATGTACGTCGGCAAAGTGGCACGGACAGGCAAAATCACGTACAGGGTACGTGATTTGCCTTCCGCGGGTGGGGGGTCCGATCGGACCCCCCCCCGGTGCCCGAGGCGGTCGTCTTTTGTCCAGCGGCGATCGGTGATGAGGGGGAGACCATCCGTTCGTGGCCCCCCCCTCGCGATCGCCGCCGGCCAATGAAAACACTCCTTTGCTGCTGTATGCTAAACAGCAGCAAAGGAAATGATGTCATCTCCCCTCGGGTCGGTATTTTCCGTTCCGGCCCGAGGAGAGAAGACATCTATGTGAGTGCACCAACACACACACACACAGTAGAACATGCCAGGCACACAAAACACCCCGATCCCCCCCCCGATCGCCCCCCGATCCCCCCCCCAATCACCCCCCCCCCCCTGTCACAAACTGACACCAGCAGTTTTTTTTTGTTTTTTTGTTTTTTTTTTCTGATTACTGCATAGTGTCAGTTTGTGACAGTTACAGTGTTGGGACAGTGAGTATTACCCCCCTTTAGGTCTAGGGTACCCCCCTAACCCCCCCTAATAAAGTTTTAACCCCTTGATCACCCCCTGTCACCAGTGTCACTAAGCGATCATTTTTCTGATCGCTGTATTAGTGTCACTGGTGACGCTAGTTAGTGAGGTAAATATTTAGGTTCGCCGTCAGCGTTTTATAGCGTCAGGGACCCCCATATACTACCGAATAAATGTTTTAACCCCTTGATTGCCCCCTAGTTAACCCTTTCACCACTGATCACCGTATAACCGTTACGGATGACGCTGGTTAGTTCGTTTATTTTTTATAGTGTCAGGGCACCCGCCGTTTATTACCAAATAAAGGTTTAGCCCCCTGATCGCCCGGCGGTGATATGCGTCGCCCCAGGCAGCGTCAGATTAGCGCCAGTACCGCTAACACCCACGCACGCAGCATACGCCTCCCTTAGTGGTATAGTATCTGATCGGATCAATATCTGATCCGATCAGATCTATACTAGCGTCCCCAGCAGTTTAGGGTTCCCAAAAACGCAGTGTTAGCGGGATCAGCCCAGATACCTGCTAGCACCTGCGTTTTGTGCCTCCGCCCAGCCCACCCAAGTGCAGTATCGATCGATCGCTGTCACTTACAAAACACTAAACGCATAACTGCAGCGTTCGCAGAGTCAGGCCTGATCCCTGCGATCGCTAACAGTTTTTTTGGTAGCATTTTGGTGAACTGGCAAGCACCAGCCCCAGGCAGCGTCAGGTTAGCGCCAGTACCGCTAACACCCACGCACGCAGCATACGCCTCCCTTAGTGGTATAGTATCTGATCGGATCAATATCTGATCCGATCAGATCTATACTAGCGTCCCCAGCAGTTTAGGGTTCCCAAAAACGCAGTGTTAGCGGGATCAGCCCAGATACCTGCTAGCACCTGCGTTTTGCCCCTCCGCCCGGCCCAGCCCAGCCCACCCAAGTGCAGTATCGATCGATCACTGACACTTACAAAACACTAAACGCATAACTGCAGCGTTCGCAGAGTCAGGCCTGATCCCTGCGATCGCTAACAGTTTTTTTTGTAGCGTTTTGGTGAACTGGCAAGCACCAGCCCCAGGCAGCGTCAGATTAGCGCCAGTACCGCTAACACCCACGCACGCACCGTACACCTCCCTTAGTGGTATAGTATCTGATCGCATCAATATCTGATCCGATCAGATCTATACTAGCGTCCCCAGCAGTTTAGGGTTCCCAAAAACGCAGTGTTAGCGGGATCAGCCCAGATACCTGCTAGCACCTGCGTTTTGCCCCTCCGCCCGGCCCGGCCCAGCCCACCCAAGTGCAGTATCGATCGATCACTGACACTTACAAAACACTAAACGCATAACTGCAGCGTTCGCAGAGTCAGGCCTGATCCCTGCGATCGCTAACGTTTTTTGGTAGCGTTTTGATGAACTGGCAAGCGCCAGCGGCCTAGTACACCCCGGTCGTAGTCAAACCAGCACTGCAGTAACACTTGGTGACGTGGCGAGTCCCATAAGTGCAGTTCAAGCTGGTGAGGTGACAAGCACAAGTAGTGTCCCGCTGCCACCAAAAAGACAAACACAGGCCCGTCGTGCCCATAATGCCCTTCCTGCTGCATTTGCCAATCCTAATTGGGAACCCACCGCTTCTGCAGCGCCCGTACTTCCCCCATTCACATCCCCAACCAAATGCAGTCGGCTGCATGAGAGGCATTTTCTTTATGTCCTCCCGAGTACCCCTACCCAGCGAACCCCCCAAAAAAGATGTCGTGTCTGCAGCAAGCGCGGATATAGGCGTGACACCCGCTATTATTGTCCCTCCTGTCCTGACAATCCTGGTCTTTGCATTGGTGAATGTTTTGAACGCTACCATTCACTAGTTGAGTATTAGCGTAGGGTACAGCATTGCACAGACTAGGCACACTTTCACAGGGTCTCCCAAGATGCCATCGCATTTTGAGAGACCCGAACCTGGAACCGGTTACCGTTATAAAAGTTAGTTACAAAAAAAGTGTAAAAAAAAAAAAAAATATGAAATAAAAAAAAATAGTTGTTGTTTTATTGTTCTCTCTCTCTCTATTCTCTCTCTCTATTGTTCTGCTCTTTTTTACTGTATTCTATTCTGCAATGTTTTATTGTTATTGTTATTGTTATTATGTTTTATCATGTTTGTTTTTCAGGTGTGTAATTATTTACACTTTACTGTGCTTTATTGTTAACCATTGTTAACCATTTTTTTGTCTTCAGGTACGCCATTCACGACTTTGAGTGGTTATACCAGAATGATGCCTGCAGGTTTAGGTATCATCTTGGTATCATTCTTTTCAGCCAGCGGTCGGCTTTCATGTAAAAGCAATCCTAGCGGCTAATTAGCCTCTAGACTGCTTTTACAAGCCGTGGGAGGGAATGCCCCCCCCCCCCACCGTCTTCCGTGTTTTTCTCTGGCTCTCCTGTCTCAACAGGGAACCTGAGAATGCAGCCGGTGATTCAGCCAGCTGACCATAGAGCTGATCAGAGACCAGAGTGGCTCCAAACATCTCTATGGCCTAAGAAACCGGAAGCTACGAGTATTTCATGACTTAGATTTCGCCGGATGTAAATAGCGCCATTGGGAAATTGGGGAAGCATTTTATCACACCGATCTTGGTGTGGTCAGATGCTTTGAGGGCAGAGGAGAGATCTAGGGTCTAATAGACCACAATTTTTTCAAAAAAGAGTACCTGTCACTACCTATTGCTATCATAGGGGATATTTACATTCCCCGAGATAACAATAAAAATGATTAAAAAAAAAAATATGAAAGGAACAGTTTAAAAGTAAGATTAAAAAAGCAAAAAAATAATAAAGAAAAAAAAAAAAAAAAAAAAAAACACCCCTGTCGCCCCCTGCTCTCGCGCTAAGGCGAACGCAAGCGGCGGTCTGTCGTCAAACATAAACAGCAATTGCACCATGCATGTGAGGTATCACCGCGAAGGCCAGATCGAGTGCAGTAATTTTTCCAGTAGACCTCCTCTGTAAATCTAAAGTGGTACCCTGTAAAGGCTTTTGAAGGCTTTTAAACATGTATTTATTTTGTTGCCACTGCACGTTTGTGCGCAATTTTAAAGCATGTCATGTTTGGTATCCATGTACTCGGCCTAAGATCATCTTTTTTATTTCATCAAACATTTGGGCAATATAGCGTGTTTTAGTGCATTAAAATTAAAAAAAGTGTGTTTTTTCCCCAAAAAATGCGTTTGAAAAATCGCTGCGCAATTACTGTGTGAAAAAAAAAAATGAAACACCCACCATTTTAATCTGTAGGGCATTTGCTTTAAAAAAATATATAATGTTTGGGGGTTCAAAGTAATTTTTTTGCAAAAAAAAAAAACTTTTTCATGTAAACAATAAGTGTCAGAAAGGGCTTTGTCTTCAAGTGGTTAGAAGAGTGGGTGATGTGTGACATAAGCTTCTAAATGTTGTGCATAAAATGCCAGGACAGTTCAAAACCCCCCCAAATGACCCCATTTTGGAAAGTAGACACCCCAAGCTATTTGCTGAGAGGCATGTCGAGTCCATGGAATATTTTATATTGCGACACAAGTTGCGGGAAAGAGACAAATTTTTTTTTTTTTTTTTTTTTTTTTGCACAAAGTTGTCACTAAATGATATATTGCTCAAACATGCCATGGGAATATGTGAAATTACACCCCAAAATACATTCTGCTGCTTCTCCTGAGTACGGGGATACCACATGTGTGAGACTTTTTGGGAGCCTAGCCGCGTACGGGACCCCGAAAACCAAGCACCGCCTTCAGGCTTTCTAAGGGCGTGAATTTTTGATTTCACTCTTCACTGCCTATCACAGTTTCGGAGGCCATGGAATGCCCAGGTGGCACAAAACCCCCCCAAATGACCCCATTTTGGAAAGTAGACACCCCAAGCTATTTGCTGAGAGGTATAGTGAGTATTTTGCAGACCTCACTTTTTGTCACAAAGTTTTGAAAATTGAAAAAAGAAAAAAAAAAAATGTTTTTTCTTGTCTTTCTTCATTTTCAAAAACAAATGAGAGCTGCAAAATACTCACCATGCCTTTCAGCAAATAGCTTGGGGTGTCTACTTTCCAAAATGGGGTCATTTGGGGGGGTTTTGTGCCACCTGGGCATTCCATGGCCTCCGAAACTGTGATAGGCAGTAAAGAGTGAAATCAAAAATTTTCACCCTTAGAAATCCTGAAGGCAGTGATTGGTTTTCGGGGTCCAGTACGCGGCTAGGCTCCCAAAAAGTCCCACACATGTGGTATCCCCGTACTCAGGAGAAGCAGCTAAATGTATTTTGGGGTGCAATTCCACATATGCCCATGGCCTGTGTGAGCAATATATCATTTAGTGACAACTTTATGGAAAAAAAAAAAAAAAAAAAAAAAAAAGTGTCACTTTCCCGCAACTTGTGTCAAAATATAAAATATTCCATGGACTCAATATGCCTCTCAGCAAATAGCTTGGGGTGTCTACTTTCCAAAATGGGGTCATTTTGGGGGGTTTTGTGCCACCTGGGCATTCCATGGCCTCCGAAACTGTGATAGGCAGTGAAGAGTGAAAGCAAAAATTTACACCCTTAGAAATCCTGAAGGCGGTGATTGGTTTTCGGGGCCCCGTACGCGGCTAGGCTCCCAAAAAGTCCCACACATGTGGTATCCCCATACTCAGGAGAAGCAGCTAAATGTATTTTGGGGTGCAATTCCACATAGGCCCATGGCCTGTGTGAGCAATATATCATTTAGTGACGACTTTTTGTAAATTTTTTTTTTTTTTTTTTTTTTGTCATTTTTCAATCACTTGGGACAAAAAAAATAAATATTCAATGGGTTCAACATGCCTCTCAGCAATTTCCTTGGGGTGTCTACTTTCCAAAATGGGGTCATTTGGGGGGGTTTTGTACTGCCCTGCCATTTTAGCACCTCAAGAAATGACATAGGCAGTCATAAACTAAAAGCTGTGTAAATTCCAGAAAATGTACCCTAGTTTGTAGACGCTATAACTTTTGCGCAAACCAATAAATATACGCTTATTGACATTTTTTTTACCAAAGACATGTGGCCGAATACATTTTGGCCTAAATGTATGACTAAAATTTAGTTTATTGGATTTTTTTTATAACAAAAAGTAGAAAATATCATTTTTTTTCAAAATTTTCGGTCTTTTTCCGTTTATAGCGCAAAAAATAAAAACCGCAGAGGTGATCAAATACCATCAAAAGAAAGCTCTATTTGTGGGAAGAAAAGGACGCAAATTTCGTTTGGGTACAGCATTGCATGACCGCGCAATTAGCAGTTAAAGCGACGCAGTGCCAAATTGGAAAAAGACCTCTGGTCCTTAGGCAGCATAATGGTCCGGGGCTCAAGTGGTTAATGAGGAAAAAAATAAACTTAAATGATTTTAGCAAATGGCTGCAATATATCAAAGAGTTAAAAATTTAAGGGGGTATGAATACTTTCCGTCCCCACTGTATTTATGTTTATTATATTATAATTTATGATTTTGTGTTTCAAACTTCATCATACCCGGGATGTCTACTAGACTCTTGTTTGAACAGATTTAAGTGTGTTATTGCTAAGAATTACAGGCCTACAATATAAAACGCCAAATTTCTATGCAAAATAATAGTACCGCTTTGAGACGCAAAAATCTGACATAATCATACCGCCAGGGAGGTTAAACTAATAAACTTTTTAGCAGTACTTCCTTATTGTACTCTTTCCCCAGTTTCCATGGTGTGCCCCCTGCTGGTCAGAAAACCATTTTGTCATTTAAAAAAAAAAAACAATTGGTAGCCAACTGCTTCTTAATTTTTATTTTTTTTTTTTCACTTTTTTTTTTTTTTTTTTTTTTTTTACTCTACTGTTCTTTCTCCGCCTATTTTTATGTCTGGGTTGGCAAGGTTTGCTTTATTTTGATGAATTTTGATGAATTTCACCCATGACGTAGGCTTTGTGATAAGAAAAATAAAGATAAAAATATAACATTCTTGTAGCTAAAATTCAAGCCCTATTGAACTTTCAATTTAAATCCGCTAAATACAATCCAGATGCATCAAACCAGGCAAGTCAGACCTATAGGTCTGCAATCAGCAAAGCTCTTGCTCCCTGCTTATGCTTTGACTACCTCCTATAGAGAGACCACTGCTTCTGAGCTCAAGTATCCTTCTCTAAAGCATACTGGCAGGGAATAGCTGTGGCTGCTTTCCGAAGAAAAAAACTGCTCCATGCATCTGGAATCTAGCTGATCTTAGCTCAGTTGAGCTTTAGGACCTTTTCACACTGGCAGACAGATTGGGTCCACCTGTCCTTTTTTCAGGTGGATCCGACTGTACCCTCCAGTCTTCCCTATGGAGCAGCAGACGTCCGTTGACACCCGCTGACATCTGATCCCCATCCGTCTGGTGGTTTGGATCGAATAGCAGTCGGGTGTAAACGGACAGTTGGTCTGTTTACATGCAACCGCCCATAGAGGAGAGGGAGCTGTCTGCTCTGCATAAGCAGAGCGGACACGGACCAACCCATCCGCCTGCTCAGCAGGGATCAATGGACAGATTACTCCTTGCTGAAGAGATACAAAAAACACAGTCACTTTCAGCGCTAATAGGTCTTCCAAGGTGTGGAGTAACAGATAAAATGGTGGTGTGAAAGGTATGTATGGTATCCCAAAACTAGGTGGATGCTGCCTTTCTCAGATGGGGTAAGAAACTACAAGAAAAACAGAAATGGAAGTGCATTACCAGAGATAATTTAATAATACGACATTTTTGTATAAAAGTGGGTACTCACAAAATGCAACTGACAAAAGGCCATAAACACAGTTCATGGACATGCACAGAACACGGGGTACAGTTAACGCGTTTCGGGGGCGCACCCCCTTCCTCAGAGCTAGGCCTTCCATTTCTGTTTTTTTTTTTGTAGATTTCTTGCTGAGCAGGCTGTCTCTGACAAAATTTGCCCTGTGTCTAAGGGGCCTAAATAATCAGTATGGCAAATAGTGCATGTATATGTGCCAGTTTGCCAGAGTTGAACCAGGTTAGAATGGTCATTTAAAGGTCACCTTGGGTTACCCCGTATTTCCAGACGATAACAAAGTAGTCATGAGCACCATAGTCTTCCTGTGACTCTATCAGTTCAGAATCACAGAGACCCTAGCTGTGTCAGACATGATCGTTTGTCTAGATTAGTGAACCCACACATAGGTCTTTATACGCCTGTGGACACAGCTGCCATATATGGGAAGTTTGGACATTTTAGGTTGCCGGTTATTTTTAGGATTTTCTATTGCGTTTTGCCAGAGGGGAAAAAAGTCCTGTAATATTTGTTTGATCTGTCTGGCGCCTTATGTTCCCGGTGAGCCTAGCTGTTATCAAATACAATCTTCGCTACTGCGGATGAATTATGACAGTGCAATTCACCTAGGAGGTCTTTAACCTAATATCTTGTATGGGAACACAGACGTGCTCGACTATTTGCTCAGACCTGATAAATGTAACACAAAATGACAATCATGTTTTCCAAGACGATCACACACCCAAGCTGAAACGGAAGCAGAGGAAACTTCAGAGAAGGCGCTGTCTGTTTTAGCTATGCAGCCCATTACTCTGTTCATTGCCACGTTGGGCAAAAGTTGGTAAGAAAAACCTCAAGTTCTGTTCTTCCTGATTGCTCTTTTAACCAAAAACGGTTTATAGAATTGAAAATATATTTAGTGTTTAAGTTAAGCCGTCGTTGGCCAGATGTTTAAAGAGGAACTCCATATAGAATGTTTTTTTCTCCCATGTAGTGAGGCTGTGCCCGTGCTGCATGGGTTATCTGCCCGTTTTGCACTGAAAGCCTATACTTACCCGATCCCCTGGAAAACTGCGCTCCCCCACTTCCAGCGGTGGACTGTTTCTGCCGTCCTCGTGTCCAGAGACGGTCTATGGGCAGTAGCAAGGACCAGTCTTGCAATGGGAGTATCGGTGGATTAGAGAAGTATATCTCTGCTCTGCAGTGCCATAGACAAAATTGAGCAGTTAACCCATGCAGTGCGGGCACAGACCCACTGCATGGGAAAATAAACATTTTTTTACTTTTTTTTAAAGTGTATATATAAAGCCAAAACTAGTAAGGAAGGGTAAAACCTGTAATTTCCGTTTTGTGTCCCCATTAGGCTTCATTCACGTAGCCGTAAAAAGTTTACTGATATCGCACATAACTGATCATTACATTCGTTACATTACGTTCCTGTGTAATGATCAGTAAAATATTTGTGTATAGATGCGTTTAAATGCATCAGTACCCATCAGTGCATCCTATCGGCGCACATCAGAAGAAAAATTACTTCAAAATTTTATAACAAACGTTTTTTTTTCAAACTTTTTGGTCATTTTATGGTTTGTTTGACAAAATATAAAAACCCCAGTGGTGATTAAATACCACCTAAAGAAAGCTCTATCTGTTTAAAAAAATTGGATTCTGTGTTATGGATCTAAAAGCAGCTCTCATTTACACACCTGTGTAAATGGCTCCATTGGAAACAATTCAGCTGAATTCAGATCTATAATTAATAACGCTTGTATAGGCGTGTTTTTACCTTGGGAACAGTGGTCATCAGGACAAATAGAGAAGGTCTAATTCCCTAACCAAGCACAGCAATAAAAACCTGACAGAGAATCTTACCCTACTCTACTCTATCGAAAATGATTACCCCCCAAAAAAAAAACAATTGAGTTCGTATAACCTTTGACATCGTATAAACTTTGAAGAGGAAAAAAGAGCAGCGCCATCTAAGTGCAGCAGTCGGGTACATGTAATACACTATAAGAATAAAACTCACAATGTGGTAGAATATCAGTGTATGTTGCAGTACAAGGTTCATCCACTCTGGGGGAGGATGTGGTGCGGTACGTTGGTGGGTGGCCACCAGTCCCAGTCATGCTTTATTTTTATTAGTTTTATTTTTATAGTGTATTAAACATACACTAATGCTGCACTTAAATGGCGCTGCTCTTTTTTCCTCTTCAAAGTTTATACAATCTCAAAGGTTATATGAAGTCAAAACCTCACTGCAAGGCATAATTTTATAGTTTCCTGGAGTTGGGCTCTAATGTTCAGAGTGGTATATGGTGTTCTGTATATGATCTATGGTGTTCTGTATATGATCTATGGTGTTCTGTATATGATCTATGGTGTTCTATATATGATATATGGTGTTCTGCATATGGTATATGGTGTTCTGCATATGATATATGGTGTTCTGTATATGGCATATGGTGTTCTGTATATGATCTATGGTGTTCTGTATATAGTGTTCTGTATATGATCTATGGTGTTCTGTATATGGTGTTCTGTATATGATCTATGGTGTTCTGTATATGGTGTTCTGTATATGATCTATGGTGTTCTGTATATGGTGTTCTGTATATGATCTATGGTGTTCTGTATATGATATATGGTGTTCTGTATGCTGCCCTTGTTGACTTGGGAGGTTAGTTATCCATAATTATTTACGGCTCGAGTTATCGGAGTGTGTGTATATTTTATATGTAAATTTCATTAAAAATAGAGAGTTGTATTTGACATTGAACTCGTCCTGCGAATATTAAAAGCTCTCTGAAAATGTGGTCATTTGTATTGGGATCGGCACCTATTCTTGTAATTACTCGCAGCACAGTAAAGAGCTGAAGTTCAGACCCTGCTGCTTTAATATCCGCCCCTTTAAAAGAGCGTACTTGGTTGTCATGGCAACCATTCCACAGAGCGTCAAAAAAAAAAGTCTCCCATAGAGAATTCTTATCAGGGGACCTGCAGAAAGTCAGGAGTCACTGACAAACAAATAGAAATGTATTAATTAGTGTATTGAAATATGTATAGACAGAAGTGCAAGAGGTATTACTTACTTACACACTCCAGTATTCATACTACGGCTACAATACTATAGTATGTAGGTGTTTGCTGGTAACATAAGCAGTACTGGTGCTATTGATTTAACTTTTGCTTCTTATGCACCATGTGAAATTCTTAGTTATAAACCATTACCCTCGTTTTGTTACATGCAAATATAATTACCATTTTCCTATTAAATAGAATAAAGCATATCCATCTATACTGTGTACTTGTCTCACTTAAGAGCACTAAGTGTCATTTCTGTCTGATCCCTCACTCCTCTGCTATCGACATGAATGATTTCTGACAAGTTTTCCTGACACCAAAATACAAAAAGGGGAGGGACCTCCAGCTGATTGACAGCCTCAGCTTTGTTTCTGTGTGCTGTGTGAAGGGGGTGTGTCCCTTCCCTCCAATCAAATCTCAGAGGTCTCCTCACTGCTCTGCAGAGTCTCTGCCCCTTTTTTTTCTGACAGCTCAGACACGCTTTATAAATTCTGGAACGGATGTAGAGAAGTGAAGACTGCAGATAAACGGGTACAACTTATGTAGCAGGATTTATGTGTTCTCTGTGCATCACCTGAGGCCAGTCACTTCATTGGGTATATGTAAGGGTTTACAAACCTTTTACCGGAGAACTTCTACAAGCCCCATGTGTCAAAAGGCAGGCCCACTTTTGGGTCTGTCCCTCTTTCCTTTATAATTATTTTCCTTTGCTGTTTTAGATTTGCCCACCCACGGCATGCCCGTTATACAGGGATGATGCCTGCAGCTGTAGACATCAACCTGGTACCTTTTTTTTAGAGCCAGCCAGCCAGCCCTCTTGTAAAAGCAATTCTAGCAGCTAAATAGCCACTGGATTGCTTTTACAAACAGTGGAAGGGGCTCTCCCATCCCACTGGAATTCATTATTCTGTACTGTAGACTGTATTCTGACAGTGGGACTCCCCCGCCCTCATAATACACTGATCAGCGCTGGAGCCCATACACTAATCAAGCGTACATTTATTAGTAAGACTGTTAACCTCCCTGGCGGTTTTCCCGAGTGTGGCTTGGGGTTAAATTTCAGTACCATTAGAGGTAACCCGGAGCCACACTCGGGTTGCATTGCAGGATCCTGGTGCGGTGTACTTACCTTGTCCCCGGGATCCTGCGATGCCCCCCCGCTGTGTCCGCAGGCTCTGTTCTCCACCCAATGCCTCTCTGTGCCAGGCTCCATTCCCTGAGAGCGTCGCAACGCACGGGGGCGGAGCCTGGCGGCAAATTCAAAAAGTGAAAAATCATAATACATAATATAATATAATCATACGTGAATTGAAATTTGTCCGATTCCTGCTGAACTGGCTGAATTTCGATCCATGTATTGCCAGCTTTAGCGCAGCAAAGAACACGCCTGTAAGCACACTACAGAATCACATATTTAGGAGTAAGGGTTCATTCACACATGCAATTTATATGGAGAACCCCAGTAGGTCCTCTCAAGATTAGCTGCGAGTGGCAGCCCCATTAAAAGCAATGAAAGTCTGCCGGGTCCTGCAGCTAATCGCACCAAGTCCCTTTTAATCGTTCATGCTGTGATTACATGTGAGTGATCAGCCCTGGACATAGGCAGTCTGCATTCAGGGCCTTTAATCTATTGAAGGGTGCGCAGATCGCCAGTGTATAGCATATGACCAGTAATGTTTCAGATAGGTATATTACATAAAGATCTTATGGATCGGGCCCCCTGGAATGTTCCCTGAAAAATAAAATGCTTCAGTAGGATTAAGCATAGATTTACTCAGTGAATTTGTTGTTTGTTGAGAGGTAGAAAATTCCAAAGGTTTGAAGGAATTAGAGGGGGGTTTCTATACGTTGTATCTTGTTCATAAAGCTCAGCGTGACCATTATTAGTTTTCATTTCTCCTGACCTTCTCTGGAAAGATATTTATGGCAATGTTATGCAATGTGGCTCTCCAGACAATGTTTAAGCTACACATTTTCTTACTATGGAGCAATTTAAGATCTATAATAGAAGTGTTCTTTAATTCTGCAGAAATAACCTAAAATCACCATCCCACATATACTTAGATTAAACCACGCCTGCTTTTGTCTGGGTATTTATTAAATGGTACTGAAGGCAAAATCAGAAATGACATATATGATACAGTCTGTCACTAACATCAATCCTCCTGTAACGTATGTTTTACCTGGTGATCCTGCTGTTATTCTTCAGCTCCCTTTAACAACCAAGCTGTGCTGCAGAAGTGGCAGTTAGAGAGTTGACTGAAGGGCCTGGTATGGATTAGGGGGGGTAGCCTACACCATTTTTTTTTTTATCTATGCCACTTCTCTGTCCCCCCTGCTGTCTTCTGGGAGATTTGCAGGGACCAGTTGGAGAGCGTAGCGCATGCGCAGTAGGGAACCAGGAAGTGAGGCCGCAAGGCTTCACTTCCTGATGCCCTTACTGAAGATGGCGGTGCTTCCACCCGAGAGCCGAGGGACGGGTCTGCTTCAGGTGCCAACATCGCGGACACCCTGGAAAGGTAAGTGTCCTTATTTTAAAAGTCAGCAGATGCAGTATTTGCAGCTGCTGACTTTCAAAAAAAAAAAAATTAGGCGGAACTCCGCTTTAGGGACACAGCGGCCGGCCTGCTCCTTAACAACCAGCTATACACAGTTTGTTATGGGGAGAAAAAAAACACAAAACGCATAAACACAACATTTTTGGTGCGGGTCCATTAAAGTCTATTACATGCAAAATGCAATATGCAGAGGGAAAAAAGGACCCTGACCCTTTTCAAAAAGACATTGGCTAAAAAAACGCATGGATGTAAATGTGTACCATAGGAAACCATGCTAAATGGACTGTAGTGCGTTTCTGCAAACTGCATAACGCACACAAAAAATGCATAGGTGTGAACCAAAGGTTAGAAAGAGTGAGTGCTAATATCCTGGATTTGGTTGGACTTCAAGCAAATCATTTTTATGCATGAAGGTGTGCCATAGGTGTGCGCAGCCTACTGCATTAGGGTGTTCACCCAAAAATGTATTAAAACATGGATGGTGTCAGTAAAGCAGTGAACTTTTTAGTAGGTCAGAAGTTGGTGTCAGTAGTAGTTTATTAATTATTATTTTTTTATTACTTCTTACAATTTTTTTAGGAGCTGCATTGGGGGGGTGCTTTGGTGAAATATCAGCAGGGGAATCTGTGTGGCATCGGTGGATTAGGGTGTGCCCAGGCACACCTGGCACACCCCCTGCGCACGCCTATGTCTGTTGCAAATTTTCTTACCTGGAGACCTGCCAGCAACAGCGCTTCTTGTTGCAAACTTACATCGCAAAGCCGCTGTCTTGTAGTTATCAGCAGCATTGTCAGCCTGTCGTATTTTATATGTATACTGTATATTTGGACAATTTACAGTCATTTTGACGTTTCTCAACTTGCCGTTAGAACTTTAAGATTACAGACGTCTGTATAAAATCCAGTGTATCAAAATTCTCTTGAGCCTGCTACTCAGTCTGCATATTGTCAGTGATGGTGGATGACAGCTCTGTAAAGGGTCTTTATCTTGGTAAATCTCTGCTGCTGCTGCTTTGTGACTGGGAAGAAAAGGGAGGTGGGAGTGGGGGGACCCAGAGACAGATGTCATTGCTATTTTCTGGCTTGGCATGCCGCGGGTTCTGCCAATGTATATGGCACATTTAATCACACATACGCAGCAAGCAGAACTTTCCTTACCAAAACATCACAAGGTCCCAGGCTACTTTGGAAGGACAGAGTTGTCCAGGATTCCCATTTGCACACAATGGGGGTTATTTACTAAAGGCAAATCAACTTTGCACTACAAGTCCACTTGGAAGTAAGTCGCTGTAGATCTGAGGGGGACATACAAGGAAAATAAAAAACAGCATTTTAGCTTGCACATGATTGGATGATAAAATCAGCAGAGCTTCCCCTCAATTCAGATCTACCCCTCAGATCTACAGCGACTGCACTTCTAAGTGCACTTGTAGCGCAAAGTGGATTTGCCTTTAGTAAATAACCCCCAATGTGTGACTTTCATGTACTATGCAAAAGGCTGGATTACTGAAGTGTAAAATAGCAAGCGTGTCTGCAGAACTGCCGGCCTGCACCTGGACACGATCGCTTTCCTTGTGTACCCACACAGTGTCCTAGATTTGCACATTATGGAAATTGTAGTAGAGGAGATTATTAGATGTATATATTCACATAAAAAGGTCAAAATGAGCCGGTGACTGACTGTGAGTTCTGAAATATATGCAGTATATAATTTTGATTTGAGCTATGACTATTCAGTGGATTTTAGGCATGGTGATTCCATTTCAGATCCGTTGGAGGACTTGTATACCGCTGGGCAGAAAATACAACCTTGCTCAAATTAATGACTGTATATAACACCATGTGTGCCGGAGTGAGAGCAATAATTCTAGTGCCTATAAGAGCTGTAAAACATTGTCTATGGACAGACGAGTGTATTAAAGTTTGTGGCCATTTCGCAGGCTCACGCAGTTTTCAGACTTGACGTGTCTATTTACTCAGTGCAACCTCAGTTTTTAAATTTTACAAAAGAATTGGGTAATATATTTCATTTTAAATTTGTGCATTTGATAAACCGTCGCAGTAATATTATGGGACATAAATGGCAACTAGCACAATTTTATTCCCCAGGGTCCCCTGTATAATGTTTGAGGATTTAAACTAATCTTCAGGCCTAAAATGTGCATTTACACATGTACACAAAAAATGCTAATTTTTGACATTCCAATATAAGCTTACTTGAAAAATCTCCTTTTTTGTTGTGAGTCCTGCCTGTCTGCTGGTCATTTCTTTCTACAACTTCCTGGACTCCATGCATGCTTTGCAGCTTCTCCTCTGCGGCTTACTTTTGATTTCCTGGATTGATTCCACATCCTAAAATTCCTACTTTCTGCAACTCTAGTTCCGAGGGCAGGCTCTGTGAAATGTGTGACACAGCATTGCCCACGTACAGGGCATAGTGAATACGTGTCACACAATTTAAGAAGGTACAGTAAAACCTTGCTTTGAGAGTAACTTGGTTTGAGAGCGTTTTGCAAGACAAGCAAAATTTTAAAATAAATTCTGACTTGATATAAAAGCGATGTCTTGATATACAAGTAGTGTCATGTCACAACTGAGTAGAAAAGAGAAGAGGGGCTCCTCTAAGGGCCAGTTCACACCACATGCAGTCCAGTGCGTTTTTTTTTCTACATCAAAAAAACATAGAAAGTAGGTTATATGGTTTTCAATGGCATAGTTCACACTAGTGCTTGCAGTTCCAGTTCCAGAAAAAAAAGTAGAACATGCTACATTTTTCCTGCACTGGATTGTACTGGAACGCTGTAAAAAGCATAAAAAACTCACGGGAACACACCGGAACACACTTAAATGCACCAAAAACACCCATGTTCTTATTTAAGGTTAGGGGGAAAAAAGGGGGGGGGAATGCACTGGACTGCATCAAAAACGCATCAAAAATGCACCAAACACGCACTGGAACACATCAAAAACGCACATGCAAAAAAGCATCTGGAGCGCATCCGGACTGCGTTTCTGTGGTGTGAACTGGCCCTAAGTGTAGCAATATGGTTACATTTAACGAAAGTACGACATTTAGAAACATATTGCTACACTTAGAGGCTCCTCTCTTCTTATTAATACTCTGTAGCTCCTGCTGGATTTTGTTTCTAATCCCCTTGTGGAATCTGCCATTTGTGGATGGACATTTTATGGTTACACAACCTATCACATTGCTATAATCTTTTTATATGGACTATAAACTGAAGAATTTATGAATAAATGGTTGTGGGACGAATCATTTGAGTTTCCATTATTTCTTATGGGGAAATTCGCTTTGATATACAAGTGCTTTGGATTACACGCATGTTTCCGGAACAAATTACAATCGCAATTCAAGGTTTTATTGTAAATGTGTTTTGGATCTTCGTAAAGTAAGTTTAGGGCCCCATTCACATTTGTACAACTTTGGCCCCCAAAGTCACGTGGCAAGTGGCACCCCATGTTTCCCAATGAGTACTGTTCATGTCTGTGCGACTTAAAATCGCAACAACTTTTAAGTAGTTCCTGCACTACTTTGGTCTAACTTTCATGCGACTTAAGGGCCATAGGCTTCAATGTAAACTCTCAAAAGTCGCATAAAAGTCGCGCCTGCATGATATACATGTGACTTGTGTGCTACTTGTGAAAAGAATGCCGGCATTGAAAAGAACAGTGTGCCCCCTCCCATCCATACCAGGCGCTGTGGGACTGGTGTGGATTTTAACCGCTTCAGCCCCGGAAGAATTTACACCCTTTCTGACCAGAGCACTTTTTGCGTTTCGACACTGCGTCGCTTTAACTGACAATTGCGCGGTTGTGCGACGATGCACCCACACAAAATTGACGTCCTTTTTTTCCCACAAACAGAGCTTTCTTTTGGTGGTATTTGATCACCTCTGCGGTTTTTATTTTTTGCGCTATAAACAAAAAAATAGTGACAATTTTGAAAAAAACGCATTATTTTTTACTTTTTGCTGTAATAAATATCCCCAAAAAATAATTAAAAAAAATTTATTTTCCCTCAGTTTAGGCCGATACGTATTCTTCTACATATTTTTGGTAAAAAAAATGGCAATAAGCGATTATTGATTGGTTTGCGCAAAAGCTATAGCGTTTACAAAATAGGGGATAGTTTTATGGCATTTTTATTAATAATTTTTTTTTTTACTAGTAATGGCGGCGATCAGCGATCTTTATTGTGACTGCGACATTATGGCGGACACATCAGACAATTTTGACACAGTTGGGACCATTGTCATTTATACAGCAATCAGTGCTATAAAAATGCACTGATTCCTGTGTAAATGACACTGGCAGTGAAGGGGTTAACCACTGGGGGCGGGGAGGGGTTAAATCAGTACTTCTGATTTCTAACTGTAGGGGGGATGGGCTATCTGTGGCACGTCACTGATCTCTGCTCCCGATGACAGGGAGCACAGATCAGTGAGACTGTCACTAGGCAGAACGGGGAGATGCTAATGTAAACATTCGTCCTCTCCGGGGGGTGATCGCGGGACCCGCCTCATGGAGCTCCCGGCCGGCACGCGCCGCCGGCAGCGCGCACGCAATGGCACGGCGGGGAATTCAAATGGGACTTGCAGGTACGCCCATTTGCCCAGCCGTGCCATTCTGCCGACGTACATCGGTGTGCGCCGGTTGGGAAGTGGTTAAGGGGAACCCCACGCCAAAATCAAATGTTTGGATTCCATGCTTGGATCAGCATCTGGTATAGATTTTGGGGAGGACCCCACACCTGTTTTAATTGTTTGGCATGGGGTTCCCCTTAAAATCCATACCAGACCCTAAGGGCCTGGTATAAATAGGGGAGGCCCCCTGTTTTTTAAATTTTTTTAAATTTTTCATTGGTGGCATTCTTTTGTTTACAGTTAGCTGTCAGCGGGGAAACACGCTGACAGCTGATAAGTCATCGGTTGTTAAGGACATGGTGGCCGACTTCCCGGCCCGCTCCTTAACAACCAGCTATTCTTCACACAATTCGAATCGGTCAATCAAGTTTTGACCGATTCGAATTCAAATCATTCTGAAAATTTGGAATTCGTTAGAAAGTAATGAAACCAAACAAAACTAAACAAAAGTTTCCCGTCTGCACATGTATAACAACGTTGTAGAGCACAAACAATGTCGTAACAAAGTCACACTAATCCAACGTTGCATCAAAATCGCATCAAGTCGCAGTTTAAAATCGCAATGGAAATCACATGATTTTTAAGTCGCACAAGTGTGAATGGACTCTAAAAACGCAAAGATTGTTCAAATTAATAGGTATAGGCTAGAAATAATTGAACTACAATGTGGAAGTGAATAAATGATTTTACATTTTGACCATTGATGCACTTTAAGACTAGGTTCACACCTAAGTGCTTCTGCATGCCACATTTGCATGGGCACAGCAGCCTATTCATGTAAATGGACTACTGTATCTACGTTTCCTGCAGGAATGCAGAAAACCGCACTGCTTTTTTCAGTGCATGGAATAGCTATTAAGAGTTAATGGTACATCATGCGGTTTTGTTAAAATCAGGACATTTTTTGTTTGGCTGCATGCGGGAACCCATGTGATTTTGCAAAAGTGCCACCAAAATTTTGCAGATATTGTTTTGGTCCACAACTTCTATAAATACATCTTAGCAGTCCATAGAGCAGCGGTGACAGCTGAACAGAAGCCTCGCTTTCCTTGCTTCAGCTTAGATTTAGAGATATGCAGAAGGTAATGCAGGATTATAGGAACAAGAAGATTTAGAATGTGAAAATATTTATCTGGATTTTGACAGATGATTAGAAACAACAGTTCAGCCCACCCAGTTGTGTGATGGGGTTACATTTGATTTATGCCTTTTTAGTTAGACTTGGTGAAGGAATAGAGATTTACAGACTTGTATTGATGGTGTCATAAGTAAATATAAATAGCTGATACTATACTGGTCCTTATTGAGTTCTCTGAGCAGGTAGATATGATTACGGCCCATCCTGGCTATTTTGAATTCTTCATTTTTGTATGCAATTAGTTTTTATTTATTAAAGAAATAAAAGAGACATGAATGACTAAGAACACAATTCAGATTCAATGGAAACTAGTACAATCTGTAACTGAATCATTGTAACAAACATAAACGGCACCTAAACGTGGGTGCGGCTCTACAGCGGTTGTCACATGATAAATCACGCTGCAGTCACGGCAAAACCGCATCACGTGATGCTTGTCACCCAAAAGAAGCTCCTGTTTTAAATTACAATCTTTACAATCTTCGTGTGATGCGCTTTGCTGCGATTCTGCCTACAATCACCATCGCCCAGGTGTGAACAGGCACCTAAGGCAAAGAAGAAAAGGAAAGGTCTATACATTTTTTTTTTGTGATTATGCTTACCTGCAAAATCGGAGGTATCCATTTTTAGTACCTACATCTTTCTTTACCTTTAAGCCTCATTGACATGAGCTCTGAGGCTGGTAGACCACGGATGGTTGTTTTATCACAGTTTACATCACAGGGTTTTTCGAGTTATGCAAAGGGAGATCACACAAACACTTGTAGGTAAAATCCAACTGTATATAACATTTAATTAAATAATAACAGATAAAGATAACAGCTGTAATAATATTGGAAAATGTAACAAGAATACATCGCTATAGATGCCTTTTGCCAAGGAGTCCCCCATCTTTGTTGCTTGGCACAATGATCAAACCAGATGCATGCATAATGTAGCTCTAGTACGGGACTATTTGATTCCAATTTTGTCTGTGGTATATACAGGACTTAGTGGGTAAAGACCAATTGCAACCCTTTGGAAAATGATATTACCTTTTAAGGAAGATGGCACACATTCCTGAAGGGGCTTGGTGGGCCTGGTCATTGTCAGTTGGTAATGATATTGTTATAGTATTAGGTCAGCTAAGGTAAAACCATCCTTATGTCCTATACATTGGTGAGCTGCAATCAAGAAAAAATGAATTTTCTCCATCAATGGTCCATATGCAGCTTGAGCCGCCAGGCGCTGTGTGTAGGCAGTCGATTTGTAAGTGTATGGGGACACATTGGCTGCACGGACACAGACACTCATCCTAATTTGACACTTTTCACATTCTACAGGCCTCAGAATCCGTGTGTATGGGGCTTTATAATTCTATCCCATGGGTGTTTTTTTTTCCATACCAAACAGGAATAGAGCCTGGAACTATGGTGTAGGGACCTTCTAGACACAAAGCTTGTCATACACTAGTGCAATTTTCCCCTCACTTTTAGTTCTTGTGACAATGGTCACCAAGGTGAATGGTAAAGATGAATCTCCCTAATTGGCAAAAATAGAAATAAAAATTTGACAGGTTTTAACCCCTCCCCAATCACTGCAAAAAAGAGAAAATAACATTTTTGGCTTGAGTTCTAAATTCAAGCTTTCAATTTTCGAGTGTCTTTGGTGGCTCAATCAATTATGACAATCCAGAATTATTGCTGAAGTAGTAGGTTGAAAGCAGAGAAGTGACCCAGGAATCTGCAAAACTAAACCAGAAGATAGTGGTTCCTACAAAGTGCAAAAGACTGATATGAATTACAAATCCTTTGGCAGGTAAAGCAATTCCCATAAATGAATTTCGTCTGAGCATTTTATAGTTTGCTTGGAGTTATGCCTTCATTTATGATGAACAATACTATTTGAGGGTTACAGTAATGAATGTTGAAATTTCAGACGCTAGTCCTCTTAGTAGATTCTGCTTATAGAAAGGTATGCATTGTTTTTATTGCAGAGCTGATGACAGAGAGGTTAATTGGCAGAGACCAAGGCAGTGTGTGGGGTGCAAATACTTGATTGTTCTCCTCCTTCCACCTTTATGGACACAGCTGGGACTTTCTGGGTATCCACCCCACCGCCCGGCCTTGAAGAAATGAAGATCTTTGTAGTTGGTGTTTTTATCTTCACTACACAGCCCAGATGGCGTGTGGGAAAACAAGAAAAACATCTAAATGCCACATTAGAAAAATATCTATCTTGTAAATAACTCGAGTTCACAGGATCTGCTGTACACTGAACAGTAACTTCCCACTGGTGATTGTAACATACGTTTGCTTGACACCAGTTTTAGACCCCTCTCCCACTGGGGCTGTAGCCGCGTTAGCGCTAAAGTGCTGCTCCTTTTAGCCGCGCTTTAGCGCTGTTTAAGTGGTGCTTTTCTGCCGCTAGCGGGGTGCTTTTAACCCCAAAGAAGGGGTTAAAAGCGCCAGTGTTGTTTTTCAGGCACTTTGGAAGTGCTGCCCATTCATTTCAATTGGCAGAGTGTTTTGGGAGCGTTAAATACAGCGCTCCCAATCCGCCCCAAAGATGCTGCTTGCAGGACTTTTCCTAACGTCCCGCAAGCGCACCGCCTGAGTGAGAAGAGTCACACTGAAATGAATGGGAGGTGGTATTCAGGCGCTATTTCTAGCGCTAAAACGCCTGTGAACCGTCTCAGTGTGAAAGGGGTCTTACTGTTTAATGTCGCTTTTTATCTGAACTGGCCGAAAAGCTCAAAGGACCACATAAACACAAATGACTTACATTTTATTCATAGTTTTTCTGTAATGCCTAAGTGCTGCACTAATTGCTTTTGCTCTCTAATGGATAAGAAAGTCAAGGTACCCTTGTAACATTAAGGACATCAAGCTGGAGGAGCACTCTTCTTAGACAAGGTTATGCACAGTTTAGTGTTTTATGCACATAGAATTAATATAATGTGATCGTGTTTTTTTTCCACGTATAATAGAAAGATAAAGCAGATGAATCAGATTATCAGATGAAATGTGCTTTTTTTTTTTTTTTTTGTGCAGTAGTACAGGAATGGAATCATCCATTTTTGGCCCTACGGAGGGTCTGAAAATCATGTGTAAGTATGTGTTTTTCAGGAAACCCCATTAAAATGTATGGGGGGGGGGGATGCACGATTCTTCCCCCAAAAAGTTAATGACTTATTTCCAGCTTCGGATGACGAGCAAATCTGTGTTTGTAGTGAATGGGCTTATTGAGAATTATGGAGTTCCTCAATTTTTCTTCTTCCACCTCAGGAATCCAGTAACAAAATGCTCAGTTGCAAATAGAGTCTCAGTCTGTGCTAGCAGCTGACTAGGGAACATTTGGTGTTACTGACAATGCAAAAGCCTTGGAAAAATGGCTCCTACTCAGTTTTATAGTACTACCTGGCTCCAGACACAATGACACAACACAGGACTTATTGATAATATGTGTGACATATATAGAGCATTTCCTCCTGTACTCCATCCAACATGTAGTCAGGCTGAGCCAAAAAAAAAAAAAAAAAGTTGTACAGAATATCTGATCTTTAGATCTGGCTAAATTTTGCCTATATTTTAAAAAAGTTTTTAAACACAGTTTTCATTACGCCTAAGTTGCTCAACATGTAGAATTGCATTCTTTCTAATTGTCTGTATTCACATTCTTCGCTCTACAGCTTACGCTCAAAAAAGTACCTGAGCTTTTTTTGGTGCATATTCAGTCTTTCAGCTTTTTTTTTTACATTAAATGTTTATTGAGATCAAGAAAAAATAATAACATATAGAATACATAAATGTAACAACAGTTATAGAGGATGAGGAAATTTAAGTCATTTTGGCCATCTAGACTTCAGTATCTGGAGTATCGGGAGTATCTGTAGGCTTAGGTTCACATTGGAACGATTTGGCATGCAATTTGACATGTTATTGCTGGTAATGGCACCGTCCGAATCGGTGTGGTGCCGACCTTGCGGCGCCGCATCATTTCCCAAAAGTAGGTTCTGTACTACTCTTGGCGACTTCAGGACGCAATTTGTATAGACATCTGTACAGGAACCTGCACAGATGTCTGTAAAACCACCCCTGAAGTCGAAATGCATTGCCGGGTTAAAATTGTGCAAATTCAACTGAACTCGCACAATTTCTGTGAACCTAGGCTAAATGTGTGATACAGCCCAGAAAACCAACACCTGAAGCTTAATATATGTGCAAAAACGCTTGCACTAAGATTGTATTGTTTAACAATTGTAAAACGCCAGAAAAAATCGCTTCAAAATCACCAGGCATACACGATGCTCAGGTATTAATGCAGGTTAGCCTACAATGCTATAGCCCTTTACCTACATCCTAGTTGTAATAACCCTGGTTACCAACATTTATATTTTTTTTCCAACGACTGTATAGAGCCATGTTACACCTTTCCCAATACCTCCGTCTATAACAATTTTAAAAACCTGCGGATTCCTTTGGAAACCAGGTCATTGGGCTGCCATGCTATATATACACCCTCGCACTGCCAACCACTGTCATAGTTTGTACTACCATCCGTCCTTCCTCTATTCTGCGTCCATGCCGTGCCCCTAGTTTGTCATGCTGTATGCCCACAATGTTCTAGACTGTGCTCCTTCTCCTCTCTCTCTCTCTCTCTCTCTCACCTGCAGTGTCAATTCTGCCCTTTTGGACTAAACTTCAGCTTTAATATATTACCCCATGATCCTGCCATAAAGGTCCCGGATAAGGCACTTCTGGTTGTAGAGTGACCTCTTCCTGTCCCTGTCTTCCAGTTGTGTTCCTATGTTGTCACCCTGTCACACAGGCTTCTGAAGGAGACTACACTTGGCTGTTGCAATCAATATTAAGCTGGCTATACATGGATCAAATTCGGCTGGTTTGGGAGGGACTGGCCAAATATCGATCCATGCATGGGCATTGTGGTTGTACAGAAGTCTGCCTTAAGAATGCCATACAGCTATCACTGAAATCCATGCATGTAGTAATAGTCAGGGAGTGATTCCAAAGAGCCTGCAGAAGATCAGCAGCATAGAGATGCAACAAGGATTAAAAAGTTACAAAAAATGAAAGCCCAAAGGCTAGCGCTGCGCTAGAAATATAGAATACAGGATACAGCTGCTAGCACCTTCAAGTCAGATACAAACTATATATATAATATATAACTATATTTATTATGTTTTATACAGGGCTTTTTTTCAGGGGGAACGCAGTTCCGGCACCTCCAGCACTGAATGTATGTACTGGCATGAGGGTGCTGAAGGGTCTATTGATGCTGGCTGCTGGGGTATCTATTGTCACTGGTGGGGATCTGTTTTTGTGTGGGGGTCTATTGTTGCTAGGTAAGTCTACTGTTGCTGGTGGGGGGGGGGTCTTATCTCGCGGGGGGGGGGGGTCAATTGTTGCTGGGTGGGATCTACTGTTGAGGGAGAGGTCTATTGTTGCTGGCTGCTGGAGGGTCTGTTGTTGCTGGGGTGGTACTTTGTTGTAGGGGGTCCATTGTTGCTGGGAGAAAGTATTTTGTTGCGTGGGGGATCTATTGTTGCTCATTGCAAGGGATCTGTTTTTACTATCTTTCTTGTTTTCATTAACAAATCTCATAGAAATTACTGAGTAGCACAAAATACTTGGTTCTGAATTCTTTGAGGGCCGGTTCACACGGGGGCGACTTGTCAGGCGACCTAGCCGCCTGACAAGTCGCCTCCCGTTCTGTACAATGGAACCGTTCTAATCGGAGCGACGCAAGTCACTCCGACTTAGAAGAAAGGTTCCTGTACTACTTTGGGGGCGACTTGCATAGACTTCTATACAGAAGTCGTCTTGCAAGTCGCCGCGGCAGTCGTGTGCAGGTCGCCTCAGTGAGGCGACCTGCAAGTCGTGCCGCTTCTAATGTGAACCGGCGCTGAAAGGTGCTGTACTGGGAGGTGAGTAGGGGGTGGAATCAAGGGATGGTGCTCAGAGACAGGTAGGGGGGGCAGAGACGAAGGGTGACTCGGAAGGGGGGAGTTCCTGCTCCTATTCCCCGAGGAAAAAAAGCCCTGGTTTTATACCATTTGGATTTTTAAAAGTACTGCACTATGGGAACATTTCTTTTTATTTTACATCTCTGAGTTCCATCTGCAAAGTGGGGATTCCGGCCATTACTAAAGGTTCCTGGGGAGACCTATTTCCCTGTGTTTGGTGAGACTATTTCATAGTGATCATGGAAAGCTGGTAAGCAGGATTACTTACTCTCACCTGGGTGTGGAGCAGGATCTTATGTGCAGGATCATCACCTTTCCCCTTTCCTGTGGCTTTCTCATCTATATGAAGCGCAGATTTTGGTTTTTGGTTTCTCTTATATACATGGACTGTGCACTTGGGACTCTTCATTCGTTTTCCTTTTTCAGTCTTTTTTCACCTATACAATTTTTGATGTATTAACGCTGCACTTTTATTTTGTATTTTAAGGTTTAAAAAGTTATTGAAACAGGTTCTTCCTTTAACCACTTCCCGCTTGCGCTGTAGCTGTCTTTTGGCTTACTTTTCCGGGAGGGTATCATATAATGTCCTCCCACTGCCTTCACACCCCCTGTGGCTTCGGACTCAGCTGATCACAGATCGGGGTAAAAGGCCAATCACAGCAGCTCTTTACCACGTGATCACCTGTGTCCAGTGACAGCTAATCACGATGTAAACAGAAGCTGGTTATCGAGGAGAGGAGACCTGAGCCAATAACCAGCTTCTGTTAAAGGGACATCTACACTGATTATCAGCGCAGTCCCACCAGTGCCCACTATTGCTGCTTATCAGTGCCCATCAGTGCAGCCTCATCAATGCCACCTATCAGTGACCATCAGTGCAGTCTCATCAATACCACCTATCAGTGACCATCAGTGCAGCCTCATCAATGCCACCTGTCAGTGACCATCAGTGCAGCCTCATCAATGCCACCTATTAGTGACCATCGGTGCAGTCTCATCAATGCCACCTATTAGTGACCATCAGTGCAGTCTCCTCAATGTCACCTATCAGTGACCATCAGTGCAGCCTCATCAATGCCACCTATCAGTGACCATCAGTGCAGCCTCATCAATGCCACCTATCAGTGACTATCGGTGCAGTCTCCTCAATGCCAGCCTCATCAATGCCACCTATCAGTGACCATCAATGCAGTCTCCTCAATGTCACCTATCAGTGCCCATCAGTGCAGCCTCATCAATGCCACCTATCAGTGACCATCAGTGCAGTCTCCTCAATGCCACTTATCAGTGACCATCAGTGCAGCCTCATAAGCGCACATCAGTAAAGGAGAAAAATTACCTCTTTGCAAAATTTTATAGCAAACTATGAAAAATGTTTTGTTTTTGTTTTTTCAAAATTTTCGATATTTTCTCATTTATTTAGCAAAAAATAAAAAACCCAGTTGTGATTACCACCAAAAGAAAGTTCTATTTGTGTGAAAAAATGATAAAAGTCTCATATGGGTACAGTGTAACATGATTCTGCAATTGTCATATAAAGTGTGACAGCGCTGAAAGCTGAAAATTGGCCTGGGCAGGAAGAGGGTAAAAGTGTCTAGTAGGTAAGTGGTTAAAGTAAATGTGGCATATTGATACATAGAACTTTAAAGAAAAATCTAGTTTTCGTTCAGTGTTTACATGTACTTTAATTATATGGGTTGGTCAGCACAGCCTGAAGGATGTGGTTGCCCGTTTCTGTTTGTCTTTTGGCAAATGAACAAATTCAAATTTGACCAAAATAACTAGAGCCCTTAACTTCAGATCCCCCAGTAAATCTACAGATATTAAATAACAGTATCTACCCTGAGCTTACTAATAGTTATCAGCAGGTCTTATTATGAGTATTATGACTGTTGTGGGATGTGCTGAAAGAAGGCAAAGCGATGATTCATTTTCTGTCTGAGGTAATTACAGCCGCTGTAAATGTGCTAATATTAGTGACAGAGATTTGAAAAGGGATCGTCTGCAGTGTTCTATAAGCTGTAAACTGTAGAAAAGTAATATGAATATAAGTGAATTGAATAAAGCATTGTTATAGGGCCTAGTGCTTGTGACCCTCTGCCTTGGAAGCCGTTATCGTACCCCTACCCATTCACCTAGGAAAAAAGTGTCAATAAAAAAACCACACTAGACAGGTTTTTAAAGTACCGTATTTATCGGCGTATAACACGCACTTTTTTCCCCTTAAAATCAGGGGAAAATCGCGGGTGCGTGTTATACGCCGATCCCCTGCGATCCTGACCTGTCAGAATTTAAAAATCGCTGACCGCGATTTGAAAATGGCGCCGCCGGCGCCGAAATACACAGTGCCGGTCCTCGGCTCTTCTCGGCGGCTTTCGGTTTCACTCGAGCGCCGCCCGAACCTAGCCGAGTATACTCGGCTAGTTTCGGATAGCTCCGCTCACCGTCCGAGTGGAACCGAAAGTAAACGAGAGCCGCCGAGAAGAGCCGAGGACCGGCTCTGTGTATTTCAGCGCCGGCGGCGCCATTTTCAAATCGCGGTCGGCGATTTTGAAGCTCACAGGCTTCAGCAAGGCTGGACTGGGGCAAGGCTGGACTGGACACTGGGGAAGGCTGCACTGACATGGCTGCACTGACATGGCTGCACTAGCAAGGCTGCACTGACATGGCTGCACTGACATGGCTGCACTAGCAAGGCTGCACTGACTTGGCTGCACTGGCAAGGCTGCACTGACATGGCTGCACTGGCAAGGCTGCACTGACATGGCTGCACTGACAAGGCTGCACTGGGCAAGGCTGGACTGGGGCAAGGCTGCACTGAGAAGGCTGCAATGATGGGCATTTAAATGTAAGTTTTTTCCCTTCAACTTCCCTCCTAAAAGTTTTTTTTCCTTAAAATTCCCTCCTAAATTGAGGTGCGTGTTATACGCCGGTGCGTGTTATACGCCGATAAATACGGTAATTTATTAGGCAGCTCTTCTTCTGACTTCGGGGGTCTCTTCCTTCTCCTCTGCGGTCTCTTCCTTCTTCTCCACGCTCTCCGGTTCTTCTCCCGCTCTCCGGTTCTTCTCCCGCTCTCCGGTATCTTCTGCCGGGCTCCTCCGCTATTTTCTGCTCTTTTGCCGGCTCTTTTGCTAGCGGTCTTCTGCGCCGTCTTCTTCCCTCTTCTGTTCTTCCGATGTTGACACAATGCTCTCTCCCACTGTAATGCCGTATGCGTGGTCCGCAATGACTTATATAGGGATGGGGCGTGGTCACTGGGTGATGTCACCCGGTGACCCGCCCCTTATTACGTCACAGTTCCATCATGTCCCGAGTGTGAGCTACAGGCTCAGCAATGTAACTAAACGCTGCTGGCTTGCTTCTGGGGCATGCTGTGTCCAGCCACAGCTGGTTTTGTCAGCAGGTTCCAGCTAATGATTTCAGGTTGAGACCTATTGATTGGCTCTGTCCAATCACAGCACGGAGTCCTGTGTGTACACAGAGAATCAATCTGGCTGTTTCTTCTCCTTGCAAGAAGCAGGGAGATATAACCGCAAGATCTGTTATTAAAAGCAGCACATATTTTACACACTACACTTGTTAGGTACACAGTTAACTCCTTGATTGCCCCTAGATGTTAACCCCTTCCCTACCAGTGTCATTAGTACAGTGACAGTGTACAGTATTATCACTGATCACTGTATTAGTGTCACTATTGATGTCAGTGTCGGTTAGTGTGCCCCCCTATGTTGGCGCCAGATTGCCCACCACACTGTCACAGTCCCACTATAAGTCTCTGATCACCTCCATTACCAGTATAGTGTCATAGCTGAGTGAATTCCAGCATATATACCATAGTTTGTAGATGCTATAACTTTTACACAAACCCATTAACTACTTGTTGTACTGCGGCAGGTTGGCACGGCTGCACGAATCGCCGTTGTACGTCGGCCGCTTCAAGAAGCTAAAGGGGGGCGTGCCTGCGACGCCTGAGCTGATGCGCATGTCCGGCGGCCATGATGTCCGTTGGCCACGCACAGTCGCTCCTCAGAGAGCCGGAATGGATCTGTCAATGTAAACAGACAGATCCCCGTTCTGACAGGGGCGTAGAGAAAGATCTGCTGTTCATAGTGATCAGGAACAGTGATCTCTCTCCTCCTCTACTCAATACACTGCCTCCACAGAAACACCTCCCTAGGGAATACTTAACCCCTTGATTACCCCCTAGTGTTAACCCCTACCCTGCCAGTGATATTTATACAGTAATCAGTGGCTATTTTTAGCTCTGATCGCTATATAAATGTCACTGGTCCCAAAAAAGTGTCAAGTGTCCGATCTGTCCGCCGCAATGTTGCAGTCCCACTAAAAATCGCAGATCGCCGCTAGTTACTAGTAAAAAGTATATAAATAAAAATGCCATAAATCTATCCCCTACTTTGTAGATGCTATAACTTTTGCACAAACCAATCAATATATGCTTATTTCAATTTTTTTTACCAAAATATGTAGAGGAATACATATTGGCCTAAACTGATGAAGACTTTTTTTTTTTTTTTTTTTTTTTTTGAATATTTATTATAGCAAAAAAAATATTGTTTTTTTTTTTTTTTTTTTTTTTTTCAAATCGTCGCTTTTTTTGTTTATAGCACAAAATAAAAACTGCAGAGGTGATCAAATGCCACCAAAAGAAAGCTCTGTGGGAAAAAAAGGACCGCGTAATTGTCAGTTAAAGTGACACAGTGCCGTATCGCAAAAAATTGCCTACTCATTAAGGGGGCAAATCCTTCTGCTTCTTAAGTGGTTACCTGAATACATTTAGCACTGTGTCACTTTAAATGGAAACTGAGCAGTCTAGCAACACTGTACATAAATGAAATTTATATCTTTTTTTTTTTTTTTACACAATTTTTTTTTTTACACAATTTTTTTTGCGATATTTGATCACTTTTTTTTTTTATTATTATTATAATGTAAAATAAAAAAAGACTGAAAAATTGGAAGATTAAAAAAAAAAAAAAAAAAAAGTTGTTTTCTAGTTTCTGTTGTTATAAAACATAGCCAATTAAAAAAAAAATTGATTTGCTTCATAAATTTAAGCAAATCAATTTTTTTTTTTTTAATTGGCTATGTTTTATAACAACAGAAACTAGAAAACAACTTTTTTTTTTTTAATCTTCCAATTTTTCAGTCTTTTTTTATTTTACATTATAATAATAATAAAAAAAAAAAAAGTGATCAAATATCGCAAAAAAAATTGTGTAAAAAAAAAAAAAAAAGATATAAATTTCATTTATGTACAGTGTTGCTAGACTGCTCAGTTTCCAGTTAAAGTGACACAGTGCTAAATTGAAAAAAAAGCTTTGTTTATGAAGGGGGTAAAACCTTTCCCCTCCTACCGCCTGTAAGAACAATCAAGCAGCCTTTCGGAGGTCAAGTGGTTAAACGGAACAAACCTGCATTGTTCTTCCTTTTAAAAAAAAAAAAAAAACAGAAGTGGATGAAAAACGCATATAAACAAATTAAAAACTGTGACTAAACGGATGACTCCCATGTGAAAGGGGACTTGAACTCTTACCTTAAAGGTCTTTTATCTTAATACATTCTATACATTAGAGATAAAAAGCCTTCTCTGTGCAGCAGCCTCCCTCAGCCCCCTAACACTTACCTGAGGTCCCTCTCTGTCCAGCGATGTCCATGAGTGTCTCAGCCGTCCGAGATTCTCCTTCCTGACTGGCAGAGACACAGCTGTGGCGCCATTGGCTGCCGCTGCTGTCAATCAAAGTCAGCTAGCCAATCAGTAGTGAGAGGGGGCCGGGTCGGGGCTCCATGTCTGAATGGACACAGGGAGCTGTGACCCGTGCCCCCATAGCAAGCTGCTTGCTGTGGGGGCACTGAACAGGGGGGAGGGGCCATGATCACAGATGAGGGACATGAGAAGAGGAGGATCTGGGCTGCTCTGTGCAAATCCACTGCAACAGAGCAGGTAAGTATAACATGTTTGTAGTCTAATCTTTTGCCCTATAAAAATAACAATCACTTTAAGATCCATTTTAAGCTTCACCTCGATCTGCCCATACCCTAGCCCTAGCCTGACCATATTTTATCTAAAGAGAATTCAATCAGACCTTGAATTAAACTTGGACAGTCGTCATATGGGATTCTGGGAAAACAGAGTATTGCAAATCTTGTCAAAATATGCTGCTGCAAGGAGGATTCCATGAGAAGTCAGAGTTCTATTACCAGCGCCTAGACGAGCAGGCCGAAGTCCAGGGTAAGTATCTTTCTTCTTGTTATTGGTAATATGTTTTTTTGTGTAACATGTTCACGTGAGCATGGTGGGGAGCTTCTGGGTCAGTTTTTACAAAATATAGGCTTGGGGCAGGGTTTGGCTTACACTATTGTGGAGTTTATTTATTTTCAGGTACTTATTACTCAATTTACACAGCGCTTTACTTATATATTGTACATTCACATTAGTCTCTGCCTTCAAGGAGCTTACAATCTAAGGTCCCTAACTCACATTCATTCATACACTTCTGCCAATTTAGGAAGGATCCAATTAACCTACCAGCATGAGTTTAATGAGGTTCTTAAGGTAGTTAGTCTTTACACTTATAAAGGGTATTGTTCAATGATTCATAGCCCATAGCTCATTAACGTCCATAGTCAACTCCAGAGAGTCAGCTGATACTAAGACTAGATGTGCTGCTGTGGATACCATACACTCAGAGTTCCATCTCAGCAGGGGATCCTAGACTGAACTCCTGTTGTGTTGGATCAGACTGGAAATGGATGTCACATATTTGATATTTTTTTCTCTGATGGATGATAAAGAGACCCATGTAATCCCTATGGGGTGGCTGAATGTAAGGAGATGTGTCTTCAGCTTTATCAGCCCACATCCAGTCAGGTCAGAAAAAACGGACTGGATGCAAACCAATTGCGTTCAAATAAACCTGAAGGGTCCTGGATGTGGGTAGATCTAGGCAGATCCAGGGATACAATGAAATCCGTTTTTTTTAGATTTTGTGTAATCAGGGGGTCAAAAACTAGCTGTCGGAACTTACCGATTGTAGCACCTGCTTTCAGTGACCTGGAAAAGAATGTGTACATCATGTCGTCCTGATGTGACGTTGGCTGCATGCTTGTTCAGGTAGTAAATCAAGGATGAATTAGAATGCATTGTCAAAAACAAGTCAGCAGTAACAGCTTCCATATTTCTATATTTGCAGATTTCTATCCTTACAGAGCAAAGGGCTGCAAGTAACGGAGCCATCTTCCTGTAGATAGAGTTTAAAGTGATTGTAAGGGTAATTTTCTTTAAATAACAAACATGTCATACTTACCTCCACTGTGCAGCTCGTTTTGCACAGAGTGGCCCTGAACCTTGTCTTCTGGGGTCCCCCGGCGGCTCCTCCCCGCATCAGATAACCCCCTGGGAGAAGCGCTCTCCCGGGGGATTACCTTGCGGGCGTGCTCCCGAGTCCAGCATTCAGTGTGCATAGAGGCTGAATGCAGGACTTGGCCCCGCCCCCCGGCACCCGCGCCATTGAATTTCATTGACTGCAGCGGGAGCCAATGGCTGCGCTGCTATCAATCTATCCAGTCAAGAGCCAGAGGCCCATGGAGAGAGAGAGATGGCGTGTCCCCGCTGACTGAATGAAGGGGTGTAAGGAGTAAAACTGGGGGGGGGGGGTGACTGCCAGGTGTTTTTTCACCTTAATGCATAGGATGCATTAAGGTGAAAAAACGCGGATCTTTACAACCCCTTTAACTTTTTCCTAGAGAACATCTTTCACTTTTCTTTCTACTACTCTTCGAGTTTAGTAGCTGTAGAGATAAGGAATCAAATATTTATAGACTCCATCATTGTGATCTAGGTTGATGATGAAAAATCCATCTCTTCCCATTACCAGCACAGCAGTCATTTAATGGCTCAGATACGGGGAACATTTTTCTGCTGTTGTATGATTGTTTACCTGCAGGTCATCTGTTTCTGGTATAATTCAGATCTCCTTAGTCCCAGGATCTTGTAACTCTGACCTAAAGCCATGAGGAATGCAACCGTTTATGTAAAGTTAGCTGCTCAATACTTACACTGAGAGTTACCATGGCAATGATAAAAATAGTTCCTAATTTATCCAGCTCATAGCCGTGCCATCCGTAAAGCTTCGCACATCTACATAGGACTGTGTGGTTTTTGTTTCTTTTTATGATGACTTTAGAAATGTTTTGTACGTTGTCATGAAAAATGTATCAAATGTAGTTTTCCAGTATGCCGTATATGAATGAAGAGCAACGTCAGAGCACAACGAGCCATGACAGGGATTCATTATCTTGATTTTTCTATTCTTATAACTGCATGTAATGCGTGTGTGCATGTGCCGATAATTTCTTCACTCCATATGGCTTCAAGGGCCTGGTTTTATTTCTAAGTTTGGAAATGCGTGTATTTTAATAAATATTTTAAACCACATTTTATAATGCTTTATGGTACACTTTTGTTGTCATATGCTTGCATTTAAACTTTCGTATGCATTTTTTTCAGAGGGACACAAATTTCTGTTCAGCTTGCATATTTGCAAGCACATTAAAATCCCATTCTAAAGTACATATATCCATCCCTCTGGAGCCATCCCCAGCATGAGTCCTCCTCCTCCTCCTGCAGTGGACAGTATTAGCATTGGTCTCTGTAACATTCTTTTATGGGCACAGGGTGGCTTAATGAAACACCTTCAGGGGGTGTGTCCTTGACACCCTAGGCTTACAGGAAGTGAGTTGAATTACACTGAGCATCATTTAACCCGGTATTAAAAGAAAAAAATCTTGCGCTTGGCTCAAAATACTACACTAAATCTAATCTTGGACTGCTGCAACTTTAATAACCCAGACACTGGACCAACAGCAAATCTTTAAAAAAAATAAAGTGCGCTGTCCTTTTAAATCCTATAACAATTGATAAAATCAATCCAAAACTAAAAAAAACTGTGAAACTCTTAATGTGAAACATTATACTTAATAGAGTGCAAATTAAACATATTATGAAACAAACATATTGCAACATAACATCAGTGCAAATCAAGCAATTCATGTGCAAATAAGCTAAAAAAAATCATATGCAAATAAATGGAGAATAAAGTCACTAGATGCAAAAAAAGTCCTTGTATGTTTACTGGTGATAGAAGTGCTCAGTGCTGAAGACCATCTTTCATTTAAAAGTGCTGAAGTGCTCCTTGAGAGAAAAGTGGCTGTTTACCAAGCAGTGTTGATCCCAAATTATAGGGATTAAAAACGCATTTAATGCATCTCTACATAAGAAGCTCCCACACAAAGTCAAATCGTAATGACCTGCTTCTTAAGTGGAATAGGATGGGTAGTTGGAGATCGGCTCTCATACATCATGAAAATGCTTTCCGTAAGGCCACAAGTGGAAGACACGCATGGAAAATCCTTAGTGCAGTAAAGCCAGATATATTTTTTAGTTAATAAAATATACTCACACTTGGGCAGTTTAAAAAATGGCATTGGGTTTAACCACCTCCTGCCCGCCCAACATCATATGACATTGCAGACTTTGAGTGGTGATATCTGAATGATGCCTGCAGTTACAGACGTCTCCTCCTGCCACCGTCCAGTACTTCTACCAGCTGTACCGTGCGATCGGCGAAACAGAGGAGTCGAACGGCGGGCCAGATGGTCCCCAAAGTCTCTGATTGATTTCAGGCTTCCCAGCCTAGAGGCGAGATCTGGGAACTTATAGATTCCAGATCTCACTGAAAAGAGTACCTGTCATGCCCTATTCCTATTACAAGGGATGATTACATTCCTTGTAATAGGAATAAAAGTGATAAAGAACATGTAAAAAGAAAGCATCAAAATATAAAAGTAAAATAAACCACAACAAAAAAAAATTATAGGGCACCCGTCCCCGTGTGCTCGATCGCAGAAGTGAATGCATACGTAGATTGTGCCCACATATGTAAACGGCGTTCAAACCACACATGTGAGGGATCGCTGTGAACGTTTGAGCAAGAGCAATAATTTTAGTGCAAGGCCTCCTCTGTAACTCTAGGTAACCTGTAAAACATTTTAAAGCGTCACCTATGGGTATTTTTAAGTACCAAAGTTTGGCGCCATTCCACAAATGTGCGCAATTTTAAAGTGTGACATTTTAGTTATCTATTTATTTGGCATAACATCATCTTTTACATTATGCAAAAAAATTGGGCTAACTTTACATTTTTTTTTTTTTTTTTTTTATGCATGATACGCAAGATAAAAAGATAAGAAGTTAAGATAAAAAGTTAGGACCACCATTTTATTCCCTAGAGTCTCTGCTTAAAAAAAATATGTATAATGTTTGGGGGTTCTGAGTAATTTTCTAGCAAAATAATGATTTTTACATGTAGGAGAGAAGTGTCAGAATTGGCCCTGGACACTAGCCATGGCGTCTCTCGACCCGTTGGCACGTGATGACATCACACATACTCCACCTGACAGCTTTCACTAAAAATGACGTCTTCTTTGATTGGTGGCCCGCTGTCGGGTGATGTCACAGAGCCGGTCTGGGTTTGAGCAAGATAGCTACAATGAAGTCGTGATCCGCCCACATGCCTGCACAGACCCCCGGCTCAGTCTCTCATCGAGCCTGAGCTGGCCGCTCCTGCCCCCTCCACAGCTCAACTCTCCAGTGAGCGTGTGTGTGGGGGGAGGGCCAGAGCAGAGAGCTGCTGACAGTCATCAGTGGTGTTGGATCAATCGGTTCTCAGTGTTGGAGGTACGGGGGACAGATGTAGCATCGGACCAATGCTGCATCCAAATAGGTAAGTATGGTTCTTAACCACTTTAGCCCCTTCCTGACCAGAGCACTTTTTACAATTTGGCACTGCGCTGCTTTAACTGGTAATTGTGCGGTCATACAATGTTGTACCCAAACTATATTTGCGTCCTTTTTTTTCTCCACAAATAGAGCTTTCTTTTGGTGGTATTTGATCACCTCTGCGGTTTTTATTTTTTGCAATATAAACGAAAAAAGATTGAAAATTTTGAAAAAAATGATATTTTCTACTTTGTTAAAAAAAAAAAAAAAAAATACAATAAACCCAATTTTACTCATACATGTAGGCCAAAATGTATTCAGCCACATGTCTCGAGTAAAAAAATTCAATAAGCGTATATTTATTGGTTTGCGCAAAAGTTGTAGCGTCTACAAACTAGGGTACATTTTCTGGAATTTACACAGCTTTTAGTTTATGACTGCCTATTTCATTTCTTGAGGCGTTAAAACGGCAGGGCAGTACAACCCCCCTCAAATGACCACATTTTGGAAAGCAGACACCCCAAGGAATTTGCTGAGAGGCATTGAATATTTTATTTTTTTGTCATAAGTGATTAAAAAAAAAATGACACAAAGTTGTCACTGAAATGATATATTGCTCAAACATGGCATGATTGATTATATGTGGAATTGCACCCCAAAATACATTCTGCTGCTTCTCCTGAGTATGGGGATACCAAATGTGTGGGACTTTTTGGGAGTCTAGCTGCGTACGGGACCCCGAAAACCAATCACCGTCTTCAGGCTTTTTAAGGGCGTAAATTCTTGATTGTACTCGTCACTACCTATCACAGTTTCGGAGGCCATGAAATGCCAAGATGGCACAAACAACCCCCCCCCCAAATGACCCCGTTTTGGAAAGTAGACACCCCAAACTATTTGCTGAGAGGCATGCTGAATCCATGGAATATTTTATATTTTGCAGCGTAAAATATCTGTTGCAAAGTGTGTTGGGGTTGCCATTCAGAAGGAACTCACTCTTGTATGTAACGTTCCAGTAAAGCTCCCCCTTTGTTAGGTTGTACAGGGTACCATGATTTTTAATGGTGAACCTGAACCTCAGATCAGTGAATCTGTGGGGGACAGTGCCTAAAAGGAAGTGCGTGTTAAAGCTCAAAAAAATAAAGCTGTTTTTATTTTAATTATTTGAACTAGGCAGTTGATTAAAAAATAAATAAATCTGGAATTGAGCTTTTGACAGGTGTGTGTGTTATCACCGTAATGCTATTGAAAACCGTTCAAAATCCCTGAGGTTTGTACCATTTGCTCTTATTAAAAGACTTACTAAATTGAAAGATGAATACTAAGTAGTCTGGCAGCTATTCATGGTTTTACTTACAAAATAGACCAAGGATTGAACATATTGCCTTAGGAGGCAAAGCAAAAACTAAACTAATAAAACCGTGCTATGAATATGACTATTTATCTGTGTCACTTGTTTGCTTTGGATGCACGGTTTGGCAGAAAAAGTTTTAAACTTTTTTTTTTTTTTTTTTTTTTTTTTTTTTGTATCAACACCAAAAGTCTGTTACTGATACCAGCTTTGCTGTGTGATTTATGGATGCTACCATGAATGGAAGCCAAGTAAAATGGATTTATCAGGGCAGTGATCCCCAAAGTGTAGGAAGCATACCACGGGTGCTGATACAATGCTCGGCGGCAAAGTGGGTGTGCAGCATTGCAGAACAGATGGCGGGGCTCATACAAAGTGCGTCCAGTGTCAACCACCACGGGTAATCGCTGGCTGTACAAATAGTCACTAGTAGCCGCTATTAACACACGTCTGTCAATTCCAGCCACAGGAATTTACAGATTCTTGCTGCTAGAATTTTGCAGCGTGTGTAAACGCTTGTGCGAATAGCGCTCTAGGCCTCATTCACACAGACATACCTATCCAGAGGCTGTCCTTGCCTGCCCAGGATGCACAGTTACATCTGGGTGCAGGCAGTCACTTTCTATCTATTGGGAAGCAGTGGCTGTACAGACACAGCCGCTGGTCAAAATTTGACAGCTGTGTGGCTGTGTCAGTGCAGCCAGCCACTGTGTCACAAAAGACATGAATAGAACTGCCTGCATGCAGATGCACAGAACAACCATGCATTCTGTGCAGGCAAAGAGGGCCCTTCACAAAGGTGTACGGACAGGTACGCCCCTCTGATGCCTTAGCTCTGGCACTTTGACACTACGTTCATATCTCTACTTATGGCTGCAGGTGCGGGAACTGCAGATATTCTCAAACCTGCAACCACCCACAGTGAAAATGCACTGCTCTGCGGAAACGAGCAGGGCTGCCGTAAATTCTACATGGTACCCCCATGAGTGTAAAATTGCTGTGTGGGAACCGCAGAGAAAGCACAGATTTCACCGCGTCGGCCTTTTTGAAAAGGTGCACGCATCTTTCTGCAAAAAAAAAAAAAAAAACGCAGGCACAGCAGCCCATTCATTTGAATGGGGTGCCATGCCCATGCAAATGCAGCCCGCAAAGAACGTAGAGATGTGAACCTAAGGTGATACTCAGGCTTTTGGTAGGCAAGAGACAGCAAGGAATCTATAGAAGGTGTTTTTGGCTCTCCTGCATCACAATAAGTAGGAAAATGATTTCTTACAACCAGAAAACTGAACAAGAAGAAAGGGAAGGTAATGAGGTGGTAATAAACTAGAGGGATGCCTGGATGAAAATCTGAATCCCTAAAGCTGGCCATATAGTATAATTTTTGTTTTAATTCAAGTTCCTTTAGGCTAGGTTCACACTAGTGCAAATTGGATGCGGGTTTCCCCACATCCAATTCCCACAGCAGGAGATTGTGACCGGCTCTCTATGGAGCCGGTTCACATATCTTCACAGTGGCTGCAGTGCGATTTGCACAGGAGCCCAGTGCGTCTTTTGGTCCGTTTCAGGTCCGGATTCAGCCAAAAATTCAGGCTGAAATCGGACCTGAAATGGTAACCGAGGACACACCAGACTCCTGCTGTGGGCCGCTGCGTGCTCATATGTGAATCCAGCCTAAGATTTACCTTCAACTATGGTAGTGCAAGGGCCTGCCTGATTGCATACAATTTGAAAGTGTCGGGCTCTGAGGAAGAAGGTAATCCTTCGAAACGCGTCAGACGGCAGTAGCCCCTGAAATTTTTAATATACTTAAAATATATCCAAGGATAATGCACAAGGTTGGTGCGTCCTTTTTTTCTTTCTTCTCTTTTTGATTGCTAGGATACCCCTATACCTGAGGGCAGCAAGGCCCGAGGCATTATCCGTTACGAAATTTAGTCCACCTGGTAACTCGCTTGTGGGCAGGAGTGTTTGTTTTCTGCTATTGAAAGTGTTTAGGTCTGACCTCATATTATAGGGTTTTGGTAAATCTAAAAGGAAATTGTATAGCAAGCCTTAGCAAACAGGCTGTATTTCATCCATTATATTTTTGTCATTGTATCTAATCCCAGCCTTCCTAAATCTTTCATTTGATCTGCTATGACCTTTTTTTATGTACAGTATCTCACAAAAGTGAGTACACCCCTCAAATTTTTGTCAATATTTTATATCTTTTCATGTGACAACACTGAAGAAATTACACTTTTCTAGAATGTAAAGTAGTGAGTGTACAGCTTGTATAACAGTCTAAATTTGCTGTCCCCTCAAAATAACTCAACACACAGCCATTATTGCCTAAACTGCTGGCAACAAAAGTGAGTACACCCCTAAGTGAAAATGTCCAAATTGGGCCCAAAGTTGTCAATATTTTGTGTGGCCACCATTATTTTCCAGCACTGCCTTAACGCTCTTGGACATGGAGTTCACTAGATCTTCAAAGGTTGCCACTGGAGTCTTCTTCCACTCCTCCAAGACGACATCACGGAACTGGTGGATGTTAGAGCCCTTGCGCTCCTCCACCTTCAATTTAAAGAATGCCCCACAGATGCTCAATAGGGTTTAGGTCTGGAGACATGCTTGGCCAGTCCATCACCTTTACCCTCAGCTTCTTTAGCAAGGCAGTGGTCATCTTGTAGGTGTGTTTAGGGTTGTTATCATGTTGGAATACTGCCCTGCGGCTCAGTCTCCGAAGGGAGGGGGATCGTCCTCTGCTCCAGTATGCCACAGTACATGTTGGCATTCATGGTTCCCTCAATGAGCTGTAGCTCCCCAGTGGCGGCAGCACTCATGCAGCCCCAGACCATGACACTCCCATCACCATGCTTGACTGTAGGCAACACACACTTGTCTTTGTACTCCTCACCTAGTTGCCGCCACACACGCTTGACAACATCTGAACCAAATAAATTTATCTTGGTCTCATCAGACTACAGGACATGGTTCCAGTAATCCATGCCCTTAGTCTGCTGGTCTTCAGCAGACTTTCTTGTGCATCAACTTTAGAAGAGGCTTCCTTCTGGGACAACAGCCATGCAGACCAATTTGATGTAGTGTGCAGCGTATCGTCTAAGCACTGACAGGCTGAACCCCCACCCCTTCAACCTCTGCAGCAATGCTGGCAGCACTCATATGTCTATTTCCCAAAGACAACCTCTGGATATGACACTGAGCACGTGCACTCAACTCCTTTGGTCAACCATGACGAGGCCTGTTCTGAGTGGAACCGGTCCTGTTAAACCGCTGTATGGTCTTGGCCATAAACTGGCAAGACAGTTTCAGGGTCTTGGCTATCTTCTTATAGCATAGGCCATCTTTATGTAGAGCAACAATTCTTTTTTTTCAGATCCTCAGAGAGTTCTTTGCCATGAGGTGTCATGTTGAACTTCCAGTGACCAGTATGAGAGAATGAGAGCGATAACACCAAATTTAACACACCTGCTCCCCATTCACACCTGAGACCTTGTAACACTAATGCCGTGTACACACGAGCGGAATTTCCGACAGAAAGAGTCTGATGGGAGCTATTCATCGTATATTCTGACCGTGTGTATGCCCCATCGGACTTTTTCGGTCGAAAATTCAGACTGACTTAGAGAACATGTTCTATATTTTTCAGATGGAACAAATTACTATCAGAAAAACAGCTCGTCTGTATGCTGTTCCGACGCACCAAAAATGCTCTGAAGCAAGTAGGAGACGGAAGCTATTGGCTACTGGCCATTGAACTTCTGTTTTCTAGTCCCGTCATACGTGTTGTACGTCATTGCCTTCTGGACGGTCGGAATTTGGTGTGACCGTGTGTATGCAAGACAGCTTGAGTGGAATTTCATAGGAACTCTGTCGTAAAAACCTTCAGAGTTTATTCCGACGGCAAAAACGGTTGTGTGTACAGGGCATAACAAGTCACATGACACCAGGGAGGGAAAATCGCTAATTGAGCCCAATTTGGACATTTTCACTTAGAGGTGTACTCACTTTTGTTGCCAGCGGTTTAGAAATGAATGGCTGTGTGTTGAGTTATTTTGAGGGGACAGCAAATTTACACTGTTATACAAGTTGTACACTCACTACTTTACATTGTAGCAACGTGTCATTTCTTCAGTGTTGTCACATGAAAAGATATAATAAAATGTTTACAAAAATGTGAGGGGTGTACTCATTTTTGTGAGATACTGTGCATCTGTGGTTGGTTACATGTTGCCCCAGACTTTTCAAAGAACCGTTCTGCTTATGGACCATTAATACTCTGAACGTCTTTTAATAGGTTTTCTCTGGCCAGCAGCTGATTTTTCTTACCTCCTTGTTAAATTGTCTTTTGGAACGAGTGTCAGGCATCCATTGAAAAAACTCTTTCCCTGGCACAGTTAACAGAACTCATTTACTGTATGATTGGCAGCCTCAGCAAGATTGCTGGGACAACTGATAGGCAGAGAAGTCAAGGCGGCTTAGAACCACTTTTATAGTATATTGGTTGTTAAGGGGTATCAGAAAACTGTAGAGAAAACTCTAGGGCCCATTCTGACAGAGGATTAGCTTCTCCGTTGGCCAGCAGAGACGCTTTGCCCCATACATGCGCTGACTGTGTGAACAGCTGTGCCAAGCAGCCGCATGACCAGATGTTATGTGAATGGGGTCTCTTATCAGCCATGGAAGCAGACGGTTTGCTTGCAGGTTCAGTGTTTCTGGCAGCTAATGGTCCACTTTGTAAGCGTCCATAGAACAAAGTGGTTGAAAAAGCCTGGTTCAAACCTATTCAATTTTTAGTGCATTTTCAGTTTTGCAGAAACACACTACAGTCCATTTAACATGGTTTCCTATGGATGTAGTTCACATCTGTGCATTTTATGGAAAGGGCCAGGGACTTTTTTTTTCTGTTTTTTGTTCCATAGACTTCAATGAATCAAAAATGTGTATTGAAAATGCAAAATGCACCTGGAATATGCACACTGCAACCTGCATAGGTGTAAACCGGGCCTAAAACTGGAATACACAGAATCTGGTGCAGCTGTGCATGGTACCTAATCGGCTTTTAATTTTAGCTTGTTTAATTAAGCTGTGACAATAAAACCTGGAAGCTGATTGGTTTCCATACAGAGCTGCACCAGATTTCGCACTTTCCAGTTTTATTAAATCAACTCTAAAATACATGTAGTTTCACATCTGAATGTAGAAACCTAAGGTTGGCTTCAAACCTTTGTGGTCTAATGTTCCAGTATTATGCTGGCAGCCCATTCATTATGAGCTCATTACCATAACGCACAAGTCTGAATGAGCCCTTAAGGCCTGCTTGTTTACAAATTCTTTTATATTCCCTCATTAAAGCTTACATTTGCCTCTTTTGCTCATAATTGTAGAATATGATGTGTCCTCACACGACTTTTATCTTTTTTTTTTTTCCTAAATAAATAAAAATGCTCCTACTTTTTTTTTGAAAAATAATACTTAAAAACACAATTCACATTATCATTAACCTGTACCAAGGATGAAAATTGTGAAAAGGGGCTCTCTTTTTCCTTTACCACATTGGCTAACATTTTGTAACTTGGTAGTTCATAGGGCTTTGCACACCCCCTGATATGTGGGGCTATTCACGTGTGCCCCATTTTGGAACAAAAACCAGAAGTCCCTGGTTTCTGAGGTTCACATTTGTTTATTCTATTAGAAGCAATCTGTGGTGGATCGCTTTTCAGAGTGCTGGTAAGCAGTGATATTGCCGCCTCCCGAATGCCCGGTTTTTTTGTTTTTGTAGAATAGCAATTTTATATAGGACTAATGTGCTGCAACTGAGAACCAAATACTCGTGGTTGTGGTGTGTCCTCATTGATATGAATAGACAAGTTTGACAGGCGGTGCCACCTGTCAACTTGACATGCCACGTTGCGTTGGTCAGAGATGTGACGCAAAGCATTGTAGCTGCGGCATGTGAACAGCCTTCTCTGGCTGTGTTTTGTAATCTTTAGGTGGGCAGTCTGGGGGCTGTAAATTCACAGTTCAATCATCTCTTCTTTCTGGCTCCCGGGGGCTTACAGTATGTGAGAGAGACCTTACAGGCTTGATGCAGATTTCTTTAAGTTACAATTCTAGGCAAATAGAGGAGAACACCCAGGGACTGACTGACTTTAAATTTTAGTTTACCAGTCCCCTGCTCAACAGATATTAGACTGACAGTGAAATATTGTGCAGCCCACCACCTTCTGTTGTTGCCATGCTACAGGATTTCAGGCACTGGGAGTGGAAGGGGTTGGAGTTTAGATCCCATAAAGGAGGAGGAGAGCACAGAAAGGACCTCATCAGTCCTATGATATCTTTTCTTAATCTGGCCATACTCGAGCTTTAGGAGAATTACTTGCACCACAAGACTCATCTGTCAGAACCATGAAATCAGACCTAGACAGAAGTACAGTTAAATCACACTTGTTTATTAAAAAATAAATAGAACAAATGTAGTCAAAACATAGCCAGCGTTCAGGAACCGGAATGGATAGTCAGACAAGCCAAACGTCAGGGAGCTGGAGATGAGCGTAGTAAAACGGCAAGCAGGATCTGGAGCCAGAAGGGATGTCAGCCAAGCAAGTCTTTTAACAAGAATGGAGGAGAGTGTCTCTGTGATGTTGACTAAGGCGAAGGCAGAGATCCTCTGGGCTGGACAGCTTAAGTAGGCAGGACTGACGAGCAGGATAGCATCAACAGCTGAGTACCTGTGGAGAGATAGGAGCTGGCAATTAGCCAACAGCTGAGTGGCCAGCTCAGAGAAGGAAGGGCTGAGCCCAGCCCTGACATCATCACACTTCAATAAAAAAAAATCAAAGAAGCCAGGTGGAAAACTGTCTGCTGAACACTGACTGCACCCCTTTAGATGGAGTCACCATTAAGGTATTCAAACAACCATGGTTTGTCAGCCTGCAAGGAAGATTCCTCCATCCTGATGTCACCATCTTGACTGCACAGTTTGGTTGTTTAAAGCACAAAAGTGCCTAAAAGGATTTAAGAATGTTTTGGGAGCTAAAAAGCTTCACAGTGATATACAGTATATTTTAACTGTGCATTTATTTAGCTGTCTGCTAGGTGTTCTGCTTTGATTGCCATATTGCCCCAGTTTTATGGAGTTTCCAGTAAAAAGAAATCAGACAAACCAAAGGTAAATCAGAGCTCTTGCTTTGTTGCTTTCACTTTATTGCACTGAATAGTTGACATGCAAAATGCATTTGGCTAACAGCAGCTGGTGTTTAACTCTTGCAGTGACAGGACTGGCTCATAATATACTATAGGTGCCTTGGAGGAGAGGAGGAGATCATGGATTTGTGTTGCCAGGTTGCAGGCACTGTGAGATGTGAGATAATTATGTTGGAGGTAACAGTTTACTGTAAGGGGCTGTCAGGCAGATGTGATATTAGTCTTTTAATTCTGCTAATAGCTCATTGTTTTGGAACTCTGCTGCTCCATAGGTTTAAGCTGAACTCTAGGCAGATAAAAAAAAAGACACAGAATAATGCAGCTCTGTATTAATATGTAATTAGGTGCAAGCAGTTTAGGTACCTGAATTGTACGTAATCATCTGCTTTCAGTGCTGAGCTCAGAGTGGAAGAGAAGGTAGAAGCACAAGGAGACAACCGGTACATAGGCTGAAAAAATGCATGCTGATTAGAGGAGAAATCAGGGTGACAGATATGAACTCATCAGTGTGCTGCTTCTCTTTTCACTTTCCAACAGTGTTCATTTCATAGACACAAAGATTTTCATCGACTAAATTAATACTACTTTAGTCGACTAAGATACAACAAACTAAAATAATTCAGATGACTAAAATACGACTAAAATTAAAATGGCATTTTAGTTAAAAGACTATGACTAAAACAAAAGCGAAATTTGATGGCAAAATTAACAATGCCCTACCACATAAGAATAAGTAGGGGGCATCAACAAAGCTGCTGGCTGGAAATGGCGCATCTCAAACACCACCCAACGCCGTTTCATCAGCATCAGGGTGGTGTTTGAGATGGAGCTTTGAATACTACATATATATATATATATGTGTGTGTGTATATGTGTGTGTATATATATATATATATATATATATATATATATATATATATATACATACACACACACATACAAAAATATAAATTTTGAATGGATGAAAGCAGCGGTTTGGATTCATTCCTGTGACCTAATGTATGACATCTTAGATTGTTCCATATGCATAATTTGACTCCCTGTAATAGGGGTCAATTAAGTCTGGTGAGTGCATTGTGTTTCTACATGCGGGTGGAGAGGAATCTGCTCACTGAGGACGTTATTCACGTGTGGGATTTATACGTGGACTTCACAATTTTTATGTATTTTTTTATAATTCAAACGAACATGTATTTATTTACAGTTGTGCTCAAAAGTTTGCATACCCTGGCAGAACTTGTGACATTTTGGCATTGCTATTGAAAATATGACTGATCATGCCAAAAAACTGTTTTTTATTTAAGGATAGCAATCAATGAAGCCATTTATTATCACATAGTTTTTTGGATCCTTTTTAAATCATAACAGAAAAAACCCAAATGGCCCTGAGAAAAAGTTTACATACCCTGGAATGTTTGGCCTTGGTACAGACACAGAAGGTGGCTCACACAGGTTAATATGGCAATTAAAGGTTAATTTCCCACATTTGTGGCTTTTTTAAATCACAATTTGTGTCTCTGTATAAATAGTCAATGAGTTTGTTAGCTCTCACATGGATGCACTAAGCAGGCTAGACATTGAGCCATGAGGAGGCAGAAAAGAACAGTCAAAAGACCTGCATAACAAGGTAATAACACTTTACAAAGACGGAAAGGCATATAAAAAGATATCCAAAGCCTTGAATATGCCAGCCAGTACTGTCCAATCACTTAAGAAGTGGAAAATTTGGGGATGTCTTGACACCAAGCCAAGGTCAGGTAGATCAAGAAATATTTCAGCCACAACTGCCACAGAAACTGTTCGAGATACAAAGAAAAACCCACAGGTAACCTCAGGAGAAATACAGGCTGCTTTGGAAAAAGATGGTGTGGTTGTTTTTAAGGAGCCCAATACGATGATACTTGGACAAAAAAGAGCTGCATGGTCAAGTTGCCAGAAAGAAGCCTTTTCTGTACAAGTTCCACAAAAAAGCCTGGTTACAATATGCCCACAACACCTTAACATGCCTTGTTGGCTTGTTTGTGGCATTGGCGCAGTAAAGGCTTCCTTCTGGCAGCTCAACCTTGCAGCTCTTTTTTGTTCAAGTATCGTTGACTTGTGCTCATTAAAAACAACCACGCCGTCTCTTTGGAGAGCAGCCTGTATTTCTCCTGCAGTTACCTGTGGGTTTTTCTTTGTACCTGAGCAATTCTACCGCCAGTTGTGGCTGCAATCTTTCTTGGTCTACCTGACCTTGGCTTGGGTATCAAAAGAGCCCCTAATTTTCCAGTTCTTAAGTCATTAAACAGTACTGACTGGCATATTCAAGGCTTTGGATATCTTTTTATATCCTTTTGCATTTTTGTAAAGTTTCATTACCTTGTTACGCAGGTCTTTTGACTGTTCTTTTCTACCTCCTCATGGCTCAATGTCTATCCTGCTTAGTGCATCCATGGGAGAGCTAACAAGCTCATTGACTATTTATACACAGACACTAATTGTGATTTAAAAAAAGCCACAAATTTGGGAAATTAACCTTTAATAGCCATTTTAACCTGTGTGAGCCACCTTCTGTGTCTGTACCTAGGCCAAACATTCCAGGATATGTAAACTTTTTATCAGGGTCATTTGGGTGATTTTGTTACGTTTTAAAAAGGATCCAAAAAAACTGTGTGATAATAAATGGCTTCATGTGATTGCTATCCTTAAATAAAAGACAGCTTTTTGGCATGATCAGTCAAATTTTCAATATTAATGCCAAAATTTCACAATTCCTGCCAGGGTATGCAAACTTTTGAGCATGACTGTATATGTTTATTCACAATCGTGATATGTAATTTATGATATAAGAGCATGGTTCCTTTGTTTCTTTTTTAGGTAAAATCACTTATTGAGGTTGGATGGATGGGCAGCCTTATAGCTTTCAATTTATAATAGCATTTGAAATAAACAAATATTGTAATGCAGATATTAGGTAAAGTTCGGTGCATATAAGGGCAATTCTGTAAAATAAGGAATGGAAGATACTGATCGAAAAGAAGGGCTGTACCTGCAAAATGTGGACAGTTGAAGCTTTAAAAGCTTTACTTTGCAATAACAGCCCGATTAGTAAGTAAAAGCAGCACATATTCCACTTGTTAGGCACACAGTTAAACAACCCCATGATTGCCCCTAGATGTTATCCCCTTCCCAGCCAGTATCATTAGTACAATATCAGTAATACAGTATTATCAATGAATACTGTATAAGGCTTCCTTTCCACTAGTGTGACTTTTCATGCGACTTTGGACACATAAAGTAGTCTAGCCCATTGATTTCAATAGCACCCGCTCCCATCTATGCAGCTTTGAAAATCAACAACATTGAAAAGGCTCCTGCACTTCTTTGATGTGACTTTGATCCAGAGAGTGTAAAGTTGGATCAAAGCTGCACTCAGTCACACTTTAAATTGCGCAAGTTTGGCGTCGCAATAGTGTCGCTAGCGACATCATTGTGAGTTAGTGACCCTCCCAGCCAGTGTCTGTTAGCGCCAGATTGCCCACCACCCTCTCACAGTCGCACTATAAGTCACTAATCTCCACCATTACAATATAGCGACTATAGCTGGGTAAATTCCAGTATATATACCATAGTTTGTAGATTCTATAACTTTCACACAAATCATTTTCTATACACTTATTTGGACTTGAAGAAAGAAATGTGATTTTTTTTTTTTATATTATTTATTTATTTTTAATCAGTTTTGTTTTAATTACAGAAAATAGAAAATAATAATTTTTTTTTCTTCAAAATTTTCAGTCTTTTTTTTTTTGTTTGTTTATATAGTGGTGATAAAATCCCATCGAAAGAAAGCTTTTATTGTGTGGGGGAAAAAATTATATAAATTTAATTTGCATGGTCTTGCACAACCAGGTAAAGTAGCGCAATGCTGAATAGCAAAAAATGCACATCGTGAAGGGGATAAAACCTTTTGGAGATCGAGTGGTTAAATTATGTTTTTATACCTAGCCTGGTTCTCTGTCTACCTATCAACAGCGCTCATTCAGTGTTACTTACAACTCTGTCTCCTCCTCTCCATTGCTCCTTTCTGTGAGGGTCCCCAAGGCTCTGTTCTTGGACCCCTTCTCTTCTCTATCCACACCTCCTCCGTTGGTCACTTGATAACCGCCTATGGCTTCCAATACCACTTATACTCCAATGACACCCAAATCTATCTGTCTACTCCTCACCTCACTCCTTCAGTCTCCTCTTGCATTACTAACTTACTAACTGACATATCAGCATGGATGTCACACCACTTCCTTAAACGAAATCTCTCTAAAACTGAGCTATTAATATCCCCCCCCCCCCCCCGCCCGTGCCCCCCTCCATGACTCATCAGTCCCTCCCCTCACGCCAGGGTACTAGGTGTAATCATAGACTCTGACTTGTCCTTTCAGCCTCAAATCCAATCATTGTCAAAAGTTTGTAGAATTCACCTCCGTGACATCTCTAAAATTCGCCCCTTTTTAACAAATGAAACCACCAAGCTCCTCATTCACTCCCTTGTTATCTCTCGCCTTGACTATTGCAACTCCCTTCTCATTGGCCTACCTCTCCATAGGCTATCCCCTCTTCAGTCTATCATGAATGCTGCTACCAGACTGCTCAGTGTCTGCCACCCCTCTCCGCCAATCCCTAAACTTGCTCCCAATCGACAAATTAAATTCAGAACACTAACCACAACATACAAAGCCATTCACAACTCTGCCCCAAGCTACATCACCAATCTTGTCTCCAAATATCACCCAAATCGTCCTCTCTCCGCTCTTCTCAAGACCTCCTATTCTCAAGCTCTCTCGTCTCTCCTCCCATGCTCGTCTCCAGGATTTCTCCAGAGCCTCTCCCATCCTCTGGAACTCGCTACCTCAACCTGTCCAGCTATTCCCTACTCTTGCTACCTTCAGGCGATCTCTGAAAACGTATTTCTTCAGGGAAGCCTATCACACCTCCAACTAATCTTTTACCACTTCCATCAGCTCATTGACCACAGTTACAACCTTTGGTACCACCTGCCCCACCCTAGTAGACTGTAAGCTCTGCTGAGCATTATCCTCTTAATCCTCTTGTATTTTATTGTATTATAACTGTATTGCCTCCCTTTTATATCGTAAAGCGCTGCGTAAACTGTTGGCGCTATAGAAATCCCGTATAATAATAATAATATTTGCCTGGAGGTCAGTTTTGAAAACTTGCAGTAATCAATGAAAAGCACGTTGCTGACACGGGGTCCCATTTGCAACATGTTACAGATTAAATCCTAACTATAGCTGTAACATGAACCAAAAGATAGCGTTAGCTTTTAAAACCCATGCACATGTTTTATAAATGTACCCCATGGCAGCCATAGGAATGGGCTAAGCAGATGCAGTAGTTGGTTCAAGTACAAAGGTTCCAGGAAGGGTTTTAAATGGTTATGTGCGTGCATGTAATTTTTGACATTTGCGTGTTGTTGTTATAATCATTTTACAGTTTTATGCTTCAAATCTCAAACATGGCTGAACTATTGTGAATGAATGGTGACCTCCTGTTAATGAGCTTCTGATGCTAATTACAGGAACACCTGCAGAAATTAATTAACATGGTTTGATTAAGTAATGCAAAAAATGGTTTCTAAATGCCATGGCTGCTTGAAGTCCAGAACAAAAGAGAATTAGAACATTTTTTGTTTCGCAGACAAATGCAGATCATTTGGTTTTAGGCTGTGTTCACACCTCCGCCGGATTCGGCTCACAGCAGGGGGTCCGGTGCATCCCTGCTCTCTGTTTTCAGAGATGAATCGGGGACAAGTTTTTGCCCGAATTCGGCTCTGAAACGGAGCTAAAGGTGCAAAGCGTTCCTGTGCAAGCCTCAACGGAGATATGTGAACCGGCTCCATAGAGAGCCGGTCACAACCTCCTGTCACGCGAATTCGCATAGGTGTAAACCCACCATTAGTGATTATTGTACCACAGTACTGGTTGGGAGTATGGCTGAGTTTAGGAACTTGTATAAGCACTATATGTATATTAAAGTGTATCCAACAGTGGCGGCTGGTGAAGTTTTAGGATGGGGGGGGCGACAGGCCCCGCCCTTCCTTTTTGACCCCTCCCACTTGGTGAAAATGGGCGTGGTTTCAGCTAAATAGTGGGCGTGGCTCTAAGGTGGTGTGGTTAGTGTCTGAGTTGAACGAGGGATGGAGGGAGAGGGAGAGAGGGATGGAGGTACAGCAGGCCCAGATCCTATGCAACAATATAAATATATGTATTCTAGAAAGTTTAACAATCAGCAGATAAAGATACTCCAAACACCTGGTGTTAGCACTTCATCCCAGCACCATGGTTGTTATGGTGTCAGGATGATTGAAGCGCATTATTTCTATTATTACATTGTAAAATAAAATTAAATCATTCAACTCACCATAATGAAGTGGGAGCCCCGAGCGTGTCACTAGCCACGTCGCCTGCCACCAGATGCCATCAGGTGTCCCCAGCGGAGTCCCTCCTTACATCAGGTGCCCGCATCGGAGTCCCTTCTTGCATGCAGCCTGTGTCACATAAAATGCAGCCTGTGTCACCACCAAATTGCAGCAGCATATGTCACCACCAAATTGCAGCAGCATGTGTCACCACCAAATTGCAGTAGCCTGTGTCACCACCAAATTGCAGTAGCCTGTGTCACCACCAAATTGCAGCAGCATGTGTCACCAAATTGCAGTAGCCTGTGTCACCACCAAATTGCAGCAGCATGTGTCACCAAATTGCAGCAGAATGTGTCCCCAAATTGCAGCAGAATGTGTCCCCAAATTGCAGCAGTGTGTGTCCCCAAATTGCAGCAGTGTGTGTCCCCAAATTGCAGCAGTGTGTGTCCCCAAATTGCAGCAGTGTGTGTCCCCAAATTGCAGCAGTGTGTGTCCCCAAATTGCAGCAGTGTGTGTCCCCAAATTGCAGCAGTGTGTGTCCCCAAATTGCAGCAGTGTGTCCCTAAATTACAGCAGTGTGTGTCCCCAAATTGCATCAGTGTGTGTCACCACCAAACCCCCCTCCCCCCGTTACTTACCTTGCTATGTGTTGTCCTCTCCAGCGGTGTCTCCTGTGGAGAGCTCCGTTGTTCTCATACTTCCTGTTTCCTCTCTCTCTCTCTCTCTCTCTCTCTCTCTCTCTCTCTCTCTCTCTCTCTTGAGAGAGAGAGAGAGAGAGAGAAGCAGGAAGTGACATCATACTCAGATGTCAATCAAACCGCCCGGCCATAGTAATAGATACTAGAGGCAGGCAGAAGCTACTCGGCGCCGCAAGGCAGGCTAAACGCCCGCAAATGCAGCGCCTCGTCTGCAATCTCGTGATTGCATAGACGTGGCTCTTCCCATAAGTGCACTGTGTCCAGCGTCCGAACACAGTGCACTTAAGGACCGTTTTTTTGTTTTTTGTTTTTTTAAAGGGCCAGCTTTAAAAATTTTTTTTTTTTGACATTTTTTTCTTTTTCTTTTTTACTGCCTGGAGGGGGGGCGGCAGCCAGTGGACAGACCGCCACTGGTATCCAAGGACACAAATGTAAATTGTTGCAGCTTACTACTCTTTTTAGATGTAGTGGCAATAATGTTTTTCTGTTTCTGAGATATTTTTATTTTATTTTCAACTGGTGATATTGGCAGTAACCCAGTTTCCATTTTAGGGTGACAACACTTACTGTATGTTTGGAGGAGCAGCGTTGTCACCCTAGTTTGCTCAGACTACAGAACACGTACCCCTCTCCCGATCTCCATAACAAAGAGCAAGGTGTTCAATGAAGAGAACTGGGCAGGTCTGATTATTTCTACATTTTAAAAAAAAAAGAAGAATAGCAGAAAAATGCACATGTGTTGGAGAGATGCACTGAATATTGTTTTAATTATGTTCTAACATACTCTTTAAAAATGGCAGCACAGGGAAGCATGTTCATTTGTGGCATCAAGTACTTTGTGCTTGAAGTTTTTGGTGTGAGACAAAGGGGTCCTAAAGGAGCCGCTGATGCTAGCCACCATTTATAAATGATGCTGGTACTCTAATGTGCCGTAGCAAGCCTGTCTTTGACCCTGTTTTAAAAATATACTAGTGGAGGTGTACATATATGTCCGCCATATGACAGACAGCAGTCAATATCTACTCAGCTACCTTTTTCAATGAGTTATACTGGCCTTTTTCAAATGTGGTGCCATCTGGATGGCTTGTTGACTTCTTTAGTTTATGATTGGGATTGTGGGTCATTCTGTTACGCATCTTTTTGGTGTGCTTATTTGTATTGATGAAAATGGTACGTTGGTACTATTGTTTGTTCTTTTACTTGTGTAAAACCTCCAATAAATATTTTGAAACTAAAAAAAAAAATCAAAAGATGCTTCAACAAAGTATTCGTTTAACGATGTGCACACTTATGCAACCATATTATTTTAGTTTTGATTTCAGTTTGATGTTCAACTGAGTTGTACAGTTTATAGGTCACATTAAAGGTGGAAAAAGTTCTGAAATGATTTATCTTTGTCTCATTTTTTTGACATCACAGAAACCTGACATTTTAACAGGGGTGTGTAGACTTTTTATATCCACTGTGTACACACATCCATATTCATATAGCCTTTTGAAAGAGGCCTTACTCCTGACCCCTACACACTCCGTATGATCAAACGGCTTTCCTAAGCTGGCAGTACTGCTTCTTTCGACTGGGATACCTTGAGACGGAAAATACTTTTTAAGGGTGCTGTGACTGAAGAAGGGTTGAGTTGCACTATATATTCCTTGTTTGTTTCAACCAAGACAAGACAATTTATACAATAGGAAAGCATTTTTTATTAGAAAATCTGCAGTGTCATGGAAATTCTTGAAGGTTTTGGTGACTTCACCATTTTCTCAGGGCTGTAAAAATGGCATCTCTTTGTAACTTGTAGCGGTTTTGCTCTAATGAGTTCCCGGATATAACAGACAGATGAGTGCAATGTTAAATTCAAGATATGCCGTGCCGCTCATATTGTGCTTAATAAAGTCATGTGTGAAATTCTACAGCTGTGCTTCAGTTTTGACAGCGGAGAGCCTGCTGGCTACGGGATGTCTTCAGCTTCTTTAAAAGCCCTGGTGGAATTTCATGTTATTGTTGTACAATTATTCACAATCCACATCCAATTACCATGAAGAAATGGGGTTAGTGTTTACACTGTGGTGTTACATCTACTTCTGTTAATTATTTCCATTTACTGAATGTATAGAAATTAAATTGCCCTTACTTAAAATAACAGTAAACACAAGGATTAATATAAATTGCTGTACAGACTGATCAGTTATAAGTATCACCTACAACCCTTTTTCTGATGATCTGTTTGTGGGTTCCCCATAACAGCTACTACAGATGGTTTCATTACATCACTGTCGTGTGCAGTTTCATTAAAATATTGTGTATTACAAGATTGAAAAACATGAAAGCCCAACTATTTTTTTTAATTCTTCAATTAACACTGTCATGTTTTTACTACTTCAGGAGCTCTCTAAGCTCCGCTCAGTGATTCTGCTATGTACAGCGGGGAGCCACTCTTCCGCCTCCCTGCTGCATCGGAATTGGGCCTATAATTGACACCAGTTCCAGTGTTGTCTCTCCATCCCCGTCTCTTTACTATGCCATTCATAAAGCATAGCCGCAACATCATCGCTGTACTTTGTGAATAGAGCAGTATAGGGAGTGGGATAGAGCCACAGCACCAGAACTGGTGTCAATCGAAGACCCCATTCAAAGCCAGAATTGGGTCCCATTTTAAATGGCACCCCAATTCGGAAATACAGTAAGTAAAAAGTAGTGCACCACAACACACAAATGTCAATGCTCTGTGCAATGCAGAGCGCTACAAAAAAAGTGGAGATGCCTTATTTTGCACAATGTGGGCCCATTTAAAAGAAACAGTTTGCCTTAATGCAGTGTATGTCAATACATAAATATACTGCATCCACACATAATGGTTAATTCATACAAATGTGTGAATTGGTCCTAAAGAGGTCTTTATGGAGCAACATTTGAACAGGTGGCTATGTACAGTGCCTTGAAAATGTATTCGTACCCCTTGTAATTTTCCACATTTTGTTGTGTTACAACCAAAAACGTAAATGTATTTTATTGGGATTTTATGTGGTAGACCAGGGGTAGGCAACCTTTTGAGCACAGCGTGCTGAAAAATGTTTTCAAATAAATTGAGCGTGCCGATTTTATAACAAAAAAAGTCAGCTTCACACTCTCAATCACAAAAAAGGATTTTTTATAAAGTAAATGCTGTAAACTACTTGAGTGGTAGTGAGAAATTAATATCCCCCATTCTCACGCTCAGATCAGCCCCAATTCATGCAACTCCACACTTCAGATCAGCCCCAATTCATGCACCTTTACACCTCAAATCATCTGTCCCACCACTGTTACCCCCCTGCTCATCTGCCCCACCACTGTAACCCCCTGCACATCTGTCCCACCTCTGCACCCCCTGCTCATCTGCCCCACCAATGTTCCCCCTTTCTCATCTGCCCCACCACTGAACCCCCTGCACATCTACTCCACCGCCGTACCCCCATGCTCTTCTATCTCACTGCTGAACCATCTTCTCATCTGTCCTAACACTGAACTCATCTGCTCATCTGCCCCACCACTGTAACTCCCTTTCTCATCTGCCCCACCACTGTACCTCCTGCACATCTGTTCCCCCTTCTCATGTGTTCCACCAATATACCTCCTTTATTCTCTGCACATCTGCCCCACCTCTGTACCCCCCTGCTCCTCTGCCCCACCGCTGTAAACCCCTGCTCATCTGTCCCACCAATGTACCTTCTTTCTCCTCTGCCCCACCACTGTATCCCCCTGTACATCTGCCCCACCTCTGTACCCTCTGCTCTTCTGCCCAACAACTGTACCCCCCTTTTCATCTGCCCCAACACTGAACCCCTCCTGCTCATCTTTCCCACCACTGTAACCTCCTCCTTATCTGGCCTAACACTGAATCGCCCTGCTCATCTGCCCCATCACTGTACCCCCTGCTTTTCTGCTGGTAGAGACATCCCCAAATAAACTTGCAGCTGTAATTGCAGCGAAAGGTGGTTCTACAAAGTATTGACTCAGTGGGGCTGAATACAAATGCACGCCACACTTTTCACATATTTATTTGCAAAAAATGTTAAACTATTTATTATTTTCCTTCCACTTCAGTTATGTGCCACTTTTGTGTTGGTCTATCACATTAAATCCCAATAAAATAAATAGACGTGTTTAGTTGTAAACTGACAAAATGTTGAAAATTTCAAGGGGTATGAATACTTTTTCAAGGCACTGTAGTAGTATAATTTGTATTGGCAATTCATCATCCATTATAACATGATGGCCATTGATGTCATTAATTTAATCAATCCGATTTCTGAAACCACATCAAAGCAATACAAAAGAAAATTCTGTTCAATGTAAACATTGAGAATTCACTGAAGAACGTGAATAGGAATTAAAAGAAATTGGATTTCTATATTCGACTAATAAGCTTTATCTTTGATTCAATCTCGCAACATCAGTGAACAGAGTTTGAAATGGTTGTAAAAATTTGACAAAAAATTGGTAATGTTGTATTTGGTTAGGATATCAAATGATTGATAGGTTTATGGCCAACATAAGGCTGGACATTGACCTTAAAGCGTTGCCACCTATGTAGCTAAGAGTCCTATATGTTGTGCTAAAGATACAAATAGATATGCTGGGAACACTGCTGGCACTATCAGGGGAACATTGGCTTTTGAGGAAGATGTTAGTAAGATATCTGATTTTTTTTTCTTCTCGCAGATCTGGTGACTGAGGTACTATTAGCTCACTGCTGTAACAACAGACTTATCTGTTTGCTCACACTTAGTATGGCAATTCATATAGCAGAGGAATTCCAGAATTGAACAGTAACGTTGCTGAATGCTGTCCTTGTGTGCTCGATCCTTCTGGAAGTGTAAATAATTATGTCCTTGATCGTAAGATAATATACAGTGTATTGAATAAGTCTTTATGACGTGCAGTAACATACAGCATACAGCCAGAAATCAACTAGCGTTAGTGTGACCACAGTAAATTGCTGACAGCTTTTTGATTACAAGAACTCACGAGTTGGCTGACAAGTCCTTTAGAGTTTTTTTTTTAAATACGAAAGCCTTTAGCTACCAGATTTGTATAAATGCAGATGGACATTTGCATGACACACATACAATTTACATGTTTAAAACTGAGCTGTCAGTTGGTATTCAAAATTTGAGGAATGGGATATATGTCTGTGCTTCCTTTTGTGTCAGGTTTAGCGTATTTCAAACCACAGTAGCCAATTGGTTAATTGCATTGACGTCACTGGTGTTTGAGGAATAACACCAAGGTGAGTGTGGTTCACAAATCCTTTTCGTATGTCAGTGCTCCTTCTCTATTTGTATCAAAGTAGTTTTGCCTTTTAAAGAGAACTGGTTCAGAAGAGGATGAAGGGCGTAAAGATCAAAAACTCCACTCTTCTTAAAGTGACCCCAAACTCTTCAAGTATACATTCTAAACTCAAACAGTATATTCCATTGCACTCAGCCTCCACCAAATCTCTGAAGTTCCTGTTATTGCTGCTGCGAGTCTTCCTCCTACTGGCTACCTTTTTTGTTTTCCATGGTCAAACAGTATGTAGGAACACCGCCACCGCAGAACTTTTTTTGGGGGGGGGGCATCATTTTAGGGTCACCCGTGCGCCTCCCCTTTTCGACAATGTCATTATCACATTGTCATGGTCAGACAGCAGGCGTAGTACAGTCCCTAGGATAAGTAATGGATAATGACCGACAGGCCCTCTTACCAGACCCAGCGAAACTACAGCAGTGATCCCTCTGGCTGGCCGATCGTTCACTCTGGGTTCCCCGGGGGGGCGATTCTGCTCAGTAGTGTAGCATGTCTGTACCCTGGCAGTAGCTCAGCCTTTCTCTGGTGGCGCTGGGTAGCATGGCTCTCTCTCTGGCGCTGGGTAGCACGGCTCTCTCTGGTGGCACTGGGTAGCACGGCTCTCTCTGGTGGCACTGGGTAGCGTGGCTCTCTCTCTGGCACTAGGTAGTGTGGCTCTCTCCCTCTGGTGCTGGGTAGCGTGGCTCTCTCTGGTGGCACTGGGTAGCGTGGCTCTCTCTCTGGTGGCTCTGGGTAGTGATGCCCTCTCTCTGGTGGCTCTGGGTAGCAATGCCCTCTCTCTGGTGGCTCTGGGTAGCGATGCCCTCTCTCTGGTGGCTCTGGGTAGCGATGCCCTCTCTCTGGTGGCGCTGGGTAGCGTGGCTCTCTCTGGTGGCGCTGGGTAGCGTGGCTCTCTCTGGCGCTGGGTAGCGTGGCTCTCTCTGGTGGCGCTGGGTAGCGTGGCTCTCTCTGGTGGCGATGGGTAGCGTGGCTCTCTCTGGTGGCGCTGGGTAGCGTGGCTCTCTCTGGTGGCGCTGGGTAGCGTGGCTCTCTCTGGTGGCGCTGGGTAGCGTGGCTCTCTCTGGTGGCGCTGGGTAGCGTGGCTCTCTCTGGCGGCGCTGGGTAGCGTGGCTCTCTCTGGCGCTGGGTAGCGTGGCTCTCTCTGGTGGCGCTGGGTAGCGTGGCTCTCTCTGGTGGCGCTGGGTAGCGTGGCTCTCTCTGGTGGCGCTGGGTAGCGTGGCTCTCTCTGGTGGCGCTGGGTAGCGTGGCTCTCTCTGGTGGCGCTGGGTAGCGTGGCTCTCTCTGGTGGCGCTGGGTAGCGTGGCTCTCTCTGGTGGCAATGGGTAGCGTGGCTCTCTCTGGTGGCAATGGGTAGCGTGGCTCTCTCTGGTGGCAATGGGTAGCGTGGCTCTCTCTGGTGGCAATGGGTAGCGTGGCTCTCTCTGGTGGCAATGGGTAGCGTGGCTCTACCTCTGGTGACACTGGGCAGTGTGGCTCTCTCTCTGGCTTCCGCCCAGCACACGCCTCTCTTTGTCCTGTAGCACTCACTCCCTCAGCTTTTTTCCAGGCTGCAGTCTCTCAATCTCTCTCTTGATCGAGCTGTAGCCTCCTTCCTGTGGAAAATGGGGCCGCCAATCTTCGGGACTACATGTCCCATGATGCTCTCCTCTCCTAGTTTCCTTTGATTGGCCCTCAGTTATGGCCAATGGGGAAGTAATGGAGCGGGCAGGAAGTTGGGCGGGGAACCTGGTGAGAGCCGCCGTCTCTTCTCCCTGACAGGAGAAAGGGGGGGGCGAGCGGGGGAAACCTCTGACAGCCCGCCTTTCTCCTGACACAACGCCGCCAAGTTCTCTGCTGGACTGAGCAGGGAAAAGAGCCTGCAGTCACACTACACTGATGGGGGGGCTTGACAGCACCTTGATGGTGTCACTCCGCTGGCTGCCCGCACCCCCCATAGCGATGCCACTGTGCTGAATGTGCCGATCCGATCTCAAACTCCGGGGGGGGGGGGGGGGCACTTGACCCCCCCTTGCCCCTACCTGCGGACGCCCATGTCTGTAGTGTGCATGGAGCAGTGCAAATGACTTACTTACATGCTTACATGCACTGCTTACTCTAAAAAAAAAAAAATGGAAGTGACGGAGAGAAGACAAGGTTCACAAGCTCACGTAAACGGATACAAGGACGCAGACAAACACAGTAAGAAACAATGTAATAAAAATAGATTACAGGGCCATTTAGTAGTGGATGTGTATGGATTATTTTGGGAGAATAACAATATTGTTGTGTCACTTTAACTCCAGGCAGGGACCCATTATAACTAAACTAAAATCCCCCCACCCCATCCCAACCCCTTTCTTGCAAATCCCCTAGTAGACAGAAAAAAAAATACTACACTAAATGGCTCAGATCCGTACCTAAATCTGTGGTCAAATGACATGCCAAGCCCCAAGTCTGGGAGGGTCCTTCTATGGTTGCCCACATCACTGCCTGGTGACATGAACACTTTGCATTTGGTCAATGAGCTGGGTCCTCACAGAGCCCTAAAGACTCAAGACAATGGATCTCCAGTCTTCTCTCCTACAAGAGGGTACAGTGTACTGAAGAAGTAAAAGAGCGCTTTAGAAGTGTTTATTTTCTTTTGCAATGGGTGGGAGCAGGGTAGGTGGGAACATAATTTGCCCAGAGATTGGCTTTAAGCTGTTAGGCCTCATGCACACAGGGCATTTAGCTATCTCTCCTAAATCCCTTTCCTCCTGGCAGCAGCGTTTTGGCAGAGAAAATGCTTGACACATGTAAACGCATCTAGACACGTTTAGACATGTCAAGCGCTTGGGTAATAATTCTATTCATTGGCCAGAAAAATAATTTGTTGTGACTATTGAAATGCAAAGTGCTTGATGTGCCTAGCGTTTATGTTCGTTTAGTCACGTTTAGGTGTGTTTACATGTGTCAAGCTTTTTTTTTTTTTTTCTGCATCTAAATGCCTCTGAATGTGTGCATAGACACATAGATTAACAGGCAGTAAAAAAACACCAGATGCCTCTAACAACAGTGTTTAACCACTTGCCCTCCGGAAGTTTTACCCCCTTCATGACCAGGCCATTTTTCGTGATACTGCACTGCATTACTTTGACAATTGCGCAGTTGTGCAACACTGTACCCAAATTAAATTTATGTCCTTTTTTTCCCCACAAATAGAGCTTTCTTTTAATGGTATTTGATCACCTCTGCGCTTTTTATTTTTTGCGCTATAAACAAAAAAAGACCAACCATTTTGAAAAAAAAATAAAACAGTATTTTTTACTTTCTGCAATAAAACACATCCAAAAAAATGTAAAACATTTCATTTCTTCATAAATTTAGGCCAATATGTATTCTGCGACATGTTTTTAGTAAAAAAAAAAAAAAAAATCCCAATAAGTGTATAGTAGTATAATAAGTGGATCGTCCCTTCCCCTTGTCAGGACTGAGATCAGCCTTGTTTATTGTGCTTTACTAACGATCGCTGGGTGCCAGAGGACATTTAGTCCATGGGACCTGCAGATCGGCCTCTGCTGTGAATTATCACAGCAGAAGTGGCCTGCGCGTGCCCTCTACAGGTGGTAGTACAGGATTACGTATATATAAATGATCCTGCACACAGATGCCGCTTTGTAGCAGTAAAAGTGCTATAGGGCGGTCAGCAAGTGGTTAAAACGTCCAGTGTACATGAGGTCTTATAGTGGTGCAATTTTTACCTCTCAGGGATTGACGCTGTTTGCTTGTACTTTTTCCCTGTCAGGCTGTTAGACCATCATGGAGGCTGACCTGTTTCCTGTCTGAGCGCAAGGCCAATAACAGTCAACAAAGCCTCTATAATACACTGTAAAGCTGCACAATTAATCGTTAAAAAAAATTGCAATCCCTATTAAACCCTCCTCTCGATCTTAATCTGGCATTTTCCCGATTCTATGTAAACCGTGCAGAGTTGTTCTCTGCTCAGAACTGTCAAAAAAAGAAACCTGCAAATGTTTTTCTAACATTGGTCAGTAGGGATGGGCCGCACACCCCCGTTCGGTTCACATCCAGAACATGCAAACAGGCAAAAAATTTGTTCAAAAACGCAAACACCGTTAAAGTCTATGGGACACTAACATGAAAAATCAAAGGTGCTAATTTTAAAGGTTAATATGCAAGTTATTGTCATAAAAAGTGTTTGGGGACCCGGGTCCTGCCCCAGGGGACATGTATCAATGCAAAAAAAAGTGTTAAAAACGGCCATTTTTTCGGGAGCAGTGATTTAAATTTCGTACCTGGGGGGTGTCTATAGTATGCCTGTAAAGTAGCGCATGTTTCCTGTGTTTTAACAGTCCGAGAGCTGAAGGAAAAAAAAGCCATTTAAAAGCACTAGCGCTGGTGCTGGCTATTAATGAATTGTCGGTCCCGACATTACACATAAAAGTCATTAAAAAAAAAAAATGCGTGGGGGTCCCCCAAATTTCCATTAACAGACCCTTCAGGTCTGGTATGGATATTAAGGGGAACTCCATGCCAAAATTAAAAAAAAAAAATGGCGCAGGGTTCCCCCCAAAAATCCATACCAGACCTGATTTTAAGGGGAACTCCGCGCCAAAATTAAAAAAAAAAAAATGGCATGGTGTTTCCCAAAAAAATACACACCAGACCCTTATCCGAGCACGCAACCTGGCAGGCAGGCCGCAGGAAAAGAGGGGGGGACGAGAGAGCGCCCCCATCCTGAACCGTACCAGGCCACATGCCCTCAACATGGGGAGGATGTCCCCATGTTGATGGGGACAAGGGCCTCATCCGCACAACCCTTGCCCGGTGGTTGTGGGGGTCTGTGGGCAGGGGGCTTATTGGAATCTGGAAGCCCCCTTTAACAAAGGGGACACCCAGATCCCGGCCCCCCCCCATGTGAATTGGTAAGGGGTACATTGTACCCCTACCATTTCACAAAAAGAAAGTGTCAAAATGTTAAAAAAACCACAGGAGACGGCTTGGGACAAGTCCTTTATTAAAAATAAAAAAGAGATTCCAGCGATGTAATCCAATAAATCCATGCTCCTACTCCAGCGATTTAATCCAATTCTCGATCTCCAGCGATGGATGATCTCCAGCGAGGAGCACGCACAGGATCCTGCCTCCACCGGAGGCACCCAGCCAATGACGCGGTGCCAGCTTGACAGCTCTTATGTAGCTGAGGGCAGGGCCACCCTTCACATGACCCCGCCCCCCTCTGACAAGGGGAAACGCTGGGGTTTCCCAGTGACATGTATGGGTGACCCCGCCCCCTCTGATGCAACGGGAAAACCGGGCAAGGGTTGTTGGGATGAAGCCCTTGTCCCCATCAACATGGGGACATCCTCCCCATGTTGAGGGCATGTGGCCTGGTACGGTTCAGGAGGGAGGGGCCCGCTCTTTCATCCCCCCCTCCATTTGTTTTTTTTTTCATTTTGGCGTGGAGTTCCCCTTAAAATCTATACCAGACCCTTCTGGTATTGATTTTTGGGGGGAACCCCACGCCATTTTTTTTTTTTTTTATTTTGGCGCAGACCTGAAGGGCCTTGTAATGGAAGTTTGGGGGACCCCACACATTTTTTTTTTCACTGACTTTCAATGACTTTTATGTGTATTGTCGGGACCAACAATTCATTAATAGCTGGCACTAGCGCTAGTACTTTTAAATTACTTTTTTTTTCTTTAGAAATTTCATTTTGCTCTCGGACTGTTATAAACACAGGAACCATGCGCTACTTTACAGGCATACTATAGACACCCCCCAGGTACGAAATTTAAAGGAATATTTCACTTTTATTGTTTCACTTTAAGCATTATTAAAAATCACTGCTCCCAAAAAACGTCCGTTTTTAAAACTTTCTTTTGAATTGATACATGTCCCCTGGGGCAGGACCCGGGTCCCCAAACACTTTTTACGACAACTTGCATATTAACTGTTAAAATTAGCACTTTAGATTTCTCCCATAGACTTTTAAAAGGTGTTCCGTGGCTTTTCGAATTTGCCGCGAACACCCCAAATTGTTCGCTGTTCGGCCAATGGGTGAACCTGCCAATGTTCGTGTTGAACTCATGTTCGACTCGAACAGATAGCCTATCCCTATTGGTCAGCGCTGAGAGAGAAGAGATGCATTGTATCATTTGGTTCTTTTAGATCAAAGGGATAAACTTCTGTCTGTAAATGAGGTCAGTTTAACCACCTAAAGACTAAGCCTTTTTTTGACACTTGTTGCTTACAAGTTAAAATCAGTATTTTTTGCTAGAAAATTATTTAGAACCCCCAAACATTATATATATATATTTAAGCAGAGACCGTAGAGAATAAAATGGCGATCGTTGCTATAGTTTGTCACACTGTATTTGCTCAGGGGTCTTTCAAACGCAATTTTGTAGAAAAAAATGCATTTCAATAGATTTAAAAAACGAAACCGTAAAGTTAGCCCAATTTTTTTTGTATAATGTAAAAGATGATGTTACGCCACGAGAATTGTGATCTTTATTTCGAGCAAAAAAATCATGATTCTCATTTTATCCAGAATCGTGCAGCTCTAACACACTGTTGCTATATGAAATGCGTTTTACATTGGTAAAGGTGATATATTCTAAAACAAGATTGTAGGAAGGTAGTTTTATTATTCGTGTGAGTTGCAGGTTTGTTCATAATTGATCGGTGCACCTAGTCAGTTCTAATCCTTGTATTTGTGTGACTCAATGGAGCTCACTCCCTTGGCCTGTATTGTGTAATTCATTTGATGCAGGGAGTAAATTGAGCCCTTTTCACAGCTGCAATGTCACCTTTTCCTAAGAGCCTCTTTACAGTTTTGTGAAAGGAGTTATCTGAGAAATCACTATGTCACAAGGCTGTTATTAGCTGTCAGCCAGAGGTGCCCTGTACTGAATGCACCACCTGGCTGAACAGCCTTGAAATGTACATTTCAGGTCATTCTAAGAGGAATATGGGAGAGAACTAGTTTTATATGGAAAAATCTGGAGCTCCTGTATTACAATGCTAGGAAATCACACCCAGCATCTTTATTAGCTTTCATTTTCCAACCTGCATCACACCAAAAAAACAAAACAAACAACAAAAAACAGATACTGTCCACAAGTGTTGCTTGTAAAGCTTTGGCCATTTCTACCACCAATCTATGGGCAACTAAAAATGTGATGGGTATGTTTTTCTTTTGGGGGGGGGGAGCAAACAAACACCCACCCACCACCCCTCTGTTTGCTGGTCAGTCTGGTACTTACCCCATCATGGCGGGTGGCAGGCACCGTGGTGCAGGGGCTCCATGTCCTCTTCTCCATGGCGGCTTCCAGCTCCTCCAGCCCCTTTGCTTGCACAGAAGATCGTGGGGATGAACTCTGGATGGATGGCTGCATGGATATCTCAAACCGATGACACCGCTCAACCAGGACCTCTAGTTCAGCAACCCACTCAGCACTAAACCCCAAAAAAGAGAGAACCACTATAGTGTAATATTGCCTAACTATTTATTTAGGTAAAAAATAGTATTGCACTTACATTGTACATCATTTAAAATTTGCTCATAAAAATGAAGCCAGCCAGCTACAATCTCCTGTCGTCCTAACAAGACAGCGTGGTAACGTCAGCACGTATCCTCCTCCAGACGCGTTTCGTCATATGTGACGTTGTCAATGGGGAACATAGTGTACTTTGGGATTGCTCTGAAAGTATCATTCAGGTCTTGTGTTCTAGAAGAATTCCTTTTTCTGTGGAAAGTAGAGAGGCAATGGGAGTTTTAGGTTTAGCGTGTTCACACCAGCAGCATGTACTACTGTGCATCCGTTAGTGTGTGATGTAAAGCAGCAATACCTGTGCACTGTAAACAGAGCATTGCACTGTAACTGTTTTCTTTATAACTGTATTAAAGTGTCACAAAGTGACATTTCATTCAGTTCTACTTGCTGCAGCTTGAAGCGCTGTGCTGAAAATAGTACTGCTTTTTTTTTCTTTTCTTTTTTTTTTTTTTTTTCAACAAGCGCAACTGCATCACAGTGGTGTGAACTGCCATGATGGGGAATGATACGTTTTCCTTGCCTATACATTGGGACTTCATTGGACAAAGCTGCGGAGTGTAGCCCAATGCATCTTGTGTAAATGGGCCCTTATTAGTTTTGCTATTGGACCCCATGACATGAAGGGGTTGGTTTACTAAAACGGAAGAGTGAAAAACCTGGTGCAGCTGTGCATGGCAGCAAATCAGTCTCTAACTTCAGCTTATTTCATGAAAGCGGTTGCAAAGGGACAAGGTTTTTTAGTTGTTTTCATTTAGACCAGGTGTGAGAGCTACCTGAATAACATGAAATAGATCAAAGACCCTTTTTTATTTCTAGAGATATTAAAGTGGTACAAGGCACAATTTTTTTTTTACCTTTATGCGTTCTATGCATTAGGGTAAAAAACCTTTTGTGTGCAGCAGCCTCCCCCCAAATACTTACCTGAGCCCCCTCTCGATCCAGCGATGTCCTGGGTACTCGCACTCCTGATTGGCTTTTGGCAGCGGTGGAGCCATTGACTCCCGCTGCTATCAATCACAGCCAGGGACCCAATCAGGAGACAGAGGGGATAGGGCCGAGCTGCGGCTCCTTGTGTGAATGGACACACAAAGCTGGGGTCAGGAGTGCACCTGTTTGTGTGCCCCCATTTTGTACACACCAGTTTTGGTAAATTAACCCCATAGGGTCTGTTATATAAAGTGTACTGTATGAATGTCTCAAGCATTCACACAACCATAACAAACAATCTCTATATTTTTCTTAATATTTTAATTTCCCATGATCGTAAGCCCCATCTAGTGACCATAATGCAGTATTTTCTAGATCAGCCTTTTTCATCCAGGGTGCCTTCTGTTTTTCCTAAAGCGGAGCTCCACCCAAAAGGGGAAGCTCCACTTGTTTGCACCCTCCCTCTCCACTGCCACATTTGGCATTTTCTGAAGCGTGACTCACGCATGCGCAGTAGGAAGCCAGCTGTGAAGCCAGAAGAGTGCCTTGAGATTTGTGCATAGTATTAAAGATTGCCTTGACTGAAATTACTGGGAAATACTTCATTATGGCCATTAGATGGAGCTAAAAATCATAGGAAATAAACAATTTACGCAAAATACAAGGCTTACTGTATTTGTAACGTCTGTGCAATGGCTCAAGACATACACACTGCAAATTATTATAAATGAACCCCATAGTTTTGACCCTGGCTCCTGTCACTAAGTCCTGCCCATTCATGAACCCAGTCCTGCCCATTCATGAACCCAGTCCTGCCACTGTAGATACAGTATAAACACTACAAGTAAGTATATGCCAAATGCTGTGCCTCAAAATACCAGTGGAAACAGCTAAGCTTCCAAGAGGCAAGGCGAGATCCTAATGCCATGTGATCTCTGGAGGGACAACAATCTCACATTGACTCATAGAGGAAAAGGCCCAGGGGCAGGTTGAAAATTGGGCAATTTGTGTGAACTGCATGTTTATTGCTGAGTGCATCTATTTTCTTGCTGAAGCATGTAGATTTTTGTTTATTATGCACAATTTCATATTTTTATATTTTGAGGTACATAAGAAGCAAAAGTTTCTACTTTCCATAAATCCCAGAAATTGCTTGTTTTATAAATGCCTCCCATTGTGTAAGTGAACGTTCTGCAGCATACATTTAGCAGTGAATGGCTTAATGATAAGCCTTTAGGACTATTAATGTGCTAAAATACACAGTAGCTAGTCTTTTATAAAAAAAAAAACAAAAAAAACTTGCAGGCTGATAACTGTGTTGTTTCTGTGTTTTTGCATATTTTTTCCCAAGGCATATATTTTTTGATTTGGAGTGTTTTTAGTATTGTTGATATATTTGATTAGCAAAATTGCTTATTTTCAGAGACGTGCAGAGTAATGCTGGCTCTCAGCCTGCCTGAGTCTTGTTTGTGTTAGATGGGTAATGGAAGCAGTTAAGCTCCTATGCTTTTAAAGTGCATTTAAACCTAGAAGTTTTAATTTTTTGCGCACAAAAAAAAGAAATGACAGTATTTTATTTGACAAGTAATTGTACAGTGCTGTTTGCATACAGATATGTATGAGGATAATCTCCTCCATGCTACATCACCAAGGAGATCCACATTTACTTTTTTCAACTTATTTTTTATTTTTTTGATTGATGGGCCCCCAGGAGCTTTATGCCATCATGTGCTAATATGTACCACATGTTAGCATATTATGACAGGCTTACCTTTTAAACAATGCCCTCCAGGGATGTGCTTTTATTGGTCACAGGTGCTTCCATCTTCTCCTGGTATTCTTTCCAGGTTTCCTATGTTCGTCCAGCCGCTTAAATGGCCGGTCACTATGACATCATTCCTGCTCATGCGCACAGGAGTCACATCATCAATGCGCATACACGGCTTGTACATTACTGCTGACAGGCAGGGAGAAGCATTAGGGTCTCTTCTGTCATTAAAACCCTAACTATCAGCAGTTTTTACATTTTTGAGTTCTGTTCCTCTTTAATACATTATACCAGAACTACAGCCTTACTTTCAGTCTTGCACAATTGTGCAGGCTCCTCTCTTGTACTGAAATTGCCTACTTTAATTTTACTGCAAACTGTGAGCTTCTCGCAATTCATTACGCAGTAGAAGCTGCAGCAACTCATTTGCTGGCTGGAGGACATCCAACATCTTTTCTTTCCAGCCTTCATACACACCACTAGAACTGACAGCTCAGGTCGGAGCCGCTGTACGAACAGGCCAATGTTAATACATTGATATCCCCCTATTGTGTTCTGAACACTCCGATCAGCGGTAGACCTTTTTTCAGACATGAGCCTTTGACAGCTTGGACCGGCTGCCCCACACACTATTCTCACTCTACTTTCTATTGAACCAGCTGATGCGGGCCAACGTTTGGCCTGTGTGTACTAGGCTTTACTGTCCTTGGCCTGCCACTTTCATTGATAGGATTTCAGTTCTTTCAATTATGGAGGTTCTTCATCACATGTGGGCAATACCTAGGGGGACCTGCATGCAAATGCAAGCATATTGATGAAGGGTAAGAAGGCTGATTAAACTTTTAAAAGAAGAAATGTCTCAATAAAAGCTTATATATTTTAGCCAGGGAGCCGCTGATAGAAAGGAAAGTCATTCTGTTTATAGCTTTCAAAGGACACAGGACTCTCACCTTGTCCCAAGTAGCAGCGCTAGGCCAGTCGTCATGCCCCAGTGCCCTCAGGAAAGAAGAAGGGAAAACGACTTACATGGTTCCTCAAAATCCAAAAGCATGCAGTATTTTCTTTACTCCCAGTCATTATTTATCTCTGAAATTTTGTTTTGTAAAGGGTGGTGCAGAAAGCCTTCAATTGTTACAGGGTTCAGGCTCTAGTATTCTCATTTGTGGCATATGGATTAAATTCATTTAAGCATTCCCCTGGAAAGAAACTGTGCCGATATACTTTCTATGCCATTAAATAAAGTAATAAAATCTTTGTATTCTCACCCTCACTGGTAACAGCTACCGTGTTTCCCCAAAAATAAGACTGGGTCTGATATTAATTTTTGCTACATAAAACACACTAGGGCTTATTTTCAGGGGATGTCTTATTTAATTACGGCACTAAAGTGGTTGTAACCCAAAAAAAAAAAAAAAAAAAAAAAAAGAATCCGTTCCTTTTTAAAGCATGATAGATAGCACAGTGCTTGTGCTGCATCATTTACCCCTCTCCATGTTCTAAAAAATCAATCAATCATGAATAAATCAATAAAAAAGTTCCTGTGTCACCCCCCCCCCCCCCGCCACTGTCAGGTCAGAAGTCAGTTTAATCATTAAAAAAAATCCATCTTGCTTAAAATCCTTATGAAATACTTTTAATAAAAATATTATATTGGTACATTATTGTGTCCACAGTTTTATACCATAAAAAATACCTTTTACAGCTCCCTTGGGCATTCACGTGTGATCTGCTCTTCTTCTCTGAGATCCCCGCTGACGTCAGCCCGCTCCGAGTACTGCAGAGGGAGGGACAGCAGACATCAGAGCCGAGATCCAGCTGACGTTAGCGGGGAGGAGAGGATGAGAGAGAAGAGCCGAGATCCAGCTGACGTCAGCCCGCTCCATACACTGAAGAGGAAGGGGCTGCAGACATCAGCCGGGATGAGAAAAGAGGACCTCCGGCGGATGTAAAACATTGTATTATTAATACAGTAATGGGAATAAAGGTGTAGCACTTAATACAGTAATAAACGGAGACACTGCACCAGTATACAGTAATAGATTACAGGTTTTTTAGTGAACTTTGATAGGGCTTATTTTCGGGGTAGGGCTTATCTTGCAGCCCGCCCTGATAATCGCACTAGGTCTTACTTTCGGGGTAGGGCTTATCTTGCAGCCCGCCCTGATAATCGCACTAGGTCTTACTTTCGGGGTAGGGCTTATCTTGCAGCCCGCCCTGATAATCGCACTAGGTCTTACTTTCGGGGTAGGGCTTATCTTGCAGCCCGCCCTGATAATCGCACTAGGTCTTACTTTCGGGGTAGGGCTTATCTTGCAGCCCGCCCTGATAATCGCACTAGGTCTTACTTTCGGGGTAGGGCTTATTTTCAGGGAAACATGGTACTATATTATTGAAAAAGATGTATTATAACAACAATTATACGGCACTATAAATTAATGCGTTTTATTCATTATTCCTCGCAGTGTTGTCAAATTCAAACAATTTCTCGCCCAACATAAAAATTAGCTCAAAATGATATGCTCATTTTGTCCATATAGCAGTCTATTGCACTGTGTATGTATCTAGAACTAAATTTCAAGCACTGTACATTCACCAACAAAACTGCTTCCCATATGCTTGAACCCTTACAATTGAAGATTGATTACTGCTGGTTAGTAATCCTGTTATCCTTTAGACCAGGGGTAGGCAACCTTTGAGAGGTGGAGATCTACCTGAACAACATGAAAGCGATCAAAGACCCTTTTTTTCCTAGAGATATTAACTTGTAAGGCCTAATAAAAAAATATGGAAAAATATAATAAAACAAATGTGGACAGTAGGGCAGTGTACAAAGTCAGTGGGGCAGAGGTTGGTGTCAGTAGTTTTTTCCCCCTACAATTGTATTTTTTTTTTTTTTTTTGACAATTTTTTTATTTTGTTTATAATTTTCTTTAACAGCCCTGTTAGGGGTCTTTGGTGAAATATCAGGTGTTAAAACACCCCTGATGTCTCACTTTTGAGACAGAGAAATGAGATTAGGGACTCAGTATCCATCTCTGCAGCCCCAGCTGCACAGAATGAATGGACAGGAAGAACTCTGGACAGGAAAAGCACTGCAAGTCTTCTTGTTCATTCACATACTGAAGCATAGTAAGCACAGTTTACTATGCTTCAGTTATGAATGAACACAGTGAGTGATCAGTACTGAATATTCATTGTGTTCAGAAAAGGAAGGGGCAGGTTAATGCCATATTTACTGTTCCCTTCCCCCACTCTCCATCCTAAAACAATCCCTAAAGCAGCCGACGGGAGGGAGGGGAGAGGAAGCCAGCAGTGCTGCAAGGAAGAGGGAGCACACAGGAGGGCCTAGGCAACAGAAGGAAGGGCAACCTGAACAGGAGGGATGGTAGATGCTGCATTTACTGTAACCGATCCCCTGCAGCAACTGTAAGATGGTGGGAGGGAGACGAGGAGAAGCCAGCTTTCAGCTGCTGCAGGGGGAATGATAGGGGATCAGTTCCAGTAAATTCCAACCCCTGCCGCCTCTCCTGTCCAGCTTCCCCTTCTTTCTGCTTGTCAGCGGCGCAGCATACTAATTTGTTTCTTTCCTGCACCACTCTGCATATGTGGGAGGAGCAGTCCGGGGGTTGGCAAGGAAGGTACGCAATCTAACCGTCACCTGCCTGTGATTGACGGTTAGATCGCAATTGACAGGTTGCAGGCCCCCCCTCTAGACAGGTAATTCCCAACCAGGGTTCTGTGGAACTGTAGAGTTCTTGCAGAGGTTGCTAGGGGTTCATTGAACTGTGGCTGATTGATCCTCTAGCTGATGGTGCCTGCATAGTTCTGGGGCCAACGCCACTTGGTATAGCCATCAGCATGGCACAAGTGATCTTATAACTCTGCCAAAGTGAGACATATGGGGGGCATGCTGACACCACTGTAAGGGATGCATTTTCCCCCATGACCTCTGGTAACTTAATTTTAGCAAGGGTTCACTGAGACCTGAAAACTATTTCAAGTGTTCCTTGGGGTAAAAAGGTTAAGAAAGCCTTCTCTAGACTATCCTGCATCAGTGATGGTTTAAATACTTGGTAGGAACCAGTGAAGTAGGTTTATATTTAAGAATGTAACTGTATTAAAAACAGTGCCTATCAGCACTATATACCGTATTTATCAGTGTATAACACGCACTTTTCCCCCCTGAAAATAGGGGGCAATTCACCGGGCCGCCATCTCCTGTATAATCGGCTCTCACTTGGCTCTGACGTCACACACACACACAGTCCTGCCTCCGCCACCGGCATTGGACCAGTGTTCAGTCAATCACAGGAGCTGGTCCAATGCCGATGCCAGAGGCAGGACTGGGTATGTGACTCTTGACTGAGAGCCGAGTAAACAGGAAATGATGGCTCAGTGATTTCCTGCATGAGAGATGGTGAGGCTGCAGATGGGCATCAGGCTGCGTTGATGGGAGATGGGCGCTTATCTGGCTGCATGAAGGCTGCAGATGGGCACAGATCAGTCTGCATTGAGGCTCCAGATGGGCACAGATAAGTCTGCATTGAGGCTGCAGATGGGCACAGATCAGGCTGCATTGATGGGCACTGACCATTATTTTGCTTCAAAGTGTTTGTTTTTTTTTTTCTTCTGAAACTTCCCTCTTAAATTGAAGGTGTGTGTTAAACGCCGATAAATACGGTACTTGCAGTGAAAAGTCTATTCAGTTTCAATTTAAAATTTTCAAGTTGTAAAAACACTTACCCTTCTGGTGCTGTTCAATTTAGAGAACAGTGCAACTGAGAAGTTCCATTTTAGCACTTGTCAAATTCCAATCCACTTGATGGCATGTAGTAGTAGTAAACCTCAAAAAAGTAAACTACAAGTGGCAAATTCCTAATCTCTGTAATGAAATGTTGCATAGACCAGTGAAGATGGTAGAATCAGGTTCAACAGAGACAATTTTGCCTCCTGACAGATTTATTTGTATGATTTTGCTGTATAATTCTATTTTTTTTAATCCACTGACATTATAAATATTGAATGGTCTGGTACATGATGAATTTGGTTGCCAGTGAATAATAAAAACACATAAAATTTCATGTAAGAGGACAGTGCTTTATTGAGGCCTTTTGAAATTATTGTTCTTGGAGAATATTTTCATGTTATGTGACCAAAACTGATTGAGGCTGTCATTATTCATTATTGAAGGGTGTCCATCACTTAACAAGGGAAAAGGCCACTGTAAAGTTGAAATTATACAATGCAACTTCTTGAGGAAAATAAAAAAATGTATGTGTGTGTATATGTGTGTGTGTGTGTATGTATGTATGTATATATATATATATATATATATATATATATATATATATATATATATAATCTATCTATCTATATCTATATATGCACATACACCTTTATTATGAGAATCTCCATCTTTAAAATGGTCACCCTCTGAGAAATGCTGTATATTCTACAGTACATAATGTAACAACTTACCTCCCCAGCACCATTCATTTCAGTGGCAGTGATGGGTCTCAGACAAGTTCTACTTCCTTAGCTCCTAGTCTTGCTTACAGAGTGCTCTTTAAAAAAAAAAACAATCTATAGCTCTATGTAAGCACAATCTGTGGATTAGTTACATGGGAACTCCTGTGACATCAGTAGGATTTTATGTGAGCTCCAGTGGCCATCTTTGAGAAATGCCATGTAACAAGCTACATAATGTAACCACTTACCTCCCAGCACCATTCTAGTGGCAATAATGGATCCCAGACAAATTCTACTTCTTTGGCCTCTAGTCTTGCTTACAGAGTGCTCTATAATAAGCACTATGTGGTCACAGTCTATCTAGTTGTTACATGGGAACTCCTGTGACATCAGTAGGGTTTCATGTTGAACTCCAGTGGCCATCTCTGAGCAGTGCAGAGCTGATCCAGCGCTGCCTTACCCCCACTACATCAACCGCTCACAACAAGAGGAGTCTATTGCATGTCGATAACAGCAAACAACAGATGACTTAGAAGTATCCCCATGACCATATCCACCCCCATAAAGAAAATATTGTAGGGTAGCATGCAAAAGGATGTAAACCTCTGTTGAGTTTTCACTATCTGGGGCTCTATTAGAGATATTTCCCCTCGTTTACTGTCCTGCTGACAACCGTTTTACCCAACTGGAAGTGCAGAAAAATTGGCAACAACAATGGATACAGAGATAAAAATTCAATTTTTAGGGAGAGTTTGAGAAAGCTAGACTGCCATCATCTTTTTATTGTTGTCTTTGTCCCAGAGTCTCATTAATTCCTGTCTGGTGAATCTGCTGTCACTGTAACGGTAAGTACGGGGAAACCCAGATAGCAGGAAAATGTAACGGAGATTCTAATCTTTCTCACTATCCACATTCTAACCACTCTATCCTTACTCTATCGGCAACGGCAACGTTATTTGAGGAGTTGGGAGAGTAATGAAAACATATCAAATATCAGCTCTAAAGGAAAATTAAAGACAAATTGTGTCGCAGGATTGTCTCAAACATGCAAAACAATAATTGCATGTGAAACATGATCATCAATTTGCTCCAACATGAACAAGGTCTTATTTACCTCAAGTAAGCCCGATATGGAGGTGTTTCTTTATGCTTTTCAAAGCTTCTGACTACATCAACCCTTGCAGAAATATGCCCAAATGCCTTATCGAATCACCCCTACAATTGCAGAGCAGAGTACCAGAGCATACAGTAGGTGTATTGGTTGGGATTAGGGTTGCCACCTCATCCCTTTAGCCTAGGTTCACATTGGAGCGATTTGTCATGCGATTTGAGAGATCAAATCACATGACAAGTCGCAGCCTATTGGAGGCAATGGCACTGTTCCAATCGATGCGACACCAATTTTGCAGTGCTACACCGATTTGCAAAACTAGTTCCTGCACTACTTTTGGCTATTTTAGGTGCGACTTCAATAGACATCTGTGCATAAAGCCACAAAGATGTCTATCAAGTAGCACCTGAAATCGCGCTGACCTTGCTACTTTGAAATCGCGCTACTTCAAGTGCAGTAGCACAATTTCAAAGTAGCATCCATGTGAACCAGGGCTTAAACCTCAACACACATGATTTACACAGGTTCTGAGGCTAATTTAATTCAGATAAGGCACAGAGTGAGATTAATTACCAACTTAATCAGCCACAGAATCTGTGTAATATGAGTTTGGTTTTAAAGGGATGAGGTGGCAACCCTAGTTGGGATGGCATAAGAATGAATGACATTGCAGCGCACTAACATGCACAACACATTGCCATTTGTTACCGCAGTTATAACTACCATATAGATATATTTTAAGCCCAGACATGTGAATGTTTCTGTAGCATATATTGTAAAAGCAACCAATTGCATTAGAACATGAAGCTGTAAAGCAGATCTGGGCAACATGCAGTGGCGGCTGGTGGTTTTTTTTTTTTTTTTTTTTTTGGGGGGGGGGGGGGTGGCAAACAAACCCACCCAGACGGCCAGCGGCCTCCGCCGTGTGTGTCTCTCCTCCTAGCCACTAGGCATCCAATAGGATCGCCTGTCCATTAAGCCAATTGGGTGGCGGGTCCCACGACCCGCTTCCTGATTGGCCAGGATTAGTGTGAGAATCATAAATATTCATTTGCGATTCTCACAACTCCCACCCTTTTTTTGAAGCTATTGCAGCCTCTGCTTTTAATCACGTGCTTCAACCCCCCCCCCCCCCCTGGAATCCATGGACTGGCGCCCTGTATGTAGATCAGGGGGCCAGACGCATGGATGGGTGGGGCGGCGCCCATGCGCCCCTAATGGATGGGTCGCCACTGGCAACATGGACACCTTGGCTATTGGCCGTACATTTTTTTTACATTTTTTTTTTTTACATAAGCATTGACTTCCTTAATTATTCCATTAGACCACATTTAAGCTTACAGGTTTAAATGCAAGAACCTCCATGGGGTGTCCCAGAGATTAGCTGCAGGAAGCAGCCCCATTAAAAGCAATGGGAGACTGCAGACCCCTGCAGTTAATTGCGGGCCCTTGCAAGTAATCACTATGCCGGGATCACCTGTATGTGATCGGAACTTGACTGTCTGCTATGCAGCGATCACTTGCAAATGATCAGCCCTGCACGCAGTTACGTTGCTTTTAATGGGGATGCCTTCTTGCAGCTAATCACTGGGTTAGTCCGCCTGGGGTTCTTGCATATAAATGCTTTTGGGCTAATTTGCAAGTGTGAATGTGGCCTAAATGTTTTCAGAACTGATAAAAAAAAAGAGACATGTATCCTATTTTAGAGTTATTTACGCAATGCTGTATTAGCCAGAAGGTCCTGTAAGTGTTCTACAAATGTAGTTGTATGCTTTGTTCACACATTGGTTCTATGTGCTGAAAGTGTTAATAGCACAGGCAGCTCACGTTGCACCTCTCTCCCCTGTGCTAGTTTAGCAGCTCCAGTATAAAAGGGATGTCCTTATTTCTTTGACAGTGCCGGCAAATGTTTCCATATATAGATGAGGAAGGGTTAGCAAGCAATTTCTGTGCCCTGAAGAAACCAAGTCTTTCATTTAATGCTTCTTTCAGAAAACTTCTCCCTGACAAAACATCCTATTTCTTTCACACAAAAAGAATAATCCAGTCTGACACATATATAAACCATAAGTTGGAAAAAAGCTTCCGGGAGCTATTACTAAAAAACAATTATAATGAGAGAACATTATTGAATTTACTAAATAAGATAATGAATGTGCAGCAGCAAATACCAACGGTTGTTATTTAAACTCATGTAAGCTAACCTGGTTGATCCCGACCAGACTGTTAAATCTAGGTTTAGGCATTCCTATGATTTGTGTTACATTTTCAATTTATGATATTCAGTGCTCTCATTTGATAAAATTATGTTTGTTAGTTTAAGGCAAAGCAACAGGTTTGCCTAAACTTCTCTCCATCTCTTGTTGAAGCCAAAGGAGATTCTTGTTGAAGCCACTTCCTCTAAGCCCAAGTCATCCTGAATCCACTCCATCCTGTGACTGGACAGTGAAAATAGAAGCAGTAAAGCGATGAGCTCTTCTCTCTGTTATGCTGTTTAATCCTCCTATCAGCTTGCTTCTTTTCAGCAGGTGAACTGATCAGTAGTAATAAGGCAGTATAAAAATAACCAAGGTACCTTAGGCTCTTCCACACTATACTGGTCTCTGCAGCCAACCCCCCCCCCCCCCCCCCTCGCTCATTGTCAGTCTAAGTCGTGAGAATGCTGCGGGACAGACCCCTGCTGGAAAGGAGGGAAGTGCCACTTGCCGGGGGGGTGGAGGATCAGTGAAGTAGAAGTTCTCTTATCATCCCCTAGACCAGGGGTGCCCAACCGCTGACCTGCGGGCCACATGTGGCCCACTGAGTCCTGTGATCTGCCCCCTGACCTCCTGGTCTGGGATGGCAGGTTCTGCAAGCCCAAATCATGGGTTCCCGACCCGCCGTCCCAGAGTATTAGTGTTCTGAACGGAGCCAGCACTAGAGGAAGCACAGCTGCGGAGAGATAATGCTTCATGTATGGCGCCGGCTCCTGTCACAGGCGCATTGATACCAATTGCACTCCACCTGGGACAGCTACAGCCGGCAATACCTGTAGCAATAGAGATTCCTGAATGGAAGATTATTATTAAAGGTCAGTTATTATTCTAAAATCAGTGTATATATGGGCATATCTCTTTTGCAGTGGTTACTGGGTTGCTTTCAAACCAATTTGCAGGTGCACCGCGGTTACCTGCAGTGGGCCATAGACTTCTATTATTACCTGCACTTTCTGAAAGCGCACCAAAACTCCAAAATTTCAGAAAGTGTACCACACTTGCAGGATATAATAGAAGTCTATGGCAAAGTGCAGCTAACCTGCAGGAAATATGTGCACTGCATGGGTAAACCGCAGAACATCAGTGTGAAAGCAGCCTTAAGCCCCTTTTCACACGATCGATTGGGTCCGTCTGTCCGTTTTTCAGGCGGACTCAATCAGACCCTCCATTCACCTCTATGGAGTGGTAATGTAAACAGACTTGTGTCTGTTTACACCCCTCTACCTCCAATTCGATCCACTAAATATAACAGAAGGGGATCCATCCGAATTTATATTCCAGTTCCAGATTTATCCTTATTTATATTTGTGTCTATTTTCCCACACTGTATCAATATCATCATAGGGAACATACTATAAAGGGAATATCAATCTATAGTAATAGTAGGGTGTGTTTCCAGCCAGGGAGACAAGATCCTATCAAACTTACTTGGGTAACCTCTTGCTTCATAGTTTGGTTTGTATAAAGGGGGCCTTGATTTACTAGCTCTTGTCATTGAGCAACTTTTAGAGGGTCAGAGATTTCCTGCTAAATAGCTTTAATTTTTTTAGCAACCACCTTAATAGGGACCAGGGCGAGTTACAAATATTAGGTAAATTCAAAAGAGGGTCAGAGAATTCTGTAATTTCGGACCAAAAAAGGCTATTATCATGTGATCCCAGTTTATGTGAAAGAAGTTTCCCATGTTGGTCAGACATTTTAGTTTAGGGAAGAAAAGATATTTTGCTCATTTTGAACAATGCATGCAGTGTATAACAAATATGGTGAAAGTATTCCACGTGGATGACTTTATCTTTAGAAGTAATGACTGAGGTCATAAGGAAATCAGATGCATTCTACCATGTATCCTGCAGTAGGTAAGGTATATCTTTCTGCCATTGAGATTTGATCTGAGTAAGTCTTTTAGTCTTGGAGTGGAATAAGGCTGGACATAGATGTTTAATATTCTGGGGTTTTCCTGATCAGCCAGTGGGTTGATAAAAATTTTTTTTTTAAAAATGAATAGATTTCTCCATTTACACAAGCAAGTTGGATAGAGGAATCCTCCCTCCCTAAGACATTGACTGCAGCCGCTGAGCAAGAAAAATGGTTAGATCAACTTCTGTTGAACAGGAGCAGAAAAACATGGATCTAATTTTACCGGTCCATGTTGAACCAGCCGAATTTCAGTCCATCTGTGACCAGCTTAAATCTAGATGGTTCTAAAGATTAGTTTACAGGCTACTGTTCCGATTCAGAGAGTGACACCAACCAATCCTAACTGTGCTGCATTGCGTGTCTCAAGTAGCGGAAGTATGCATATTGTGATATACCATTTTCATTTTGTAAATATATGGAGGACTGGAAGATGCCATTGTTGTACAGTGTGATTTATATTTATCCGTATTACAGAAAGTGTATAAGTGTAGCGCTAAAGTGTTTGAGTTGATTAGCATAACCAAACTATTACAATTAAAATGTGAATCACAAAATCACTATAAATCAAATTATATAAATCTATAAACCATAATTGCTAATAAAAATATATCAAAAGTTCTATCACAAGAAATCACAAAAATACCACTTGTAATGAGTGCCATGTGGATTACTTAAACAATGAAGAAAAGAAAAAAATATTTTTGTGAAAAAACTTAAATAAGTCAGTGAAAAGGTTTTAAAGTCCACAGTGTATATTATGAAAATTGAAAATCCTAATCACTGCGTTGATATGCAACATGATGGGTGATAACTGAAGTCACCAGTGCAGTAAAACCACCACCAAGGCAGATGTATGCTTACCAGATGGTTTGAACTCAAAAGAACGTATGTTCTATGAGTCAAGCAGGCTTGTGTTATCAACCGAAAACGAGGATGGAGTCTTAGGAATCCTATATGATTGAAACCCAGGGCGTCCCGAAACGCATAAAAAATCGGTAGGCAAGCTGTTCATTGATTTCGGGCTGTCAGTGTCAATATTATCGCAGACGCACGATCTCCCCTCTCTTCCGGAGGATATTTCACTCCCTTTGATGTCCATCTGATGGGGTGAGGTATAGAACATAACTTCTTAAGGTTAGGGTTGAACCACAAGGGACTGTTGGGGGAGGTCTGCCATGAATCAATGCATATTTTCGCAACTACCATTCGGAATAGAGATAGGGAGGTTTGGATTATCGACATGCCCAGTCCAGGTGGTGTGCATCCCCTATAGACAATGTTGTGGAGTGTCTCAAATGAGGAATCTATGGCTCCACCCTAACTCTGATAGTGCCTGCGCTGCTACTGAGGGAGCCAATCATGAATGTTAACCAGCCGGGATGCTAGGTAGTAAAGGTAGAAGTTGGGGAATGGCAGACCTGCCATATGTGAGGGGAGGCGAAGAGTTTCTGGCGCAATTCTAGCGGACTGCCTGTTCCAAAGGAATGCAATACAGGTGGAATCAATGCTTTTAAAAATGGATTTGGGAAGTTGGCACGGTGAATTAGCCATAACATACAGAAGTTTAGGTAAGTAAAGAATTTTAAGGACATTGACTCACCCCATGAGGTCCAGGGGTAGATCTGTTGATGTAATTATTAGTTAAAGATTTCTCATTTACATAAATGTACTAAGATTAGCTTTTACAGACTCTTTAAGACATTGTGCTAGAGCAGGGGTCTAGTGGCCCTACAGCTTTTGCAAAACTATAAGTCCCATCATGCCTCTGCCTGTAGGAGTCATGCTTGTAACTCTTAGCCTTGCAATGCCTCATGGGATTTGTAGTTTCGCAACAGCTGGAGGGCCGCCAGTTTTAGACCCCTGTGCTAGAGGATGCCTTGCGAATGTTCGACTTTTGGCAGAAATAATTTTTTATTTTTTTGCTAACAAACCAAATATATACAAACACTCTGGAGACTATGTTCTGGAAATCAAAGCCAGAAATTCATGGTCATCCCCATCAATGGCCTCCCATGTATACAGAAAAAGGATATTTGATGTTGCTCTGATGTGTAACTGTTTATCCTGAACAGAAATGGAACTAAATTGTCAGTATTTTTTGTGCAGGCATACCCCAGAAACTTAAAACAGAATATTATTTGGTTGAAAGCAGGATCACACGCAATCTTTAACTTGTCTGTAAAATCTTATTTAATGGATGGAAACAGTATAGGAATGTTGTGGATGAGGTCATAGGAATTGTGCATAGTATATACAAATGACAACGTGGTCCTAATAAGTCCGCTTATTTTGAATCCTTTTCATGTTACAGACAGAGCTGGGATAAACAATAGGTCTTGAGTATGGACTCCACCATAACACCATTGTGGCAATCTGAGATTTTAAAATATGTTCTGTGTATGAAGAAATATTTAATAATGCCCAGGCGGGGAAGGGTTAAAGCTGAACTCCAGGCACATAAAAGTAGTGATGACGTCATCACGGAGCTGTTCATTGTCTGCGCAGGGAGCAGAGCGGTGGGGAGGCACCCTGCTGATCCGCTCCACTACAGGTTGCCTGCAGAGAACTATAGGAGGGGCGGATACAAGGCTCATCACCCTGAAAAAGGAGAGCACAGCAGTGGCCGGTCTTTATTTCAGGAAACTCTGTACAGAGCAAAGTTTCACACTGCATTGTTGCCCAAATTTTGAACAAATACACAGAGCACACTATGATTCAAGCAAGCAAACACATGCCTTGTATTTGGACGATATTTACTTGTCCTGGAGTTCAGCTATAAAGCATGTTTCTATAGGCCTTTCTATGTGCAGCAACAGTATACAGAGGTTAAAGTTCTGGTTCTGTTCATTTTCACAGCTTGGATGCAGATGCTCCCCTTGTAAAACGTATAATTTTACTTATGCCGTGACTTTTGTAAAAGAATAAATCATGAGGTGTCAGATTTGCTGCAGCATGTAGGACAGTACATGGTACAGTCATTAGTGACGCCATATATTTATTCATTGTAATGCTTTGTACACATGAGCTGAATATCATCAGGTTCAACAGAAAAGTCCGACATTAGGCCCGTGTGTACAGCAGCCTGTCCAACACACTCTGGCCGAACAAACATTTGCAGATCGTCATCTAATTGGCTCTAATAGCCAAAGACTACGAGTGCTGACTGGTATGTTCTGGCGCGCGTGGGAGGGGGGGCAATCCCCCTGTCAACACAATAGCTCAGCGGGGGGATTGCCGTACTAAAATCGCATCATTAGTACAGCGACCGTCTCCTGAGCGCCTCAGTTTTTTCAGCCCAGGGGAAAAAAAACTAATTTACCAGGCATTATTAGACTGTGGGAACAGTACGGCCAACTCTAGACTTGGGTAAAGAACTTTTCCAACTTGTTTCTGTTCTTATTGCAAAATGATGTAGCAAGATAAAACGGAACATCTGGTATGATATAAATTATTATAGACCGTTACACAAAATGTGTCAAGATCAGGACTGGACACTTTCCAGGTTGCACTGTGACTGAAAATAACACTCTGGCAACTGGGTCATTGAAAGCTTGGGCACTGAAATGCCTTTTCTGTCAGCAGAGTTCTCCATTTCACTGGCTGACAGATGTCACCAGGTGTGGTGTTGGTAAAAGAGTGGCTGGTCTATTGTTTGCTCTGGCCTGGGTGGCGCTTTCTTCAGTTGGCCCATTAACGCCATTTTGGTGTGCGGTTTGTTATGGTTTGTGTAGAGCAGGAACCTAGCAGTGGCAATAGGTCCAGGTAGAGCTGTGCTGAGTGACACGGGGCCCCCAGCAAGGATAGAATCTTACTAATAAAGTTTATTGTCATTGACATAACCTCAACACTGCTGCCTGTTGGATGTTGTGGTGTGTGGGGTTTTTTTTTTAGCAGTACAGTATTTTGTAGACTATATTATTTACTGCATTTATTAACTTAGTTACTGAAGTATATTTTCACCAGCATTCAGCTGCTTATAAATTCAGCGAGACATTTGTTTTGAACATTTGACTTACAAGTATTCTTGAAAGTTGTATTAAAAATACAAAATTTGCATCTTAACTTATTGGAGTGAATGTGCCGTATTAGCATTGAGAAGCATTGTTTCTAAAACTTTAACCACTTCGCGCCCGCGCTATACCTGAAAGACGGCTACAGCACGGACGCCAATTGCCGGGAGGGCGTCCCTGGACGTCCTCCTGTTTACTTCCGCGATGAGCGCTCCCGCGGGCGCGCATCGGGGAAATTCTGTTCCCTTGGACACAGCCAGTCACAGATTGCTGTAAATGGCCAATCACAGCGGCTGTTTACAGCGCGATCGGATCTTCCAATCAGAGATGATCTCATATGTAGACATATGAGATCATCTCTCATCACCTGCTCTCCCTTCTCACACAGAGACAGCGTGTGAGGAGGGAGAGCTAACGGCTGCAGCGGTGAGTGTCAGGAAAAAAGAAAAAACAGAAAGTAAAGTGACCACAATACCAGTACCTGTCACTGCCATCTGTCCCCACTGCCACCTGTCCCCAGTGCCACGTGTCATCAGTGCCACCTATCAGTGCCACGTATTAGTGCCATCTGTCATCAGTGTCACCTATTAGTGCCATATATCAGTGCCACATATTAGTGCCACGTGTCATCAGTGCCATCTGTCAGTGTCACGTGTCATTGTCCTGGTGCTCCCTGCATGTTGGGCCTCTCTTTGTGGCTAGGCTGTGAAAAAGTCCCACACATGTGGTATTGTAATACTCAGGAGGAGTAGCAGAATGTATTTTGGGGTGTCATTTGTGGTATACACATGCCATGTGAGAGAAATAACCTAATACAATGACAATTTGGTGGTGGGGGGGAGGGGGATCTTCACTTTGCAAAGAATTGTGGGAAAAAATGACAACATCAAAAAGCTCACCGTGCATCTTACTAAATACCTTGGAATGTCTACTTTCAAAAAAGGGGTCATTTAGGGGGGTATTTGTACTTTCCTGGCTTGTTCGGGTCGCAAGTACATCAGGTGTGATACATTTTTTATGATTTGCACCACAGCTTGTAGACTCTATAACTTTAACACAGACCAAATAATATCCCGTAATTTGGGTTATTTTTACCAAAGATATGTAGCAGTATAAATTGTGGCCAAAATGTATGAAGAAAAATTAATAATTTGCAAAATTTTATCACAGAAACTAAGAAAAATGCGTTTTTTTTCAAAATTTTCGGGCTATTTTCATTTATAGCGCAAAAAATAAAAAACCCAGAGGTGATCAAGTACCACCAAAAGAAAGCTTTATTAAAAAAGGACAAAAAATTAATTTGGGTACAGTATTACATGACTGAGTAATTGTCATTCAAAGTGTGAGAGCACCGAAAGCTGAAAATTGGTCTGGGCAGGGGTTTAAGTGCCCAGTTGTCAAGTGGTTAATAGTCCATGTTTTACAATGTTTTTTTTTTTTAAACCATAAGCAGACACAAGACATGTAAATAAACTAGTATTCCTTGGAAATGTTGCTACAGGGGACCCTATTCTTGCTAGTAATTCTTGAGACAAACAGACCGACACGTGTATTACCTGTTTATTTTGGGAACATTTAAAGCAGAGGTACTGAATTAAAATTCAAGGAGGTCTGGTCACTAAAATTTTTTTCCGAGGTTTGAATCACAAGTTTGTGCTATGAAAGATTGTATGTGTTGTCTTTCCTTTTTTTGACCCAAGCCGCACCTCTGGTGCTTTTCTTAGTGTTTCCTCCAGAAGCTCGGGTAATGCTCTGTAAATGTAAATGTTCCCAATGGTGTTCCCCCTTACATCAGGTGCCCCTACCAGAGTAATTAATCACATTAGGTGCCCCCATCAGACTACCCCATAAATCAGTTGCCACCATCAGGGTACCCTGTTTTATTTGGTGTCCCCATCAGAGTGCCCCCTTACATCAGGTATTCCTGTCAGAGTGCGCACTTACATCAGGTTTCTTTATCAGAAGGCCCCCTTACATCTGGTGTCTCCCATCAGTGCGCCCCCCTTACATCATTTGTCCCCATCAGAGTGCCCCTTTACATCAGTGTGTCCCCTTAACATAAAATATACCCATCAGCATGCCCCTTTTTTTATGTTAAGGGGCATGCTGTGCCACATAATGTGCGCATCAGAGAAAAAAGGGGCACGCTGATGGGCACATTTTATGTTAAGGGGATACACTGATGGACACATTATGTTAAGGGGGCACTCTGATGGGAACACCTGATGTAAAGGGGCACTCTGATGAGCACATCCAATGTAAAGGCGCATTTTGATGGGCACACCTAATGCAATGTGGACACCTAATGTAAAGGGTCACTCTGATGATGGCACCTAATGTAAAGGGGTACTTTGATGGGGACAAATGATGTGATGTGAATGATTCAGCCTCCCCCTGTAAAAGGCTCTGCCCATTACTGCCCCAATCCAGCTCCCACTCTGCACTTCTTCTGGAGGCAGAGAAGCCTGTCAGCCTTTCTCAGCCAGGATGCCCCAGCACCCCTGATAAACCCGGTGGCACCAAGTTGGGAAAGGCTGCACTATTCCACCAACAAATGCACAAACTGCAGGGACAGCAACAGCGAGGGACAAACCAGATTGCACAGGTGGCAGTTTGGAACCTTCAGTGTTCACAGTGACCCTTGCATCAGCACTTGACTTTGTGTGACTTATCCAGAAGTGTTGGCATTTTACATATGTGCATACAATTCAAATCGAGAAAGCAAGAGGAGCTGCAAACACCTATCACTTTCCAAAGCTTGCTGCCTCAACCTCCGCAACATCTCTAAACTACGTCCCTTTCTAACCAATGAAACCACAAAGCTCCTGATTCACTCTCTGGTTATCTCTCGCCTTGACTACTGCAACTCACTCCTCATTGGCTTACCTTTAAACAGATTATCCCCCCTTCAGTCCATCATGAATGCTGCTGCCAGACTCATCCACCTCACAAACCGCTCAGTGTCTGCTACCCCTCTCTGCCAATCCCTCCATTGGCTACCACTCGCCCAACGAATTAAATTCAAAATACTAACAATAAGTTACAAAGCCATCCACAACTCTGCCCCCAGCTACATCACTAACCTAGTCTCAAAATACCAACCTAATCGCCATCTCCGTTCCTCCCAAGACCTCCTGCTCTCTAGCTCCCTCATCACCTCCTCCCATATCCTCCTCCAGGACTTCTCCCGAGCCTCGCCCATCCTCTGGAATTCCCTACCCCAATCTGTCAGACTGTCTCCAACTTTATCCACTTTTAGGCCATCCCTGAAAACTTTCCTCTTCAGAGAAGCCTATCCTGCCTCCATCTAACAACTGCACTATTTTCTCCATTAGCTCATCCCCCACAGCTATTACCCTTTGTATAACTTGACCCTCTCTCCTAGATTGTAAGCTCTAACAAGCAGGGCCATCTGATTCCTCCTGTATTGAATTGTATTGTACTTGTACTGTCTGCCCTAATGTTGTAAAGCGCTGTGTAAACTGTCGGCGCTATATAAATCCTGTATAATAATAATAAAGGCGCTTTATTATTCACAGTATCACAGCAGAGTTGTTTGCAGAGACTAGAAAACCAATTTATTTTGGTTCCTAGAAAAACCCCAACCAGCTTATTCTCCTGAATATGGTTTGGCCAGTTGGCAGGATTTAATTATTGCGTGTGCCAGTTCAGCTATGATTGGGTAAAGTACCATGCATGTATTTGTGAGAATGGTGGTTTTCCTGGAAAGAATCAGCTTTTCCGTATTTCAATCTGCAATCCTTTACAATTTGCTGTGATCTTGTGAACTACATTTTTTTCCCATATGATAGTTATGAATTTCCAAATACTGTAAATACTTTACTTTGCAGGATTGGCACAATTGCCATCTTAATAAACGTGCTCTAATTTCTGTTTGTCAAATACAAGAGCAAACTAGCTTTTTGCTATATACCCGCAGACAGGTTCACTTTAGTAGCATTGGTACAATGGACATACATTTGCTGTTGGTTTGTAAAAGTCCAAGCCGCATTTTGCATCCAGTTGAGAATAACATACAGTATTGTAATAAGCCTTCTGCAATAAACAGTTTCTGTGCAAAGTTCAGACCTCCTGTCAGTTTAGATATACTCACGTGCCACCCAATATCTACGAAGTCTGTGCCAAGTCATTCAGGCAGTACTAACGCCAGTTTAATGGTTTGTTTCTGGAAATATGAAAAATGAAGTTATGGTATTTAAAAAGGAAAACTTTAAAGATTGAGTTAAAGCTGAACTCCGGAATAAGCAAACGTTGTCTAAATACAGGAAACGTGTATTCTTACTTGAATCTTGGTGTGTTTTCTGTAATTATTCCAGATCTGTTCAGTATGTCAGTGTAAAACTTGTGTTGGAGCTTTCTGTAATAAAGACCAGTCCCTGCTACTCTCCCTCCTTGTGCAGAGTGACTGGTCTTGGGTCCGCCCCCTCCTGTAGTTTTCTGCAGGCAGCCTGTAGTGGAAGAACTGGCCAGGGCCCTCCCACTGCTCTGCAGAACAGGTATTCGCTTCCCCGAAAGGTGCCAAACGTGGCATCGGAGGCGGGGAGGAGGCAGATAAGGAGAGCTTCCACTTTTGGGTGGAACCCTGCTTTAAATAACCCCTTACTGGTGTGTCCATACTGACCCAGAGTTGTGCTCAAGGCAGTATTATTCAATATGTAACATTTTGGAGGGCTTCATATAAAAATCTTGGCCCTTCTTAATGACCTTAGAAAATATTTTTAGGCCGCATTCACATCTAAGCATTCTGGGAACACGCGAAAAACGTGAAATGCTCTTGCAGTGCCATTATATCTTAGGACTAGTTTACACTTCAAAACGTGACACTGGACATTGGATTAAAGAACCTGTCACTAAAATGGTTATCGTGCAGTCCTGTTTACACTGTTGTTTTTGCTTTTGCTTCACTTCAAAAATTATACCCCATGTCGCTTTCTTGGTGCTTTAAAACATCTCCAAAGCCTCCATAGAAGTCTGACATCGCTCGCTTACAGCACCTGAAGCTTTTGAGTGGCTTTTATTCAGCATTGTTTTGGAGGTACAACACAGAAGTTCTCAAAAAAGTTCACTTATCCAGCGCTTAAGGAAATATACTAATAAAGTGAAAAAGCAGCTGCTATAGTATAAACTAAACATTTCTAAAAAGGAAGCAATCAAAACTACAATTAAAATAAAATTAGATGAAAAAATAGCCTTTCAAACTTCCCTATTTTTTCATCTAATTTTATTTTAATTGTTTTGGAGGTATTGCAGAATGTTGGATATTGTAATCCATCACTACAGTGTAACCCATTTTTTCATTTTCAAGTTTTAGATATTTTTGTATTATTTTCTATTCGTTTTTCTTTTGGTATGTTTTTAACCTTAGCCGATTCTTTTTATAGGAAATCTTTATCATATCTCTTTTTCCATAAACATATCTGTGAGGTTAGCTGTCTGGTCATAGAAGTCTGTTTCCTTAGTGCAGTATCTCTTGATCCTCATATATTGGCCTCTGGGGACATATTTCTATGATGGCAGCTAGTTGTAGGTATATATGAATTTCTATCAGTTTCCTTAAAATTAGTTTTTGTGGACAAGCAATTATTCTTCTTTTCAATTACTAAATCCAAGAAGTGTATATTTTCGTCACTTATTTTCCAGGTTAATTTAATATTTTTATCAATAATATTGAGATTCTCTAAAAGTTATCTGAGCTCTGTCATATTGGCTTTCCATATATTCCATATAATAATTAAATTGTCTATAAAATGTTTATAAAGGGTTAAACTATTATTATCCTTCAATAATTGGCTCTCCTCTTCCCCCTTAGCCATATATAGGTTGGCTACACTGGACGAAAACTTTTCGCCCATCACAACCCCCTTAATTTGTGTGTAATAAGTGCCCTCGTACCAAAAATAGTTGCGTTCCAAACAGAATTTTAGACTATTTAAGATGAACTTCCTTTGTTTTCTAGTAAAATCTCCATATTTTTTGAGTGCCCATTGTACTACTGAGTCGGGGCTCTACTGGCCTCCTTTAAAACAAATAAAGCATCACAGAAGCATCACAAACACATCAAAAAATCATGTTGAAGCCATATACACTTTAATGTTTGCTAAAACTGAAGAAAGTCTAAATGAACACATAACTGCACCCCAAGCACAGATAGCAGTCCTACATTTTGTCTCCTAACGAAACATGTCAATAGAATCTACTATACCCCCCAGAATACCCCCCAAAATCTTATTTTTTCATATAGAGATCCTGTTTGCCCAAAGTGTAAATTGCATATTGGTTTTGGGATTGCCCCATAATTTCAACTAAGAAATTAATCTTAGGTTGCAATTGTCCCTCCCGATATTGCCAGAGCTGGCTTTGCGGGGGGTTCATTAGGATGCCCAACGCTCCCACCACTCTAAATTACTGATTTCTTATCTCTTGTTTTATGCCAAAAAGGAGATTCTTATGAAATGGAACTCCCCCCCCCCGGCTCTCTCCTCCTAGGAAGCACTGATAGAAGCAGCCCTGTCTATGTATAAAATCACATACATGAATAGAGGGTGTCAGTGGAAATATGATAAGGTCTGGGCTCCTTGGATCTCCGCCTGAGCATATTATCTGCTCCACACTATATTGCACTATATATCCATCCTTTGCAGCCTCACCTTCCCTGCTCCTCCAGAGTTGATTAATTTACTGGTGACACTATTCTACAATATGTACTTTCCCTGCATATGTGTATATTTTTGTCTGACTGTAAGATACATTGAGCATGTATTATGTCAATTTGTATCCTGCATTTTACCCTGTACGATTTTAATAAAGCACGTTTTTAGTAGAAAACAAACATGTCAAAGACACAGCAAAATGCACAACTCAAAAGCGCTCGGCTCAATGCCAAAAAAAAGGCACATGAGCTATTTTTATGCATTTGCCATTCATAGGAAAGCTATTCAAGTGAGTGGGCTGACCCTAAACTGTCACCCATCATATACGGGGAAAAAGCGTGATGCATCATAGGTGTGAAAACAGCCTTGATCAACAGTGGACTACAGATTCTTTGTAAAAAGCAAATTGTTTTTACAATAGCATTCACTGCACTAGTAATAGGGTCCCTCGACGCATCCAGACATTAGCAGGCTTGTTTTATCCTCTTTTGCATTCATGACAATGTTTCAGTATTTGACCATCCAAAGCTCAGACTTTTGGTGACCACATGAGCCCATGAGATGCCAGTTATGAGAATATTATAAAGGTTTGCAATTTGTGGGAACTATGTAGTATCAAGGATAATAAAATAAATAGCTGGTCCAATTGAGAAATATAAAATCTGTCAGTGCCAACCCAATTAAGGAAAAAATATCTGTCATTTGTGTGTTATAGCATTTTTCAATTACCAGAATGACTAGGCTTTCAGGGGGCTTCCAAACAGGACACCAGCTTATTGTCAGCCACTCTTTGCTGTTAAACTTCTCTCCAGTATTTAGCTGTGTATGTTATGCTTCCACAAAGTGAGCTCAAGGTGGAACAGAAGTGTGGATAATATCTTGGAATATTTTGAGATGTTCACATTTGGCCTTCAGAACGACATGGGTCTAGAGCCTGTTGACTTAGCTTAGTTGATTTGGTGAAGTGCTGTTCATGCTGATTAACCCCATTATGTTAATCGGGAAATAATCATGAAAAAAAATGTCTTAAACAATTGGATAATTTAATTTTCACCTTATTCTTTAAGCTACAGTAAGTGAACATTCACTCTGTGCATTAACATAAATATTACTACAAAATGAACATGCTCTATTCCGTTGATAAATTATCCCTATGCTCAAGATTTGGTGTTCTGAGAACAGTAGATCACTGGCATTTGGAAGGTATTGCTGTAATTGATGTACTCCAGCTTTGCCACAATAAAAAAATGAAATCCCTGGGTAAGTCGCTGTGCACATCCTATGTATTTCTATAGCAAACATTGTATGTAGGCTAAAGAAATCATGGTATGTTATAATTATATATAATATAATAATAATACTAATAAAAACATTTTTTATTTTACTCTTGGACCAATTTTTTAAGAACATGTCTCATTCAACCAATACATCTCTGCTAACCTTTTTTCAGAATCTATGTAGGAATACAATAACGTCCTTATTTCTTGTTTCCCCCCAAATGTCTTCCTAAAGCATGCTTGACTCTGGCGTTTGTCATCACAAGCCTTTGTACTATACAAATGAAAAGCAATTTTTTTTACTTTTCTTCTATTCATGTTAGAAAAAAGCGCAAAAGATTTTTTTGTGGTACCAAAATTACCCCGCTGTTTGGAAAGCTGCAGCTGACACGCATACAGAGCCAGATAATGCTGGCATTAGACTTTGTCTGATGCTATATATTTTCTGTAACATTTTCTATTTGCCAGCTTTAGTATATGGGCTGTGAGTGTTGCCTGGTCGATAATGTATGGTAAGGAACACATGCATACAATGGTAAAAGCTCCAGCATTAAAAAAGAAAACAAAAAACATGCTGATGGAAATGCATGGTAAAGTTCCGTGCATGTTGACTTTATTTGTGCTAATGCTAATTACTACTGTAGGATGGAATTTTTATATAAATAAATGGAGCAATTTGAAAAATGTAAACGTAAATGTGTTCGTTCGTTCCTGAGCACAAGCAAAGGTACACTACAGAAATTATACATTTGTTTTTAATTTTCAAGTCCAACCTCGCTGTTCCATTTTCATAAATATTCTGTGGTTGATTTACTAAAGGCGAATAGACTTTGGACTTTGCAAGAGCATTTTTACTCTACAAGGGCATTTGCTCCAGAGCTTAGTAAATGAGGAAAAGCTCTGTTGAAGTCCATCGTCCAATCGTGTACAAGCATGGGCTTTACCATGAGCCTTGTGTATAGTTACAACCCCGGTATTTGGAAAATGTAAGGAGGACGATACATAAAATCATAAAATCAACTCGTATGTCATATTAATGTTTAACCTGAGAAATGGAAGTTGAAGATGTTTTGATACTGAAAATTGGCCCACCCTGTCAGGCAGTGCCAAGTACAATGGTGTAAAACGGAACTGGTAAAGGTTAATCACCACTGTTTATTGCAGCAACACAATGTAACCCTGGTGAGAAGTCACAGAATGGGATTACGGCTGCACGCCACTACATTTTCAGGGAGTTTATGGCAACGAAGTGCATCAATTTCTACATAAACATCATTGTTGTTATCATAAGCTAAGGATAATAGATGTGATGAAATGGCATGCCAACTTTATCAGACCTATTTAGTAAGGCGCACTGATGATTGCAAAGGGCACTAACCCACAGCAACCAAATAAATTGTAGCTTAAATGTGGTTACTTAAAGGTGTGCCACTTCCCTAACACTCTGTGTATTGCTTTATTTATGAACTGCCATAACTTCTGGATACAACTACTGTAGATTTTTTTTGTGTGCTTTTATAGCATGGTGGTGTGAGTTAAAGCCAACTGTCTAAGGCCCCTTTCACACTTGTACGACTTGTCCTACAGTTTGTGACTGCAAAGTCGCATGACAAGTCGTTCCCCATGATTTCTAATGACAACTATTCATATTAGTACGACTTCAAGTCATGCTGACTTCAAAGTAGTCCCTGCACTACTTTGGTCCGACTTTGATAAGAGTTACACAGCATTCCCTGAAGTCGCGGCAAAATCGCGCGACTTTGAAGTTGCGGTAGTGTAAAAGGGGCCTAAAGCTCCTCTCTTGGGGTTGTATTACTTAGGGATGCACTGAAATTTCGGCCGCGGAAACATAGAGAAAAGAGAAAAACGGCCGATAAGGAGCCGAAAATGGGGCGGGGCCTGGGCGGGGCTCCACCCCTGGTGCCGCCTATCACAGGGGCTTCCTATAGCTTAGAAGAGAGGAGAGTCGCTGCCGCCTGTTTGATTAGAGTGCCGGGAGCATCACAGGATTGGACAGGTGATCTGTCTATCAAAGTACCCCGACAAAGAGGAGGGGCTGTATGTGATGGCGCGCAGCGGGGAACACACAGCTATTGAAATGAAAGCTGTGATGTTCCCGGCACTCTAATCAACCAGGTGGTGGCAGCTCTCCTCTCTCTTCCTTTCACAGGCTGGCTGCACTACTGTGGACGCTGGCTGCACTACTGTGGACGCTGGCTGCACTACTGTGGACGCTGGCTGCACTACTGTGGACGCTGGCTGCACTACTGTGGACGCTGGCTGCACTACTGTGGACGCTGGCTGCACTACTGTGGACGCTGGCTATCTGCACTACTGTGGACGCTGGCTGGCTGCACTACTGGGTACGCAGGCTGCACTACTGGGGACGCTGGCTGCACTACTGGGGACGCAGGCTGCACTACTGGGGACGCTGGCTGCACTACTGGGGACGCTGGCTGCACTACTGGGGACGCTGTCTGGCTGCACTACTGGGGACGCTGTCTGGCTGCAATACTGGGGACGCTGTCTGGCTGCAATACTGGGGACGCTGTCTGGCTGCAATACTGGGGACGCTGTCTGGCTGCAATACTGGGGACGCTGTCTGGCTGCAATACTGGGGACGCTGTCTGGCTGCAATACTGGGGACGCTGTCTGGCTGCAATACTGGGGACGCTGTCTGGCTGCAATACTGGGGACGCTGTCTGGCTGCAATACTGGGGACGCTGTCTGGCTGCAATACTGGGGACGCTGTCTGGCTGCAATACTGGGGACGCTGTCTGGCTGCAATACTGGGGACGCTGTCTGGCTGCAATACTGGGGACGCTGTCTGGCTGCAATACTGGGGACGCTGTCTGGCTGCAATACTGGGGACGCTGTCTGGCTGCAATACTGGGGACGCTGTCTGGCTGCAATACTGGGGACGCTGGCTGGCTGCAATACTGGGGACGCTGGCTGGCTGCAATACTGGGGACGCTGGCTGGCTGCAATACTGGGGACACTGGCTCGCTGCAGTACTGGGGACACAGGCTGCACTACTGGGGACACTGGCTGGCTGCATCTGACGGGCACTGGTGAGGCTGCATTGATCTCTTGCACCATGTCTGCAATCTCTGACCATCTCCTGTACTATGTCTGCAGTCTCTGACCATCTCCTGTACTATGTCTGCAGTCTCTGACCATCTCCTGTACTATGTCTGCAGTCTCTGACCATCTCCTGTACTATGTCTGCAGTCTCTGACCATCTCCTGTACTATGTCTGCAGTCTCTGACCATCTCCTGTACTATGTCTGCAGTCTCTGACCATCTCCTGTGCCATGTTCCCAGTCACTGACCATCTCTTGTATAAAAATATTTTTTAAAAAATAAGTTTTGGTATCGGTCATTTTCGGTATCAGTTGCGGTTTTCGGCCTAGTGTATTTTTCATTTTCGGTATCGGTTTCGGCACCAAAAAACCCATTTGGTGCACCCCTAGTATTACTGTCTCTATCTCCATTGATGGAGTTTCTCATCATTTTCTGCCCTAATAATGGGGTGTCTTAGTGACAGAAAGTGATGTGAAGTCTATCCGATGAGGACAAGCAGCAACAAAAAAAACATTGTTTTGTACTGTGGAAAGTTTTAAACCTCTGTTAGTTTTTTTTCTAAATTGCTGTTTGTATCTTCCGCTTTCTAATCATACCTGTGAGTATTTGGAACCATGTGAGCCTGATATTCTGCAGGGGGAAATAGTGCAGGTGAGGAGCAGCCAAAACATAAAAGTGCTTTGCTTCCACGACAGCTCTGTGGGGTTTAAAGTGTAAGGCCTCTTTCACACGGGGCAGATCAGTGAAGATCCGCCCCGTGAACACACGCTGGCTCAGCGGGGATCGCTCCGCCGATCCCCGCTGAGCAGGAAGATGACAGGTGCATCGCTGCACGCTGTGCAGCGACGGACCTGTCAGAGCGCCGCTCTCCCCTATGGGGGGATCGGATGATGACGGTCCGTAGTGTCCGTCGTCATCCGATCCGATCCGATCCGAAAACGGAGGGAAAAGTAGGTTTTTCCTCCGTTACACTTTTCGGATCGGAGCGGGGTCGGATGTCAGCGGACATGTCACCGCTGACATCCGACGCTCCATAGGGATGACTGTATGTCCGTTTTTCATCCGAAAACGGATGGATGAAAAACGGACATACGGATCATCCGTGTGAAAGAGGCCTTACTCCAGTTTTGTTGAGAAAACAGAAGCATTCCCCTCTGGGTGATCTAAGTACATTGCAAGGTTTTTAACAAACTTTGTTGCAGATCTTTTGTTATTCTGAAGATATAGCTGTTTGTCTGTATACATGTAGAAATTGAATGTGAATGGGAGTGAGTTTAAAATTATCAGTCAGCTTTTGCACTTGTGAGTTCTAAAAAGGAAAGTGGCAGGGTCTGCATCCTTTTTAGACATGATTTCCATGATCTCATCATTTTTGTTGCAGTGGATAACTTATATCTTAGTGCAGACTTCTGGGAAAATCAGTAAGCCAATGACACAAGCAGGAAATGACATATCTGGGGGATGTTCTGTAAACCATTTGTGTACAGAACTCCAGGTTGCCATATTATTAATATTATTATTATAATACATGATTTATATAGTGCCAACAGTTTTAAAGGTTGCATAGAGTGATTGCACATTATCACTTTATGCATATGAATATCTGGACTTTCTTTTGTTTTGTTTTTTAATATTGAATTTATGAGTTTCACTTTTGTCACTGAATTTGTTATGCCTTGTAGTAATCCCATTTATTTTACTGTCGCAAACTGTCTGTTTTGTAACATCTTTCCTGTAAATATTTTCTTGCAAGTTTTTTTTTTCTTTTCTTTTACATAGTTACATAGTAGGTGAGATTGAAAAAAGACACAGGTCCATCAAGTCCAACCCATGTGTGTGATTATATGTCAGTATTACATTGTATATCCCTGTATGTTGTGGTCCTTCAGGTGCTTATCTAATAAACAATATTTAAAAATCACTGAGCTGAATCTCTGAAAGCTCTAAATCATAAATGAAAGAATCTCTGAGAGCTACCAAATTTTAAAACTCTGTTGCATTCCTGTCTGGGCAGGGCAGTGAGTGTCAGACGTTGCTGCAGCAGATGCTTTGAATGATGTGTGTTTTTGTTAAAGCACGTAGTGGTGGCTACCTTTTGTGTGATTCCAGCAGCAATGATTAGAGCGGACCTTCAGTCATTTTTTCATCTTTCCATCTATTATATCTTCTGCCCTTGTTTCTGCCAGTAAATACCTTATACAGCCCACTTCCTGTTTCTTCTCTGGTGATTAGCTTAGGCTTATGACGTCATGCACAGCTCTCTCTCTCACACTCTCGTGAGAGTTTGTCCGGAGGGGAGGTGAGTCATAAGAGGGCCAATGAGAGCTGCAGGGCTGGAGGTGTGTATCTGTGTAAATCCAGGAAGTGAACAGGCAGCAGCTTTAGCTGCCCACAGTTAAAATGGTTGCAGCCAGACTCTGTGGATGGGAGATTTCTGCAGCATATTTGGCAAATACGGAATCACAGTACAGGCAGTCCCCGGGTTACAAACAAGATAGGGTCTGTGTAGGTTTGTTCTTAAGTTGTTCTTAAGTTGAATTTGTTTGTAAGTCGGAACAGGTACATTTTTTAACTGTAGCTCCAGCCAAAAAAAAGATTTTTTATGTTTTTTGGATAGCATAGGGAAGGGTTAACACCCCTGTAACATTTGTTTTGCTGTCTGTGCCCCGTTCAGAAGATTTCACCTCACTTTCTGTCCCAATGACAATTAGATTTAGAAAATTTGGGGTTGTTGTGGAAACAAGGATTGTTGATAAAGCTTCAGTGAGGACATCTTTTTCCCATGATAAGTCTTATGCCGCGTACACACAAGTGGATTTTCCGTCAGAAAAAACTTGGATGGTTTTTCCGACGGAATTCCGTTCAAGCTTGTTTTGCATACACACAGCCACACAAAAGTTCTCTGAACTTTCGACCGTCAAGAACGCGGTGATGTACAACACTACGATGAGCCGACAAAATTCAAGTTCAATGCTTCCGAGCATGCGTCGAATTGTTTCCGAGCATGCGTCGAATTGTTTCCGAGCATGCGTAGGAATTTTGTGCATCAGAATTTGTACAGACAATCGCATTTTCTGATTACGAACTTTTTCTGACCGAAAAATTGAGAACATGCTCTCAATCTTTGCTGGCTGGAATTCCGCCAGCCAATGTCCAATGGAGCATACACACGGTCGCATTTTCCGACCAAAAGCTCTCATCGGTCTTTTGCTGGCCGAATTTCCGATCGTGTGTACGCGGCATTACAGGAGTGAATTTCCCTTCCTAGAGGTAGATTTCTTCTCACTTCCTGTTGTCTCCCTCCGTTTTTAAGTAGGTGTCGTTTGTAAGTCGGATGTTTGTGACCCGGGGACCACCTGTATATATAAAATAATATGCAAAGTGGTTGGAGGGAAGTTTTAGAATGGCAAAGATGTTTTTATTACAACTGCAGTTCCTCTTTTTAAGTCTCTTGTGTCAGACGAGGTCCCCCCAAAAAATGACCTTTTGCAATGCTTGAAGATTAGAATTGAGGGCCATTTCAGAATTGCTGTCTACTTTGATACTGAAATCTCGCATAACATTTTAGCTTAGAAATCTCTAAAGTGGAACTAAACTCTCCCAGTCAACACTGACTATTTAATTGTTCTGCTGATAGCATTAGTAAATAGATAGCAAAGTATATCATATTTACTTGTTTTAAATGTTTTTTTTTGTGTTTTTTTTTTACATTTCCTGAGTTACTTCTTGGTTTCCAGGCCTAGCAAATACAGTAATGTCCTACATCCCAGGAGTCTTCAGGAGGAGGGGTCTTCCCAGCGAGTAGCACCATCCTGCATGCAGGCCTGGCCTATAAATAACATGAAGTAAATCAGGGTGGATTTGATTTAAATCATCATTTTTAAAGAGCAACTGTCATCTCTGTCCCCCATTGGCTCCTCCTCTGACCCGCTGTTGACTCACCGACAGTCCCATTCACTTTAATGGGATGGATGGTGATGCGGCAGTGACACAACAAGGTGAGGGACGTGGCGGCAGCAGTGAGTGGATGCCCGCTAACAGGCGCTTCATGATGGATCTGAAATAACAGGTGCTTTTTAAATGTAAGGACTCATTCTTGCTGGCAGTGTGAAATTGTGTGAATGCATCAATACAGTGCATGTTATCTCAGCTTGCAGAGCTTGGATTTATTGAATGAGTTTACCAAAAAATGTGAATATTGCAGAATATACAGCATTATGCTACATAACTAAGCTTCATTTCATGCTGAATAAACTAAATGATTAATGCATCTTAAATAGAACATTATCTTTTACTCCAAAAGCATTTTATTAAAATAAACTCAATAAAAAAAAAAATCTGATTTAAATTAAAAAAATATATGATTATTATTTTTTTATTTTTTTTAAATCATTGCTTTTTATCCACCGTGAAGTAAATACTACATAAATCATCTGCCCTTACTCAAGATGCTGGTGGGTGTTTTTCAAAGTGATTTCTCAGCAATATAAAGCATGGATAGGTTGGTGCGTTTGCTTTGATTATTAAAAATGAATTAAAATAACATCAGTTGTGATGCTTTAATGTTTCAACTTACTGGCTTCATATTTCTAGCAGGTTTGCATAAAAGTCCCTGAGTTGAAAGTCCGGTAAAACGTAGCAGTGCCATAGACAGGAGGAGAACAGCAGATTGAATAAACTCCATCTCACCACAATTCCTGACCTTTAAAGATTTTGTTCATCGGAGGTAGTTGAGCAGAACTATTCCCAGTGGAGCGCTGCTGTCATATTTACTCCATAGCCAGTGCCTGAGAATGCCCAGGTTCCTCCTTCCCGTGCTTGCTGTAATTCTAAAAATCCCCAGTGTTGTCATTATTACAAAATACATCTTTTCCGCTAGAGGCATTTATTAAGGATAGGAAAATCCTAAAGTATTTCTGAAAATAGAGCAAGATTGGCAGCCACCTTTTGTTGCAAACTTTTACATAGCGGCAGGTTTGCAATTTCCTGAGTTGAGTTTTTCTTGCAAGTGATTTTGTTATACAGGTGGAAAGATCTCTCTCTCTTTCAGTCTCCACATGCCAAAGCTGTATAATGCATTTCTGTTTTTTTTTTTATGCTTTGTGTTTTTTTGTTAGATGCTTCTTTTAAATAATACACATATATACTGCGCTGTCTATAAAAGAAATCAAACAGAAATTGAAAAAAAAAATGAAAAAACTAAAGCAGCCAGCACAGCAGTGGATAAAGTTGCAAAAATGACAAATTGGGTGAAATGTGCAGCGCTTATGTGATCATATAAACCATAACAAATGATATGAATACAAAAAACATGAATAATAAATGATGTGCTCAATAATACTCCAAGCAGTCCTCTATTATGACATGTGATGTCTATAAACAGAGGAACTTGGATGTGTGATGTCCAAAAAAAGTCAGTAACAAACTTCAATCATGTGTGATGATAATCCTCAACCACATGTGGATATGATATAGTGACAGTCTTTAACTTCAAATATGTATGATGTAATAACAGTTAATAGTAGATCCACCACCAAAGACACCAGAAGCTGCTTACCAGAGGGATTGAACTCAAATAGGTGTACACCTAGTAAGTCAATCAAGCTTTGTGGTATAATATACCAAGGGGATCAGATGCTCTATCCAGATATGACCTCCAGATGGCCCTCCGAACAGGTGTAAGGTATGGATGGACTCAGTAGATATAGGCAGTCAGCCCCATCATTAAAAGAAAGAGGAAGGCATATAGCGTAATTCCGTATAGAAATTTTAATTCATGAAAAGCAAAGGAAATACACTTACGTGTTTAGCAGTAAAATCAAGCGTTTGTATAAAAGAAGACAGTGGTCTCAGCATATCCTTCCAACGCGTTTCGACTTAGAAGTCATCATCTGGGGGATGATTTTAAATAAGGCTTTGTATACCTTTTTTATGTTGGATCATCTGGTGCAGTGCTATGTTTAGGACTTTATTTTTCATCCAGATTCTATGCACATCACGTTTTTTGATACCTAGCTGCCAGCTGTCCCTTATTTAGAGGGGCTGTCCCTCTTTTGGGTCCACGTACTTTTGTCCTCCTTTATTCCCCAGTTGTCTCTCTATTTGTTCTGATATATAGACCTGTGTAAAAAATGCACAATTTACCCATATAGAGTTTTATGGTACCTAAAGTGTACAACATAGAAGCCTTTCAACCTCTATTCTAAATGATTACATTTGTTGTTTTTTTTGAAAAGGTGATATAAAGAAAAAGTGGTGGTGAAAAATAAAAAACACTTGTGGGTTTACCAATAACGTTTTTGTGCTTAATTCTTAAAGGGCCATGTAACTGGGATGTGGCAGGGTTATGTACTTCATCTATATATTTTGGGCTAGAAAGGGTCCCCTTTCAGAAAATTGTCATATACACTATATTACCAAAAGTATTGGGACACCTGCCTTTACAACTTTATCTCTCCTGGGAAGGCTGTTCACAAGGAATGTGTCTGTGGGAATGTTTGGCCATTCTTCCAGAAGCGCATTTGTGAGGTCAGGCACTGATGTTGGATGAGAAGGCCTGGCTCGTAGTTTCTGCTCTAATTCATCCCAAAGATATTCTATTGGGTTGAGGTCAGGACTCTGTGCAGGCCAGTCAAGTTCCTCCGCACCAAACTCGCTCATCCATGTCTTTATGGACCTTGCTTTGTGCACTGGTCCAAATCATTTGGTGGAGGGGGGATTATGGTGTGGGGATGTTTTTCAGGGTTCCAGTGAAGGAAACTCTTAGGACATCAGCATATCGAGACATTTTGGAAAATTTCATGCTCCCAAGTTTGTGGGAACAGTTTGGGGATGGCCTCTTCCTGTTCCAACATGACTGTGCACCAGTGCACAAAGCAAGGTCCATAAAGACATGGATGAGTGAATTTGGGGTGGAGTAACCTGACTGGCCTGCACAGAGTCCTGACCCCAACCCGATAGAACACCTTTGCAATGAATTAGAGCAGAGACTGAGAGCCAGGTCTTCTCATCCACATCATCCCTGACCTTCTGGAGTTCCTAGAAGAGTTGAAACTGGTATAGCTGCAAAGGGTGGGACAACTCAATATTAAACCCTACGGACAGGCATCCCAATACTTTTGGTAATATGATGTATGTTGATGTGTAAGCTTTTCCAGAATGGCAGCCTGGATCCCCAGTTGTGGAAGTACATCTTCTATAGCAGGGATATGCAATTAGCGGACCTCCAGCTGTTGCAGAACTACAAGTCCCATGAGGCATAGCAAGACTGACAGCCACAAGCATGACACCCGGAGGCAGAGGAATGATGGGACTTGTAGTTTTGCAACAGCCGGAGATCCGCTAATTGCATATCCCTGTTCTATACAGTACATGTTGTGATTCCACAGGAGTGTTTACAATGACCTAAACACTCTGCGAATGTCAAGTGAGTGGCAGGAAAGTATCTTAGGAGGAGGGAATATAAGAATGAAGGATGGTGGATAGCAATAGTAGGAGCCACACAAGTGTTTCCAACCGGCTCCGAAAAAAAACACTTTTTGCTTTTTTCAGACTACATTTACCAATGATGTCAGATCACATCCAAATTTATTAAGACTGGACATTGCAGCCCCACCTAGGACTACCCCTCTCTAACATGTCAAGCTTTTTTTGGTTGAAATGTTAGAGATGGACCAATCAGACAAGCAGGAAATAACTTTTCTGCAGGCGTTTCGTACACCATCTGCCCTTCACCTTGTAATGTTTTCTTTATCCATATGACGAGTTTTATGAAGGTTCATACAACATAAACAGTTCAGCGTTGGGCATGGCTGCTTATAGTTTCTGTTGGAAGCGCACATGCAGGTGACAATTCAAGAGAGCAATAGGGAGATAAAGACAGTTGTCGCCCTATAGTAGGTAGTGCCTGTACAATGATCTTGTGGCACATGTGCCAGGTATTGGGTTATGAAAGCTGTATATTTAATCACGGCATTTGCACCCCCTTCCTGCCCAGGCCGATTTTTAGCTTCGAGCGCTGACGCACTTTGAATGACAATTGCACAGTCGTGCAACGCTGTTTTTAAACTAAATGTTTATCATTTTGTTCACACAACTAGAGCTTTCTTTTAATGCTAGTTAATTACCACTGGGCTTTCTTTGTTTTGCTTGATTGAGATAGATGACTTTGTGGAGGCTAAATTGAAATAAATGCAAAATTGTTTTATTAATGACAAACGTTGTAAAGAATATGGCAATAAAGTAACCACATATACATTCAATACAGTAATTAGTATAGACTCCACCCACACATAACATACAAGTGTGGCATGGAAAAAAGTTTTGCATGAGTATGGTATAGTCAAAGCAGTTCAAAGGTACATAACATAGGGGAAATTTATATTATTACATATGACATAAAAACAGCACCAGCGGCAGGAGTATGGGTGTAGCAAGTATAACCAAAATGAATAAATGAATAAATGTCAGAATTATTAATCTGCTGCAGACTGAATTTCAATGTGTCCATTACAGACACAAGAAGCATCACTTGTGCCCGACGCGTTTCGTGTAGAGACACTCCTCAGGGGCAGATGCTAAAATATATCTGCAGAGTGTAAAGAAAAAAGTGGTGACATTAGTCTAATTCTAATTAATAATGTAGCAATAGGGCAGATTATCTCGTCCTAAATACTCACATAGGGTCCAAAACGGTAAAATGTTGCGGCAATGTAATCAACGTCCCAATAAAGCCTCCCCCGGGAACTGAGGTAATTGCAGCCGCGCACGGTAGGGCACACGCAACAAAACCTCCCGATGACCCAAGGCACAAATTGCTGGTGCGGGTGAAATATTGCGGTGGCCTGAGAGGGCAACCTGAAGTGATATGAGAAGGTCAAAAAAAAAAAAAAGAATGTGAAAGTGAGAATGAGTAAAAATGTGAAAGAATGAAAAAAAAAAAAAAATATATATATATATATATATATATATATATATATATATATATATATAATAAAAAAATATTAAAAATTATGAATAAATAAATATAAAGGTGAAAAAATGAATACAAATAGTGAAATAAATGGAATGTGTTTTATTTTATTTATTTTTGTTATCACTGTTGTCACCTTTCACCTTTTCACACAACATCAATAATGCTCACATAGTTCATACACTTAGTCAACCTACACCCCCCTCTTTCATATCACATTCCATTTATTTCACTATTTGTATTCATTTTTTCACCTTTATATTTATTTATTCATAATTTTTAATATTTTTTTATTATATATATATATATATATATATATATATATATATATATATATATTTTTTTTTTTTTTCATTCTTTCACATTTTTACTCATTCTCACTTTCACATTCTTTTTTTTTTTTTTTGACCTTCTCATATCACTTCAGGTTGCCCTCTCAGGCCACCGCAATATTTCACCCGCACCAGCAATTTGTGCCTTGGGTCATCGGGAGGTTTTGTTGCGTGTGCCCTACCGTGCGCGGCTGCAATTACCTCAGTTCCCGGGGGAGGCTTTATTGGGACGTTGATTACATTGCCGCAACATTTTACCGTTTTGGACCCTATGTGAGTATTTAGGACGAGATAATCTGCCCTATTGCTACATTATTAATTAGAATTAGACTAATGTCACCACTTTTTTCTTTACACTCTGCAGATATATTTTAGCATCTGCCCCTGAGGAGTGTCTCTACACGAAACGCGTCGGGCACAAGTGATGCTTCTTGTGTCTGTAATGGACACATTGAAATTCAGTCTGCAGCAGATTAATAATTCTGACATTTATTCATTTATTCATTTTGGTTATACTTGCTACACCCATACTCCTGCCGCTGGTGCTGTTTTTATGTCATATGTAATAATATAAATTTCCCCTATGTTATGTACCTTTGAACTGCTTTGACTATACCATACTCATGCAAAACTTTTTTCCATGCCACACTTGTATGTTATGTGTGGGTGGAGTCTATACTAATTACTGTATTGAATGTATATGTGGTTACTTTATTGCCATATTCTTTACAACGTTTGTCATTAATAAAACAATTTTGCATTTATTTCAATTTAGCCTCCACAAAGTCATCTATCTCAATCAAAGTCCCACTTTCCCTTCTCTTTTTGCACTTAGCATAGGGATGGAGGCACACCGCATATGTGCCTCAATTAAAGTCCCAATTTTTCCCCCCCCTTTCTATTCGTTTTGAACAGGGATGGAGATTTGATGACTGGGTTGGTAGTGTTCCCCTACTACCCCAGTGTGAGGTTTGTAAATTCCGGGTGGTTATGCCACCATACCCGGTTTTTACACACTCAGGGTACATTAATTTTGTATCCATGTAGTTCTACAGTGCCGTTGCGCCAGTTCATTTGGGGTATGTTGCGGTTGTGGTGATCTCCGGTTCCTTGTTTGTCCTCTACCCGGGAGCTGCGATGCTCTCTATGTGCCTCCCCCTCCCCCCTCTCCGCCCACCGGGGGGCGGGGAGTGTTACGGGGTAGCGGGCGGATGCCTACAGAGCATCGGCGCCACGCACCCTGCCCTGTGTATGTGGCGTCATGATTGGGGCCAACGCACAGGGCACGTGATTTCCATCCCAGCTGTTCTGGCAGTGAATATGGGCTTCTGTGGAGGGCGGTGCTCACCGCCCTCTCCGGAGCCCCTTCCTGCCTATCACACGCCAGCGTGACGCTGGTAAGAGCCGGCGTGCACGTGTGCGGGGTACATATAAGCTGCCTCCCCTGTCACACTCTTGCTGATACACCTCCGAGTCATCACATTGCATTCAACACTTCCCTTTGTTTTTAGCCCTGCTCCAACACGTAAGTCACTTCCTAGGTCATCCACAATTGTCTGTCACCATGTTTTATTTTATTTATTTTTGTTATCACTGTTGTCACCTTTCACCTTTTCACACAACATCAATAATGCTCACATAGTTCATACACTTAGTCAACCTACACCCCCCTCTTTTATATCACATTCCATTTATTTCACTATTTGTATTCATTTTTTCACCTTTATATTTATTTATTCATAATTTTTAATATTTTTTTATTATATATATATATATATATATATATATATATATATATATATATATATATATTTTTTTTTTTTTTTTTTTTTTTTCATTCTTTCACATTTTTACTCATTCTCACTTTCACATTCTTTTTTTTTTTTTTTTTTGACCTTCTCATATCACTTCAGGTTGCCCTCTCAGGCCACCGCAATATTTCACCCGCACCAGCAATTTGTGCCTTGGGTCATCGGGAGGTTTTGTTGCGTGTGCCCTACCGTGCGCGGCTGCAATTACCTCAGTTCCCGGGGGAGGCTTTATTGGGACGTTTGATTACATTGCCGCAACATTTTACCGTTTTGGACCCTATGTGAGTATTTAGGACGAGATAATCTGCCCTATTGCTACATTATTAATTAGAATTAGACTAATGTCACCACTTTTTTCTTTACACTCTGCAGATATATTTTAGCATCTGCCCCTGAGGAGTGTCTCTACACGAAACGCGTCGGGCACAAGTGATGCTTCTTGTGTCTGTAATGGACACATTGAAATTCAGTCTGCAGCAGATTAATAATTCTGACATTTATTCATTTATTCATTTTGGTTATACTTGCTACACCCATACTCCTGCCGCTGGTGCTGTTTTTATGTCATATGTAATAATATAAATTTCCCCTATGTTATGTACCTTTGAACTGCTTTGACTATACCATACTCATGCAAAACTTTTTTCCATGCCACACTTGTATGTTATGTGTGGGTGGAGTCTATACTAATTACTGTATTGAATGTATATGTGGTTACTTTATTGCCATATTCTTTACAACGTTTGTCATTAATAAAACAATTTTGCATTTATTTCAATTTAGCCTCCACAAAGTCATCTATCTCAATCAAAGTCCCACTTTCCCTTCTCTTTTTGCACTTAGCATAGGGATGGAGGCACACCGCATATGTGCCTCAATTAAAGTCCCAATTTTTCCCCCCCCTTTCTATTCTTTGTTTTGCTTAAACAAAAAAAAGACTGAAAATTTTGGAAAAAAGTGTTTTTCTTTGTTTCAGTTAGAAAATTTTGCAAATAAATAATTGTTCTTCATAAATTTAGACTGAAAATTACTATTAAAATTACATTCACATGTTAACAAAATGAAATGAGTTTGTTGATTTGGTTTACATGTACTTTAACATGAAGTTTTTGATTTTTTTTTTTTGTCTGTTGATGTTTAACCACTTGCCGACCAGCCGCCATTTCACGGCGGCAGGTCGGCACGATCCCACAAACTGTCGTAGCTATACGTTGGCTCGTGGGATTGGGATAGCAGGCACGCACGTGTGCTGCACAGCGGGGGGGTGCCGATGCTCATGGCCGATGGTCGCGATGACCGCCAGCGTGACAGATTGTGAGCTCCTATTAGCTAGGAACCACGATCCGTCACTTCCTCTAGGTCAGTCCCTCCCCCTACAGTTAGAAACACACACAGGGAACACAGTTAACCCCTTGAACGCCCCCTAGTGTTATCCCCTTCCCTGCCAGTGACATTTTTACAGTAATCAGTGCATTTTTATAGCACTGATCACTGTATAAGTGCCAATAGTCCCAAAAATGTGTCAAAAGTGTCTGATGTGTCCGCCATAATGTAGCAGTCCCAATAAAAATTGCAGATCACCGCCATTACTAGTAAAAAAAAAAATTATAAAAATGCTGTAAATCTATCCCCTATTTTGTAGACGCTATGACTTTTGTGCAGACCGATCAATATACACTTATTGCGATTTTTTTTTTTTTTTTTTTTACCAAAAATATGTAGAAGAATACATAGCCTAAACTGAGAAAAAAATTTTTTTTTTTTTTTAAAAAATGGGGATGTTTATTATAGCAGTACAAAATATTGTATTTTTTTCAAAATTGTCACTGTCTTTTTGTTTATAGCGCAAAAAATATAAACCGCAGAGGCGATCAAATACCACCAAAAGAAAGCTCTATTTGTGGGGGAAAAAGACGTCAATTTTGTTCGGGTGCAACGTCGCACGACCGCGCAATTGTCAAGTAAAGCGACGCAGTGCCGAATCGCAAAACACAGCCCTGTCATTCAGCAGCCAAATCGTCCGGGGCTGAAGTGGTTAAGGGGTGCCATATATGATTTATCAGAGTTTATTGGAATTTTCTATCCAGCTACACGGTATTTTTTGAGGTGCAGTTTTATCCCTCTTCCTATTGTGCTCAGCTGACAGAAAGCTAAATTGGCCAGATGTCAGTTGAGGCAAGCAAGGACAGAAAGGAACATGTATTGTGAACTGCTTCAGTAAGTGATCATCAAGGAACAAACCAGACTGAAGAAATGAGAAATGACATGCTTCTACCCTGTGATCACCATCAGGAGACTGTGATCAAATAAAAAGAAAACACTGCTTTTTTTAATGAAGATCTGTTTTCCTGGCCATTTTTGGCATAAAGCATTTAGAAGCAGACATCTGCAATACTGTATTTCATTGCATTTTGCATTTAATTATGTATTTAATCAAAGGCTTTTCATATCAACTCTGATAATCTACACAAGAACATTGAAGAATTATTTAAAGGGTTAATCTATAAAAGGAAACTAACTTTTCTTGTTCAAGTATTTTATTGGAAACTAAGTTTTCTGCTGAGGAGTCATTATGTATGTTTTTAAACATTATGGTTGGTCCTTTCAGACGTGGGCTTAAAAGCGATGAAGTTTTTGTTTGCCAAATGCAATGTATAGGGGAAATAACCTCTCGGTCTAGGTGGCAGAGTGTTCTCTATTGATGCACATAATGCATAATCCTGTAGATAAGAATATCAAGGATCAAACTGAATGTGACGTTTTATGGCTTTTAGAAAATGGACCAGATGGTCGTTATCTTTTGTCGTGTTCAATATAGAGCAATTATTTGTGCCAAATTATGGCGTGGCTCCGCAGGTTAGTTCCTTTATCCACTAGCCTTTTTACCTTGAATAAATGTTACCCTGGTCTGCATGAGTACATACTGCATACAAGAGTTCCTATTGTGTTTTCCCCCTTTGCTAAATTACAACTTCTAAATACTGATTTCTGCTGCAGAGAAACAGTTTGTCTAGTGTGTTCACAGCACAGCGAAGCAGCGTGAATGAAGCATAATGCGATAAACAAATTACTGAACTCCTAATGGAAAAAGATGCTTAAATCTTCACGTAGGTCTTTTTGTACCCACAGGCCTAATGTTTGCTGGAAGTTGTATTTTCTTGCATAAAGAACAATGCCACTAAGCAACATTTACATATAAACTGACCTCATAACATAATCCTAATGTAATTTTCCCTTCAGTACTTCATGTGTTAGCCGTTATATTCAAATCATAGGAACATGTAAGGTGACAGCATGGCATCATCTAATTCCCATTGGTCTTACATTAAAGTGGTAGGAAACTGCAAAAAAAAAAAAGGTCCCCTGCAGGTAATGTCACAGCGTGCTAGTATGCATTGCATACTAGCATATCATGAGAGACTTGCCTTCAAATGAAGCCCTCCTGCCACCGCTGACATGGCTTCCATCTTCACCTGGTCTTCCTTCTGGGTTTGTGGCCACATATCGTCCATTGAGAGCACGGTGCACGGCTGCTACTATACTAAGTATCTCCTAAACAGTGCACATATAGGAGATTATTATTATTAAGGTACTTATATAGTGCCATCAATTTATGCAGCACTTTACATATACATTATACATTCATGTTGGTCCCTACCCTCAAGGAGCTTACAATCTAAGGTCCCTAACTCACATTCATATACTAGGGCCAATTTATACAGAAGTCAATTAACCTATCAGCGTGTCTTTAGAGTGTGGGAAGAAACCGGAGTACCCAGAGGAAACCCACGCAGGCACAGGGAGAACATGCAAACTCCAGGCATTTGGTGTTGTGGTTGGGATTTGAACCAGCAACCCTTTTTACTGCTAGGTGAGAGTGCTACCCACTACACCACTGTGAGATATTTACTATACATACAGGTAAGCCTTATTATAGACTTACCTGTAGGTATAAATACAAAAGCAGAGTTTACTACCTCTTTAAAGTGTTTCTAAACCCAGGACCCTGCATTCACTATATATGGTCTCCCACAGTACACAGAACAAAGAAATGCAATAGTTTTAGTAAATATAAACTGCTAAATACCCTTTCTCATCAGCGGTATATGGCAGTCTTGTGACTTCTATCCGTGGTAAGTTAAAGCTTGTAGGAGGATTGTAGGAGGAGGCTGCAAGACCCCTGACTCTGTCTGTCTGGTCAGTGGCCCCGTGCTGATCACATTCACTCTCCCAAGAAAAAGAAAAAAAACTCTAGCAATACACACCAAACTGACCATGTGACTCCAAAAGCTCTGTCTTGTCAGGAAGTGGATTGGGGATTGTAGAAGAATGGGAGAATTCAAGAAGACAGGGTCAAACAGCCTTTTTACACAATGCAGAGGATTAACCCCTTAGGTTCCACAGTGAGTATAACAAGCATGCTTTACTGCATATATAGACTCATTTTACTGTTGTGGGTTTAGTAGCACTTTAATATCAGAAAGCGAAGTTCATTCTGGTCAATGTATGCAGTGTGGATATGCAAAATTGTTTGCGTGACTTTAGCATACTCCTCCATACAGTCTTGAATGGCCTTCCATTCCTCCTTGTGCCTGTCTACCAATTCCGACAAATATTAATTTATCGTGTTCACTCTGTGCAGTAGATTCATGTTGCTAGTAATATTCTGTAATACTTGGAATTTTCTCTATGAGTAAAAAACAGTATGTAAGATAAATAGAAAATCAAAGGGGAAAGTGAACCCCCTGAAAGGGAAGTCATAGGAATTTTTATTGCACAGTTAGTAATAACAAAAATACAAAAACTAGGTACCTACCGCCAACACCTTGACTAATATTAAAATGACACAACGTTGTGTATTTAAAAGCAGCTGCGTCAAGTCATACATCAAGCAAACACCATATACACCCAAATGAGTCTAAATACAGGGTACAGAAGGTGGCGGTTAAATAGGCACGTTAATTCTGGTGACAAACATCTTCAGAAAACATATATATTCCACCACTCTTGACCATCAAGCCCCCATCTGGAGGATAAAGGGGTGTGAAATTGAAAAAAACACACACTTGGGAATTAGACCTATGAAGCCGATACCGATGGGTTAATTGAGTTTGACCGAAATCCTACTGGTGATATACACTATAAAGGGCGGCATATAGCCACTGGTAGTCAATGATTTCAGATCTTCAGATCAGGCCGCGTTAACAAAAATAATCCAATAGGTGAATTACTTGAATAGGACAGTGGGTGAAAGTTATCTGCGGGTCAGGACAGAAAGTACTTGTGCAGTAGTTTAGACAAAGGACCAATGGTCCACTCACCCGATCGTATAGGCAAGAGTCTTTGATGTCTGACGGGGTCCCAGATGTCTCTGTGAGAGTCCGTCTATAGGGGAATCTTGCACTGTACAGATCCAATCATCCAAGGTCCTCGATTGTCGCACAGAAATCCAGAGAGCATTACAGTATGAGGCCACTGATAGCGCTGTAGCATTGAAAAAGCCGTCTAGGCACACCATCCAGATTCCTCACATAAAGATGGCTCCCACTGTCCTCATGGTGTATAGTGCGCTTGCACTGACGTAACGCGGTGCGTCATCCATGACGTATAAAACGTCACTGCCGTGGTGTCGTTGCTGACATGTTTCACCCAATCAGGTAGGTTTTATCAAGGATGGGAGTGTTCAATAGTAGTCGTCTATTTATGCAGTTTTCTCACAAGACAAAGTTAATTGATAGCTGCAATTTCCTAAAACGTCCACTAGGTGTCAACCTCACAATCAAACACCACACATACATTCTGCTACTAGCCAAATGGGCTCTAATAGAGGAATATCAAAACAAGCAGATTACTTTGGCAATACTAAAAGGGATCAAGGCACAGAGGGATTACAGAGCAAATATTGAAAAGGTAAAAGCAATAATATGACAGTCAGAAAACTGAATACTAGATATAGATAGCCCTGTCAGTAATCAAAGGAGACAGATTATGTCCTCCAACACCGGTTTTATATCCCTAACATGTATAGTGGATTCTAGCCCCAGTTAGCATATCCTCTCTTTTTCTTCTTATCCTCCTCATTCTTTGAATTCTTGATACTTCTTAGGTGATCACCGTTGTGAATTCGGAGTTGTCTCTTGGTTTTTCCTATATAGTACTTTTTACATAGACACTGCAGCATATAAATCACTCTGGAGGTCGCACAATTGATGACTATTTTAATTTGGTACACCACACTCCGATTCGCATCTTGCAGTCTTTCAACAAATCTACACATTTGGCAATGCCCGCATGCATACATGCCCTTAAGAGGGGGCAGATCAGTTAGCCAGTTTGTGGCCCTTACCCTAGTATATTCAGAGTGGATTAGGGTATCCTTAAGATTATGGGCCATTCTAGCAACCAGTTGGAGACGAGAACCCACAATCTCAGCTAGTGCAGGTGATTTAGTTAAAATTCCCCAATGTTTTTGGCGTACACTTCTCACTTCCCATTGGGCCCCATAGGTAGTGCTTATCCTTAAAGGGGGTTCTTTACATATGTTTTTTTTGGATTTCCTGCTTCTTAGCCAGAAGGTCCCTCCTGTCTTTTATCCAGGCCTTTCTCCGTATGTAAAATACTTGACTCCATGTAGCCTGCTATGCGCCCTTTCTGGCATGTGAAGCACCAGCTATAGCTTCCCATCCTCAAACACCACAGGTAGCTGGCACTTGTCCTTCATATCTTACATATGTACAAAATGTGATGCTTTGCTCAGTTGAGTTGCTAGCATGAGTTTTTCCTGCCTATCAACAGGTCAAGAGTGATAAGCAAAAACAGATTCTTAAAGTGATTGGAAAGTCTATTTTTTTATTTTATTTAAACTTAACAAACCTGTTACACTTACCTGCCCTGTGTAGTGGTGTTGCACAGAGCAGCCCAGATCCTCCCCTTCTCGAGTCCCTCTTCTGTGCTCCTGGCCCCTCCCTTCTGTTGCGTGCCCCCACGGCAACCAGCTTGCTATGGGGGCACCCGAGCCGAGCCACAGCTCCCTGTGTCCTTTCAGACACCCCTTTCTCTCCTTATTGGCTGACTAACTTTGATTGACAGCATCGGGAGCCAATGGCGTTGTGCTGCTGTCTCAGCCACTGAGGAGGAGAGTCCCGAGCAGCTGAGACACTGCAGCAACATCGCTTGATCTAGATGATCTAGATGAGGGGGTGCTGCACACAGAAGGTTTTTATCTTAATGCATAGAATGCATTAAGATAAAAAAACCTTCTGACTTTACAACCACTTTAAGGTAGAACTTAAAGCGGAGTTCCGGCCACAGTTTTTTTTTTTTTTTTTTTTTTCCAGGCATCCAATCCTAATGCATTAATAACACAAATAACGTTTTATATATGTTTGCTAGTATAAGTAGTAAATCCTCTTCTGGGCATTGCCATGATAATTGTGGGCATGTGAAGTCCAATTGCAACCTCTTCCTGGTTTACCGATGGAGAGGTGCATGCTGGGTAACCAGCATGCACCTCTCAATATCACGCATGTGCGATGCTCAGGCGGCCGCATCGCCGATTGTTTAGAAAGTTGCCATAACAATGGGCTGCAACTGAAGAAGGTCCTGTCCCGTTGTTATGGCAACCGCCTTAAATGGCGTCATTTCCTGTCGGGAAATAACACGATGTTTGCACACAGTACTGCCCACTGACTCCTGTGAAATGATGGTTCACATTTCCCAGGCGCACAGGCAAGAGAGGAAGTGATGCGGAGCTCCGCTGACCCAGAAGTGGCAGATTAGGAGCCACTACATAGCAACAGGGCATTTCTGGTGAGTAAAAAAATGTTTTTACTCCCCAAATGTTTATTAATACTATGAAAGGACTATGTAAAAATATGTAAAAATGTTTTTTCTGGGTGGAACTCCACTTTAAGTAGGTTTTGGGGGTGATTTTTGCTTTAATATTTGCCTTAATATGCCTATGTGCGACTATGGTGGACTTATCTTTGTCCTTTTCCAGCAATGCAAGGTTCATGTTCCCCATGTTACTCCCATCTTCTCCTGGATCTGATGTCCTCCTCCTACTTTGGCCATTGCAGGCTGGAGAAACATTGTTCTGGCACAGGGATCCCACTCTTCCCATCTTTCAGATGCTGAGATTGTACCCTGCTCTGCACATTCATAACAGGTAGTGTACAAAAGAATTGGAAGGCAGGTACAGATGTGTATTGGCAGAAGAGGTAGACAAAGGCTCTATTACCGAACAACTCTACTAGCCAGCATTTTTTTAAAAATTTAGTTCACCTTTAACAATGTATTCAGAGTTGTTAAAGGTAGAAGACATTGCCATGGGGGTTTGAATTGAGCCTTAACAGATCATTCAAATGCTCACTTGCCACACAGAGGCAGCAGTCTTCACTTTTGCAAGTTTATCTTCAATGTTATCTGATAGAATTCCGCTCTGCAAATGTCTACTAGGAGCAAAGAGAAGCCAGCTGAGCCCACTCAGTGGCAGCTGTTGAGGGATTCAGGTTGTCTTCTGAGAGTCCACCTCGATCTCAAAAGGGTCAACTATAGAATGAATGATGTTACCCCATCATCTTTATTTTGGACACAATGTGTGAAAGTATGATCAAGTTTAGTGTCTTCTTGGCTGTCTGTTGCCGGTTTTACAGAAGGTCATGGAGCATGAGGGAGTGAAGGATGAAAAAGGTTGATTTCCCTGATGTTTATATGGAAATATTGGTGTAACTAATGCTGCATCCAGCAGATTAAGATGACCAACATCTAACAGATGTGCCAGTCATGGCTATAATAATAATAATGACCATGAATATGATGGAATCTAATAGGGGATTAAGTGTATCCTCAATAATATACAAATGGACGACTATTGGACGGCCACAATTACAGCCTCACTGCAAAAGAAAAATAGGGAATTTCTTAGGGAAGCTAAACTAAGACTTTATCAATCTGCATCCAACTTATAGAAGACACACAATCTACACAATCTTATGTTACATGTATTGCATTTTCGTTGAAAATAATGGTATATCAATATGCAGCGCTTACTTAACCACTTGCCTACTAGACACTTTTACCTCCTTCCTGCCCAGGCCAATTTTTACCTTTCAGCACTGTCAAACTTTTGAATGACAATTGCGTGGTCATGCATCACTCAACCCAACGTGGTCATGCATCATATGACGCCCTCCAAGAACTGGCTGACTGCGCTGTACCCATCATTTGGCTATAGTGCGGTCAGTAAGTGGTTAAACATAAAAACAGATATAAATAAAAGTCCTAAACAGTATAGAAAATGTCCATAAAATTTCATTTAAATCCTAAGGAAAGTCCCAAGACCAACTTCAGTGCATGAAAGATGATCCTACATAGCACCACATTCTGTAAATGAATCCACTTACCGAACAGCGTTGACCCTCAAATGATGGAGTGTTCAATTGCGCCTTTAAGATGACTCCGTCAAGGATTCAACACCATCTAGCTTGAAATCTACTGGGACTATTCCTTTTTGCTCTGAGGTATCCCCAATGTAATGGATGACTTTGCTCAAAAACCATAGGAGTTCGCCAGGACCAGCACACCATCAATATGTCATACAGGTGCACAATACTTCAGAGCATGCAGAGAATGACCTTGCAAGAGTATAAACAAATCTCCATAGCTTAGTATTCAATAAAACATTTTTATTATAGGACTAATGCAATCACAATATACAAACATAAAAAGCACTTTTACTCATCCAACAAAATGGCCGTGGTGTCCAGCATGATGACGTCACAAGTCTCGCCCAAGCATGGGTAGTGTACTTTTGTTTTACATTGAAAACATGGGGCTGCCAGCACACGGAAATTTTCTAAATATCGGACATGCCACTATGGTGTGTTGAAGCATGTTGCAACCCCTGTGCACTATCTTAGTGTGTTGTTTTGCTATTCAAAATAAATGGCACCGCAACACATCAACGTGGGTAGTGTATTCTATGCATTGAGGTAATTTGCTTGTTTCCACAATGTATAGATGAAAAGATGATTGGAAAACGCATGTCAAATACAGATGTAGGCTGGGTATAGATGGGTTGAACGGTCCCCCATCCACACAAGCGAGGTGGATGAAGGAATCCTCTTCGCTGTGCTATTGTATTCTGCACTGGTCAGCACTGCAGCCTGCTGATTTGAGAAGCGTTTTTTCCAACAATCCTGTTCGACAGAAGTCAATCGTTAGATCGACTTCTGTCGAGTGGGAATGGACGTAGTAGATGTATGGAAATTCAGCTGGTTTCTGCTGAACTGGCCAAATTATAATTTATCTATGGCCAGCCTAAAGATATTATTAGTAGAGCTATTGTGCTTTAGAGGTACAGGATTTTTTTTCCCCAACTAGATCCCAGTTTTAATATAGTTGTATAGCTATAGTATGTATCAACCCACAAAATAAAACAGGTTTTAGTACTCTGGCTGCATTAAATTGCAAAATGCTAATTCCTGAATTTCTGATTGCCTCCTCTGATTGAGGCATGTCATATATATATGTTTTTTTTCTTTAGGAAGTACTATGTAATTACTGTTTCATTTGTTGTGAAATTGCATTTTAACGGCAAAAAAATAACTTCATGTCATACAAAGTCTGGCATTTTCTTATCTGCTCCGAAACATTTTTGCACGACAGTATTTACTTATTATTAATTTATTTACTGCTTCTATTAATAGCGGCGGTACAGATTTGCCAGGCTTTCAGCTGAACTGCATTCAGAGGTTTCCTGCCATTGATTGTAATGTGAATGTGTCTGGGAATGAAATTCAATTATATGTAGCTGATTGGCCACCGTCACTGTCCTGATTGATGATGATAAATAGATTACCTAGGGCACTAGACAGCCAATACCATTGCTCATGTCATATTTCATAATAGGAATGTAAACATGGCACTAATTGCTTGTCAGGGACACAAATGTATCAGACACTTCAGTCACGTTCCAGTGAGGAGGCTGGCATTTTTAATTTAAACATTTAGACCTGCATGTAATGCTGACTGGTGTAAATATATATTTAGGGTTCTGTCATTTGAATATAAAATGTGTATCTGTTTAGTTGAGAGGCATACATGTACATGTTGGCTGTCATGTTTGCTCATACCCAATGCATTTTTCTTGCTTATTAAGGCCTCGTTATCACAGGTGTACTAAAGCATACGCTTGTGCAAGGGCCATGTTTGACTGCACAGGGAGGAACGGGTGTTCTGTACATCCCCATGCAGGAAATCCTATTCTTGTCAATTGGGATACAGCAGCTGCTCCCAGTTTGACATCCATGCTTGTGCATGGCCTTGAATGCAAACAGTGTGTCCCCCAATTGACTTGTGTGCCAACTGATATGAACAGGACTTCTTGCACAGGGATGTTCGGAACACCTGAGCACCCCTGTGTGAGCAAACACAGCCTTCACAGGGCGTACCCTATAGTACGTTTGCGTCAATGAGACTTAACGCAGCACAGTGCTTGCACTTTAGTGCACCTCTTAGGATATGTGTAGCCAACTGAATGAATATGAAGAGTCCGCTAAGCTCCTGTGTACACCTATGTTTTATGTGTGCTAAAACAAAGGATCACAGTGCACTAAAAGAGCATGAAAAAAGTTAAAATTCTAGCCTATAAAGCTGTTTTAGAGCGCCGATTCCTAAAAGTAGTTCATGCACTAATTTTGGCAACTTCGAGGGCGATTTTCAATAGACATCTGTGCAGGAACCCGCACAAATCTGAAATTGCTCCTGAAGTCAGACTGAAATGCGGGTTTGAAATCGTGAGAGTTCAGCTGAACGTGCATGATTTCAAACCCACCTTCAGTGTGAACCCAGGCTTACTGGCACCTGAGCTCTTGCAGGTGGTAGTGTATAGATGCAGGTCCAGTGGGGCACTATGTCCCCCAATAACCCTGGAGAAAAAGAAGTTAAAACCAGTATTTAAAAATATGTTTTTGATTATAGTAGCCTATCAGGATGTTTGTTGCAGAAATGCAGCTTTGCAGCCTAAAGCTCATTGGTTGCTGTAACCAAATAAAACTGGAAAATGCCACCACTAGTAATTAACTAATTTATACCAGTGTTGTACAGGCCACACATGAAAAATAATAATGCCTCCATTAAGACCACACTAGGACAAATAATCATAACAAAAAGAGTGAATAGCATAAATATTGTAAACTCAAAGCTGAACTTTTTGAGGAAAAAAAAAAGGAATTCGGCCATTTTCTAAAAAGTACTGGCTTACTATGGGTTAAGTCCAACGAGGAGCATACCACCTTGTAGATTTATGTCTTTTATTTTCAACTGACAACCTTAGTGAGTGCTGGAAGTACAGCTATCACTATACTCCTGGTTCCCTGCCAGGAGAGATGTTGCTTTCTCACATGGTCGCAGCTCTACCCACCCGTCCCCTCCACTGTCCAGTCCTAGAAGGCTTTGTAACTTGAAAATGGGTTTGCATTATGTAAATCACTCTTGTGATTGGGCAGGAGGAGGGTAAGGGCAGGCAAAGCGGCTACATAAGACTGCAGCCACAGGGGCTGAGATCAGAAGGTCCAGCGGTGGAAGTATAGCAATACCTATGCTTCTGGCACTCAGTAAAAATGTACATTGCACCTTATTGGACTTAACCCATAGTAATCACATTCTACGAAGTGGCTGAATTGTTGGAGTTCACCTTTAGTTCATTCATATCTACTAAGTAGTCTTTGAATAATAAAATGCTCCCTAAATAGAATTTTGAAAGGAAAATTAAGGTGTATGTAAACCTAACAAAGAACTTTTTTTTATTTGGTCCCTTTTGGATTAACCAATTGAGCTTCAGAAGTTTTTACCCCCTTCCTGACCAGGCCATTTTTTGCTATTTTAACTGTAAATTGCGCGGTCATGCAACACTGTACCCAAATGAAATTCATATTATTTTTTTGGTCCACCATGTGATTACTGTGGGCCAATCACAGATCACAACAGTAAGCCAGCTGTTGACAGGTTGTTTACATTGTTATCACGTGATCGCTATGACCAATCATAGTGATCACGTGGTACCTGGTTATCCATTACTGATAACAGGACACAGTGGTCACAGGAGGGGCGCGCAGTGTACTCTTAAACTGCAGCAGGCTTAATCATGTATAAAAACATGACTGAGCCTGCCTGTACTGTCCCGTCGCAGTAAATGTACTGTGGCGGGGTGGTAAGTGGTTAAATATGTCATTTAAAGTGTTTTTTTTTTCATCTGTTTGATAAGTTTATTAAAAAAAAAACCTGTTGATCTTAAAGCAGAACTCAGGGATTTTCAAAAAATCCCCCATTAGTACACCCCCCCCCACACACAAAACACTAAACAATTATTACATTTGTGTAATTTCTTACCGTTTTTAAGAGATATGTCTGATTTAATTTTCAGGCAGTCAGCTCTGTGATTCAAAAAATGCATCATCTTTTCTGGCAGGATCTTTTAGAACAGTGCCCATCAGTGCAGTGACACCAGTGCCTTATCGGTGACCATCAGTGCAGTGACACCAGTGCCTTATCTAGAACTCCCTGCTCTCTTTCAAAGGACTACAAGGGGGCGTGTCAGACCGCTGGCTGAGGTTACTGGAGAGATAGCAGCCAGCGGTCTTACAAACAGGAAATCATCAGGCAATAATATTTTTTTACCAGGCTAGTGCAGAGGAACTACAGAGCTCAGAAGAACATGGCTGACATAGTTGGTGAAGGTAGCAATGAGAACATGGAAAAAAGATTTTGGCCGGAGTTCTGCTTTAACAGAAATCTGGTGAGCTGATAACTTCCTGTGCTCTTGCCTGTGCTTTTATCAGTTACATTGTTTTCAGCTATGTCTGAGGACTACAGTATCACATGTGTTATGGGAAATAGGAGAGGGGTGGTTATCTGTAGTTCTGTATTGTTTTTGGCATCCTGATAGGGATAGGGGACAGAAGGGTGGGTGAGCGTTGTCATTCTAGGACTAGAAATGTGAAAAAGGGGAAAAAGAGCCTGAGAAAAGAAAACAAATGCATCTATTTCACCTATGACTGATATGCTGAAATATATTAAATGTTTGTTTTTGGGGTTATATTTGCTTTAAAGTAGTTCTAAAGCCTAAACATTTTTTATCTTAAAGGAGTTGTAAAGGCAGAAGTTTTTTTTATCTTAATGCATTCTATGCATTAATGGCATATTATGGCATAAATGGGCATACCTGTACATCCCCTTTAATTGGCGGGGCTAGTGGGCATGCGCCCGCCGCATACAGCGTGACCGTGGGTCCTGCGGACTCTATATCCACCGGTGTCCTGTTATCGTGTCACAGAGCCACAGAATGGGGAGATGCCTGTGTAAACAAGGCATTTCCCCGTTCTGCCTAGTGACGTGACAGGGAGCTACTGCTCCCTGTCACTGGGAGCAGTGATCGCTGTCATGTCAGTGGTAGTCCACCCCCCCACAGTTTGATTCACTCCCTAGGACACACTTAACCCCTTCATCGCCCCCTAGTGTTTAAATCCTTCCCTGCCAGTGTCATTTACACAGTAATCGGTGCATTTTTATAGCACTGATCTCTGTATAAATGACAATGGTCCCAAAATAGTGTCAAAAGTGTCTGATGTGTCCACCATAATGTCGCAGTCATGATAAAAATCACAGGTCCCCGCCATTACTAATAAAAATGCCATAAATCTATCCCCTATTTTGTAGACGCTATAACTTTTGCGCAAACCAATCAATATACGCTTATTGTGATTTTTTAAACAAAAATATGTAGAAGAATACATATTGGCCTAAACCGAGGAAAAAATTGTTTTTTTTTTTTTAAATATATTTTTTAGGGATATTTATTATAGCAAAAAGTAAAAAATATAGCTTTTTTTCAAAATTGACGCTCAGGGTGCATTAAATACCACCAAAAGAAAGCTCTATTTGTGGGGAAAAAAAAGGACAGCATTTTTGTTTTCGTGTAACGTCGCAAGGCCGCGCAATTGTCAGTTAAAGCATCTCCGTGCCGAATCGCAAAAAGTGCTCTGGTCAGGAAGGGGGTAAAATCTTCCGGGTCTGAAGCTGTTAAGCATCATTTGATTCGGCGATTTGGGGGGGGGGGGGGGGCGTGAGTCCAGCTGTATGTGTCAATGGATGCAGCAGCGGGAATTGGGAGTGAGCACGCACGAGAGGCAGAGGAGGAGGGGCCAGGAGCACTGGAGACCCGAGAAGAGGAGGTTCGCGGCCGCTCTGTGCAATTTCATTGCACAGAGCAGGTAAGTATAGACATGTTGTTTTGTTTTTATTTTTTTTTTAATGTCTACCTTTACAATCGCTTTAAAGTTAAAAACGTATTACTAGCCATGGAGAATAGACATAGCGTTTTTCTCTTTTTAAAACAGTTCCAATGTTATCTGAATATGGCATAAATCCATAATATTAGTGCTGTTTTGGCTGAAAGTGAAATTTGCTGAAGTGAGCTGTTGCTACCATGTTTCCCCGAAAATTAGACCTACTGTGATTTTCCAAGATGGCTGCAATATAAGCCCTACCCCAAAATTGAGCCCTAGTTAAAAGTGGTTGTAAAATCCTATAATCTACTCTATTACAGTATTCTATAATGTACAATGTGTGTGTTTTTGTAATATAATTGTGCCTTTGTTACATCGGCGCTCAGCTGACCTCCCGCTGCTCTCCTCCTCTTCTCCCAGCTGTCAGTGGGGTATCTTGGCCCCTCCCTCTTCAGTGCTCGGAGCGGGGAAGAGAGCTCCGGCGGGATATGTAACTGCCCAGCAGTGCTGTAGCAAAGGTGCCCGGCACAATTATGTTACAGAAACGCATACGCTATATTGTACAATATATAATACTTTAATAGAGTGGATTATAGGATTTTACAACCACTTTAACTCATAATGCTAAATGCTAATGACTCCTGAGCTGACAGGCAGGAGAGGGGGAGAGAAGACAGGGGGCACAGGAACTGGCAAATACACATTACATGATAAGACCTACCCTGAAAATAAGCCCTACTGTGTCTTTTGTTGCCGAAATTAATATAAGAACCAATCTTTTTTTTCCGGGAAACACGGTATTTGCATGGGAAGGTTACAAGAAACCTGAATTGTTGAATGTAGTATACACAAGAGAGGGGAAGGAAAGGGCAGGCAGCCAGGAAGTCTGCCTGGGAACATGTAATGCTGAATATTTCACCAGCTGGGTGACAGAAACATTTTCTTTCTCAGGCTTGTCTAGCTCGGTCTGTACATGAACAAATTTATCAGAATAGCGAAGCATCCTGTAGGACTTTGACTTTGCTAATAATCCATAAAATAAAAGTAGATGGTTCCTGAGTAAGACACTGGCAAGGTGACGAAAATGACAACTTCAATTATCTCCCTGACACTCCAGTAACACAGATTCCCACTGAAAGAAGAACTTCCTGAAGGAATCCCCGATTGCCTTCATCCTCCGAGTGTAGACGGTCATGCTCCTTCTGCTGGCTGGTTCATAGTGGGAAACTGATCATTGAATGGAGAACCTAATGGCAAAAGCATAGCACCATTTGAAATAGTATTGTAGAGGATAGTGATAGCACAGACATTCACCCTGCCAGCATTAACCTTTGGCTACTTTCACACTGGGGCGGGGGTTAACGATAAAGTGGCGCTAATTTTAGCAATGCTTTTCGGCCGCTAGCAGGGTGCTTTTAACACCCGCTAGTGGCCGAATAAAGGGTTAATAGTACCCGCAATGTGCCGCTGCGCTTTGCAGGCACTTCGACAGCGGTACCCATTGATTCCAAAGGCAGGGGGCGGTGGAGGAGTGGTGTATTCAAAAGCCCAAAAGATGCTGCTTGCAGGACTTTTTCTAACGCCCTACAAGCGCAACGCTCCAGTGTCAAAGAACTCGGGCTCTCACACTGGGGCTCCAGGGGAGGTGTTTTTCAGGCGCTTTACAGATGCTATTTTAAGCCCTTTAGCGCCTGAAAAATGCTCCAGTGTGAAAATATCCACAGTGCATCTATAGCTCATGCACTAAGGCTGCGTTCACACCGGCACTGTTAAACCTGCATTTATATGTGATTAGAGGACATTTCCTAACCCATATAAAGTCATGTAGTGGTGCCATTTACACTTGGCATTTGCCTGCTTTTACAGAAAATTCTATTCTGTGAGTCCAGGGTTCAATTCAAAGCTCTAAACTCCTCTAAAAACAAGATGGTGAACATGGCACAACGCAGCTAAACCTGCTTTAACCTCTTTAGAAACCCCCCCCATTTTACTGCTGAAGGGTGTTTCCTATAGGCACAGTGATGTGCCTGAATGTCGCTGGCCTCTTCTGGGCACAGGGCGTGCCCCTCCAGAACAGAGAGATGAGATTTTTAGTAAAAAGCAGCACTTAATTCACATATTAACAATTGTTAGGCACACACTTAACCCCTGGATTACCCCAAGATGTTAACCCCTTCCCAGCCAGTGTCATTAGTAAAGTGGCAGTGTAGAGTATTATTACTGATCACTGAATTAATGTCACTGGTGATGGCCCACGTTCACAATGAGCCGATTTGGCACGCGATTTGACATGTCAAATCAGCAGCTATTACCGGCAATGGCACTGACCGATTCCCAAAAATAGTTCCTGCACTACTTTTGGTGACTTTGGGGGCGATTTGAATAGACATCTGTGCATGAACTCACACAGATGTCTGTCAAATCTCCCCCGAAGTCAGACTGCATTGCCGGTTTGAACTTGTGCGAGATTAGCTGAGTTTGCACAATTTTTAACCCACAGCAGTGTGAACCTGGGCTAAGTCACTAATCTCCACCATTACTAGCTAAAAAAAAATCCAGTATAAATACCATAGTTTGTAGACACTATAACTTTCACACAAACCAATCAATATACACTTATTGGGGTTTTGGTTTTACCAAAGACAAAGTATAATACATTTTGGCCTAAATTTAGGAAGAAATTTGATCTTATTGGATATGTATTATAGCAGAAAGTAAAACATTTATTTTTTTTTTTTAATTTTCAGTCTTTTTTCATTTATATGATAAAAAAAATGAAAAACTCAGTGGTGATCATATACCACCAAACGAAAGGTTTGTTTCTGTAACAAAAAAGATAAATATTTTGTTTGGCTATAGCATTGCATGACCGTGCAATTGCCAATTAAAGTAGCGCTGTGTTGAATAGCAAAAATGGCCTGGCCATGAAGAGGGTAAAATCTTCTGGAGCTGAAGTGGTTAAAGCGGGATCATCTAAACGCAGGAAAAAAAAAAATCTGGAAATCATAAAAGTTGTTTATACTTTCAAGGTATTTTCCTGCACTCAGAAAAGTTAAAGACAGGAGTGCCACTGTGATTTAGGTCTTAGAAAAGCTAAACACAGGGGTGGCAGTGTGAATGCAGCATTAATGGTGCAATAAATAGCATTTCTGCTTTAAAAATGACTATAGCCAAACACAGATAGATGTTGGATACGTTTTTGGGCCCTAGCCTAAAAAAAAAAAAAAAGAAATAGATATATGAATAAACATAAAATACACATAAAAACGTGTATAGTCCTGCTACCCAATATCAGTTTTATAAATATCCCAATTGGACATTAACCCATAAATACCAGAAATTAAGTTAAATGCATAAGCGCTCACCTCAAATTAATATCATGCATATTAAAATGAATCAGAAAATATAAAATCTTTATATGCAATAAATATCAAACAAAGCACTGATTTATAAGACTTGTGTGATTTGTTTGATAGTTATTTTATTTGTCTCATATGAATTTATATATTTTCTGACTTTTTTTTTTTTTATTCATTTGTGGTGAGGAGTTATGCATTTTATTACATTTTCTGGGAAGCGCTGTATTTGTGTGATAAATGGATAGACATGTTTGTATTACCTAAGTTTGCTTGTGTGTGTGCACAAGCTAAATTTATATATATCTTGGGGAAACTACAGAGATCAGCTTGAAGAACCCAACATACCAACAACATTTAGTTCTTTAATTAAAATAATGTTTCTTCTGAAGTTTGTCTTATGCATAAAATATTTTTCAGCCTAAAACCATGTCTCAGTCCCATCTTTGCATTGCCTACAGCTAAAAGTGTGTTGGAAGTGGATAACAGTGCAGAACTGAAGATGCTGTACAGAATAAGCGAGCAGTTCTAGTACTGCACAGACTACATGATGTCTGAGAGTTCATGTCATCATTTATGCTTTTCCAGTCTACTGCTTACATAATAAAAATAATATAGATAAAACCTGCGCCGTGGAAAAAAATAAATAAATAAAAATAAAAGTAAATATAAATAAAATGAAAATAAAAATAACAAAAATGAACAGTCAAAAATTACTAATAAAACAATTAATGTCCAGGTCCACATTTAACCCTTTTGGCGTTAGGGACTGTAATGACTGCAAAAATATTGCATTTTTAGTGTTTTATGAAACAGAACTCTAGGCAAATATAGAAACCTGTCTTTTAGTCAAGTATGTGTTGATTCAGATAGCATTAAAATGACCCTGTCATTTTCTCCAGTAAAGAAAACACAAAGCCCCCTGCAAAAGCAGGTGGTCAGTACTTTTCTAGCTGTAGGTGTGCCGCTGCTTTCTGACACTTCCAGGTGCATAGGATAATGGGTCCCCATGGGTCCCCTGCTGGCAGTTGCAGTTTCTCCTGTCAACCCCTAAGTCATTACAGAACACAGTAATGGCACAGTAATCGGCAGGAGTGTTGGGTGGCAATGGCACCAGACACTGTGCAAGAATTAACTTTTTAACACACCATCTGACAGAAACATTAAGGCCCCTTTCACCCTGGGGCGGTTTGCAGGCGTTATTGCGCTAAAAATAGCGCCTGCAAACCGACCTAAAACTGCCGCTGCTGTTTCTCCAGTGTGAAAGCCCGAGGGCTTTCACACTGAAGCACTGCGCTGGCAGGAGAGAAAAAAAACTCCTGCAAACAGCATCTTTGGAGCGGTGAAGGAGCGGTGTATTCACCGCTCCTGCCCATTGCGAGCGGTTTTAACCCTTTTTCAGGCGCCAGCGGGGGTTAAAACCGCACCGCTAGCAGCCAAATACCGCCGCTAAAACGACGGTAAAGCGGCGCTAAAAATAGCGCCGTTTTACCACCGACGCCCCCACCGCCCCAGTGTGAAAGGGACCTATAAGTATTGACCTTCTTCTCCTTTTGCAGGGGGTTCCACTTTTTTTTTTTTTTCATTAAATAAGCAACAAAGTTTTAAACACTTGAAAACCAGGTTCTGACACTTTTCGTTTACATATGAAAATCAGTTTTTTTTATTTTTTTGCTAGAAAATTAGTTAGAAGCCCCAACAATGATAATTTTTTTTTTCTTAAAGCAGAGGCACTAGAGAATAAATTGGTGGGTTTCGCAAATTTGTATGTCACACGGTATTTGTGCAGCGGTTTTTCAAATGCAACTTTTGGGAAAAAGAATCTTAATGCAAAAAAACCATACAAATACATAACCCAATTTTTTTGTAAAATATAAAAGATGTCACACCAACGAAATAGATACCAAACATGTCACGCTTTAAAATTGTGCATGCCTGCACAACGGCGACAAACTATGTACATATTACTATCTATAGGCGATGCTTTAGCCTGAGTTCACACTGCATTGCTGTGCAGATCACATGCGATGTCTGTGCGATGCAAATTCAGCCATACAATTTGTATGGTTGAACTTGCATTGCATACACACGAAAATGCTGCAGGAAGCTTTTTCTTTTCTGCACTAGAATCGAATCGCATGGGTGTTCACACCCATGCAATCTGATTCCTGTCCGAATTCACAGTTCACACTGCGATCTGCAAACTGATCTGGGGGCGTCAATAACTTTGCATTGACACCCGTAGTGGTTCGCAGAGGACAGTGAGAACTGCCTGCGAGGGAGATGCAATGCGGAAACCTGCACTGGAATCACTCTGGTTCCCGCATCATAATGGTGTGAAATGGAGCTCAAAAGCCTTTACAGGTTACCTCTTTGGATGTACAGAGGAGATCTAGTGCTAGAATTGTTACCCATGATGTGAGACGATTGTGGTTTGCGTGAATGCTGGACTGACACACTCATTCACCTTTGTGCGGGGGGGATGGGGGCACTTTTAATTTTTTTTTTTTACTCTGTTGCTTTAATTTTTTTTTAGGTTTATTTTTTGATCACTGTTATTGCTGTAACGAGGAATGAAATCATCTTTATGACAGCAATAGGTACATGACAGGTACTCTTTATGGAGGGATCTGGGGTCTGTAAGACCTCAAATCCCTCCTTTGCACTTGAAAGCATTCAAAACGCTAAGATCTGCATTTTTGAATACTTCATATTTTCAAAAAATGAAGCCGTTAAGATGCTGGTAAACCAGAAGTCACACAGGAACATGGTGATCAGGGCAACCCATTTGATTTTTGACTGTCCATATATGTACCTGTAGTAAAAAAGATGTACTGAGAAATGCATGTATGTACAGTGAGAGAATAAAGTATTTGATCCCCTGCTGATTTTGTACATTTGCCTACTGACAATGAAATGGTCAGTCTATAATTTTACTGGCAGGTTTATTTTAACAGAGACAGAATAAAAATAAAAAAATTCAGAAAAACACTTTTCAAAAAATTTATATAAATTGATTTGCATTTTAATGAGTGAAATAAGTATTTGATCCCCTATCATTCAGCAAGTTTCCTGGCTCCCAGGTGTCTTCTTTACAGGTAACAAGCTGAGATTAGGAGCATTCTCTTGAATGGGAGTGCTCCTAATCTCAGGTTGTTACCTGTATAAAAGACACCTGTCCACAGAAGCAATTAATCCGTTACACTGCGGCAGGTTGGCTCCACTGCGCAAGCCGTTATAGCTATACGTCGGCTCGCGGGGTCGGGATAGCAGGTGCGCGCCCGCTGTACAGCGGGGGTGCCAACGATGCTTGTGGCCAACTGTCACGATGACCGCTGGCCACGAGCGATCATGACCAGGAGACACAGAACAGGGACGAGTGTGTGTAAACTCACACATCATTGTTCTGTTCTGACAGGAGTGACAGATCGTGTGTTCCTATTGGCTAGGAACCACGATCCAGCACTTCCTTAGTCAGTCCCCTCCCCCTTCAGTTAGAATCACCTCCCAGGGAACACAGTTAACCCCTCGAGCACCCCCTAGTGTTAACCCCTTCACTGCCAGTTACATTTTTACAGTAATCAATGCAATTTTATAGCATTGATCGCTGTATTAATGCCACTGGTCCCAAAAATGTGTCAAAAGTGTCCGATGTGTCCGCCATAATGTTGCAGTCATGATAAAAATCGCAGATCACCACCATTACTAGTAAAATAAATAAATAATGCTATAAATCTATATCCTATTTTGTAGACGCTATAACCTGTCCTGTATGATGATCTGTATGATTGTAGACTAATGTTTTCGAACGTTTTCAATCGTTTGGCTTTGATTTGTAGCAGATCTCTTCTTATTATAAATATTTGTATTGACGTTTCCTATTGATGAAAATTCTGTTTCAGTTAGCTGTCAGCAACAATTTTTAAATGATAATGTTGCTGTTGTTCTTAAGTTTGTAAACATTCATGGAATATTCTGAATATTTCCCTCATGTATTTCCAGCCTAACTGCAGCTAGAAATAGCTTATTAACAAAGATATTTAGGCTATACTTGTCCTTTGGGTCACAGGAGTGCACTTAGTTCTGCACTCCTTCAGATTCAGCGATCAGCAGGCTAAAGCCTGCTGTCAGCTGACGTCACAGAGCCAGTTCATGCTCTGAAGGGATTCTAACAATAATGTCAGGATCCACACAGATGCCTGACCAGCAGCTGGCTCATCCTCTGAGCAGGTGGCTGAGAGCCTGAGCCAGCTGCGCCTGCCCCCCTGCAGTCCGGCACTCCTGTAAGCTCTGGAGGGCCAGTGTAATGGTCTGGGGTCCAGATCAGAGACCAGTAGCTATAGCAGTAGAGTGGCTTCCATCGGCCAGCTGGATAAGAGTAGCAGCAAGTCATCCTGGTGAATGACATGGACTCATGTGAAGTGCAGAGTCTAAGCACTAACCAGTGTTCACCTGATAGTGGAGATGGGTTTTGCTGTGTGTTAGTACCAGGCCACAGTCCTCAGGATCACCCCACCAGGAGGTGAGCAAGCTGGGGTCCAGTAGCAGATATAGCAGGTAGGGATCAAGCTTAAGCATAGTCCGTAAACAAGCCAAAGTTTGGTAACAGGTGGTCACAGGTCAGGATTAAGCAGAAGCGTAGTCGAGGAACAAGCCAAAGGTTGAAAATGAGTGGTGACAGAGATACAAACGACAGCAGGAGTGACAAGAGCAACATATTGGCTGGAGAGAGCACAATAATTTGGCAAATGGGAAGTACAGAGACCTGGCTTAAAACAGGAAGTTCATGGGAGGAGCGAATAGTTCAAGGTTCACCAAAAACAGAAGACAGGGCAAGAAAGCACAAACAATAAGACAGTGAGCTATCCAGCATCTCAGGTGGCTCTGCAAGAAGAGACATCGCCATCGTGCAAGCATGGAAATTGGCCCATGCATGCCAGGGCAGCATTTTTGTACTTGCTGCAATATTGCCGTAAAAATATCTTGTTTTATGTTATATCTTTTTTTTAAGGGAAAGTTGTTTTGTTTTGTCAGAACAAGATAGGGTAGGTCAGAAACAGAACTGGGCAGCTGAGGTTTCTGATAGCCCAACACTCCTGAATGCTGACTGCAGTTCCTGCATGAAACAATGCTGCAAACAGGTTGCAACCTTAAAGTGGAAGTCCATGCAAAAACAAAAATCCCTGCATCTATAGCTACCAACATTCTAACACTAACCTCTCTAGCCCTGAAAAGAAAAACTCAGTAATACATAACTTTTCTACAGGTGATCCGACCCGATCTCCAGCGGCAGAAGCTCTGATCACAAGCTGAGCTGTCAGCTGTGGCTTCGCTGGGTTGGGGGAGGTGCAGGGGACACGTCCATCGACGGAAGCCCTATAGTAACTTTATGAGTGATGTCGTTTCACAGCCGTTGTCGAATGTGTACCCAGCAGAGCTTCCACCGATGGAGATCGGATCGGATCACCTGCAGGGCTAGAGAGGTTAGTGTTAGAATGTTGGTGGCTATAGATGCAGGGATTTTCGTTTTTGCATGCACTTCCACTTTAACTCATAAATATGTGCTTTTTAAAAAAAAACAAGATATTTTGGTTTGATCTTCACATAATTCCAGTTCTACAAACCTACACCTGGTAAAAAAAAAAACCAAAAAAAAAAAAACCACAAATAACACTTTAATTTGTAAAAAAATTTACTGTGCTTTGCACCATACTTTTTTGTGCCTTTCAAAAAAATGTATATATGCATCTGTAGCTCACACACTAATGCCGCGTACACAAGAGCGGAATTTCCGACAGAAAGAGTCCGATGGGAGCTTTTCATCGTATATTCCAACCGTGTGTATGCCCCATCGGACTTTTTCTGTCGAAAATTCAGATGGACTTGGATAGAGAACATGTTCTATATTTTTTCGACTGAACAAATTACTATCGGAAAAACCGCTCGTCTGTATGCTGTTCCGACGCACCAAAAACGATGCATGCTCTGAAGCAAGTACGAGACGGAAGCTATTGGCTACTGGCTATTGAACTTCCTTTTTCTAGTCCCGTCGTACGTGTTGTATGTCACATTGTTCTGGACAGTCCACAAAAAAACAAGAAAAATAGCCCTGGGACTTTAGATGAGGTGAGAGAGGTTTAGCCAATGTCCACAGTGAACACTGAGACAAAATCAATTTATTCATTTCAAAATGTTATGTAACTGAGCGGTAACAACAATGATTGTGAGTTACCAGGCATAATAGCCAATGTACACAACACAGATGAACGTAAATATACAAAGATTTATTACAAATGTTATACATCAATGAGCAACAATAAAACTTGAAAGTTGCTGGGTCAGTAAGTACACATACAAAATAAGATGATAAAATGTACATACATGTGGATAGGGAAGTATGTAAACATAATGCAGACATCAATAATACCCAGTATGTACCGGCATAAAATAAGCATCAATAAAGCCCTATGCATTTCGCGAGACCCTGCTCGCTCTTCAGGGGCGGATGCATGAATGTTGTATCTGCAATGTAAGTAATAAGATCAATAAATGTATGTGGTTGGTAAATGCCCCACAATTTACAAACATTTATTGATCTTATTACTTACATTGCAGATACAACATTCATGCATCCGCCCCTGAAGAGCGAGCAGGGTCTCGCGAAATGCATAGGGCTTTATTGATGCTTATTTTATGCCGGTACATACTGGGTATTATTGATGTCTGCATTATGTTTACATACTTCCCTATCCACATGTATGTACATTTTATCATCTTATTTTGTATGTGTACTTACTGACTCAGCAACTTTCAAGTTTTATTGTTGCTCATTGATGTATAACATTTGTAATAAATCTTTGTATATTTACGTTCATCTGTGTTGTGTACATTGGCTATTATGCCTGGTAACTCACAATGATTGTTGTTACCGCTCAGTTACATAACATTTTGAAATGAATAAATTGATTTTGTCTCAGTGTTCACTGTGGACATTGGCTAAACCTCTCTCACCTCATCTAAAGTCCCAGGGCTATTTTTCTTGTTTTTTTGTGCACTATTAGGGATGGGGGTGTCAGAGGGGTCACACCAGACCTTAATCTTCCTTTTTTTGTTCTGGACAGTCGGACTTTGGTGTGACCGTGTGTAGGCAAGACCGCTTGAGCGGAATTCTGTCGGAGTTCCGTCTGAGAAACCTTCGGCGTTTATTCATACGTCAAAACCGGTTGTGTGTAAGCGGCATTATTATTAAGTGTTACTAAAGCCACAACAGTAAAATCAGCCTGTATATGCAGTAAAGCATGCTTGTTATCACTGTGGAACCTAAGGGGTTAATCCTCTGCATTTTGTAAAAATGCTGTTTGATCTGGTCTCCTCTGTTCCTCCCCTTCTTCCACAGTCCCTCATCCATCTCTGGATAGTACAGAGGCTAGGGGTTGAGCATGCTCAGTTCAATGTGTATTGCTAGAGAGTTTTTCTTTTTCTTGGGAGAGTGCATGTGATCAGCACTGTCCAGACAGAGGGTCGGGGTCCTGCATCCTCATAGGACAATCGGGGAGAATGAAAACTCCTACAAGCTTTAACCGGACACTGATAGAAGCCACAAGACTGCTCTAACTGCTGATAAGATAAGGTGTTTAGCAGTTTATATTTACTAAAACTATTGCATTTCCATGTTCTGTGTACTGTGGGAGACCAGATATAGTGAATGCAGGGTCCTGGGTTAAGCAACACTTTAAATAAACCTGAAAACATGCTGAATTTATGTGGTACACACAACCTTCAGGCTTTGTAAACTAGAAATTGTGCACACAGCAGGTGGTTTGAAGTTTTGACAGCTGTGACTAAGCACTAAGGATGAGCTCAGGTGTGTTCGCAACTCCACATGCCTACGCACGCCAGGAAGCTGATACTCCGCAGTGCTAATCAGTGCAGCTGCTGATCGGGAAATGGTTTACTGCCTTTGATCAGCGCTGCGGAGTGTCAGCTTGCTGGCGGGCACGGGCATGTGGAGTTGCGAACATGCCTGAGCTCATCCTTACTAAGCACATTAACTGGTTAAATGTTTGCCGGGTCTTGATGAAGCAGAGAAACTTTAAAAAAAATGCATTAAATTCATTGTACAAGAGGAAAATGAAGTCTAGGTCAGAGGTTGTGGGAAAACATATTCTAGCTTTGCATAATTATTTTAATGTCCTTCTCAAGACTTCCTTTTGCTGAGGATACAGACTTTATTTATGGCCACAGCAGAGGAAAGTTTCAGTCTTGCCAAACCAATAAGGCTTGTGTCATTTGTACAATTTAGGTCATTAGAAAGGTACACATCTTTCTCCAGCAGCATCACTGGACCCTCTGGCTACAGGGAATGGTCCATCAAGCAGATGTTGACTCCAGTTAGTATCAGATATGTAATTCCCTAGGGAAGCCTTGTTTACAGCTTTCATAGCCAAGTTTGTTTTAAAATATTTATCTTTACAACATGTCCTGTGCAACGTGAGATGGGAAGACTAGTGGCAGTTCCAGCATCGGACGCATACGTGACACTGTTAGATTGTAAATTTGATCTCACCCTGCATAAAGGAAATCAATTCACCCTAGATTCAATTGTGATCGATTTTTCCTGCCATGGCTGGAGGCCAAGGAATTTTGCGTGTGTCTACTTATATAGAACATATACGATTTGAAAATTATAAAACCAAATTATTTATTTTGATCTGTGTCTGCTGTATTATGTTTTTTTTCTGTTTTCTAGATTAGTATTGAGTTTAAGGCATTTTGAAAGGGACATTCACTGCTTAAACTTATATAATTTTTTTATTACAAAGACCAACAAAATATGGCTTTATATAATAAATGGGGAATATGTAACATGGGTGTTAGGCAAATGTTCAGCTTCTTTTTTTTTTTTTATCCTTTTTTTTTAAAGGTGTATATAGGAACAAAAACAGGTCAAATTGACATTAAGTTAATACGAGTTTCAGGTACATTATATACTTCTTCTTAATGAGAGTAAACAATACATTTTTATACAAGGAATATATATATATATATATATATATATATATATATATATATATATATATATATATACATACATTATAATATATATATATATATATATTACAAATAATATATATTCCTTGTAATATATATGCTCGTATTGATTAGTGGTTCCAAATTAACAACTGCTGCAGTAGGGAACAGACACAAAAGATACACTCCACATTTTTCTATATAACCGTTCTGCTTTATTTTGGTGCAATTGAAGGTTTTTATACACATGATTACGTAGGCATCACATTAATATTACAATTGTACTTTTTATGTTAACAAGGGGCGTAACATAGGCAGGCCAATTCTAATCAGGACTCGAAAGAATGCAAACATGCAATGAATACATTAGTGCCGTGTGCACAGTGAGTGTAGAATGCAATACATGCAAAATAGAATACAATTACCGTATTTATCGGCCTATAACTTTTTTCCCCTGAAAATCGGGGGGCAAATCAGGGGTGCGTGTTATACGCCGATAGCGTACCTCACAAAGCCAGCCAACATGTCCTCTCCACTCGGCTCCTCGGCTTTCACTCGGCTCTCCCATCACACACACACACAGTCCTGCCTCCACCACCGGCATTGGACCAGTGTTCTGCCTATCACAGAAGCCGATGACGAGGACTGTGTGTGTAAAGTGAGAGCCGAGTGAAAGCCGAGGAGCCGAGTGGAAAGGAAATGACGGCTTAGCTATTTCCTGATTTCAGGCTGCTGGAGATGGTGAGGCTGCAAAAGAATGCATTTAAATATTGAAGGCATTTTAAAGGAAGGCATTTTAATACTGATGGCATTTTAAAGGAATGCATTTTAATATTGAAGGCACTTTAAATAAAGGCATTTATCATGCTGCATTGAGGACTTTTTTATGCTTCATTGAGGACAATAATCAGGCTGTATTGATTTGTATTGTATTATTTAGTCTGCAGATGGACATTAATTAGGCTGCAGATAGACATTGATGGGCACTGACCCTTAATTTGCTTCAAAGTTGTTTATTTTAAAAATACGTTTTTTCCTGAAACTTCCCTCTTAAAATTAGGGTGCGTGTTATACGCCGGCGCGTGTTATACACCGATAAATATGGTTCTATACAGAACTTACAAGTTTCCTTTACAGTAATTAGAGCAGAATCACTATTTCAGAAATAGTAGGCTAATATGGAGTAAGTTGAAAATAAAATAGTTCAATAAGTTTTGAAGTTTAGCTAAAGTGTCATTAAACCCAGACTATGAAAACCCTTATTACATGATATATAACAGAGTGCGCATACCCATAAAGCCACAAAAGCATTAATTTTGTGTAGAGTGAAATATACCTGGTTGATCTTGCCTTTAGCTGTCCCTCCCTTCTTCTCTGTATCCTCATTGCAAGCTGAAATTGTGTAGCCAGGGATATGCAATTAGCGATCCTCCAGCTGTTGCAGAACTACAAGTCCCATGAGGCATAGCAAGACTCTGACAGAAACAAGCATGACACCCAGAGGCACGATGGGACTTGTAGTTTTGCAACAGCTGATTGCCCCTGATGTTAACCCCTTCCTTGTCGGTGTCATTTACACAGTGTGAGTGCATTTTTTTTTTTAGCACTGATCACTGTACCTGTATTGGTGTCACTGGTCCCCAAAAAGTATCAGATTTGTCCCCCCCCCAATCCACCTAAGAATCGCTGATCTCCACCATTACTAGTAAAAAGATTTAAAAAAAAAATTCCCTAAATCGAATACATAGTTTGTAGACGTTATAACTTTTGTGCTAACTAATCAATATACGCTTTTCAGGGGGTTTGTTTTTTTTTTTGTTTTTGTTTTTTTTAAATAGTCTTTCTTGTTTATAGCAAAAAAAATCAAAACTGCAGAGGTAATCAAATACCGCAAAAGGAAAGCTCTATTTGTGGGAAAAAAAGGACATCAATTTTATTTGGGTACAGCATTGCACGACCAAGCAATTGTCAGTCAGTTAAAGCAACGCAGTGCCGAATCACAAAAAATGGCCTCGTCAGGAAGTGGGTAAAACCTCCTGGAGCTGAAGTGGCTAATCTAAGTTGTCTGCATTTTTTTTGTGTTATTGCTGAGGAGGGAAATAGTTTTTTCATTTTTTTTTCACACTTTAACCATTCCAGCCTCGGAAGATTTTACCCCCTTCCTGACTAGAGCATTATTGCGATTCAGCAATGTGTCGCTTTGCGCGGTCGTGTGACCTTGTACCCCAACAAAATTGACGTCCTTTTTTCCCTACAAATAGAGCTTTCTTTTGGTGGTATTTTATCACCTCTGCGTTTTTTTTATTTTATTTTTTTCGCTATAAACAAAAAAAGTGCGACAATTTTGGAAAAAAACAATATTTTTTTTACTTTTTGCTATAATAAATATTCCCAAAAAATATATATAAAAAAAAATGTCTTTCTCAGTTTAGGCCGATATGTATTCTTCTACATATTTTTGGTAAAAAAAAAAAAAAAATCATAATTGTATATTGATTGGTTTGCGCAAAAGTTATAGCGTCTACCAAATAGGGGATACATTTATGGCATTTTTATTATTATTTTTTTTATTAGTAATGGCGGTCATCTGCCATTTTTTTTCGGAACTGCGACATTGAGGCGGACAGATCGTTTATACAGAGATCAGAGCTAAAAATAGCCACTGATTACTGTGTAAATGTCACTGGCAGGGAAGGGGTTAAACACTAGGCGATCAAGGGGTCAAATGTCTTCCCTTAGCGTGTTCTAACTGTAGGGGAGGATGGGCTCACTAGGACATGGCAGGGAGCAGTAGATCCCTGTCATGTCACTAGGCAGAACAGGGAAATGCCTTATTTACTTAGGCATTTCCCCATTCTGCCTCCCCACCTCGTGATCACGGGCCCCCGCGGACATAGAGTCCGCGGGACCTGCAGCATGCTCCCGCCCACTAGCCCGGGGTTACAAAGGGACGTACAGGTACACCCTTTTGCGCACCTGTGCCATTCTGCCGACATACATTGGCGTACGGCAGTCGGGAAGCGGTTAAAGCGGACCTTCAGTTATTTTTTCATCTTTCCATCTATTAAATTTTCTGCCCTTTTTGTTTTAACTTTGGATAGTAAAAAAATTTTTTCTGCCAGTAAATACCTTTATATAGCCCTCTTCCTCTTTCTTGTCTGGTAAAAAGCCTAGGCTTATGACATCATGCACAGCTCTCTCACTCTTGTGAGAATCATAAGAGAGCTGCAGAGGCGTGCCTCTGTGTGTCTGTGTAAATCCAGGAAGTGAACAGGCAGCAGCTTCAGCTGCCCACAGTTAAAATGGATACAGCCAGACTGAGCGGAGGGAGATTTCTGCAGCATATTTGGCAAGTACAGAATCACAGTATATATAAAATATGCAAAGTGGTTGGAGGGAAGCTTCAGAATGGCAAAAGATGTTTTTATTATAACTTATGTGAGCAGACTGTAGTTCCTCTTTAACTGGCAGGACTAGCAGGATCAGAGGAGGAATGCACACATGAGCCACACAGGTAGGTTCTGGTCCCTGAACCAGTTTAAATGCTAAATTATCATGCTTGCCAGGACCATACCTTTTATTTTAGAACGGTCTGTAATGCCCCGATTATACACTTTCTTGAGCGTTCTACATATTTCATCTAATAAGAAGTTTATTGTCATTGGAAGGGTCATTGGTTCGTGTGAACAAGTCTTTTCCCGGGATATATTTATCAGTCTATGTGTGGGGTGAAGGTTACACTGTGCTGATCCAACACCTGATGAAGTGTGTTTTCATCTGTATTCTGGTGGGAGCCTGACACTGCAACCTTGACTTAGACAAATGAACGGATTGGACTTTTTCAAAGAATTTGTAACTTGTTGCACTACCAAATGCACATAACTAAAATTCAACCTCGTTAAAGCAATATTGTGAGTAAACTCTCCCAATGGAAAGCTTTAATCTCACTGGTAGCAAACTGTGCCAGGCTGATCTCTCATCCTGTTACAATTACCTAATTCTAATCCATGTTCATTAATGGAGATTGTATTAATCTCTTTAGTGATGTGTAGAGCTATCCCAAGGACTTAGCCGATTTCCACATACATTAAATTAACAGTGTATGTAAAGACTGGGCTCTCTAGAATGTGACTGCGTTCCTGCTGTCTAAACTAGACAAGCTGTTATTTGTGTAAGTAGTAATAAAGTTCTGTGACACAATACTTGATGAGGGTTAGTTTTCTACTTAAAGGGACAAAAAAAAGAAAAGAAAACAAATTCAGACTCCTAAATTTCATTTTTAATTCCAATACAGGCTACATTGCAGCTGATCTTTGCCTTCTTTCAGATCTGTAACCTCCACCTGAAAGGGCAGAAAGCTTAAAGTGGATGTAAACCCAATGTCATCCTTTCTAAACTACTGCCATAGGGGTTATCTATAAGGATATACATGCCTCCTGCATGTATCTTTACCTGTCAAATGTCTCCCCTCTGTCTGTTATGAGACCCGAAAAACTGCATATTCTGTGGGTGGGTCTGTTGTCTGGAGCTCGGTGGGTGGAGTCGTGATGTCAGTAGACTCCCCGCCCACCTCTACACTCCCCTTGTCAATATGCATTTTCTCTGTGTATTTCTTACACTGAACTTCTGCTATGATCTCTAACATCCAGTGAAAAGACAGGAAAGTAACCACATGACTGCTGCATGCCAAATCATGGTGAGGTGTGGAACAGCCAATTCTTGCAGAACTGCTGAAGAAAGGAGTGGGGGAGGGAATTAAAAAATAATGCATGTCTTAGGCTAGTGCACAATATGTAAATCACCTGTCACTCACAGCAAGGGGGAGGATTTGACAAAGTTTTTCTCAGTTTGTCAAGATTTATCTCACTGAACAATAAAAGAGGATTTCTCAGAGATGGATTAACTCTGTTTGGCAAGACTGGGCTCAAATGATAGGAAATCGTATACTCTACAGTATGATATAGAAAGAAAAAAAAAAATTCGGGTTTACATCCACCCTAAAGATTCTGCCAGAGGCTGTAGCTCTACAAGAGAGTGAAGATCAGATGCAATTGCAAATATATATATATATATATATATATATATATATTGTGTTTTAAACTGATATTTCTTCCATTTATTTAAAATCTTTGTTTTGCAAATAGATGTGTAATACAGGGTACTGCCTCTCTTCTCTAAAAAAAAAAAATCAAAAAACTTTCTAAGAACACAATTAACCTCCTTAGCGGTAATCCTGAATGTGGCTCGGGGTGAATTTTTAGTACCAAAAGCGGTAACCCCGAGCCATACTCGGGATCGCATCGCAGGATCCAGGCAAAGTAACTTACCTTGTCCCCAGGATCCTGCGATGTCTCCCCGCTGTGTGTGCGAGCCGTCCTCCGCTCGATTCATCACAGCACCGGGCTCCGTTCACTGCCAGCGTTGCGACGCATAGGGACTGAGCACGGCACCAAATTCAAAAAGTTAAAAACACACAATACATACAGCACACTATATTCTTACAGATTACATAACTGTATCAAATTATTTCACATCCCTTTTGTCCCTAGTGGTTTGTCCTATGCCCTGCATGCAGTTTTATATTATATATACTGTTCTTTCTGCCTGGAAACTGGAGATTGACCATAGCAACCAAAAAGTGTCCCTTTACATCAAAAGCGGTTTTAGACCATCTAGAAAACAGCGATAATAAATTAGAATCACTTGCAGAATTGAGCGATAGTGATTTGTGGGGAAATCCGTCATCAAACACTGAAAGAAATGACAGCGACAATTCTGGAACTGAGCAAATTTCAGTGTTTTTGATTTGATTACATTATTGAATAATTTTTATTATTATTATATGATCATTATTTGTTATAATTATAGTTATTTATTATATTCTAATTTATGATTTCGTGTTTCAAACTTTATCATACCCGGGATGTCTACTAGACTCTTGTTTGGACAGATTTAAGTGAGTTATTCCTAAGAATTACTGGCAAAAAACAAACCAATCAGCTGCTAACACAACAAAGTGGAATATTTGTTAAAAATAATAGGTGTATACAAGAGTGTAGCGCTATTAAATTAACAAATAGACAAATAAGTACATTATTACATGCACAAGGTGTAAGAGAAAAAGAAAGTCTTTTCACATGAAGCACAAAATAAAGTCTCTGGTGGTCTTCATAAACCAATGCTTGGATAAGAACAGTCCCGTTCACCACGTGAATAACTGACATGGGAATGTTAATGTGATGGACCCTCCATACAGAAGAGATGTAGGCTTACCAGAGGGGGTGGACTCATAAGAACGTACGCTCAATGAGTCAGAAGGGCTTGTATTACCAACCGGTAATGGAGGGGGGCCTTTCAAGTGAATGGCAATAGTTTTTTTTAATTTTTGAAACCTCTAAAAGGATTTTTAAGGCAATGAAATATAGATTGAAAGTTAAAAAATCAATTTATTGATATAAATCAAAGTTTAAAAAAATACAAAATCATTACAATAGTAACACATAAATAGTAACAATTCAAAATTTTGTAATCAAAATATTATCTGTACTGAATAACAATAATTCCATTAAGAAGGAGTATAGGAGGAGAGGTGATGTATCTCACTACCCATTGGAGTCACCACAGATGACAGCCGTGGCGTGAAGTAGTGGAATTCCAACTCGTTTCAACATACATATTTCACAAGTCTTCTTCAGGGAAATACATCACAGTCTAGGAAACGAAAAATCATAATGTTACAATCAATGATAATAGATGTGTATATCCTCCGCTAGAGTGAGAATATCACAAACACTCACGTCCTCCCAGAGCATCTCAAAAATTTAGTGCGATCACTCATGTCGGGATAGGGGGTCCCACGCCTCAGGGTGTTGATATTGTCCTATAGCTCTACAAGACGACTGGATACTGAAAAGATCCCAGTGTTATTCGTTTTGCAGCATCAAATAGCTGTCTGAAAAAATAGGGAAAATTGAATCATAGATATCCGTGGAGCAGCTGTGAAAGAGAGAGGGGGGAATTTTGGTGGTGGGGGGAGGGGGGGAGGGAGAAAGAGAAAAAGAGAGAGAGGGAGAAGAAGAGAAAGAGAGAGAGGAAGGAAGCGAGAGAGGAGGAGAGGGAGAGAGAAAAAGAGAGAGAGAGAGAAAAAAGGAGAGAGAGAGAGAGAGAAAGAAAGAGAAAAGGAGAGAGAGAAAGAGAAAAAGAAAGAGAGAGAGAGATTTTTATAGACAAAGAGAGAGAGAGGGAAATGGCATAAATCTCATCCAATCTCCCACCCTCCCATCCAAACCCCACACAGTGCCCATAAACTAAGTAAGTCAAGCAGCAGAAATTTGTCTCCCTGTTGGGAGCCACGCATATTAAGCAAAAGACTCACATTTTCGGAGATGTCAGTTGCATGTCCTGGAGCCCAAGAAGTCCATATGCAGCCATGGCCGGGTAAGCCCTAAGGAGCCTTGGTACATGCCGAGGAAAGAATGGCGCCATTGTGTCGTCCCTGGCGTCCTATATGTGGTACTGGCTCAGGTGTGGGTGGGGGTACAGCGCCGCATCAGCCAATAGTGCGATGTGTTTGCATGTACCGCCACCAGGTGCGCTCGACGTAGGTGTCCGGCATCACCTAGGCAACGGCGTCTGCTGTACCCATCGCGCATGCGCGTCGTGACGGCGTGCGTCTGATTGCGCACGCATACGACTTGTGGTCCGTATCGACAGGGATATAAAAGTATGGGCCGGCAACCATGTTGGAAAAGGGCCATGCCCATACTATAAAGAAAACACGGAATTATCTGCATAGCTAGCCACGCCTGGACTAAAATAAAATAAATGCTGAGCCAACAGGTTAACTTGGAAAAGTCCCCCCACCAATTCTCCTCCAGGTGCGCCCCCTGATTCCAGGTCCCCGCATAACGAATGCGGGGAAAAAAGAGGGAAGGAGAAAAAGTTGGGGGGGGGGGGAGAGGGAAGGGGAGATCAAATTTGACTGAATTGGACTGAATTATTGTATAGCCTATAGTGTAAAATATACCACATGTAGTTCCCTGTCCCCACTGGAAAAGAATAAAGCGGGGAAGGGGGGGGGGGTTTTGGACTAGTAACCACCGACACAGAGGTCCCTGCCTAATAAGAGGCCCGAGAAAAGGGGGTGGCCCCACCACACGTGTTGCAGTGGGGCCCCCCTGTGTCGGGTAGGTATAGGACACTAGCGAAAGACTACCCAAAGGATTCTAAGGGACTATACCAATCTACATGGTGAATCGCACTGAGATGCGACGGGACGCCATAAGAAGCAAATACTGAAAAGATTTTTATGGAGATAATCCAATAAAAAATTAAATTAAATTACATCACAAGAATGGATCCTACAGGGGCCTAGAGATGCTGGCCCAAACTGGAGGATCAGAATTGTCAAAATTACAAATTTTACATGACAAACAATAATTGTCAAAAATATATATAAATAAACAATACAAATACATTTGAAACCCCCCAGGGTGAATGGCAATAGAACTCCAAAGGCGTCCACAACTGTGGGGGAACCTCTTCCAATGGGTGGTTGCCCGTCTCAGGAAAGTAGCCCATATAAAATAAAAAGGGGCCACATAGCATAATTCCGCATATAAAACAAATTTATTGAGTAAAAGAAATACACTTACATTTTCATAGTAAAAAAGCACTTGTAGTAAAATTATGGCAGGCAGTAGAGTCTCCCAACGCGTTTTGTCTCACTAGTCTTCGTCTGGGGTGCTCATCCACTGCTGCTGTGCTCCCTAATATAGATACTGTGACCCCCCTGATGAGAATCCAGATTGTACCAATCATCGTCGTGCACTTCCGTGTTCAGCCAAAATGGCGGACCCGCGTACGTTCCAAGCCTCGCTATTATGTGTTAATAATGCGTTCCAGCACCCTTAGTTATATTAAATAGACATCCCTAAAGAAATTATTTTATTACATCATACGTGATGTTTACTAATGACATCCCTTCGTGCAGAAAAACAAACGGAAAAAACTATCTCTATCTATAGCCAGTTCTGGGGTAGCCGTCCCGTAATGTACAAGACGGTCGGCATAAGTGAGTTATTCCTACAGGCCTACAATATAAAACGCCAAATTTCTGTGCAAAACAATTGTACCGCTTTGAGCATCAAAAATCTGACATAATCATACCGACAGGGAGGTTAAAAAAGCAAGAAGGAGATGCTATTTGGAAGATGATAAATGTGTAAATGTGTAATATGTAAATTCAGCTTGAGCCACTGAACTCTTTTAAGAACATTTTTTTTTTCTGCAAAACAGATAAACAGCTAGGCATATAAAATGGAGACTAGAGTTTAGTCTGTTGGCTGGATTTGAGAATTTATATGCAATATATCAAATTAACTTTTTATTCTTGACCATAATAAATGCAGTATGTGTAAAACCACTATACTTTCTGCTTAGTATCAGTGGTCCAGATGTTCCCTTCGCAAGAAAATCAAACATCTAAGTAATGTGTGATCCTTGGGTTCACTAACAACTGTGACGTAATTTGCTTCTGGGCATGGCTCCTATTCCTATGCAACAAGTTTTTGCTGTTATCTACGCTAACAGTAATTTGGTCAATGGCTAGCACAACAGCAGGTTCACAATATTATGGTAACGTGCAGCAAATTCTGCACTACATGTTATCCTATCACCCAAAACTGTTCATAGTTTTAAATGTTTATATTCTGTATTTTCAAAATTTTTATTTAAAATAGCAAGTTCTGTTTTTATTGTAGCCACAATAACACATGAGACGTGAATTACTAAAGGCAAATGGGCTGTTAACTAATTTTCCCTTAGCTTGGTGAATGAGGTGAAGCTCTGTTGACTTTCATCATCCAATCGTGTGCTAGCAAAAATGCTGGTTTTTTAACATTTTCCTTGCACATGGTTCTTTGCAAAGTTAAATTTCGCCACTTTCACTAAACTAAGAGAAAATTTCCTTGCAAAATGAAAGTTTCCTTGCAAAGTCAACCGCCTATTTGCCTTTGGTAAATCTGTCCCATGGAATCAAGACTACGGTATAAACTAACAAGAAGAAAAGGACAATTATCTTCGTGTTACTAAAGGCATTTTTTAAAAAATTAAAATAATAAACATGTTATTCTCACCTGCTCTGTGCATTGGTATTGCACAGAGTGGCCCAGAACTTCCTCTTCTGGGTTCTCCCAATGGCGATCTTCGAGGAGGAAGAGAGGAGAGCACAACGCTGGATCGATTGGGGACTCGGGTAAGTATTTAGGGAGGTGGGGGAGCAAGCTGTAAAACATTTTTTAACCTTAATGCCAGGAAAGCATTAACTTTAAAAACATTTTTGCTTTAGAGCCATTTTAATGGTTACTGGATCAAAGTGCACACGACAACTCATTGTGTTATGTGTTCAATTGGCATTTGTGAAATACAATAATAAAACTTAAAGTGGTTGTAAAGAAAACATTTTTCTTTTTAAATTACAAGCCTGTCTATACTTACCTACTCTGTGCAAAAGAATTGCACAGACTGACCCCGATCCGCCTCTTGGGTCCTGATTCCCATGGGGGCACTTGTGCGAGCTCGCTGCGGAGACCTGTTGCTTGACACAGCAGGACTCGGCCAGCCCCTCGCTGCCTCGCCACTGGACTTAAATGACAGGAGCGGGGCTGTAGTCAGCTTTGCTGTCCAGCCTTTCATTGCTTCATAGACCTCATACATAGAGGGGGTAAGTATTTTAGCTGTCCTGAGAAAAGGAACATGCAGTCACGTGACAGCGGAATCAAAAATAGGTACAGATATTTTTTTATTTTTAAGTAAAACAAGCCATTCAGTTTAACCACTTGATGCCAAATCACATACCTGATACGTCATTTGACTTCAAGTAGTTGTACCAGTTGGCTCTCTTCTAATAATAACCGGAGTGGCTAACCAGCCACTCAGTTGTTATTTCAAGTAGCGGGAGGGGATGTCCCACTGCCTTCAGCGGCTTGCTCTGGATCTCCAACCCACCGGGAGACTTGAGTGACTCGCCGGCACGTCTTCCGACTAGTCGGACACCCGAAAAAAGCCGGAATCTATGGTAACCCAGAAGCGATAACATGACATTACTTCTGGTTTACCGGCATGTTAACGGCGCCATTTTTTGAAAATCAAAAGCATTTAATAACTCAGATGTTGGCGTGTTGAATGCTTTCAAGTGCAAAGGAAGGATTTGGGGTCTTAAAGACACACACATATATATGTATGCACACACACACACACACACACACCCTGTTCTTAGCTGCATAAGAAACTTCGAGAGGTGGGGATTCCTTGTGAAGATGGGGGGCAAAGTCGTGGCGGCAGCAGCTTCAACAGAGTACAGTCACAGTCCAGTGTAAAAGGCAGAGAAAGAATTACACTGTAAGCACTGGGCAAGGTAGTGTGTCAGCAGGAGGCAGAGAGACAGCGGGACACTAATCTTTCCAGTGATTAGCTCTGCGGGGGGGGGGGTTTCGGTTGGGATGGCATGTCAGCAGAAGTATGGCCATGGGATTACAGGCAGGCTGTGCTCACATGTAGAATGTAAATAAGAAAACTGACTATGCAAGGATGTACATATTAGGGATAGACTGATATTCTTTTTTCAGGGCCGATACCGATTATCGGCCGCCTTTCAGGCCGATCACCAGTGCCGATATTCTGTAGCCCCATAGCAGTATCCTCTGTCCCACTCCAGAGGAGGGGTCAAATACTTATTTCACCCATTAAAATGGAAATCAGTTTATAAATTTTTGAAATGCGTTTTTCTGGATTTTTTTGTTATTCTGTATCTCTCTGTTAAAATAAACCCACCATTAAAAGTATAGACTGATCATTTCTTTGTCAGTGGGATACTTGATTTGATTGTAGCCGTATTAGTGCAATTGTGACAGAGAAAATTGAGTACTGTCCGTGATACTTTTTTTATTTGTACTGATCGCTGTATAAATGTCAGTGGTCCAAAAATGTGTCTGTTCTGCCAGCCGCAATATCGCAGTACTGCTAAAAATCGCTGATCACCGCCATTACTAGTAAAAAAAATAATAAAAATGCCATAAACCTATCCCATAGTTTGTAGACGCTATAACTTTTGCGCAAACCAATCAATATACGCTTATTGCGATTTTGTATTTTTTTCCAAAAATATGTAGAAGAATATATATTAGCCAAAACTGATGAATAAATTTGATTTTTAAAAACATTTTTGGGGATATTTATTACAGCAAAAAGTAAAAAATATATATATTTTTTTTTTCAAAATTGTCGCTCTTTTTTTGTTTAATAGCTCAAAAAATAAAAACCGCAGAGGTGATCAAATACCACCAAAAGAAAGCTCTATTTGTGGGAAAAAAGGGATGTCAATTTTTTTTTTTTTTGGTACATGGTCAGACGACCACGCAACTGTCAGTTAAAGCGACTCAGTGCCGTATCGCAAAAAATGGCCTGGTCATTAAGCAGGCAAATCTTCTGGTCTGTAAGTGGTTAAACTAATACTTTGTTGAAACACCTTTTGATTTTATTACAGCACGCAGTCTTTTTGGGTATGAGTATATCAGCATGGCACATCTTGACTTGGCAATATTTGCCCACTCTTCTTTGCAAAAACACTCAAAATTTGTCAGATTGTGAGGGCATCTTCTGTGCACAGCCCTCTTCAGATCACCCCACAGATTTTTCAATCAGATTCAGGTCTGGGCTCTGGCTGGGCCATTCCAAAACTTTAATCATCTTCTGGTAAAGCCATTCATTTGTTGATTTGGGTGTATGATTTGGGTCGTTGTCATGCTGTCCTGTCCCCTTAGCAGAAAAACAGTGCCTGCCCATTAGTGCCCATAAATGCCACCTATCAATGCCCATAAGTGCCGGCTATCAGTGCCAGCCATCTATTAGTGCCAGTGTCACCTATCAATGCCATCTATCAGTGCCAGCCACCTGTTAATGCCAGCCATCAGTGCCATCTGTCAGTGCTCATCAGTGCCACCTAATCCTATCAGTGCTGCTTAATCAGTGCCACCTATCGCTGCATATCAGTGCCACCTAATCTGTATTGTGCTTTGAAAACTGTCACATGACATATAAAAAAGAAAAAAAAAAAGAATCGATATCAACAAGTACTTGAAAAAAAGTTTCGGTACTTCTACTCGGTCTTAAAAAAGTGGTATCAGGACAACCCTAGTCACATTAAAGGTGGAAAAAGTTCTGAAAAGATTTATCTTTGTCTCATTTTTTTTACATCACAGGAACCTGACATTTTAACAGGGGTGTGTAGACTTTTTATATCCACTGTGTATACTTCCAAGCACTGGTGTGGTCAGTTTAAAACAGGTGCGCGTTAAGACTGGCAGGATCAAAAGGGATTTCACACAAAGGAAGCAATACAAAGAGAACAGGATACTTTTTAATACAAGTACCTGGTACAGCAGACACATATATCAGGAATATGAAATGTTGAGGTAACAAACACTTTAAGTTAATTTCTCTAGAAAGTTTATTTGAATAAAATAATATCCATTTATTTCACATATACTACAATCTGTGATAACTTACATGCAGCACACAGACAACTTTTTTTGACCAAAAAAATAAATAGATCACACCAGAAAAAAACAAAACATTTACGTTTTAAACCATGTTATTAGCTACAAATTGTGCAGCACAGCTCACAAATGTTCAATCGAATAAAATGCTTACACAATATTTACTTTGGAAATCTTTATTCCCTTTGCGTTAATGTGGTTTTCATTCTAGCTTTGTTTTCCCAGGGACTGTTTTAGTTTGTAATGACGTCATTGTATGTTCCAGGGACCATACAAAGTGCAGTTTTCCCTTTAACATTAGCATCAATAAATGTATTGGGTAATGTTTGTTATATTTTGACTCCTTTTGCATTAACATACTTTTTTTTTTGTCACATATTGGAAATGCATCTTATTTAATGCAAACCCCATGACAAAGTCTATAACCAACATGTCAATTATCCATAAATAAAAACTGCATTTGCCTAAAAAGAGTGTTGCAGTTGTTTTGTGTCTTCCTAAGGCTTATTTCCACTTTTGCAGCCAAACCAAGATACCTACTTTTATATTTGTTACATCTTTCCATTAACATAACATAACCAAAAAAAAAATACTTCTTAAAGTGGTTGTACAGGTAGAAGGTTTCTTACCTGAACCTTCTGTGCAGCTCCCCCGCTTATACTTAGCTGAGCCCATTCTCGATCCAGTGATGTGCTCGGGAGCAGCAGCTCTCCTCTTCCCCTCTTCACAGGAATGATTGATACAACAGTAGCCATTAGCTCCTGGTTTTGTCAATCAAATCTTGTGACAAGAGAGGGGGGGGTGGGGCCGAGCCATGTTGTCTATGTCAATAGGCGCAGACATCACAGCTCGGGATTGTGCCCGCAAGCATGTCACAAAAGAAGCAGCGCCAAGGGCACCGTCAGGGTACCTGAAAAGAGGAGCATTGGGGCTGCTCTGGTAAAACTATTGCACAGAGCAGGTAAGTATGATATGTTTGTTAAAAAAAACAGACTTTTCAATCATTTTTTACTTTTTTGTTTGCTTACAAATGCTACCTAGCTTTCCCTTTACATAGAAAGTTCGGTATGGGGCTGGGACAAAATGTTTACCATAATTATCCTGGCAGATCTCATGATCTACATGTCCACCCTGTCTGTCCTAATAAATGATAAGAATCTCAAGGCTTGGGTGGTAATTTGTATGTTAATGCACTTTAAAGTGATACTAAAGGTTCGTTTTTTATTTGTTTAAAAAAACAAACATATCATACTTACCTCCACTGTGCAGCTCGTTTTGCACAGAGTGGCCCTGAACATCCTCATCTGGGGTCCCTCAGCGGCTCTCGTGGCTCCTCCACACATCAGATAACCCCCTAGGAGAAGCGCTCTCCAGAGGGGGTTACCTTGCGGGTGCGCTCCCGAGTCCAGCACTTGCGTCCATAGACATGAATGCCGGACTCGGCCCCGCCCCCCGGCGCCTGCGTCATTGGATAGCGCTGCTATCAATCCATCCAATCAGGACCCGAGACACCAGCTTTTGCTGGTGTGCTCATCTCCAGGACGAGATAGAGGGGGTACAGGTAAGTAAAACGGGGGTTCAGGGGGGGGCTGCAGCATTACAGGAGATTTTTCACCTCAATGCATACAATGCATTGAGGTGAAAAACCTCAAAGGTTTACAACCCCTTTAAGGCTGGGTTCACACTAAATATAGCAGCCGCTCACAGCAGGAGTCCAGTGCGTCACCGTTGACCATTTCAGCCCGAATTTTGGGCTGAATTCGGACCTGAAATGGACCAAAAGACGCACAGGGCTCCTGTGCAATTCACACTGGAGCCGCTGCGGAGATGTGTGAACCGGCTCCATAGAGAGCCGCTTGCAATCTCCTGCTATGCGAATTAGATGTGAGGAATTCAATCCAATTCTCATAGGTGTGAACCCAGCCTTAAAAAAAAAAAATTTTTTTAAAGTCCCTTAATTGCACATTAACCACTTCACACAAATCGCCGCACCCGTACGTTGGTACTTTGACACTAAATACCATTGTTATGGCAGCAGTTAGCTGCCATAACCCTGATATTTTCGGGAACAGCATGCATTTCTCTTTGAGAGAAAAGTGGTCTCTGTGGCGGATTCACTGCGAGATCACTCATCGGTGGTGGGAGAGATGCCCACCCCCCCTCCCGCTGCGCTCTAGTCGTCTCTGCTGCTTATCGGAGCCGTTGGTAGCAGCGGAGACAATCGCGTCCGCTCCCCTCACTGACTGGATGCCGAGTGAGGGGAAGATGGCCCCCCGCTCAACTCCATAGCATTGGAGGGCGGAAGCGATGTCAAACATCACTTCCACCCAATGTTCTTTAAAGGGGAATTTTTTTTAAAACGCATTTTAGTGTACATATGAGATCTGAGATCTTTTTGACCCCAGATCTCATATTTAAGTTGTCCTGTCATGCTTTTTTTTTTTTTTTAAAGACAGTGCCAAAATAAAAAGTTAAATAAGAAAAAAAAAAGTAAAGCGTCCCGTCCTGACGAGCTTGCGCTCAGAAGCGAACGCATACGTGAGTATCGCCTGCATATGAAACTGGTGTTCAAACCACACGTGAGGTATCGCCCCCATCGTTAGAGCAAGATCAATAATTCTAGCCCTAAACCTCATCTGTGACTCAAAACTTGTGATCCGTAGAAATTTTTAAACATCGCCTATGGAGATTTTTAATGGTAAAAGTATGTCGCCATTCCACGACCGGGCGCACTTTTGAAATGTGACATGTTGGGTATCAATTTAGTCGGCATAACATTATCTTTCACAATATAAAAAAAATTTGGGCTAACTTTACTGTTGTCTTATTTTTTTTAATTCAAAAAAGTGTATTTTTTCCAAAAAAGGTGCGCTTGTAAGAACGCTGCGCAAATACGGTGTGACAAAGTATTGCAACTACAAGGGTGTTAGAACCCCCAAATATTATTGCCATTGGCTCCCACTCCTGTCGATCAAATCTAGTGACATGGAAGTGGGGGGGCCGGGCCAAGTCCCGCTGTCTGTGTCGTCAGTGGACGCAGCAGTGGGACTCGGGAACGCGCCCACATGGGTGCCCTCATGAAAAGCGGCTCTCCGTGGGGGCACCCGATGAAGGGGAGGAGCCAGGAGCGCCAACGGGGCACCCCAGAGGAGGAGGAACGAGGCTGCTCTGTGCAAAACCATTGCACAGAGCAGGTAAGTATGACATGTTTGTTATTTTTAAAGTGAACCTTTAAAATCACTTTAGGAAGTTTTCCTGGAGACCCCAAGCCAACAGATGCTAGAAGACGAGTTCATGCTTGAGGATCAATGTTACGGGGCCTTGTTTTGTCAGACATTTTTTGTTTTGCAGAATTATTCACTTTAAAAAAAAAATGTTCTTCAACTGGCAAAAGAACAATGTAGAGAGAGAGTCAAATTTCTGTGGCATAGGTGTTTAGTGAAAAATCATTTTTAAGATGAACAAGATCTACAGACTTTGTTCAACTATTTCTGAGTTGATCATGTTTTACCGACTAGTGCTTCTCTAGCTATCCTGTTCAACAGGTTTCAATGGCAATCTTTTAATGGCAGTAAGAATGTACATGATCTTGTGCACTTTCAAAAACAAAGGCTCCTTCACACTAGATAGCTGTGCTGATGACACGGCTGCTGGTGTGCTGATTTTGGCCCACCTCACTGTTTACTTTTTTCTTTGTCCAAACTGTATTGAAATTTCAAAGTGACATTTTATATAAAGTTCTATTTACACAGTGGCATTGCGATATGGTAGTTTGCGTAGCAAGTCACTGAGCCGAATAAGTAAAGGCACTCGGATACATTTATTTGCTTATTATCTGCACACACAGATAGTGTATGGAAGATTTTAAGATAAAGCTTTTTGTACCTGCTGTGTGGCCTAACCTTTTCTAACATTCAACCCTTTTCTAATGTCCATAGTTGGCCATAGATTTTAAGAATGGTCATACAGGAAAGCTTCTGACAATCATCCCAATAAGTTTGCTTAAACCTGTTTAGGATAGAAGTAGGAAGAAAGGGGGGTGATTTCACAGGCAGCTGTCCCACTGCGATGCTATCATTTAAAAAAAATTACCAAGAAAATAGAAATCTGTTTACTTTCTCCCCTTATTGTGGTCAACCAGGTCTTGAGGGGAGGTGGTCTAACAAACTGGTTTAATCAATCCAAAAACTGATTGGATGGGTCTGTCATCCAACATCTCAGCTGTGACTTTTTCTTGCCGAGCATAGTCCATGCTGCCTGACGTAGGTAAAACTCTAAACTAGTAAATGTACACCAGGCAGCTTCATAGAAAACGCATACCTACAATAAAGCATACCAGCCAACTATATTCATTGAAGGTAACCTTTCTGCATGCTGTTAATTTCACATAAAATCTATGACATTCACTGCCGAAAAATGCTTTTAAATCTGTACAAGTTTGTTTCTTACAAGTCAGATTAGAACTGTGCCTCCTAATTCTTTATTTACATGTAATTCAGTTAACTAAAGCATTGCTTACAGCTCTGAGAATCCATCAGATACACAAGCACCAATGAATAGCACTCTTCTATCATGACCTTGACCAACAAGCTACTGCATCATAAGGGATTGGCACTTAGGACTGGTTTAAGTATTATATACTAAGTGGGCAAGCATTCCTCAGCCTTATACTTTGAGCAGTTTGAAACTGTGCATTAGGTAAATGTTTTATCTTCAGTCATCTTCTCCAAATTGGAAATGTTCTGTGTAACTGATTGGGCTGTTCATGTAATCCAGAGTTCTCTTGGCTTTCTGGTTTAATATTAGTTTGCATGCTTTGTGTGGGGCTCCAGGGGACTCCCACATCTTGCTTGTGGCTAAGACTGGTCCAGGCAAGAAGATGTCACTGCAAATTACCATCGGTACCATAATTAGAAGTCCTATACTGCAAGGCCCTGAGCTTTAGCTCAGCATGCTAACATCTGTTGGTTTGACCTCTGTAGGGGTGGAATGACAACATTTGACAGTCATATCCTTTCAGGCAACCAGTAAAATTTGCTTTTGTACAGATGATACTTGTATGACTTTTTACCCATTCGGTACCAGTAGCGTCTAGAGAAGACCGAACAAAAAATATTCTATTTACCCCTATAGGCTTTTATTTTAGTTTTGCATAATGTAACAAACCTAAAGCAGGCAAGTTAGCCTACAGGTTAAGGCTGCATTCAACCTTGCTTGATAAAACACGTTGCTTTTTTTGTGCAACAGCATAGGGGAGCCCATTTGCTTGAATTGGATTGCCCTGCGTGCAGCAAATGCATCAGAGTAGCTCCTTTTTTTGCAGTGAGCCTCTCACTTTTTTGAAAAAGCCCATTTTGGAGCATTTTTCATAAGACCGCTACCCACATTTGGGGAATCGTAAAGAATTTATGGCATCGCAAGCACCGTGCACATTTTGACACTTTTTCATGCATTTTTGCGCATGCTTCTGAAACACCAAAGTGTGAATGGGGACTAAAAGCCTTTCCGTATTCACTAGCACACCAGTCTTACTTAAGGCAATAAGTTATTTAATTTAACATATTTACTATATCCATGGAGTTCAGCTATAAGGATTCTCTGTGTTTAAAGAGTTGTCATTCTGCTTTGATAAAGGGATTTGTTTGACAGGCTACCAGCAGCAGGGCTGGACAGCTCTCCTGCCCTAAACACCGAAACCTCACGCAGTGTGCATTGGGTCTGAAAGTGATCTACCATGTGGAATTGTTTATGCATGTAATGAGGTCACCTTTGTTTGCCTTTACTTAAAGTGGAACTTCATCCTTAAAGTGAAGTTTCACTGATCCTCCTCCTCTCCCCTCTCCAGTTTTGGAATTTCTTTTGTTTTTTGGAAGGTGGGGGAGCAGGTACCTGGTTTTGTCAGTTATCTGCTTATACTTCAACTGGTATCACCTAGGTGATACCAGCAGAAGCTCTCCCCCACCCCCCCGGCTCCTCGCTCCTCCCGTGCGGCTTCACAGCCGGCTCCCCACAGCCAGCTGCACTGCACTCTGTGAATGGTCCTGCAGCTTTCTGAGGCCTGTGACATGTCACAGGATGTAGCATGGCTCGTTCATGCGTAGTGGGGAGGCAGCTGTGAAGCCGCACGGAGTCCAAGCCAGCTTCCCACAGTCACTAATGGTCTTTTAAAAGAGAAGTACAGTATGGCCAAAGCTTTTTTTGGCCATACTTCTCTTCTGGGTCACAGGAGTGTGCTTACTTTTGCACTCCTGTGACCCAAAATCAGCCGACTGTGAGTTTTTTCACAGAGCTCTCCAGGCTCTGGTAGGATCCAGACAAAAATGGATCTACTCAGGTGCTGGATCGGCAGCTGGCTCAGCTTCTCAGCGCGCTGTTGGAGGGACAGAGCAGAGGGCGGTGGCTGACAATCGCTGCTCTCTGCTCAGATTTTCCGACAGGAAATGTTGGATGTGAGCTTGTTGGCGGTAAGTCTGACCATGTGTATGCTCAATTGGACATCTGTTGTCGGACTTTCTGCCAACAAATATTGGCTAGCATGCTCTCAAATTTTCCGCCAACAAATGTGTGTTATCGGATTTTCCGATCGTGTGTATGCAAGTCCGTCGGGCATAAGTCCAAAGTACAAACACGCATGCTCGGAATCCAGGACGAGCCGGAAGCGCTCGATCTTGTAAAACTAGTGTTCTGAATGGAGATATCACGTACGTCTTGTACGTCACTACGTTCGTAATTGTTGGCCAACATTTGCGTGACCGTGTGTATGCAAGACAAGTTGGAGACAACACCCTTCGAACAAAAATCCACGGTTTTGTTGTCAGAAAGTCCGATCGTGTGTACGGGGCTTAAGAGTCGTGGGGGGCAGTTGCAGCATTGGACTAATGCTGCAACCATAGAGGTGAATGTATATTTTTACAGAACCCCTCACTAGCGTTTAAGCTGTCTGCAGGACAGGGATGGAATCTTTGCACTGACCACCAATGTAAAGGGCATCCTTCTGAATGACCACCAGTGGAGGGTGGTCCTTTTCTCACTGACAGCCCAAAAAAGGGAGCATTTCACTGGTCACCATTGTAAGGGGACCCCACCAATATGAGGAAACACTACAATTTGACTGTCTACATTACGTTATGGCTATTATTATAATTTTCTGCATTTCCTTATTATTGAAAATTGTCATATAGAGTAGCTCTTGGTACATCAAGTAAGCCACATTCCTTATACTTCTTTTTATTGTTATATCTTACTGTTCAAACTATCGTGTCATGTGTTGTAGATATATTCGGTATTAACAGAGGTTCCCCAAGGCCTGAAAGTTATTCCAAGGGTTCCTCTTTGTTAAAAGTATTGAGAAAAGTTGCTCTAAAGACATACTGTACATGCTTTTTATAAATGTATGCTGACCCATACATGCCACTGACATATACTGTATTAGATATGAATTACTCTATATTATCAAAATAGAGAATTTGATTGAGAATTGACACATCCTGCACACACCACTGCTGCTTTTTAAAACATCACTCTTCCCTTTTTTGCCTACAAGTAAGCTCTGGGTATTATCTGGTCATTTAATACTGTTCGGTCTGCTTAAGCCGTACTTAAGAGATGCAGAAACAATTTAGCGGCACTGAGGGGCTTTATAATACACATGCAGTAGTTAATTTGATTCTCAGGCTTGCACCTTTTGTCATCATACAAGGTTTCATAAAAAGACAGTAAGGTTAGTCTTTACTCATAGGGACTTCCCATTACGGAAGTGTCAGAGTAATTTTGCTGAACTGGCATTTCTTTTCATGCTCTACCAAATTGCTCTCTTTCTGCTGATTTCTCAATAGGCATCTTTTTATTCAGTAGCGCTGGAAATATTTTCAGTAATGAGTGCTTTTACTCTCTGCATTTTTTTTTGTTTGTAATCATTTGAAAAAAGAAAGTCTTGGCATATTTGCTTTTCGCTTTCAGATAGACGTTTTGTTATCTTTGTGACTTTTAATATCGTTATTGAATAAATGGGCAATGCTTCCCAGTCTCTGCGGTACAACAAAAAACATTATCTAAAACTTTAAAGTAAACCTAAACTCTTTGTCTTCTTCATACCTGTCACCTAAGCTAAACAAATCATTAAAATCATTATGTAGGCATAATACAAAAACACTGTCAGAAGATTGCAGTGAGTTAAAGCAGAACTAAACCCATAGATTTAACAGTTTCAAGATAACATTACATTCCCAGCACATGCCGAGAATGTAACTGTCACTTTGGTTGTACTCTCAACCAAGCTGTCAAACCATCAAATGGCTGATGTACTAATTGATGGCATGTGCAGCATCGCAGCAGCTGGGGATCAAACAGAGGCCAAGGTGGCAGCTTCCTTGGCTAAATGTCTAGACAAAAAGATCCTGCCAGAAATTGAATGAATTGCTACCTAACTGCCTGTAGAGAGATAACAATGCCGCTTCCTCTGCCCTGAATTTCCAAGGTAGACATTATGTGTTGTGTAGAGCAGAAGAAGAAAATTCAGGCAGGGGCTATTAACACAGTAAGCTCTTCATCTAAAGTCCCCATGGGCAAAACTCTGCATTTGTAAGAAAAAAAAAAAATCAATGGACACATTTCAGTGGATTGTCTGTTGAATTGGCTTCAATTAGTTTTTGTTGGCTGAGAATAGGCTGATCCATGTTGAATATCTAACTGTATAGTTCCAATTTGCATATTCAGCTGTGAACAAATTCTTTACAGAATCTTAAATGTTACGCTAAAATGTATTTTCTGTAACCCTTTCATGACGGGGATCATTGAAGCATATATGCCCAGACCGAACTTGGCTTCATTGGTATGCATCGGTTAAAGTAGAAGTCCACCCTAAAACTAAATCCCCTGCATCTACAGACATCGACAAGCTAACACTAACCTATCTAGCCCTGTAAAGAAAAAAAAAAACAGTATACATACCTTTTCTGCAGGCGATTCCGACCCGATCCCACGCTTCGCTGTGGAGGTGGGTGCAGAGGACACGTCCAACAATGGAAGCCCCATAGTAACACTATGGGTGACGTCACTCCCCATTCATTTCACAGCTGTTGTCGGCTGTGTCCTCTGCAGAGCTTCTGTCGCTGGAGATCGGGTCGGATCGGCTTCAGAAAATGTATGTATACTGATTCCTTCTTTACATAGCTAGATAGGTTAGTGTTAGAATGTGCATGTCTGTAGATGCAGGGATTTTAGTTTTAGGGTTTGCTTACACTTTAACTTGGCAATAACCCTATGACTAATCTGCCCACCTAAATAGTTTTGTATTGGTTTTTTTTAAGGACACATAAGGCTTTTTTTGGTACTTCCAGCTCATGTTTATTAATTTGAGCTGACAAATGGACAAAAATGTTTTAAAAATGTACTTTTATTTGTTAAACACTTAAAGGCAGAAGGTTTTTTATCTTAATGCATTCTATGCATTAAGATAAAAAACCTTCTGTGTGCAGCAGCCCCCCCCCAATACTTTCCTGAGCCCCATCTCTATCCATCAATGTGCACGAGTGCCTTGGCCTCTTGATTATCTGAGACACAGCGGCAGCGCCATTGGTTCTCACTGCTATCAATCAAAGTCAGTTGGCCAATCAGGAAAGAGAGGGGATAGGGCCAAACAGCGGCTCTGTGTCTGAATGGACACCGTAAGCTGCGGCTCAGCTTGGGTGCCCCCATAGCAACCTGCTTGCTGTGGGGGCACTCGACAGGAGGGAGGGGCCAGGAGCACCGAAGAGGCACCCGAAAAGAGGAGGATCCAGCTGCTCTGTGCAAAACCATTGCACAGAGTAGGCACAGTGCCTTGCAAAAGTATTCACCCCCCTTGGCTTTTTACCTATTTTATTACATTACAGCCTTTAGTTCAATGTTTTTTTAATCTGAAAATATATACATAAAACTATTTTTCAGAAATAAAAAAAATAATTGGCATGTGCGTATGTATTCACCCCCTTTGTTATGAAGCCCATAAAAAGCTCTGGTGCAACCAATTACCTTCAGAAGTCACATAATTAGTAAAATGATGTCTACCTGTATGCAATCTAAGTGTCACATGATCTGTCATATATACACACCTTTTTGAAAGGCCCCAGAGGCTGCAACACCTAAGCAAGAGGCACCACTAACCAAACACTGCCATGAAGACCAAGGAACTCTCCAAACAAGTAAGGGACAATGTTGTTGAGAAGTACAAGTTAGGGTTAGGTTTTTTTAAAAAAAATATTCAAATCTTTGATGATCCCTAGGAGCACCATCAAATCTATCATAACCAAATGGAAAGAACATGGCACAACAGCAAACCTGCACAGAGACGGCCGCACACCAAAACTCACGGACTGGGCAAGGAGGGCATTAATCAGAGAGGCAGCACAGAGACCTAAGGTAACCCTGGAGGAGCTGCAGAGTTGCACAGCAGAGACTAGGGTATCTGTACATAGGACGACAATAAGCCGCACGCTCCATAGAGTTGGGCTTTATGGCAGAGTGATCAGAAGAAAGCCATTACTTTCAGCAAAAAACAAAATGGCACATTTTAAGTTTGCAAAAAGGTATGTGGGAAACTCCCAAAAAGTTTGGAGGAAGGTGCTCTGGTCTTATGAGACTAAAATTGAACTTTTTTGCCATCAAAGAAAACGCTATGTCTGGCGTAAACCCAACACATCACATCACCCAAAGAACACCATCCCCACAGTGAAACATGGTGGTGGCAGCATCATGATGTGGGGATGTTTTTCAGCAGTCGGGACTGAGAAACTGCTCAGAGTTGAGGGAAAGATGGATGGTGCTAAATACAGGGATATTCTTGAGCAAAACCTGCACCACTCAGTGTGTGATTTGAGGCTAGGACAGATGACCCCAAACACACTGCTAAAGCAACATTTGAGTGGTTTAAGAGGAAACATGTAAATGTGTTGGAATGGCCTAGTCAAAGCCCAGACCTCAATCCAATAGAAAATCTGTGGTCAGACTTAAAGATTGCTGTTCACAAGCGCAAACCAACTTGAAGGAGCTGGAGCAGTTTTGCAAGGAGGAATGGGCAAAAATCTCAGTGGTAAGATGTGGCAAGCTCCTAGAGACTTATCCAAAGCGACTTGGAGCTGTGATAGCCACAAAAGTATTGACTTTAGGGGGGTGAATAGCTATGCACATTGACTTTTTCTGTTATTTTGTTATTTGCTTCACAATAAAAAAAAAAAAAAATCTTCAAAGTTGTGGGCTTGTTCTGTAAATTAAATGATGCAAATCCTCAAACAGTCCATGTTAATTCCATGTTGTGAGGCAACAAAACACGAAAAATGCCAAGGGGGGTGAATAGTTTTGCAAGGCACTGTAAGTATGACATGTTATTTTTAAAGGAAAAAAAAAATATGAAACTTTAGTTTCACTTTAATAGATGCCACTATACTTCTCTCTTTTACTTCCTCTCTCTCTCTCTCTGGACAGGTTTGATGGTAAACAAACCTCACGTAACCACAATGATTGACTGTTATGATCATATGATCCTGAACCTTATTTATTGGGTTAGGTTGAAACCTGTGGCTGTCTGTGACAGCACAGTCACATAATTAGTAGCACTTTTAGGTGTATGTTGCTAGTTCTGATATTAAAGGGGTTGTAAACACTCATGGTTTTTCACCTTAATGCATTAAGGTGAAAAACCTTTTGTGCTGCAGTAGCCCCCCAGACCCCTCCCCCCTTTTTCTTACCTGAGCCCAATCGTTTCAGCGACGGAGACTAGCACAGCAACTCTAGCTGCTGTCTCGGGAACCTCATTGGATAGATTGATAGCAGCGGGAGCTATTGGCTCCCGCTTTTGTCAATCAAATCCAGTGACATGGGGGCAAGGCCGAGTCCTGCTGTCTGTGCCAAAGGACGCAGCAGCAGGACTCGGGAGCGGGCATGCATTAATGCCCCCATGGAAAACGTCTCTCTCTCTCTGGGGGCACTCGAGAAGAGGAGGAGCACCGCGGGGGGACCCCTGAAAAGGAGGATTGGGGCCACTGTGCAAAACACTTGCACAGAGGGGGTAAGTATAACATGTTTGTTATTTTGAAAAAAAAAAAAAAAAGCTTTACAATCACTTTAAACATAGATGCATTAGCTCCCAGCATGTGCAAACGGATTGTTAATCTTTAGATTGCAGCCATGTAGGTGTTCCTGGGGAAACACAGCTACTATAAACTAGGAGCTGCAGATCTTAAGAGCATCGAGCAGAGAGTCTACCTTCATATTTCCCCCTACCCAGGAAAAGCCATCACCATAGTACATTGTCACTGGATCCCCACTGCATTCGATTTTAGCATCACTGCCTGTTTCACAAATCTTAACAGTGTGGGCAAGTTTATTTGGATTTGGTGGAGCAGTTGGTATAGCTGGTAAGTTTGTTCATGATGCAGCGCTAGACTCAAGATCCTTGGTCTTATTGCTTTCGGCTTGGGCTGTAGTGATCCGCAGATTGCTATGGCTGAAGGAATAGTCAGCATCTAAGAAGGGTCTTTCGAACCTACCATTCACAGGGGATCAACTTTTTGGTGCGAAGCTTAATGAGATCATCAGGAACCTCATCGGAGGAAAGAATACATTCTTGTCTCAGCTCAGAAAGGTTAAGGATTCCCATCTCATCTCTAGACATACCTATTCATAAGAGTTTTTTTTGTTCTGGAGGAAATTCAATTAATGGGACCAAGTCCTCTAAGCCCTCTACTTCCTAAAGGGGGAAAGTGTTCTTAGCCATCCATGCCCAAGGGGTAACCCACCTTCACATGAAGTTTTGCCCCTACCTGTTCAGCCAAATGTGAGTAGACAATTTCTAACGTTCAAAGACTGTTGGCAAACCCATTTTTCGAGACAATTGGGTTCATAATTTGGTTTGCAGCCTTGCCCTTCAGCCTAGCTTCCTGAGTGATTAGCAAGACATTGGCATTAGAGTTAGCCACCTTGAGGTTGAGAGGGATGCTAATCATAAAGTACCTAGCAGAAGACCTGTTGTGTGCAGTGTCTTACTCAGAACTGGAGTCTAACCTGTCCATCAGTATTTGGCATTCTGGTGGTTTCTGCATCTTTGCTTGGTCTTGGATACCAACCAGGTCAAGGTGTTCCATCAGAAAAATTACAGAAATTGCAACTTCAGGTTCTCAAACTGTATGCTGTCTCTCAAGATGCCCCTTTGCCACAATGCAGTGCCCAGTGTCTGAGCAACCTATAATCGGGCCCAGATGTCACCTTTCTGGGGAGATATCTATGAACTTGCCAACAGTAATGTTGAGAAAGTCCCTGTTTGTATAGATCAAGGGTCTCAAACTGGCGGCCCTCCAGCTGTTACAAAACTACAAGTCCCATGAGGCATTGCAAGGCTGACAGTTACAAGCATGACTCCCTCAGGCAGAGGTATGATGGGACTTGTAGTTCCGCAACAGCTGGAGGGCCACCAGTTTGAGACCCCTGGTATAGATGGTTTAGGATGCTGTGCACTGAAGGGGCCACCCCTTTGTTGTGAGTTGGAGCTTACTCAAGGCTGAGGGTTCTCTCTCTGCTCCCATCTAACAGTGCTGGATACCTGTATGTCCAGATACCAGCACTCTGACATGGGAAATAGGGAAGTTCCGTTCTCTCCCACCCTCAATAGTACTTTGTCTTCCACTTTAATCAGAGCAGTGGGGAAGTGAAGGAAAGCTGAGAATGGGAAACCATGCATTAGCAAATACAGATCCACGATTATTAAAGAATAAATTCTGAAAACAGCCAGCAGGCAGGTGTTCCTGTATATATGAGACAGAATAAGGTTGCCAATTAGTTATCATTCTTTCTTTTCTCCTGCAGCTTTAACCACCTATTCACAGCCTTGGAAATCAATTGCAGTAAGGACCATTTATAGGCAAAAGTTGGTGGTGCATTGGCCTCGCTTGATGAAACAAAATGCTTAATAAAAAACATATGAAATTTACGGTAAGTAAATTTCATATGTTTTGATTACAGTTATTACAGGATCACTGTACGTGTTCTTAGGTTTATTGGAGGACACAGCTCTGCTCTAGATCATCATCTACTGGGTAAAGTGACACCTACAGGAGTAGGATGCTGTGAACAACTAAAAAACAGACAGTCCAGGGGCTTTTACTCCTGGGGATGCATATGACTGGCTGTCCTTAGGATGTCCTGTCACAGCATCCCTCTCAGGTGAGCACCACCAATACTCAAAATTGTGAAACAAGCTCACTTAAATGCTTTGGCCATCAATAGGGGCCACCCTTGGCCTGTCTTGTGGTTTTTAGTTGTACCTAGCATTCTACGTTTTGCAGGTGGCAGTATACTCAGGAGGTGAAGATATAAAGCAGAGCTGTGTCCTCCAATGAATGCATAGAAAGGAATTTTATAGTGAGTACAAATTATATTTTTTAATACAAACAACTAACAACAACTAATGCTATATAATAACTGTCAAAGTACAGGGAAAGGTAGGAGGTTACATATACAAAGGTGTGTGTGTGTGTGTGTATATATAATATATACCATCCATTGCATTCATTTTACCTGTTTATTATATAAAAAATAAAAATTCAAGCTGCAGTATTGGAAACCGGAGTCTGCCAGTCTGCTTTTGTCCATTAATTAAAAGCTTGCAGCAACAGTAGACTAAAGATTGTTCCTGTGAGTTTTGTTACCCCGTTACTGGATTTACTCAGAAATGGCTGACAATGGAAGCACAGGTCAAAGAAATAAATGTAAATCTCTTGCCTTGAGCCCCCACCTATATTCTGTCACGTATACATCTCTGGGTGAGCCACCTTTAGTTTGACTCCTCTATTAGTGAGAATGAACCTGTAACTTGCAGTATTTTTTTGCACTGGGAGGAATTTAACAAGAAAGTTGTATAATAATTATGTAACCTATATAATACAAGTAATTTTATATTCCTATCAGTTTATTTGTGAACTTTTTTGTTTTCATTTTGTGATCTTGGCACCATTGTTTCATCTCATTTATCTGTGACGAGCAACATTACTGCCTGTCTTTAGAATAAATGCTATATGCAACATTTTTCTCTGGAAGCAGTCTTTTATCTGTAATTTGGTTGGATCCGTGTCCTGGATAGGAGCAATGTAACCTGTGTTTTCACATGGAAGCGTTGAATCTCTCTGAGTTTTGTTGCTTTATAAACTACAGATCTAGCTGGACATATTAGTAACAAAAGCATGCATGTATTACATTAAACCCATCATGCTCTATAGTTCTTCATCACCAACTGCAGTGACAGTTTTGAATTCCTCTTTTTGCATCAGTGCTTCTGTAAAGACCAAGTATTCACATGTCTGAAGCTCCCAGCAGTGGCAGAGATGTTGGCAGACATGAGAAGTGGCTTATCCCATAACTAAGCAAGTTACATAAGCCATCTATCCTTTTTTCTCAAATTTTCCATCAGAAAATGTAACTGCAGTTGCTCTGAAAGGAAAGCCTGCTTCCCCCATACCAAAGCAACATATGGTCAACAACATTCCACAGGCTTTCCCACAAGTAGAATTGTGCAGCTTCAATTTGAAAATCATGGGACTGACACAGAAGTATTAATAGATCTACATTAGTACAGTATATTGTATAAACCAGTGCTAAAAATATATCTAGCATGCTTTGTCATTTTGTGCAGATCTTGGTCAGCAAAATATATTTATATGTAACTGGGTTACTATCCAATATGATGTACTTGGAGCTGTTATAGAGAGTACTGTATGGTCATGCTACCCTCAGAATGAAAGCCCCTTTTGATCTGTCACAGAACTGTCCACAGCAGTTTGTGCAGTACATTTTTTATATTTTTGGTACCATTAAAGAATAATTAAAGGCAAACCTTTTTTTTTTTTTTTTTTTTAGTTTTGGATAGAGTGGTGAGGGATTATAATGCTTGTCAGTTTTTATTGTTGTCTGTGCCCCTGTTAAGGAGATCCGCCAATTTTTGTCTGTGTCCTCATTAAAGAGATTCACCCTCTCTATTTGTCCTGTTTACCATTATTATTGAAAGTAAAAGAAAATCCCAATTTTTTTTTTGTCCCCAGAAAAGTAATAAAGGGGAACACTTTCAATTGGGACACTCGTTTTGATGACCTTGGGGTCCCCAAGGGATTCCCTATAGTTTGCAGGGATTTCCTCTCCCTTTCTGTTTCGCTATGGGACAGGAAGTGAAGGGAAATCTCCACAATGGGACACAGATTGGAGGGGGGGCAGATGAGAGGGTATAACCCTCCCTTGCTCTATCCAAAAAAAAAAAAGTTTTGCCTATAGCTCTATTTTAATGTCATATCTAATACTGTAATCGTACAGTACAGGACACATGGCTTGTATTCATAGACCATAGGTTATTTGTAGGCTACCTTCAGATGTTTGGACACTGGCAAATAACTTTCTAGGGACTCCTCTAGTGCTTGCTCATATAACCCCGCTCACTCCATGAGTGTGTACTCCAGTTTCTTGCTGTTGCCCTTAGGTGGTGGACCACTTGTCTTTTGGAGACATTTTGTGCTTGTTACCCTTTCTTTTATCTTCTGACACTTCTATCAAGATCTGACTGCTTATTGGCCTGGGCTATCTGGCAGTTTGCTGAACGTGTAACCCTTTCTGTTATACTTTGGGGGCCCTACCCAGACCCCACTGTTTCGGACTGGCCCGTATTTTTTGGGCCAGAGTGCTATACAGGTCCAGGGTCGTGATCCATCTCTATGGTTCCTAGACCCTGAAGATCCCTTCTTCCCACCGTTGCAGGTAAAGCCTGGACCCCTATCAGGCTATGCTATGGATAAGGTAAGACAGAGATTTCCTGTATTTTGTGCCGGTTCCTGGCTATTAAATGACACCCCTAAAGAGCTTAGCACACAGTGCCAATACATAGGCAGAGGAATGGGTAGTTATTCCATTTATTGTGTTTTCCCTGTTGTGATTGTCACCTTCAGTGCCATAAGTCATTTCCACCTAATTTTTCATTTTGAGTTTTTTCCCCCATCCACAGTTAGTGTTAGAATGATTATGCAGTCATGAGACCCCTCACTATCTGCAGAAAATGCACAAAGCACTTTTCTGTACTTCCTGTTGCCATCCACTACTGAGTCATAGCCACTAGAACATGGTCAGCCCTGAGTTATTGCGGCTGCTGCACTCCGGACACGCAAATTCACATCCCTTCTCTATCCCATGGAGCAATCTTCTGTGGTTTCTCCTTATCGCTTGCAAAAAAACTGAAGTCTCACAGAGTGGGTGGGGTTATATGAGTAAGTACTGCTTAAGTACTTAAAGCGGGAGTCCGGTGACCAATCTTTTTTTTTTTTTTTTTTTTTAGGTAATTGAGACACTTTGCTAATCCCAAAATAATACTCACAGTTTGAGTGTAATATTTCCGCCTCTGTCTGTTTTTGTACTGAAGAATAACTTAAAAAATGTGATGCTGGCTGTTTCCATATTGCTTGTGGGCATGTGAAGCCCACAAGCATTGATTTCCGGGATGCGGTGAATGCTGTTCATTCACAGCTTGTTCACGCGCATGATCATTGTTTCCGCACTGAATCTTGGGAAGCCTGACACTAAGCTCCCAGGAGACAGTGCGGCGCCGGGGAAAGGCAATAAACACGCCAACTCCCATGGGAGGAGAGACAGGAAGTGCCACAATAAAGTACAATATAAAGGTAATTACAGCGATAAAAACATTTTTCGTGCGGCATTTGAACATCTATGCAATTAACTGAAGGGGGTAAGATTAAGTTAAAAATTTGAGTGGAACCCCGCTTTAAGTACTAGGTGGTGTCCCTAGCATGTTTTTTTTTTTTTTTCCAGTGTCCAATTAATCTAAGCTCCAGTTTATACTATGAATTGCATAGGGATGCGTAGCAAATTTCTGTGTAATTCACATGGGATTCAGTATGGCATTATTTGAGCCTATTCAGTTTGAATGGGCTCAAATCGCACTGCATTGCACCAAAAGTAGTTCATGCACTGCTTTTGGGAACATACTGCAAATGGATCACATGGTACCTTTGTACCATGCGATCCAATGCAGGCAATCGCACTGCGTTTGCAACCTGTGCATGGGGTGTCTTTATCGTTGACACTCACTGCAGATCACAACTGCAGTACATTTTGAATGCAGTGCGAGAAACCCACACGGATCACGCATTCTAGTGTGAACCTAGCCTAAGGTACCCTGCATATATCATTGGCTGAGACTGCAGTGGGCGCTATTGACTTCTGCTGCTGTTAATCAGTCAGTGAGCCAATGAGGAGAGGTGGCGGGGCCGAGCCACAGCTCCATGTCTGAATGGACACACAGAGCAGTGTCCCAGCTCGGGTGCTCCCATAACTAGCTGCTTGCTGAGAGGCACTCTGCAGGAAAGAGGGGCCAGGAGCACTGGCGAGGGACCCGAGATGAGAAGGATCTGGGTTGCTCTGTGCAAAACCACTGCACAGTGCAAATAAATATAACATGTTTTTTATTTCTAAACAAAAAAAAAAAAAGACTTTAATATCACTTTAAGTGAGCCTTATAACAGTACATTGGTAAATTAAACATGACCACATCATGCAGAAATGTAACTTTCTGATAGTTATTGTTAAATAAGGAAGTCATTTCCTTGATTATGTTTCTGCTTTGGAACAAAAAGAAAACATCAAAAGCAATGTTATCACAAAAGAAAGCAAATGGTGTTCCTGTTTATACTGAACTTTAGCAACTGCCATGATTGTGGGTCATCAAGCAACATTATTGCCCTCTGCAGGCTTATGTTTTCTTTTCTCTAGGTAGAACTTTGACAGAAACATAGTAATGTATTAAGATCAGAGATACACATAGCTGATGAAAAACCAAAAATAGGAAAACTTCATAATACTAGAATCTATCACTATTTTGTCTTTTTTTTTGGGGGGGGGGGGGGATATTGGAACATGTCTATTACATTATAAATAGTAGAAATATAAATTAGGATCATGATTGGATTCATTGACAAAACCATCAGAATGCGCCTTACATTAAAACTGACCAAAACAGAAAATCAGACTACAATCTGCATGCCTGTTCCAGGTTAGTAAACTCCCTAAGTAGTACAGCTACAGTAAAATGGGGATGACAGTCTAAGGCTGGATTCACACCTATGCATTTTTAGTGCTTTCTGCATTTTAAAGATTTGCACTACAGAACGTGTCCCATAGGAAACCATGTTAAATGGACTGTAGTGTAGGGCTGCAACTAACGATTATTTTCATAATCGATTAGTTGGTCGATTATTGTTTCGATTAATCGGTTAATAACCTTAAAAACAAATGGTGGTCTATAATTTAGTTAATATGTAAAGTTTTTAAAAGAAAAGCAATTTATTCTTAAATAGCTCTATGCAGTGGTAAATATAAACAACCAACTATATGGTTAGGGAGCAAAATATTGAATCCACTCTGAGAATAACAGACAGAAGAGATATACTGTATATTCACTATTAGAGGAGATATACTGTATACACTATTAGAAGAGAAATACAGTTTTTTGGCCAATTTGTTGTTGGGCAGATAAAAAAATACAAATTGCTGCAAAAACGCATTACATGCTTTTCTGCAGCTTCTCCATTAAAGTATATTGAACCAAAAAAGCATCGTTTTGCTTTAAAAACAAAAAGTCCTTGACCCTTTCCAAATACGCAGCGGCTGAAAGATGTGAACATGTCCCATAGAAAACCATGTTAAATGAACTGTAGTGTGTTTCTGCAAAAAGCACCAAAAAACACAAAGATGTGAGCCAGGTCTAAGACGTTTAGTAACATAATGGGGTTAAAGAAAAATAAAATGAGCCCTTTATAGTACAAAAAAAGCAAATAATCACTACTGTAAGGGGTTCATTTTTTTACTGTAGAACTGTGAAAGTAGTATTTACAGTAGTGATTATTTGCTCTTTTTGTACTATAAAGGGCTAATTTTATTATTTTTAACCCCATTATGTTACTGGCCGATTAATCGATTATGAAAATAGTAATCAATTCATTTCATAATCGATTATTTGTCGATTAATCGATTAGTTGTTTCAACCCTACTGTAGTGCAAATCTACAAAATGCAAAAAGCACTAAAAAAGCATAGGTGTGAATCCAGCCTTACAGTATAGTATGCATGGTTACTGGCAGGTTACTACACATCCCTTAGGGCTAGTTCACACCACATGCGTTCCAGTGCTTTTATTTCTTCATCCAAAACGCATAGTAGGTTACATGGTTTTCAATGGCATAGTTCACACCAGTGCTTGCAATTCCAGTGCATTCCAGTTCCAAAAAAAAAGTAGAACGTGCTGCATTTTTCCTACACAGAACTGTACTGGAACACAGTAAAACGCATTAAAAATACACCAGAACGTACCTACACGCATCAAAAATGCACCTGACCTCAGTACAGTGAAAAAAAAACACAAAGAAATAAGAAAAAAAGCATCTGGAATGCACCCGGAAACAAATCAAAAACGTGCACCCAGAAATGCATCTGGAACGGATCTGGAGGACGTTCTTGTGGTGTGAACTAGCCAATAAAATATTGGACAGCTGCAAAAAAAAAAAAAATGACAATTGTTCTACTTAATGTGTCACTGCTGTCATAAAAAAACTGAATTTCTGGGCTGTCATTCACTGGAGGTGGACCTTGCAGTGATTACAGTTCCAGGCCATCAGCTTTTAGCCCACTTATAACCATGCTGAATGTTTTCAGGCAAGCCAGAACAGTAGCCTGCAAGCTATAGTCCTGGCAAAGCTTACATGTTTGAGATTTGTAAGACATTAAACCTATCCTCCTCCTGGCTTAGAAATAGGAGTTTCTACAATGTATTGTGTGAGTCTTTTCCAGCTGATTTTGAAAAAACTTGATTTAATTATGGGAATCACTCAGGGGCCCTTGAGGAACGTAACACATTGGTGTATACACACAAACAGTATATACTGTGTATATGTATATATATATATATATATATATACACACACACACAACTAATATACTCGCCTATCAATGTAAGCTGACCAATTTTTTTTTACTAATGTATTGTATGTAGCGAAACCAAAGTGCATAAGTTTAAATTTCAGCATTCTGTTAAATCTAAAAAGTATGTCACCATCTGAGAGTCATAATTCTAAATCTGATTCCGGTCTTTGATGTGTTTATCACATGGGATACATACTTTCTAAATATATTATAGATTTTCATTTGAATCTCATATAATGAAGTGCTTGGCTTAAAATATGAGATTGCTCATTAGAGATAAACGAGGCAACGATGATGTTATCCTCCAGAGGACTGTATAAGATATACAGCTGAGAGGATAGCTGCAAGACACTGGAATAGCTTGTTCGTGCTAGCACTTTTAATCCACATTTACCTTTGAAAAAACCCTTGGTTGGCCTTACAGTGAGTAATTATTGGCCAGGAAAGGTTGTTTCTGTAACTAATCTCCTGTATATGGCTGTTTCCTAAAGTAGAACTATAGGCAAAACGTTTCTTTTTTATTTTGGATAGAGTAAGGGTGGGTTAAATCCCGTATCAGTTCATTTTCCCCATCTGTGTCCCATTGGTGAGATATCACTTTACTTCCTGTCCCATAGCCAAAACAGGAAGTGAGAGGAAATTCCTGCAAATTAAGGGGATCCCTTGGGGACCCCCATGTCACCATAACTAGTGTCCTCATTGGAAGATTTCCCTTCTATTATTTTTCTGGGGACAACCCACAATTTGGGATTTTCTTTTACTTTCACTTTCAATGACAATGGTAAACAGGACAAATAGAGAGGGTAAATCTCCCTAACAGGGGCACAGACAGCAATAAAAAACATGTCAGGTGTTCTAATCCACCTCCACTCTTTCCAAAACCAAAAGAAACGTTTTGCCTTTAGCTGTACTTGAAATATCAATCAACTGGGATAGAAGTCACCATATGAGCTTCTTTAACTTTTTATGCAGTTACTGTACTTTGACCCACATACTATACAGGGTTCTGGTATGAACTGTCCTTATTATAGTGGTTAGTGAAACAACGTTTTTATTTGCCTGGAATTTCAGGGGAAAACATGAGATTTCTTCGTAATGTTGACATTTTAGTGACTGCATTGGAAACGGTGAGGAAGGCAAAATTGGTGTTAAATGAAATGGTTAAAATGCCTCCTAATGTTAAGGGAAATTCCTTTAAACTCAACAACAAAAAAAGCAGTGAAAAAAGTTAAATAAAAAAAAATGTAAGCAACAGTAAACAATGATCTAGACTATCTTTTAATACAGCCTTCAAAAACCACCTCTGAATAAAAAAACAAAAACAAAACAAATGGCAGATTTTGCTTAAAGCCCTACTCTGAGAAAAACCCTACAGGAATTTTCAGTAATGTCAACCAGTCATCACTGTAACCTCTGCATGCATGAGATAATTGTTTACCTAAATGTCCCCTAGTAGACACTCCCTGGGGCAGGTGGAGCTAAAAAGTGGATACCCTGCTCCTTCCCTGCCCAGGCACATCCCTGTGCTTGGATTGGCAGTACATGAAAATCAGAAACCGAGATGACATTCATGCACCACCCATATCTCCAGCCAAGCGATACCTCAAAACCCACCCTAAACTGTCTGCCAGCATAATGGATGCAGAGGTTAGAACCATAGGATATGGATAAGTGCTTCAGCAGGATACCTCCCACAACCCAGAGCTATGTACAGGCTATATAAAAGCATGTGATCACATCAACAATATTTTTAGGTGAAGAAAGGGGGTTTTATGTTTTTGTTTTTGTTAGTTTTAGGGTCACAGGTTAAGTTTGGGGGTTTAAGCTTTAAGGGTTTAAGTGTTATGTTTACGATAAAAATGCTGAAAATATGTTTACGATAAAAATGCTGAAAATATCTTCTGATAAAAATGCTGAAAATGATTTGAGGTTTTGGTGCAACTCCCATGATGAGAACATAGTTTTAGATGTTGGAGCTGCTTGTCCCGGCCCCTCTAAAACACATTATTCTAACAATAACAAGAATTATGGAACATACAGACCACCCATTGATGCAAATGCAGTTTCTTCTGATCTGCAAGCCTTGAAGGGAAAATGTCAAGAATGTAAATACGTATGATATTCCAAAGTCTAAACCTCACTGCCAACTCAGAGAACTGAGTACTGAAGATGAAAGTGCAGACTACATAACAATTGCTTTATTACCAGATTTTGCTTTATTGACAGTGGAGTGTACATTTATGTCTTTGTGGTAAGTGCCATAAATTAAAATGGCATAACTAGAGTCTTTACCTTTTAAGTATTACATAAGAAATGTCATCTGTTACTTTTAGAAGACTCCACCAGTTTTGCATCCCATAGTCTGGTCATAGGTTAGCAGGTCTTGCTCACTAAACCGTTTGAAGGCAAGGTGAGAATGATGTCTTGGGTGACATAAGATACACTACTTACCTCTCCCCTTGGGCCTTCAGCTGATTCTTTCTCTCATACAGAAGTATTCATACTTTGTACTGTAACAGTAAAAACAGTGAAGGGATTGAGGCAGTGGCAGCCGGTTCATAGGGGGCCCACGGGCACCACCCCCCCATCCATGCGTCCGGCCCCCTAATCTACATGCGGGGTGCCGGACGCATGGATTCCAATGGGGGTTGTTTTTTTTAAGCACATGATTAGAGCCTGAGGCTCTAATTGGCTTCAAAAAAGGGTGGCTTTGGGGCTTTTGTCTTCCTGATTCTCCTCCCGGCCAATCAGGAAGCAGTTCTTGAAACCCGATTGGCCAGGTAGTCTTAGGACTTCCCACCAATCGATTCTCAGTCAGGACCCACTTCCTGTTTGACCTGGAGGAGAAGCAATGGCCCCAAAGCGAGGAGCTGCAGCCCGGATCCATGTCTGCCTGATCTGCCTCCTTCCTAAGGTAAAGAGGCCTCTGATCGCCGCCGCATTCCCATCTGTCTTCCGCACGGTGGGGAGGGGGTTGTAATTTTTGAGCACCAGCCACCACTGGATTGAGGTAGGGATTAACTACTTGACCTCTAGAAAGTGTCACCCCCTTCATGACCAGAGCATTTCTTGCTATTTGGCATTGTGCTACTTTAACCTCTTCCAGACCCCCCACTGTATATATATGTCATTACTTTGACGTTATATACCAGCAGGCGATCCTCTTTCAGATAAAAATGGTCCCGGTGATGGATTTGCCACAGGATCACTTTGGGTGGCGGGAGAGGTGCTCCCCTCCCTCCCGGTGCTTCCTGGTCACTTTCTCCGCTTATCGGAGACTTCGGTAGTGGCGAAAACGATCCGACCTTCTGGACTGAAGGGCAGGAAGTCAAGTGAGGGCAAGATGGCCCCCACTCAACACTATGCCCTTGGAGGACTGCAACAGCGTCAAATGTCACTACCGCCCTCCGCCCTGTCCTGCTTATTTTTATTACAAGGGATGTTTACATTCCTTGTAATAGGAAGAACAGTGATACATTTTTTTTAAGGGGACAGTGCGCAGAAGCGAACGCATACACAAGTTGCAAATTGCATTTGTAAGACCGCTGCGCAAATAAGGTGTGATATAAAGTATTGCAATGATCTCCATTTTATTCTCTAGTGTCTCTGCTAAAAAAAAAAAATATAATGTTTGGCAGTTCTAAGTAATTTTCTAGCAAAAAATACAGATTTTAATTTGTAAACAACAAATGTCAGAAATAGGCCTGGTCCTTAAAGAGGTTGTAAAGGTAAAAATTTTTTCACCTTAATGCATTCTATGCATTAAGGTGAAAAAACTTTTGACAGTACCGCCGCCCCCAGGCCCCCCGTTTTACTTACCTGACGCCTCGAATCTTCGCTCCTCGTCCTCGTCAGCTTCATTGCAGCTCAGCCTGGTCGCTGATTGGCTGCAGTGGATGGATTGAAAGCAGCGCAGCCATTGGCTCGCGCTGCTGTCAATCACATCCGATGACGTGGCGCGCCGGGGGGCGGGGCCGAGTGATACAGCGAGCGGCTATAGCCGCCGGCTGTATCACGGGAGCGCGCCCGCAAGCACTCACCACCGTGCGAGGGAGCTCGCATGAAGGTGGTAAATGCTTGCGGGGAGGAGCTGAAACAGACGCCGAGGGACCCCAGAAGACCAGGTTCGGGGCCACTCTGTGCAGAACGAGCTGCACAGTGAAGGTAAGTATAACATGTTTGTTATTTAAAAAAAAAAAAAAAATAAATAACTTTACAACCCCTTTAACTACTTCAGGCCCGGAAGAATTTACCCCCTTCCTGACCAGAGCACTTTTTGCGATACGGCACTGTGTCGCTTTAACTGACAATTGCGCGGTCGTGCGATGTACCCAAACAAAATTGAAGTCCTTTTTTTCCCACAAATAGAGCTTTCTTTTGGTGTTATTTGATCGCCTCTGCGGTTTATATTTTTTGCGCTATAAACAAAAACAGAGCGACAATTAAAAAAAAAAAAACGCTTTTTTTTTTTCTTTTTGCTATAAGTATCCCCAAAAAATATATATATAAAAAAAACATTTTTTTTCCTCGGTTTAGGCCGATATGTATTCTTCTACATATTTTTGGTAAAAAAAATAGCAATAAGCTTATATTGATTGGTTTGCGCAAAAGTTATAGCGTCTACAAAGTAGGGGATAGATTTATAGCATAACTGTGGCGGTTGGTCGGGAAGCGGTTAAAGAGGAGGTCTAGCCCCCCCCCCCACCCCCCCCACAAAAAAATTTAAAGTCAACAACTACAAATACTGCAGCTGCTGACTTTTAATATTAGGACACTTACCTGTCCAGGGAGCCTCCGATGTTGGCACCCCAGCCAATCTTTGGCTTGGCTGTCGGGTACAGCTGCCACCATTCCTGGTAAGGGAACCCAGCAGTGAAATCTTTGGCTTCACAGCCAGTTCCCTACTGTGCATGCGCAAATTGCGCTGCGCTTTCTAATTGGCCCCGTGGCAGAGGAAGGAGGAGGGGGCCGTGGTCTGGTCTCCCGGAAGTTAGGGAACGGTACCTGTCAAAAACAGGTACCCGTTCCCCCCCCCTCCCCCTGAAAGGTGCCAAATGTGGCACCAGAGGTGGGGGGGGGGACGGATAAGTGGAAGTTCCACTTTTGAGTGGTTTTAAGTGGTTAACTTGCAATTGCACGTTCATGCAGCACTGTACCCAAATTAAATTTTTGTCATTTTTTTTCACACAAATAGAGCTTTCTTTTGATGGTATTTGATCACCACTGGGTTTTTTATTTTTCTTTGCAATATAAATGAAAAAAGACTGAAAATCTTTGAAAAAAAAAACAAAAAACGATATTTTCCACTTTCTGCTATGAAACAAATCAAATAAAAATAAAAATAAAATTTCTTCATAAATTTAGGTTAAAATGTATTCTGCTCTATGTCTAATAGCATCTACACACTATGGTATATATAATGGAATTTATGCAGCTGTGATGCAATGCTGGTAATGACAGTGACCAACTGACACTGACATCGCTAGTGACACGAAAACAGTGATCAGTGATAATACTGTACTAATAACACTGGCTGGGAAGGGGTTAACATCTAGGGGCAATCAAGGGGTTAACTGTGTGCCTAGGAATGTGTACTGTGTGCTATTTTTACTTTATTATATGGCAAAGCAGGGAGAAGAAACAGCCAGATTGCTATTAACAGTACACAGAGTTATATGTTCTTGTAAACACAGAACTCTGTGTGTGATTGGCCACAGCCTATCTGTTGACTTCAGGCAAAATCATTGGCTGAAATCAGCTGCCAAACTTGTCCTGTGTCCAATCACAGCACAGGTGGGCAGGAGGGGCATGCACATACATGCCCCAAACCTGAAAACAAACCAGCGACATACAGGTACGTTGTCTGGCCTGCCTGTGCCACTCTCCCACAGTACAACTACTATGGGTGGGTGGCGAGTAGGGATGAGCTTCGTGTTCGAGTCGAACCCATGTTCGACTCGAACATCGGCTGTTCGGTCGTTCGCCGAATTGCGAACGATATGGGTCGTTCGCGCCAAATTCGTGTGGCGCGTCACGGCCCATAATTCACTGCGGCATCGCAGTGCATTGCTTGCTGATGATTGGCCAAGCATGCACTATGACCCGCATGCTTGGCCAATCACAGCGCCGCCTTAACAGAGAGCCGTAATTGGCCAAAGCCAAGGAGGCTTTGGCCAATTATGGCTCAGGGGATTTAGTACACACCCCACACTATATAAGGCCGCCTGCACGGCGGCCTTGTGCAGTGTGTTCCGGTGTGCTGAGAAATAGAGAGAGAGAGAGACAGTGTCATTTCATTTGAGTTAGCTAGATTAGGCAGGACAGTCAGTCAGTTAGCTGCACTTAAAGTGTATTGTGTATATATATGCATCCCAGGTGTTGCATATATATATATATATATATATATATATATATATATATATATATATATACACACTGTATTCAGTTTAGCTAGATCCGTTCCTGTTATCTTCTAGACTATTTACATTTAGTGCAGTGCGTCCTGCTCACAGTGTTCAGCTAGATCCGTTCCTGTTATCTTATTACTGACAGGCAGGCTTGTCTTGTTACAGTATTTTGAAGAAAATTACTGGTGTTCTTTTGATCCTATTAGTACCACAGTCAGGCAGCTAGACTATTTACATTTAGTGCAGTGCGTCCTGCTCACAGTGTTCTGCTAAACCTACAAGTTAGTGGGGTGCGTCCAGCTCACAGTGTTCAGCTAAACCTACAAGTTAGTGGGGTGCGTCCACCTCACAGTGTTAAGCTAAACCTACAAGCTAGTGGGGTGCGTCCTGCTCACAGTGTTCAGCTAGATCCGTTTCTGTTATCTTCTTACTGACAGGCAGGCTTGTCTTGTTACAGTAAATACAGCTACCTGAAGAAAATTGCTGGTGTTCTTTTGATCTTATTAGTACCACAGTCAGGCAGCTAGACTATTTACAGTTAGTGCAGTGCGTCCTGCTCACAGTGTTCTGCTAAACCTACAAGTTAGTGGGGTGCGTCCTGCTCACAGTGTTCAGCTAAACCTACAAGTTAGTGGGGTGCGTCCACCTCACAGTGTTCAGCTAAACCTACAAGCTAGTGGGGTGCGTCCTGCTCACAGTGTTCAGCTAGATCCGTTTCTGTTATCTTCTTACTGACAGGCAGGCTTGTCTTGTTACAGTAAATACAGCTACCTGAAGAAAATTGCTGGTGTTCTTTTGATCCTATTAGTACCACAGTCAGGCAGCTAGACTATTTACAGTTAGTGCAGTGCGTCCTGCTCACAGTGTTCAGCTAAACCTACAAGTTAGTGGGGTGCGTCCACCTCACAGTGTTCAGCTAAAGCTACCTGTAGAAGGTTGGTGGTGTTCTCATACTACAGGCAGTTGATTTTGCTAGCTGCAGTATCAGCTTAGTGCAGCTACAGGCCATTAGTATGTCTGGAAGGCCAAGAAGGAGAGGCAGACAGTCACAAGCCAATAAGAACAAGGAGAGGGGCGCCTCTGAGTATAAATCATAAATACATTTTATTAAAACAACAATATCCACTCACATGGAAGTTGGAGAAGTTGCATTAGGGTCGGTTGGCTGGGCTGGAGAGATGCGGTGGAACTACAGGTCACAGCGGTTCCTGCAGGGCATGCCAGGTCCAAAGAGGATTAGTTCTTGCAGCCAGGTTCAGTCTCTTGCAGCGAACAGTCCAACACAAATCCTGCTGGGTTGGGAGCCAGGTTATGTCCCAGATGCACAGATACGGGTTCCAGGGAAGGAAGGGAGAGATGTGTAGGACGCCAGAGCATCCGTTCAGCTGTGCTGCTGCTCACTGATAGAATGGTGTGAAGCCTCTAGGAAGGGAAAAAGGCCGACCGAGCCGAAGATCTCAAACGAGGCTTGGAGAGCAAGTACAGCGTGGCGCCACGCTGTACTATTATATGATATTGTTGTTTTAATAAAATGTATTTATGATTTATACTCAGAGGCGCCCCTCTCCTTGTTGTTGTTTTAGCTTGCTGGACCCTGCTTTTGGTTCCTTTGGTGGCCGCCCTGACTGACCTCTTGTATATACTCCCAGTATATATGCATGAACTTACACATGCATTTTTACAGTTTTCAGTTTCTGGACTAATCGGTTTTACTTTCAAGGTAACTGTGCTTTGCGCCTTTTTACTTGTACAAGCCAATAAGAGAGGGCAAGCAGGCTCTGTGTCTAGTGCTGGTCGTGGAGACGGTGCATCCTCATCAGCACGTGGCCATGGGACACGCTTGGCCTTTTTTTCGGCAGCTGGCCATGTTGAGCCGCAACATGCGGAAGACTTGGTCGAGTGGATGACCAAGCCGTCCTCATCCTCCTCATCCTCTCTCACCCATGCCCAGGGTACTTTGTCTGGCAAAGCAGCGGCCTCTTCCCTCAGCTTAATGTCATCAGTGACTCCTTCCCTAGCCCCACCATGTCCTCCTGAGGAGTCCCTCGAACTGTTTGACCACAGTGTTGGGTACATGCTCCAGGAGGATGCCCAGCGTTTGGAAGGCTCTGATGATGATACTGAGCTCGATGAAGGCAGTAACATGAGCACGGACAGAGGGGGTGCCCAAGAAGGACAGCAATCTGGCAGTCATGCTCCCCCTGCTGCAGCATACTGCCAGGTTTGCTCCAGTGATGAGGAGGGAGGGGATGATGAGGTCACTGACTCAACGTGGGTGCCTGATAGGAGAGAGGAGGAGGAGGAGGAGGCGGCACATCACCAACAAGGCAGGATGCCCTCCAGGGGCCAGCCTAAGGGCAGCACATTGACTGCATCACACCCCAAAGCTCCACATGTGCAGGCCGCTGCAGTCTCTGCGCGTTATTCAAAAAGTTCTTTTTTGAGACGAGTGCATCAGATCGCACCGCTGCTATTTGCAACATATGTCTCAAGCGTATCTCACGTGGCCAAAACATCTCCCGCTTGGGTACCACATGCTTGACCAGACATATGTTGACCTGCCATGCAGTTCGTTGGCAAGCGTATCTAAAAGACCCACACCAAAGAACAAAGAGGACCTCTCCTTGCTCCTCATCAGCTGAGATTTCCAACCCCACTAGACCTTCAGTCCTCTCTGAGACCTGCACTGAGAGGAGTGAAGGTGTAGAATTAGGTGTGTCACAGCCAAGTACTTGTGGGCAATCTGCTTTTGGTACACAGACGTCAGATTGTACCAGGCAAATTTCCCTGCCCCAGCTGCTGCACCGCCGAAAGAAGTTTGCTCCCAGCCATCCACATGCCCAGCGGTTGAATGCTAGCTTGGCAAAATTGCTAGCACTTCAACTGCTGCCTTTTCAGTTGGTAGACTCTGCCACCTTCCGTGAGTTTGTGGAATGTGCGGTTCCTCAGTGGCAGGTACCCAAACGCCACTTTTTTTCACGGAAGGCGATTCCGGCTCTCTACCAGCATGTGGAAGGCAATGTCCATGCCTCGCTGGACAGGGCGGTCAGCGGTAAGGTGCATATTACCGCTGACTCATGGTCCAGCAGGCATGGACAGGGACGTTACCTAAGTTTCACGGCGCATTGGGTGACTCTGCTGGCAGCTGGGAAGGATGCAGGACAAGGTGCAGTAGTGTTAGAGGTTGTTCCGCCACCACGCCTCCAAAATACTAATGATTGTGACACACCTCTCTCCTCCACCCCCTCCTCTTCTTCTTCCTCCATGGCCTCTTCCTCGGAACCAGCGGTGCTCCGTAGTCGTTCAAGGGGCTACGCAAGTACGCAGGCCAAAAGATGCCATGCGGTGCTTGAGCTGGTGTGCTTGGGGGACAGGAGCCACACTGGGGCAGAGGTTCTGTCAGCTCTGCAGGGGCAGGTTCAGAGGTGGTTGACGCCACGCCAACTTAAGGCAGGAATGGTGGTTTGCGACAATGGCACCAACCTCCTCTCTGCCCTCTGACAGGGACAAATGACCCATGTGCCCTGTTTGGCTCACGTCCTTAACTTGGTGGTGCAGCGGTTCTTGGGCAGGTACCCGGGCTTACAGGATGTCCTGAGGCAGGCCAGGAAAGTCTGTGTGCATTTCCACCGGTCATATAATGCCAGTGCTCGGCTGACGGACCTCCAAAAGGAGTTTAACCTGCCCAAGAACCGCCTAATCTGTGACATGCCCACCAGGTGGAACTCAACGTTGGCCATGCTGCAGCGGCTGCACACGCAGCAGAGGGCCATCAATGAGTACCTGTGCGACTATGGCACCAGGACAGGGTCAGGGGAGCTTGGTTTTTTTTCCCCACGCCAGTGGGCCATGATCAGGGATGCATGCACTGTCCTGTCACCATTTGAGGAGGCCACGAGGATGGTGAGCAGTGACAGTGCATGCATCAGTGACACTGTCCCCCTTGTCCACCTGTTGGAGCACACTCTGCGTGGAATAATGGACAGGGCACTTGAGGCAGAACAGAGGCAGGAAGAGGAGGACTTCCTTAGCTCTCAAGGCCCCCTTTATCCAGACAGTGTTCCTGCGTGCCCGCCGATCACACAGGAAGAGGAGGAGGAGGAGGAGGAGGAAGATTGTGTCAGTATGGAGGTGGAGCCTGGCACTCAGCATCAGCAGCAGTCTTTAAGGGATCAGTCCCAAGAAACACATGGACTTGTACGTGGCTGGGAGGAGGTGGCTGCGGACCATGTCGTCCTTAGTGACCCAGAGGACTCCGGACCGAATGCCTCAGCAAACCTACGCTGCATGGCCTCCCTGATCCTGCAAAGCCTGCGTAAGGATCCTCGTATTCGTGGTATCAAGGAGAAGGACTGGCAATACTGGCTGGCAACCCTCCTTGATCCACGTTACAAGGGTAAGGTTGCGGACCTTATCTTGCCATCGCAGAGGGAGCAGAGGATGAAACATCTTCGGGAGGCCTTGCAGAAAGGTCTGTGCAACGCGTTCCCAGAGACTGGGAGGTTACAAACTCCTGTTTCTGGACAACGTGTTGCTGAGGCTTCGGTCAGTCAAAGAAGGAGCAGTGGAGAAGGTGGCCGTCTGACCGATGCGTTCAGACAATTTTTTGGTCCGCAGCCCCAAGGTATGATCGGTTCCAGCAACCATCGCCAGCGTCTGTTTTAGGAATACCTAGGGGCAAGATCAGACTTGGACACCTTTCCCACCGAAAATCCTCTGGGTTACTGGGTCTTGAGGATGGATCACTGGCCAGAGCTTGCACAGTATGCAATTGAGCTACTGGCCTGTCCTGCATCCAGCGTTCTTTCGGAACGCACATTCAGTGCTGCTGGAGGCGTGGTAACCGATCACAGGGTGCGTCTGTCCACTGACTCGGTCGATCGACTGACCTTCATAAAAATGAATCAGTCTTGGATCACCACCAGCTACCAAGCACCTGATGCTGATGTAACCGAATAATTTTTTTTGAAATCTCAGATCCCTTCAAAGACTGCCTATGCTGATGCTGAGTGACTATCCCTGAGTAATTATCCTCTTCCTCCTCAATCATCACGCTGATAGCTTGTAAGAACATTTTTGGTTCTGGGCGCCACCACCAGTGCCTAAGGCACAATTTTTCAGCCCCTGTTTAACAGGGGCGTGTAATTACAATTTTTGATGTAATACTTTGCAGCAGGGCTCGTTCCTGCATTCCAACTAGAGTGTCTGTGAGGGGTTGCAGTGTTGTGGCACCAGTGCCTAAGGCCCATTTTTTCTGCCCCTGTTTAACAGGGGCGTGTAATTACATTTTTTGATGCAATACTTTGCAGCAGGGCTCGTTCCTGCGTTCCAACTAGAGTGTCTGTGAGGGGTTGCAGTGTTGTGGCACCAGCACCAGTGCCTAAGGCCCATTTTTTCTGCCCCTGTTTAACAGGGGCATGTAATTACAATTTTTGATGCAATACTTTGCAGCAGGGCTCGTTCCTGCGTTCCAACTAGAGTGTCTGTGAGGGGTTGCAGTGTTGTGGCACCAGCACCAGTGCCTAAGGCCCAATTTTTCAGCCCTTGTTTAACAGGGGCGTGTAATTACAATTTTTGATGCAATACTTTGCAGCAGGGCTCGTTCCTGCGTTCCAACTAGAGTGTCTGTGAGGGGTTGCAGTGTTGTGGCACCAGTGCCTAAGGCCTAATTTTTCAGCTCCTGTTCAACAGGGGCATGTAATTACAATTCTTGATCTAATATTTCACAGCAGGGCCCTGTGAGGGCTTACAGTGTTGTGGCCACAGCAACACCTAAGGCCCAAATTTCTGCTGAGTATATAGGGCAGGACCCTACTTTCAAACATCTAACTTACAAACGACTCCTACTTGCAAACGGAAGGAGACAACAGGAAGTGAGATGAAATCTACCCCTAGGAAGGGAAATTCTCTCCTGTAAGAGTTAATATGGGAAAAACATTTCTCCTTTCCACTGATGCTTTCCAATCCTTGTTCCATAAAAAAACCCAAATTTTCAAAAAACATTTTTCATTGGGACAAAAAGTGAGGTGAAATCTTCTGAAGAGGAGGAAAGACAGCAAAACAAATGTCACAGGGGTGATAACCCTTCCCTATGTTTTCCAAAAAGCTGAAAAAAGATTTTTTGGCTGGAGCTAAACACGTTAAAAATGTACCCGTTCAAAATTACAAAGAGATTCTACTTAACAACAAACCTACAGTCCCTGTCTTGTTTGCACCGCCTGTATACTGCTGTTCAGAGTATATAGGGCCTGGTGGCCCCACACCTTTCCTTATTTTAATTTGGGTGCGGGGTTCCCCTTAATATCCATACAAGACCCAAAGGGCCTGGTAATGGACTGGGGGGTACCCATGCCGTTTGTCTCACTGATTTTCATCCATATTGCCAGGACCCGACATTACATTAAACCCGCAAGCAGTTTTAAATGAGATTTTTTCCTTTAAAAATGACATTTGGTGCAGGGACTGTTCTAAACACGGGAAACACGCGTCACTTTACAGGCATACTATAGACACCCCTCAGGTACGATATTTAAAGGAATATTTCACTTTTTTTTTTTTTTTTACTTTAAGCATCATTAAAATTACTGCTCCCGAAAAAACGGCCGTTTTTAAAAGTTTTTTTTGCATTGATACATGTCCCCTGGGGTAGGACCCGGGTCCCCAAACCCTTTTTAGGACAATACCATGCAAATTAGCCTTTAAAATGAGCACTTTTGATTTCGAACGTTCGAGTCCCATAGATGTCAATGGGGTTCTAACGTTCGTGCGAACTTTCGGTCCGTTCGCAGGTTCTGGTGCGAACCGAACCGGGGGGTGTTCGGCTCATCCCTAGTGGCGAGTAGTTAAAGTAACCCTGGCCTTCAATGTTGTTACTGTAGAAATATTTTCAACCAGGTCATTTTCACTTTAATATGGGTGCAGAGAAAGGTGGCTGTGATACAATATGCTTCCTCTACATAGAAGTTCAATACCTGACTATATATTTGAAAGGGGTGGCTGAAGAGAATCCTTTGGCACATAAAACAATTCATTGAATCACAGCTGTCTACTTACTTAGCTGTTTACCAGGAATTCAGCTTTAAGCCTTTGAAAATAGGTCACATTTCAGGCACCACCTGCACTTGAAACTCAGAGCAGGTTGGCATGCGTTTCCAGAAATATAGGCTACAGGAAAATGGTATCCCATTAAGTAATAACCAGCCATGTGCCTCCTAATTGGCAGTTTGTTTTGGATTTGTGAAGTAGAAATATTTTAGGGCTCAGGAGGTAATCACTCAAGAGAATTAGTCTTCTAGCTTGGAACAATATCTTTATGAGTAGTATTTGCTTAGGAGAAAATAAGTCCTTATGACTATTTATCATTGGCTTCTAGCATACTTCTGCTCATTAAGCAGGCCAGTTTATTTATAGGCTATTTTTTTTCGTGTACTGAAGATAATAGATTTTTTTTTTTTCTAAGAAGATAACCCAACCTTCCAGGCATACGAATGTTAATGAAATAATTACTAACAACAGAATTAATCAGTTACTTTGGTAATGGAGCAGGGGCATGTATTCCACAACTGTCTAAAGATATCAGTATGAAAACTAGTGTTTTAGTAGCTCCACGAAAAGTTTGTGCATGGGGTGGCACAAATGTAATGCAAATATCTTTGTGTCCCCTGATATAACTGGGAACTCAAAGGCTTCATTCAGCAAATCAATGCAAAGAGCTTTGCTAATGTATAAAGTCCAGTTTTTCATTGCATTCAATAAGGATTTTTGTGTCCTAAAGTAACATCAAAGATGAATTCTGATTGTTTACTTTTCTGTTTTATTGCAGCGCTGTCCAAAATTTTGCATGTATGTCACTCGTATTATTCATTTTCATTTTATATAGCATGCATCAAAGTACACCCTTTGCAGAAATATATGCTTATTTAAACAGGACACTTGAAATGCTCTACAGTATGTAAGAGCTGGGATATTTTTAGGTGCCAATAACTTAAATTGTAATCACATATTAAAATTCAATCACTTTAATGTTAAAAAGTAAGGGAAAAAAATATAGACATATTAAAAACATGGCAATAATTCATGTTTGATATCCACATAGTAGATTTATTACAGTTGCTTGTTATAGTGTAGCAATCCTGGGATGTTTCACCGTTGGATAGGCTTCCTCAGGGGATATGTGCTACCACACGTGGACAAGTAATTTGAATACAAAAAAGTATTAAAAAAAAATATATATATACATATATACACACACACACACGAGAGTTGTACATCCAAATGACCAAATACCAGATATCAAGATCAACATACAGTGATGTAAACCTAAAGATTGCTGAAGGGCATCTTACCAGAACTGGCTAATAGTGGTTAAATCTTACCAGAATTGGCTAATGGCCAATGGTGGTTAAACAGTGATGGTACATTAAGCCCTGGATATGGTTGCAATTTGATGGTTTTATGTTAATTCAATAGACCAATATATACTTTTTCTTGCTACTTTACTCTTTTAGTGTACAAGCCTTTTCATCCCTCTTGGAAGTATCCTTTTGGACTCCCCTATTGAGGGTTATTTCAAAGTTTTGGTCTCTTGGTGGGTCTGTATTACTTTAGGCCATACCAACGGTGTGTGTGTGTGTATATATATATATATATATATGTATATACATGTGCATATATATAATATTGAATAAAGTGATTGAATTGTAATCATATATTAAAACTCAAGTTATTGGCACCTAAAAAGTCCCAGCTCTTATATAAAGCATTTCAAGTGTCCTGTTTTCATAATTTTGGGATGCGGTGTTTATGAGATCTCCTCTGACCAATCTATCTTGTCCAATATGCTTATTTAGGTTCTGGCTACTATTTGCAGTTTCTAAAGGGATTACTTTGATTTAACCAGTGACCTGATGTCTTGGGCTTCTCTGGTGCTTTTTTTTCTGAAAACTTGTGCAGCTGTCTTTGACCCAGAGCATTGGTGCAAAGCCTTTCAGCACATTAACTTTATAGTGTGAACACCCTTGCGATCCGATTCTGCTGCAGACAAAAAAAGGGTCCTGTGTAAGTTTGATGCGAATATAGGTAGTATAGGTAGGTGGTGCTGCGCTAATCCTAAGTAAAAGTAAACTAGCTGAAAATAAAACGAATCCTATTATGTGGCGTGTATTGTAATGTGCGCCAAATAATTTTAAAGTGTAGTGATTACTAACTAACCCGTGTGGGAACAATCACTCGCACAGCAACAGGCCATAAAAGCGGAAATATACTCATAAGTAGTAAAATAATAAAAAAATATCAACAAATACATATAAATTAATAACAGCAATGTGAAAGTGTCAGCTTCTAATAAAGTGCACAGACACAATAAATAAGTGAATTGCAACGTGTATCAAACATGCAACACATAAGGTAACTGTGTGCAGTAGTGCGGCCAAGAAATGCAGCACAAAAAATGTCCAATCAGAGTGCTTCAACACAAAACTCTTCCTTCGTTAACGTGACAGCAGCGTCCTATCATGCATCAATTGCAGTGTAGTGCTCAGATAAACCACATAGTGCACATCTTCGTGTTCAAACACACAGGTGGGTAATGGCCCCTTACCTTAGGGTAATAGGGCAAGCGCATATGACCATACTTGGGGGTACCGTCCTTAGGGTTCCACAGCTATCCTCACGGTCCTAGTCCCGGGGCATAGTTCCCTCAGATGTTTAGGGGGGAGTATGGAAATAACAGAAAGGAGGATCCCAAATAGTGTAATACAGTTTTGCTAAACAGCGGCTTTTATTTGGTAAAAATAGGGTACTCACATAAAAGACAATAATAAAGTGACTTGCTCCAACGAGCGGCGAGCTCGTACACCTCTATCAGCATAGATGCCTGTCTTTATGGCTGAAATCGCATCGCACAGAGATCGAATGTGATTTTCACTGCAGTGCGGTGCAAATCACATCCGATCTCTGACATCGCACCAGTGTGAACCGGCGCTTAGTTTACACTTCAGCTGTAAACTGGGAAACTCCAGTGACAGCTGAATGAGTTATCGGTTGTTAAGGACGCAGCGGCCCCGCTCCTTAACAATCGATAATTGACGGCTTTTTTAGCAGCATCTGTTACTGTGAATAATTTGCCTAACCAAAGGATGTTTACCTATAGAGAATTTATTAGGCATCTTGTTTTTGTAATGGATGTGATCATGATCTATTCCAATACCTGCTTTATAGTACCTAACATATGTAAACTCAGCTTCTATGCTTATTAAGCCTTAAGACATTTACAGATATTCTGGAAAGCTCAAAGCTTGCTTAGGAACTGGACTGACTGCAAAGAGTTAATCAAAAAGTTTGCGCCTGTTTTCCAGAATACATTCAGAATATAACAGCATAACACAATAGAGCAAGAGCAAGAGAATGCTGCAAAAACAATGATTCACTTCTGTAAATGTGCATCAGCTGAAAGCCAAAATTGTGTCACATATTTGTATTTTTATATTTGTGGTTTGTATGCGCCAGTCTTGTTGACGTATCTCAATCTTCAATGGAATTGTATAAAAGTCTTGAGAAGCGGAAATATTAAACAGAAAGTAATTTGACTCTGAACTAAGCAGTCTCAGTGTGAGCTTACTTGACGCATGCATGCTTTTGTATTCAACAATCTGATCGGGGGTAGATATAATAATATCAGAACTTTTGTTCTGAATTCAAAACATTTTGGCGCCCAACTGGGGGGTCGAGGCTAGGATCCCAAGGGATAGCCGATCCAGAAGGGACCGGGACAAGCCAACACGGAGAGACAGGATATGGAGACTGATCACCTCTAAAAACCGTAAGACACTTTTGATATCTCGTATATCTAGCCTACTGTTTATCCTGTACCCGTGGCTGGTCAAACCCTGTGCCCATATCGGCTTCCTACGGCCCTCAAAGACAGGTACTTATCTTGCCTCGAGTCTGTTGATAAATTAAGAAACCTGCAATTATATCTACCACCTGTTTTGTTTTGTTGCTCGGGCTTTGTTTAATTATTTTTAGGCTGATAGATGGACAAAAATTTATTTGTTAAATTAAGGTAATAATTTTTACTTCATTTTAGAATACTGTAATGCCCCGTACACACAGTCGGATTTTTTGACGGAAAATGTTCGATGGGAACTTGTTGGAAATTCCAACCGTTTGTAGGCTCCATCAGACATTTTCCATCGGAATTTCCTTCACACAGAATTTGAGATCTGGATCTCAAATTTTCGGACAACAAAATCCGTTGTCATAAATTCCGATCGTGTGTACACAATTCCGACACACAAAGTTCCACGCATGCTCGGAATCAAGCAGAAGAGCTGCACTGGCTATTGAACTTCATTTTTCTCGGCTCGTCGTACGTGTTGTACGTCACCGCGTTCTTGACGTTCGGAATTTCCGACAACATTTGTGTGACCGTGTATATGCAAGACAAGTTTGAGCCAACATAAGTTGGAAAAAATCCATGGATTTTGTTGTCTGAATGTCCAATCGTGTGTACATGGCATAATTGTATCTGACATTTACAGTATTAAACAGAAACCTGCTGCCATTTTAAGTTGCATTTGCATCTGCCGGCTAGTTGATTTATTTTATTAATGATCTTCCTACTTCTGTGTGATGACCATGATTGGCTTTCATGTTGATCAAATGATTGGGGTAATAGCCTATATACAGGTGCTAAGCATCCAAAGTGAATATATCCACATTTAGGTAAAGATTGATAGATGGGAAGCTGCTTCACAGTACTCTGATGCCGAATATTACAAGATGCGTATAAGAAAAGTGTGCCGTATTACGCTGTAAACATAAATGCAAATACAAACCAAGTGTATAATTCAAGTGCAACAGACCACTCAGGGATTAAGGCTCACTGGGTCCAGTAAGCAGCCTCTGTGCACAAGGTGGTGGAGAGTTGCCTGATTTAATTGTAATTTTACACTATTGGGAGCATTTTCCCATCTGTTTTACCTTTACATGTAATACATGCCATATGGGGAGAACTCTGAATGATTGCTCAGGAATTGAATAGATCTTCCAGCTTGATCTCTGCGGATTAATTTTTATCATCCAGCATGCTTTTGACTGCTCAGTGAAAGAGGGTCAGCAAAATTTGGTAAGTATCCTCTGTTCTCACATTGGGGGTGAGCTGCACGTTTTTTTATTGTGGCACTCATCCTTCCAACTAGCACTTGAAGACTGCAGAATGCCACCATTTTATATATTTTAGTAGATTGATCACATGTTTACTTTGGGATGTTTCATTTGTTAAGCACTAAGTGCACTTATTTCACTATTTATATATGTATTGTTTTTTTTTTCTGTCTGTGTCCCATTGAGCAGATTACCCATCATTCCCTGTCCTGGAGCCACAATAAGAAGAGAGAGGGAATCTCTCCAAAGTAAGAGAAACTCTCCTCCCATACGGTTGTCGCTGTAACAGGTGTCCCCATTAGACAATTTCCCCTTACCTTTTTTCAGATGACAACTGTAAAAATCTTGAATTTCCCATCCCTTTTTTTCCTGCTAACATTGTTAACCAGGACAAACAGGGATGGTGAATCTTCCTAGTAGGGACACAGACAAAGATACAATTCTGACAGGGGTTTTAACACTTCCACACTTCAGATTAAAAAATAAAAATAAAAACATGGTCTTTAGATGTACATTCATAAAACATTTAGGTTTCAAATTCATGAATACTTAGGTTGGATCTTTAGCAAACATATCTGTTTAAGTTATTGGAAGAGAAAGTCAGTTCATGCAAAGTACCTTCTTCTGGATAATAAGTTGATGTTTCATCTTTCCATATATCCCTTACAAATAAAAACAATTCCTTTAATATCAAGAGTCAATAAACGCAAATATGCCATTCAAATGTATGATAAGTGAGTATAGTATTATAAGCAACAGAATGTATTAAGATTAAAATGCTGTTTCCAAATGTCTTTTTAATCTGGATACAAACGTGTCACTTGAGGATATTTCAATTGCTGCACACAGCACTGTGCGATGAGCACGAAACCTCTGACATACCCCACAGATGGAATTTCAGGAAGTTCTCTACTGGTAGAAAAATCGTTTAAAAAAATCATCAAATTTAATGAAAAAGAATTAATGATCAACATTTTAGCCATTATACGTCTTGAAAATGATGAACTGCTGGGCGGGGGCTACTGTCAATAACAAAACTGGAGCCACACCGCAAGGTTCAGCCCACAAATACCATTGTAAAAAATAAGCCCACAGAAAAAGTTTGGATTTAATGATGCTTTACTCTTGACAGGTTCATAATTGGAATTATATCATATAGGTGAAATTCATTGACACAAAATCTAAATTCTTCAAATTGCGTCACTCCTTATCTTTACTGTGTTCTTCACACTTCACAAGTCAACGTTTTTCAATGAAGTACTGCAATTATAAAAATACTTCAAGCTGAGCAATACATACAAATATATTTGGCTTGTGAACTCTTCTTGAATCCTGGTGTGCTTTGTGTATTGTATATCCAGATTTGTACAGTAATCCAGTGTGAAACTTTACCTCTGTGCAGCTTTCTGGGATGAAGACTGGTCACTGCTGCTCTTTCCTGTCTGCAGCCAGCTTGTAATGGGTGAAACAGCTGTGCCCCTCCCAAAGCTCTGGTCTCTGTAAAGGCTATGTACAGCATAGTGATGTCAGTGCTACTTTTGAAAGGAATAGCTGGGTTAACAAAGGCATTAAACCGGGTACACACTAACAGTTGTTTCTCAAACAACCCAGCAGGTTGCATGAAAAAACCTGACCGCTTCGGTCAGAGCTGCCATTGGCTGAGAGCGCTGATTGGGAGTCGGTTGATTGCTGGTTTTCCAGCATGCACGTCCGACATACACATGGCCGAACTGCCGGCTTCTGTCAGACAGACCGACATACACAAGGGTGGAATGTTGGCCATTTTTAAATTTTTTTTTTTAAATGCCCATTGTCTCCCGACATTCTGCCTGTGTGTACTCAAAGTGAATACGTTTTTGTGCCCGGAGTTTAACTTTAACATAAATAATTGCAAGTCTGTTTTTTTTTTTGTACCTGTTAAATTGCATACATTTCTCCATTTAAAGGAAATCATTAATATGTTCAATGGCCTGCTGTTTAAATATAATATAAATACTCTTCATTTGAGACAATGTTATTTGATCTGTCTTGATTTACCTTTATTATCTTGATTTCTTTTTTCTTTAGGATCCTGCAAATCAAAAGCCTGGCAGAAAGAAAACCGTATCATTCAGTAGCATGCCATCCGAGAAGAAAATAAGCAGTGCCAGTGACTGTATTGGCTTCATGCAAGGGGGTTGTGAACTGAAGAAGGTCCGTCCAAACTCCCGCATCTATAGTCGGTTCTTCACACTTGATACTGATTTGCAGGCCTTACGCTGGGAGCCATCTAAAAAAGATCCTGAAAAGGCTAAGTTGGATATCTGTGCCATCAAAGAAATACGGCTTGGCAAGAACACTGAAACATTCAGGAATAATGGGCTAGCTGACCAAATTTGTGAGGACAGTGCTTTCTCCATAATCCATGGAGAGAACTATGAATCATTGGATTTAGTGGCAAATTCAGCTGATGTGGCCAACATTTGGGTGTCGGGTCTCAGGTATTTGGTCTCTCACAGTAAGCAGCCACTGGACTTGGTAGAAGGTGGTCAGAACACCCCAAGGTTTACATGGCTAAAGTCTGTTTTTGAGGCTGCCGATGTTGATGGAAATGGAATTATGTTGGAAGATACAGCAGTTGAGCTGATTAAACAACTTTCCCCTGCTATCAAAGAAGCAAAAGTTAGATTAAAGTTTAAGGAAATCCAAAAGAGTAAAGAAAAGCTTACCACCAGAGTGACCAAAGAAGAATTCTGTGAAGCCTTTAGTGACCTTTGCACAAGGCCCGAAGTATATTTTTTACTGGTTCAGATTTCAAAAAACAAAGAATATTTAGATGCAAATGATTTGTTGTTATTTTTAGAATCTGAACAAGGCATGACTCAGGTGACTGAACAAATGTGTTTGGATATAATACAAAAGTATGAGCTAACTCAGGAAGGTCGAGCAAAGGGGTTTGTAACCATTGATGGATTTACCAAGTATCTACTGTCCCCAGAATGTGATATATTTGATCCAGTCCACAAGAAGGTTAACCAGGACATGACACAACCACTATCACACTACTATATTAACGCCTCACACAATACTTACTTAATTGAGGACCAATTTAGAGGTCCGGCAGATATAAATGGCTATGTGAGGGCTCTTAAAATGGCATGTAGAAGCATTGAACTGGATGTCAGTGATGGACCAGACAACGAGCCTATCATCTGCAATCGAAACAGTATGACTTCACCACTGGCCTTTCGTAATGTCATAGAGGTTGTAAACAAATATGCCTTCATCTCCTCTGAGTACCCTCTTATTCTTTGCATTGGAAACCACTGCTCAATACAGCAGCAAAAGGTCATGGTGCAACATATGAAGAAAATCTTTGGAAGCAAACTGTACACTGAAATGCCTATGCCAGCAGAGTCCTATCTTCCATCTCCTGAAAAGTTAAAGAAGAAAATTATTGTAAAAGGCAAGAAGCTGCCTTCAGATTTTGACCTCTTAGAAGGAGAAGTGACAGATGAAGATGAGGAAGCTGAAATGTCCCGGAGAATGTCAGAGGACTACTTTGGTGAACAGAGACTGATCAAGCTTTGTAGAGAGCTGTCTGACTTAGTATCTATTTGTAAATCGGTGCAATACAAAGATTTTGATGTCTCTATGAAAAGCCAAAGCTATGGAGAAATTTGCTCATTTAGTGAGAGTCGGGCTAGTAGGATTGCTAATGAGTATCCGGAAGACTTTGTAAACTATAATAAAAAGTTTTTATCTAGGGTGTATCCAAGTCCAATGCGGATAGATTCAAGTAATATGAACCCACAGGATTTTTGGAACTGCGGTTGTCAGATTGTTGCTATGAACTATCAGACCCCAGGCCCAATGATGGATCTCAGTATTGGCTGGTTTCTTCAAAATGGTGGGTGTGGTTATGTCCTTCGACCATCCGTTATGCGAGATGAAGTATCATATTTCAGTGCAAACACCAAAGGTGTTGTGCCTGGTGTATCCCCTCAGGTTCTCCACATCAAAGTCATCAGTGGACAAAGCTTTCCAAAGCCAAAAGGTGCATGTGCAAAAGGTGATGTGATTGACCCATATGTTTGCATTGAAATTCATGGAATTCCAGCAGACTGTGCTGAACAAAGGACTAAAACAGTGCAGCAAAATGGGGACAATCCAATTTTTGATGAGAGTTTTGAATTCCAGATAAACCTTCCAGAGTTAGCGATGGTGCGTTTTATGGTTCTTGATGATGACTACATTGGAGATGAATTTATTGGTCAGTACACTGTACCCATTGAGTGCTTACAGCCAGGATACAGACATGTGCCCCTGCGATCTTTTGTTGGAGACACAATGGAACACGCTAAACTGTTTGTTCATATTGCCATTACCAACAGGGGGGGAGGAGGAAAAGCTCAAAAGCGAGGGTTGTCTGCCAGGATAGGGAAGAAAGCCAGGGAGTACACAATGCTGAGGAACACTGGTCTTAAAACTGTAGATGACATCTTCAAACTTGCTATTCATCCACTGCGGGAGGCCACTGATGTCAAGGCAAACATGCAGGTAAGAGTTTTTCGTTAATATTGAAAATATATACTTGACACTTTATAGATTTGTTTATACGTTTTGGGTATGTATTTTTTTCCACTTTTATCATGGCTTTTTTTATTTTAAATGATGTCCATTAAATCAAATGCTGTCTATAGATGGAGAGATGTCTCAACTTGAACTGTGAAAAATCTGTCTTTTTCTCACTGGCTTCATTGCAAGCTACCATGCAGCTGCTGTGAACATTAGTGAAGAGGTATTAGAAGGGAAAGATCAGACTGAGCAAACAAGTTCCGCAGATTACTTTCTGATAGTAGTGTGTCTGGTCATGTAATCTCAATCTTATTTCTATGACCAGCTTTAGTATTAACCCCGTTGTTGTAATAAGCATCTGGTGTATTATGGGAGGATTTTGTACTAGTTGTTAATTATTTCTTAAATTTTCCCTCAGAATGCATTGGTTTCCTTAAAGGAACTCTGTGGTCTTCCCACCAGCTCTACCCTCAAGCAGTGCATGCTTTCCCTAGCATCGCGTCTAGTGAATAGTGACAACACACCGACAGTAAACCTCACCATGAAAGACACGTACCCCAATTTGGAGCCTATAGGAACGATACCTGAAGTTCAGAAGAAGCTGCTCAATGCCTATGATACGGTTTGTACTGATTATCTATGATTTCAGTTTCATTATTAAAGGAGTTGTATAGACAGAAGTTTTTTTATCTTAATGCATTAAGATAAAAAGACTTCTGTGTGCAGCAGCCCCCCTTAGCCCCTCTAATATTTACCTGAGCCCCCTCTCTGTACAGCGATGTCCACGAGTCCCTCGGTTTTCCAGGACTCTCCCTCCTGATTGGCTGAGACACAGCAGCGGTGCCATTGACTCCCACGGCTGTCAATCAAAGCTAGTTAGCCAATCAGGAGAGAGAGGGGACGGGGTCCAAACGGCAGCTCCATGTCTGAATGGACACACAGGACTGCAGCTCGGCTCAGGTGCCCCCATAGCAAGCTACTTGTTGTGGGGGCACTCGACAGGAGGGAGGGCTAGGAGCAGCGAATACTCCATTTTGAGTATTTTTGTTGTTTTATATACTAAAAAAATGTAAAAAATCCAGTGGTGATTAAATACCACCGAAATAAAGCTCTATTTGTGTTAAAAAAAATATATAAGTTTGATTTGGGTACAGTGTTGCACAGTGCTGAATAGCAAAAAATGCCTTGGTAATGAAGGTTTTTTTTTGGTAAAACCTTTTTGGAGGTGGGTAAACACATCAATATCAACTTTTAATGCTTAAGGGCTCATGCACACAGGGCGTTAGAAAAACGCTTTCCAGGGCCTTTAGAAAAACGAGCTGCAATGCCACTACCAACGCCAGGAAAAAGCAGTTGTAAAAAAGTGCTTTTAGTAGCTTTTTGTATTGGCATTAATGTATGTTTAGCCCCGCTAGCTTTTAGCTGCGTTTCTCTGCCTCTATTCAAAATTAATGGTTCCCTATGAGAGCCCATTGATTTGAATAGTCGCGCCAGAAGTCGGATAATGATGATCCGATTTGCAGTGAGACTTGTGCGCTAAGGATCTTGAAGTGGAACCCCACGCCAAAATGAAAAAAAACAAAAAACAAAATCCATACCAGACCCTTCAGGGCCTGCGCCTCCCACCCCAAAGAACCTTGTCCCCATGTTGGTGGGCTTATTGGAATCTGTTAGCCCCCTTTAACAAGGGGGCCCCCAGATCCCAGCCCCCCACCTTGTGACCAGTCCCACCCCATGTGAATGAGTATGGGGTACATCGTACCCCTACCCAAACACCCCCAAAAAAGTGTCAAAAATAAAAACCGTACACAGGTTTTTGGCAAAGTAATATATTAAAGCAGCTCCGGCGTATCCTCTCCTTACGATTTCTTCTCCGTCCGGCGATGTCTTCATCCTCTGGTTCTCCTGTCAGCGCTGATAACTTCTTCTGCTGGTGGTTCTCCTTTTTCCGCTATCTTCTCCCTCTGTTCTTTCTCCAAAGTTCTCTTGACGCTCTCTCCCACTGTAACGCTAGGGCTGCTGTGTGCCAATAGTTTTATAGCTAAGGGGTGGGCCACCCAGCAACATCATCCGGAGGCTGCCCCTGGCAGTGACATCACAAGGGGCGCAGCCTCCGGATGATGTGGCTGGGTGGCTTCACCCCTTGGCTATATAACTATTTGCACACGGCGGCCCTAGCATTTCATCGGGAGAGAGTGTTGCAAGAACAGAGGGAAAAGACAGAAGACGACAGCAGAGAGAAGAGAACTGGCAGTGGAAGAAGTCATCAGTGGTGAGAGGAGAAGAACTGGAGGATGAAGACATCTCCGGAGGGAGAAGAAATCGGAAGGTGAGGAGACGCTAGAACTACTTTAATAAGTTACGTTGTAAAAAAACCTGTGTACTGTTTTTATCTTTTACACTTTTTTTGGGTGAATGGGTAGGGTGGGGAGCCGGGATCTGGGGGCCCCTTGTTAAAGGGGGCTTCCAGATTCTGATAAGCCCTGCTCCAGCAGACCCCGACAACCAATGGCCAGGGTTGTCGGAAAGAGCCCTTGCCCCCATCAACCTGGGGACAAGGTGCTTTGGGGTGGCCCCAAAGCACCCCCCCCCCATGTTGAGGGCATGTGGCCTGGTATGGTCCAGGAGGGGGGGGGGGGCAGTCGCTTGTTTCCCCCCCCTTTCCTGACCTGCCGGGCTGCATGCTCTGATAAGGGTCTGGTATGGATTTTCGGGGACCCCCCCGCCGTTTTTTTGGCGTGGGGGTTCCCTTTAAAATCCATACTAGACCAAATAAATTATCGATTAGTTGATCAGCCAATTGGTTGGCCTGCATACGGAATGCAGTATTTGAAGATGGGGTGCACTTTTTTTGAAGGACCCTGAGCATGCCTCATTCTGGCTTGATCAAAGTGATGCTGATAAAATTCGCCCTGCATGATGACACCCAGGGCCGGACTTACAATAGGGCTTGAGTGGGCTCAAGCCCATAGGCCCTGCGGCGCCCGCGCTTTAGCCCAAAGGGTCCCTGGACGTCCTCCTGTGTACTTCCCCTCTGCTCACCGCCGTGGGCGCGCATCGGGGAAGTTCTGTGTTGGCCGTGTCCCTTGGACACAGCCAATCACAGATAGTGCTAAATGGCCAATCACAGCGGCCATTTAGCACTCATCCAATGAGAGGTGATCTCATATGAGATCATCGCTGGCTCTCCCTCCTCACACAGAGACAGCATGTGAGGAGGGAGAGCTTCCTGCTGCAGCGGTGAGTGAACACTCACACTGGTGTTATGGATGATTACAGTTACACAACACTACACAACATAGTGCCATCTGTCCCGACTCCCCAGTGCCACCTATCAGTGCCAAATGTCCCCAGTGCCACCTGTCAGTGTCATCAGTGCCATCTGTCCCCAGTGCCACCTATCATTGCCACCTGCCTCCAGTGCCACCTGCCCCAGTGCCACCTGTCAGTTTTATCAGTGCCATCTGTCATCAGTGCCACCTGTCCCCAGTGCCACCTGTCAGTGTCACGTGTCATCAGTGCCACCTGTCATCAGTGCCACCTGTCAGTGTGTCACGTGTCATAAGTGGCTCATATCCGTGCCATCTGTCATCAGTGCCACCTGTCAGTGTCACTTGTCATCAGTGCCACGTATCAGTGCCATCTGTCATCAGTGCCATCTGTCATCAGTGCCACCTGTCCCCAGTGCCACGTGTCATCAGTGCCACCTGTCCCCAGTGCCACCTGTCAGTGTGTCACGTGTCATCAGTGCCACGTATCAGTGCCATCTGTCATCAGTGCCACCTGTCAGTGTCACGTGTCATCAGTGCCACCTGTCCCCAGTGCCACCTGTCAGTGTCACGTGTCATCAGTGCCACCTGTCCCCAGTGCCACCTGTCAGTGTCACGTGTCATCAGTGCCACGTATTAGTGCCATCTGTCATCAGTGCCACATATTAGTGTCATCTGTCATCACTGTCAGGTGTCATCAGTGCCACGTATTAGTGCCATCTGTCATCAGTGCCACGTATTAGTGCCATCTGTCATCAGTGCCACGTCAGTGTCACATGTCATTGTCCTGGTGCTCCAGGGCCTTCAAAAGTGTAATAGGTAGTCAACAAGTTAGATGTGTAATTTATGCTCCTAGAACACGTGATGGTGCTCCCTGCATGTTGGGCCTCTCTATGTGGCCAGGCTGTGAAAAAGTCCCACACATGTGGTATCGTAATACTCAGGAGGAGTAGTAGAATGTATTTTGGGGTGTCATTTGTGTTATACGCATGCCATGTGAGAGAAATAAGCTATTACAATGACAATTTTGTGGAAAAAAAATAATTTTGCAAATTGTGGGAAAAAATGACAACATCAAAAACCTCACCATGCATCTTACTAAATACCTTGGATTGTCTACTTTCAAAAAAGGGTCATTTGGGGGGTATTTGTACTTTCCTGGCTTGTTCGGTTCGCAGGAGATGAGATAGGCCGTCAGTACATCAGGTGTGATCAATTTTTTATGATTTGCACCATAGCTTGTGGACTCTCTAACTTTCACAAAGACCAAATAATATCCACTAATTTGGGTTATTTTTACCAAAGATATGTAGCAGTATAAATCGTGGCCAAAATTTATGAAAAAAAAAAAAAAATTTGCAAAATTTTGTCACAAAAACAAAGAAAAATTCATTTTTTTTCAAAATTTTAGTCTTTTTTCATTTATAGCACATAAATTAAAAAACCCAGAGGTGATCAAATACCACCAAAAGAAAGCTCTATTTGTATGAAAAAAAGGACAAAAAATTCATTTGGGTACAGTATTACATGACTGAGTAATTGTAATTCAAAATGTGAGAGCGCTGAAAGCTGAAAATTGGTCTGGGCAGGAGGGGGGTTTTAAGTGCCCAGTTGTCAAGTGAGTCTGGCGCACCTTGTCCTTTTCTATTCCTGTTCGCTCTCCAAGTTGCAGCCATCAGAGCAATCCTAGCCACCACCGTTTCTCATCATCCTCCTGTGGTGCCTCAGAACGATTGCTTACAGGACCCAGGACGAATACCAGTACAGTAGTATCCCCCACTTACACGCTTATATATTATCTACTTTTGTGAGTAGTCATTTGGCTGTTTTGTCTTATCCAATTTAATAGAAGTTCTTTTAAACTGAGTCTGGCGCACTTTGTCCTTTTCTATTTCTATTTTATAGAGCTGTGCTTCGCACTCCAGGTTGCAGCCATCAGAGCAATCCTAATGACTGTTCTTATACATATTATTTGGGACTATTTAAGGACTATATAGAATTGTTCCTTGCGCCATCTCTCCTTTTCTCTCTATCTTGAGGTTTTCTGATTGGTTATTGGCAGTTACGTGTAGGGCCTCGTTTTCTGCCGTTGAGAAAACCTGTCTGCATTAGACAGTGGTGTAATGGCGGACAAACGGTATCAGAGTGGTGCGCTTAAAAGAAAACTAAAGAATGAATGACAGCAACGCAAAAAGGAAGTTCTCAGTAAAATGAGAAGGATTACTGGATTTTTTACACCCATGACACCACAGCCTGATGTGCAAGCGGAGAATCCAGAGGACAACAACCCGAACCCGCTGGAAGAAACGGTTGGAGACGATGTGAATTCACGAGCAGGGCAGCCCATCAATGAATCATCATCTTTTCAGTCAGAAACAGCGACCGAACAATGTCCAACTACAGATTCTTTATCCACTGATCCTGCTTGCTGGGGTAAAATTGATGAAAGCGTGTGTGCTTATTGGGCGCGAAAAGGTCCGGAGTCCGTTCAAAATAAGGATGCTAATGTCAAGGCTTCTGAACGCCACTACAAACATCAGAAGAGACTGTTTTCTAAAACTCATTTCAAACGCAAGCATTTGAATGGTGAGTACTTGCCCAGAGAATGGTTGCTGTACTCACCATCCGCCGGTTGTGTGTTTTGTTTTGCTTGCCACCTTTTTGGCGATGGTGACGGTCAATCCCTCTTTGAGTCTGGCTATAATGACTGGAAACATGCTACCAGACGCATTGCCGAGCACGAGAATAGTGACAGTCATAGAAAGGCTATATTTAATTACATCAACAGAGCAGCAGCTGACGGAGTTATAGATTCTCAGCTTAAAAAGCAGTTCGAGTCGCAATGCAATTATTGAAGTGAAGTTTTGCAAAGAGTGGTTGCAGTTGTAAAATTTCTGTCAGAGCGGGGATTGGCTTTCCGAGGCTCCAGTGAAATATTTGGTTGAGCTGACAATGGGAATTACATGGGAATCCTGGAACTGATCAGTGAATTCGACCCATTCTTAAAATCACACATACAGATATATGGCAATGCTGGGGTAGGAACTCCCTCATATCTTTCATCATAAACATGCAACAAATTTATCAAGCTAATGAGCAATAGAGTGCTTTCTGAAATCATTGCTGAAGTGAAAGTGACAAAGTACTTTTCCATTTGCATTGATTTAACTCCCGACATGACGCACATTGATCAGCTTACATTTATTATAAGGTATGTTTCACCAGAGGGCCTCGTAGAAGAGTGATTCTTAAAATTTCTCCCTATATCTAGCCACACAGGGAAGGCACTCTGTTATGCAGTGTTCACAGTTTTACATGAGATGGACATAGATATCAGTAACTTTCGTGGACAGTGCTATGATAATGCCGCAAACATGTCAGGAGTGTACAACGGGCTGAAAGCTCACATCAAAGAAATTAATCCACTAGTAGAGTGGGTGCCGTGCGCCGCGCACACGCTTAATCTGGCTGGAGTTAATAGCGTAAACTGCTGCACAGAGACCACCGATTTTTTTAACTTCATTCAGACTTTGTTCAACTTCTGCTCGAAATCCACAGCTAGATGGAAGGTGGTAATTGCAGGTTTGCAGCCTAATGGAAACCACCGCATTGAGACACTAAAATCTCTCTCTGACACCAGGTAGGCTGCGCATGCACAGGCCACCAAGGCACTGTGCAGGAATTATGCCAATATTCAAGAGTCCCTGATCAACACTGCAGAAGACAGCAATCAGAACCCGACAACACAAAATGATGCTTGGTCACTGCATAAAAAAATGAACAGGCTTGAGACTGCTTTTCCTTGCACTATGTGGAATTATGTTCTACAACGCTTTCATGGGACAAGTGTTGCACTTCAAGCTGTGGATCTGGACCTGTGCAATGCTGTTGATTTGGTGAGGTCACTGCGGGAATATATTGTTGTTTTGAGAGATTAATTTGATGTGTTTGAAGACCGAGCAAAAGCGATGTCTCCCACCGTTTCAGCAACATACAAACAAGACACACAAAGACAAAGAAAACGCAAGACTCATGTGGGTGAGTATGCAACACCTGAGGTTCACTTATCAGGAAGAGAACGGTTCTCATCTGGTGTGTTTCTAGTTGTGATGGATGGGCTGCTGGCTAAACTTGATCGCCGTTTTCAGTCCTATAATGACCTCAACAGCACTTTTGGTTTCCTGAACAACATATCTACCCTATCTGCAGAACGTCTTCATAAAAAGCAGCAGATCTACAGAAGAAATACAACACTGACCTGGAAAATGAATTTTGTGAAGAAATCATCCATTTCAAAGAATTCATCTGCCATGATGAGCCATCATCTGCTAGGGAACTTCTTTTGTGCATTAAAAAAAGAAAACTACAGACCATCTTCCCAAACATGGATGTCACTCTCAGACTTTACCTGACATTACCAGTCACAAATGCAAGTGGGGAGAGCAGTTTCTCCAAACTGAAACTAGTAAGAAATAGACTAAGATCCACAATTGTACAGCAGAAATTAAATCATCTCACTCTGATGTCAATTGAGAGTGACCTTCTACGTAAACTGGATTTTAATGATTTGATCAAAGACTTTGCTGCAAAGAAATCCAGAAGATGCCACTTCTAAATAGTACTATGTTAATATCTTTAAAATGAGATGACATGCATGAAGTCATAACCTGATCATCACCTTTCTCTTTCTTTCTCTACCTTGCCTGTTGTTGTTTTAAATGATCAGGCTCTGGATTCTGTTGTTGATGTAATGCTTTCTTAAGATATGATAGTCTACTGTTTTTGTTTTATTGACTGTACATTTCTAATTTGTGTGCATAGTTTAGATTTTTTCACTACAACACTCACTTACGTACTACACACACGCACACACAATTTATCCTGCACTTTGTTTAATTAGTTATTTTGCTATATTCTTGCAATTGATTTGTTATGATTGCAACCTTACAAGGTATATGTTTTCCAGGTAAATAAGTGTTTTATTATCATTCTGACCAAGACATTTGTGCATTGCAATAAACACATGATCACTTTGAACTTTTTTAATCATTATTTATTTATTGGAAAAAAAGTTTTTCAAGCTTCAATCAGTGGTCATATAAATATATTATTAAGTTTTTTTGACATGTAACACTGTCTACTGTACCAGTCAACATTTTGTTCTATTTAAAGTAATGCATAGAAGGGTAGGGCCCGAAAATGACTCAAGCCCAGGGGCCCCCACCACCCTAAGTCCTGCCCTGATGACACCCCCTAGACCTGGATGTCGTGAGTACGCTGCCTATTCACCTAGTCGCCCTGTCTTTTATTAGGAAGACTCTCACCAGACTCCATCTTCCCCACATTTCTCACTCCAGCGAGTGTTCGTCCCCTTAGGAATAAGTTACCTATTTGTTTATTGGGTTTTAGCTCCTGGGTCAGTTGTTCATATACAGCAGGTAAAATAAGTATTGAACATGTCACCATTTTTCTAGGTAAATATATTTCTAAAGGTGCTATTGAAATTGACAAATTTACACCACATGTCGGTAACAACCCATGTAATCCATACATACAAAGAAATCAAAACAAACAGTTCAGAAATTAAGTTATGTGATGTAATAAAATAGAATGAAACAGGGAAAAAGTATTGAACACATGAAGAAAGGGGTGTGCAAAAAGGCATGGAAAGCCAAGACGCCAGCTGAAATCGATCAGGTATTAAAAAGCAATCCTGCCCCTTGTCAGTGCAAATTAATGTCAACTGCTTCAGTCTCAACTGATGGCCTATAAAAAGGTGTTCCAAACCAGCCATGACCAGGTGCTCCTTGCAAGATTTTTGACAGAGGAGCGAAAAGAATGGTCAGGAGAGTTGTCCAACAGCCAAGGACCTCTTGTCGAGAGCTTCAGAAAGCTGGACCTGGAATTAGCAGGTACAATTTTTTCAAAGAAAACAATAAGTAATGCACCCAACCACCATGTCCTGTATGCACAATCACCACTTTTTACACATTTTTGGGACCATTCACATTTATACAGCGATCCGTGCTATAAAAATGCATTGATTACTGTGTAAATGTGACTGGTAGGGAAGGGGTTAACACTAGGGGGTGATCGAGGGGTTAATGTGTGTCCTAGGGGAGTGATTCTAACTGTGGGGGGAGGGGACTGACTGGGGGAGGTGACCGATCGTTGTCCCTATGTACAAGGGACACACATCGGTCTCCTCTCCTCTCTGACAGGACGTGGATCTGTGTGTCTACATACACAGGTCCACAGACCTGCTCTGTTACCCGGCAATCGTGGGTGCCCGGCAGACATCGCGGCCGCCAGGCACGTGCATCGGGTCCCAAGCGACACGGCAGCACGCGCGCACCCCCTAGTGGCTCGGGAGGGCGATCACGTCATATGACGTCCGCCCAGAACATCAGCTGTCTCGTCCCGCCGTCATATGACAGTGGGTGGGCAGCTAGTGGTTAAAGTTTGTTGCACAACATTTAGACAAGCCTGTGAAATACTAGGAGAATATAGTCTGCTTAGAGGAGACCAAAATTGAGACCAAATTTGAACTCCTTTGGATGCCATAATACACGCCATGTTTGGAGGTCAAATTGCACTGCCCATCACCCCTAAAACACCTTACCAACAGTGAAGTTTGGAGGTGCGAACATCATAGTGTGGGTCTGGGTTTTTTTCAGCATATGGTACTGGCAAAATTATCATTGAAGAAAGGATGAATGGAAAAATGTACCAAGACATTTTTGAAGCTGTCATTGACAACAAAGGATTTTGTATGGAGTATTAAATAAATTTCAGTTAGCGTATTCAATACTTTTTCCCTGTGTCATTCAATTTTTTTTAACTTAATTTCTGAACTTATTTGTTTTGATTTCTTTATATTTATGGATTGCATGGGTTGTTATTGACAATGTGGTGAACATTTCATGTCAATAGTACCTTAAGAAATATAGTGAAATCCTAGGCGTTCCGTTTGGAACGCTTTTTTTTTGGAAATTTAATAAATTAAGAGAGAAAACGGAATTACGCTTTATGAGCCTTCTTTCTGTCCGAGAAAGAAGGATTTCATTATATGCTGTGATACCTTCCATGACGCTGAGGATAACTGAGGTTTAATACATCCATGCCCGATGTATTCATCTTTCTGGTGAGTGTGAACCCCGAAGGGGAGTGTGATGCACGGACTTTAGTATGGGGTGTATAACTCTGTATCATAGCAGGACTACCATCTGGGTTTTCTGGGACTTTTCTCACTATCTGTCAACTACTTATTCCTTGTGTGTCATTAACACATGAAAGCTGATCATAACTACTATGACAGTAGCGCTGCTGTAATAATTACAGGCACCTGAGCTGGACTTGTGTACTTTTTTATTACCGTATATACTCGAGTATAAGTCGAGTTTTTCAGCACATTTTTTTGTGCTGAAAGTGCCCCCCTCGACTTATATTCGAGTCAAGCACTTTTCTGCAGCAAAAAATTTCATTTTCCGAACCGATTTTGGGGCCCCGTATCTCAGGGCTACTTGGTGCTAGGAACCCCAAATTTGGTGTGCAAACCCAGTAGAACTGGTAAGCTAGAGTTGCTAGCACCAAGTGGCCCCGAGATATAGGGCCCCAAAGTAGGTTCGGAAAATGTCATTCTCAGTTGCAGAAAAGTGCTTGACATTTTCTGAACTGATTTTTGGGGCCCAGTATCTCAGGGCCACTTGGTGCTAGAAACTTCAGCTTTGGATATTTTATGGTGCTAGTTCCACTGGGTTTGCACACCAAATTTGGGGTTCCTAGCATTAAGTGGCCCTGAAATATGGGGCCCAAGTCAGTTAACTGTGTCCATCTGCAGCAATGTCATTTCGGGACCCTTTGGGTTCAGAGACCCCAAATTTTGGCTGCAGCTAGGGGGCATCTAGGAACCCTTAACTACCAAGTTTGAAGTTCGGGGGACCTATGGCTGCAAATGGGCACAGTGAGGCTGCAAATGGGCACAGTGAGGCTGCAAATGGGCATTGTTGACCCTCTTTTCCACTTACAGTAGCTGTGCATTTCTCACCCTCGTCTTATACTCGGGTCAATAAGTTTTTCCCATTTTTTTGTGGTAAATTAAGGCCTCGACTTATACTCGGAACGACTTATACTCGAGTATATATGGTACTATTTTTCTGAAGAAATGTATTTACCTAGAAAAATGGTAACGTGTTCAATACTTATTTTACCCACTGTATATGACTTCCTCCACAGTTCTACAGTAGTCAGTGTTGGGTTTTTATTTATGGCTCAATACCCTGCTACACCAACTATCTGGCTAGGGGACTTTAACATGGCTCTCAATCCCGCACTGGATCACCTGCACTCATTCTCCTCTCCCCCTACCACAACAGCCATTGGACTCAGTCACTTATTCTCTGACTGTGCCCTGATGGACACTTGGCGATATAAATACCCAACCACTGAAGCGGTTTCCAACGCGTTCCACTATGTCACGTATAGATTTTATCGTTGTGACCACCACTCTATTACCCCTGTTGGAGGAATTGGGATTCCACAAAGAATACTGTTGGATCACGCCCCCTACTGGGTGAACCTCTGACTCATTCCTCAGGCTATATCCCCTCCTTGACAGTTGCATTCCTTTTGGTTAACTGCCTTGGCAGACCAGGAGGGCATTCAGTGGGAATGGCAATTTTATTTTAAGTCCAATCGCAATACGGTCACGGTCGGGCTGGCGTGGGACTCGTTCAAAAAAGAATGCAATACTTGTTTACATTTGTCAGTGCCCATCAGTGCTGCATATTAGTGCCTCCTCATCCATGCCCATCAGTGCAGCCTATCTGTGCCTGTCAGCCTCATCAGCGCACATCAGTAAAGGAGAAAAATTACTTATTTACAATGTTTTATAACCGAAAGTAAGAACAACTTACGACGTTTTCTGTCTTTTTTCATTTGTTTAGCAAAAAAATAAAAAATCCCAATGGTGATTAAATACAACCAAAAGAAGCTCTGTCTGTCTCAAAAAATTGATAAAGATTTCATCTTGGTACAGCGTTGCATGACGACGCAATTCAAAGTGCGACAGTGCTAAAAGCTGAAAATTGGCCTGGGAAGGAAGGGGGTAAAAGTGCCTGGTATTGAAGTGGTTAAAAAAATATTGTAATCTCTGGGTCTGATATGTGCCACATTCAACCTCTAATAGTATATATAGATATATATACAGACAGACAGATATATATATATATATATATATATATATATATATATATATATATATATATATATATTTTCTGTCTGTTCTCAGAGTGGATTCGATATTTTGTTCTCCAACCATATTGCTGGTTATTTCCCCCTGCATATATTGTAGATATTCAAGAATAAATTGTCTTTTTTGAACTTTTCATATTAACTTAATTGTATACCACATCGATTATTCAAATCAATAAATGGCTAACTGATTATGAAAATAATCGTTAGTTGCAGCACTACATTTATGTACAGCATAAAAATATATGTAGCACCCATGTTTTTGAAATGCATTTTGACGCATTCACTGTGATTCGTTTTATAGATACAGTGGATATAAAAAGTCTACACACCCCTGTTAAAATGTAAGGTAAGGTTTCTGTAATGTTACCTATAAACTGTACAACTCAGTTGAACAAATAAACTGAAATATTTTAGGTGGAGGGAAGTAAAAATAAAAAAATAAAATAATATGGTTCCATAAGTGTGCACACCTTTAACCGCTTTCCGACCAACCGCTGCAGTTAAACTGCGGCAGGTTGGCTCCCCTGCGCGAGCCGTCGTAGCTATACATCGGCTCGTGGGGTCGGGATAGCAGGCGCACCCACCCGCCGCACAGCAGGGGTGCCGATGCCCGTGGCCAACGGTCGCGATAACTGCCGGCCACGAGCGATCATGAGCATGAGACATAGAACAGGGACAAGTGTGCGTAAACACATTCTTCCCTCTTCTGTTCTGACAGGAGTGACAGATCGTGTGTTCCTAGCTAGGAACCACGATCCGTCACTTCCTCTAGTCAGTCCCCTCCCCCTTCAGTTAGAATCACCTCCCAGGGAACACAGTTAACCCCTAGATCGCCCCCTAGTGTTAACCCCTTCACTGCCAGTGACATTTTTACAGTAATCAATGCATTTTTATAGCATTTGCAATATAATGATTATCCAATAATAGTGAATCATATGTGAAAAAGTATATTTAAATCACAAAGTGGTGGTGAAAATTATAAAGTATTGAAACATGAAAAAAAAGTCCATTCATAAATATAAGTTCAGTGACGGAAAAATATGTGAATCCAATAGACGGGAATCCCACATCCAAAATTCAACCACCTCAGCCCGCATGAGAGGGAAGGGGAAGAGCGAGATGTGAGGGGAACTTCCAGACTCCAGGTGCATCCAGGTAACAATAAGATTGAACGCTTACCAGAGTTGTCTGACCTCCCCTATGGCAAGGTCAGACACACAGGCAGATATGGGGGCCCCTTTGAAGACGTTGTTTATGACGAAACATGTAGGGCGTGGCTACGCACTATACGCCATCACGTCGAAAGCCCTATGTTTGTACACGGGCGTTCGCTACTGTTTTATTTGCTGGCTTTTTAACATGTTTTATGGCGGAGGAGTGTTCCCCGCATGTTTGAGCAGTAAAAAGGCTTTTTTTTATCCATACTTCACCATTGGAGTTTTCTTCTGCACTCACGGCCCTTTGGACCAGTGAGTTTTTTTCAGAATGACCTGTCTGCCCTAGGTATACTACAGACATCCGAGGATCCTGACTTTGGAGTCCGTTTATCCCTGCAGAGGGTGATATCTGCCTGTGTGTCTGACCTTGCCATAGAGGAGGTCAGCCAATTCTGGTTAGCGTTCAATCTTATTGTTACCTGGATGCACCTGGAGTCTGGAAGTTCCCCTCACATCTCGCTCTTCCCCTTCCCTCTCATGCAGGCTGAGGTGGTTAAATTTTGGATGTGGGATTCCCATCTATTGGATTCACATATTTTTCCTTCACTGAACTTCTATTTATGAATGGACTTTTTTTTTCATGTTTCAATACTTTATGAATTTTCACCACAACTTTGTGATTTAAATATACTTTTTCACTATTATTGAATAACCATTATATTGCAAGCGCACTTATTCTTTTTATCTTGTTTGCTACACTGATATATGTAGTTTTTTTGTTGCAGCTGCGTTTTTATTTTATTTCATTTTAATCATTTTATGCTCATAGCGCGGTATTTTTTCTTTTTCTTTTTCTTTTTATAGCATTGATCGCTGTATTAATGCCAATGGTCCCAAAAATGTGTCAAAATTGTCCCATGTGTCCGCAATAATGTTGCAGTCACGATAAAAATCGCAGATCAACGCCATTACTATTAAAAAAAAATAATAATAATAAAAATGCTATAAATCTATCCCCTAGTTTGTAGACGCTATAACTTTTGCGCAAACCAATCAATATACGCTTATGTACCAAAAATATGTAGAAGAATACATATCGGCCTAAACGGAGAAATAATTTGCTTTTTTTTTTTTTTTTTTAAATGGGGATATTTATTATAACAAAAAGTACAAAATAATGCGTTTTTTTCAAAATTGTCGCTTTTTTGTTTAAAGTGCAAAAATAAACACAGAGGCGATCAAATACCACCAAAAGAAAGCTCTATTTGTGGGGAAAAAAGGACGTCAATTTTGTTTGGGTGCAACGTCGCACGACCGTGCAATTGTCAGTTAAAGTGACGCAGTGCCGAATCGCAAAAAGTGCTCTGGTCAGGAAGGGGGTAAATTCATCCGGGGCTAAAGTGGTTAAACGAATACTTTGTTGAAGCACCTTTTCATTTTATTACATCACTCAGTCTTTTTGGGTATGAGCCTCTCAGCGTGGCACATCTTGACCGGGCAATATTTGCCCACTCTTCTTTGCAAAAACACTCCAAATCTGTCAGATTGCGAGGGCATCTCCTGCGCAGAGCCCTCATCAGATCATCCCACTTATTTTCAATTGGATTCAGGTCTGGGCTCTTCCTGGGCCATTCCAAAACTTTAATCTTCTTCTGGTGAAACCATTCCTTTGTTGATTTGGATGTATGCTTTGGGTTGTTGTCATGGTGAAAGATGAAGTTCCTCTTCATGTTCATCTTTCTAGCAGAAGCCTAAAGGTTTTGTGCCAATATTGACTGCTATTTGGAACTGTTAATAATTCCCTCTACCTTGACTATAAGGCCCCTGTTCCAGCTGAAGAAAAGCAGCCCCAAAGCATGATGCTGCCACCACCATGCTTCAACTGTGGGTATGGTGTTCTTTTGGTGATGTGCAGTGGTTTTTTTGCGCCAAACAAATCTTTTGGAATTATGGCCAAAAAGTTCAACCTTGGTTTCATCGGACCATAACACATTTTCCCACATGCTTTTGGGAGACTGCAGATGTGTTTTTGCAAAATTTAGCCAGGCTTGGATGTTGAGAAAAGAAAAGGCTTACGTCTTGCCACTCTACCACATAGCCCAGACAAATGAAGAACACTGGAGATTGTTGTCACATGTACCACACAGCCAGTACTTGACAGATATTCCTGCAGCTCCTTTAATGTTGCTGTAGGCCTCTTGGCAGCTTCCCTAACCAGTTTTCTTCTCGTCTTTTCATCAATTTTGGAGGGACATACGGTTCTTGGTAATGTCACTGTTGTGCCATATTTTCTCCACTTGACGATGACTGTGTTCCGTGGTATATGTAATGCCTTGGAAATTATTTTGTACCCTTCTCCTGACTGATACCTTTTAACAATGAGATCCCTCTGATGCTTTGGAACCATGGCTCTTGCTGTAGGATGCGACTACGAAAATGTCAGGAAAGCCCTACTAGAACAGCTGAACTTTATTTGGGGTTAATCAGAGGCAATTTAAATTATGACAGGTGTGTACTGACTCCTATCTAACATGAGTTTGAATGCTTATTCTGAACAAAGCTACATCCCCAGTTATAAGAGGGTGTGCACACTCATGCACCCCCCCCCCCCCCCCCCAAAAAAAAGATTTCAGTTTGCTTTTAAATTGAGTTGTACATTTTATAGATCACATTAAAGGTGTAAAAAGTTCTGAAATTAGTTATCTTTGTCTCATTTTGTTTTACTTTACAGAAACCTGACATTTTAACAGGGGTGTACAGACTTTTTACATGTGAAAAGCCAGAAAAAGTGTTAAGTAGCAGTGCAGCAAATTAATTAAAGAGTACCTGTAACATGCACAGATAAGCGAGTGCCAACCCAGATGTTTACTAGGCAACGGGAATGAGGCACAGTTTTTGTTAATGAAACAATAGTCTTGTGAATGTGGTTTAGATCACAGAATGTCTCTGTGTATTGTGTGTAGGTGCATGCACCTCACAATAATTCAGTGGAATAGTACAGTTTTTTGAATATACTGCTGTTTCTGCAAACCTAATCCAGCCCCTAAGCCTTTTAACTTTTACTTCTTTAGACTTTTGGTTAAGCTGGGAAGCTTTGGATGAATGAACATCTCATTATTAGTTCTTTTCTTTCTTCATGAATAAACTGCATGTGTCAAGAACCTTAAAAGGGAAGACAGAGCGAATCTTACACTTGGTTTATTACTCCGTATAAAATGTCTTTTGACAAGAGCAGAGAGTGCTGCTGAGGCCATGCTCCTATTCCTGCTGCGTGAGGGTTTATGCATAGCTTCATTTAAAACAAGGTTTATCTGCTTGTATGAACGCAATGCAGTATAGAAGAAGTATGTTGCCTTGTGGTCATCAGCTATGCACCTATTCTACCTGGCATAATTAGCACAGCTCCATTGCTTACAGCCGATAAACCTGCATGCTTGCTTATCATTTATTTCCCTCCAGGCAGTACTAACTAATCACTACATCACTAGAGAACAACGCAAGGCATTCTGGAAATAGCTCACCCCCCCATTAGGCTAAAAATATGTCGGGCTCATTTCAACTCTATAAACCCTCATCGTACAAGCAGGGCAGCCAGCATGAGCTGATGACAGCTTTGTAATAAGTGTGTTATCCTTACCATCTAAATAATACTAACACACAGAGTTGCAAATAGGTCACTTCCAGGATGTAGGCTGCCAGTAGGATGTTCTGCAGAAGACAAGAAATGAGTGTTGATCTAAACCATTACTCCAATGAAACATGTATATCAAATATAACTACTGGAAATCTGTTGTAGCTGTTAAGTCAGCAACTTTGATATGCTTACTGATATCTAACGTACAAGATTTGTATGTTTTGTATGAGCGTCAGTGCACACTGTTAGGCTAATGCCTAAAGCAAACTTGTGTTTAGTCCATGAAGCAAAGCACAATTTGTTTTATTGCCCCCCTCCTTCTTTACCCCACCACTTCCAGATTGAAGAAGAAACCCAGTACTTTCAGGTAAGGAAGATCATGCAACTTACTTCTCTTTCTCCCATATGGCCAAGTGCTGTCACATAGCTGTGGGGAGAGGATCTTAGCTGCAAGAACTTGAATTTTACTCAGGGATTCCTATGTTTATCCAGCCAGTTAAAGCAGGGTTCCACCCAAAAGTGGAACTTCCGCTCATTTGTTTCCTCACCACCTCCGGTGCCACAATTGGAACCTTTCAGGAGGGGGGACAGGATACCTGTCTTTGACAGGTATCCTGTTCCCACTTCAAGGAGCCTCAGCTGCAGATATTGACGTCACAGCTCGGCTCACTCCTCTTCCCCCTGTCGCCAGGCCAGTAGAAAAGAGGAGCGGAGCTTCACTCATGCGCAGTAGGGTTCCCGGCGTGATGCCTAAGGCTACACTGCCGGGTTCCCTTACCCACAATGGTGGCGGCAGCACCCAACAGCTGATGGAAACTTCAGCTGCGGTGCCGACATTGCTAGACTCCAGGACAGGTAAGTGTTCTATTATTAAAAGCCAGCAGCTGCAGTATGTGTGGCTGCTGGTTTTTAATTTTTGCAGCGGTGGGCAGACTTCCACTTTAAGCAAATCAGCAATACAGTGCTGCTGGATGGTGGGCATTAAAGCAAACCTGTTGCTTTGTCCTATATGGGCAGGTACTTTAATAACAGTTCAAGAGTGAAGATTTAGATTACCAATACCATTTGGTGACTGGTCGTTTTCAAATTACATTATTATCCAATATATACTGTGTGTCTGTTTTAAGAATGTATACGTTCCAGAAGTCATTTCATAAAGCATCTTGGCATTTTATTAGTAGGTGACTTAAAAATCGGCAATGAAAGAAGTGTGCATGTTATGGCTACTTTGATAATCTTGCAAAGACATCTTGTTTTCCCCATGAGCTTCAGGACTGAATTCCCCTGAAACCATAACAGTTGTGCTATGTAAACCAACATGTGAGTGAAGTCTTATTGGACTTGTAGCTCGTACCTCTCTAAATTGGAATTTCTTAGCCTGTGACTGGACCCATTTACACCATTGTGCTTTGCATTCTGTGCCTCAATTGTTTTCTAATATATTATTGCTTTTACATAAGTGGAAATTAGTATCATGGCATAATGCCTGGGAAATGACATCACCCATAGACTACTTCGGGCTTCCGTTGGTGGCTGCCTCTTCTGCATCCACCTACACAGAGAAGCTGCCGCTGACAGCTCAGTGTGGGACCTGAGCAGCTTCAGCAAAGGTATGTATTGTGATTTCTTCTTTACAGGACTAGATAGGTTAGTCTTAGATTGTGGATGCAAGTATATTTAGAGATTTTAGTTTTAGCATGAGCTTCTACTTTAAGGGCTGGAAGTGCCTCATCAAGATGTATTTCAACTTACAGTCCTTCAATGTTGTAATTCCTCCATTTTCCTAATTTTCACCTGATGATCCTGCCAATAACACACTGTCCTAGGCTGACAGCACTCTCTCACTGCACTGTGTTTAGGGAGTTGTTTTTTAGTCCTTAAAAGATAGCTGGGATAGCTGATAACATTGTTCAAGATTTCAGCTCCGTGCATAGGAAGTTAAAAGCATGCTGGCATTCTGAAAGGATCAAAAGGTATATTTCTATACAAAAACATCAACCCAGCACGAATACTTCTTGGCAACTTTATAATGTAAGTACATGGGGAAAACCACACGTAACCAGGTAATAGTCCCTAATAGCCCACTTTTGTGAAGCACTGCATTCAGGTTGAAGCTCAGCTAGGTGATAAGCTTTCACAAACTGACAGGTTGCTGCAAGCACGCCAAGGTCTCCCTTTACTTCTCAGGTTCTACAGTTTGAACAGAATGTGGGGCTCTCACGTGATAAGCAGATTGGACACCTTTATTAAAACATAATATCCACTCACATTTAAACTCCAGAAGTAGCATGTACAGGCCAGTGTGCTGGTACAGTGACACTCTCCCCAATTACGTGGCCAGTGAAGAGGAAAGCCAAAGCCCGATCATACAGGGACCCACCTAAAGATGACAGCAGCTGATGTCCCAACCCACAAGTGATGTTCACTTCTGGGTACAGGGTACTGTCTTCTAGGAAACTGCAATCTCTGAGTGAGTCCCTGTGTGCTCAAGCTTTGGCTGCTGGCCTTTTTCCCTTCACTGGAGCATGAGAAGTGAAGAGAGACCTTGTCATGCTTGCAGCAGCTTATCGGTTTGTCGGAGCATAGTGCCTAGCTGATCTTCAACCTGAATGCAGTGCTTCACACAGGTGGGATATTTGGAACTATTACCTGGTTGTTTGTGATTTTCCCCATGTACTTAATGTATGTGGCTGTTAGGAGGCACTGTATGTGTGCTGTTTGTTTTTGCAAAAAATTTTCCATCACATCTTTCCTTAGGTAGATTTAGAGCTGGATTATCTTGTACTGCAGTTATTTTAGACACTGTGGTGCACTAAGGAATTCTGTATATGTTTATTTACATTTTTTTCATTACTTTGAGATCTTTTTCTGCACTTGCAGAAAATGTACTTAACCTGAAAAGAGGAAACAAATGCAGCCACCACATCTAATGACTACTGAGCTGCTATATATTGCATTTTGTACTTTAATCTTGACTTAGGCAAAACCCATGGCCTCAGGTAGAGCTGTTTTTTTACCTTTTGGGCTGGGTTTGATTGCTTTAATGACTGTTTGTTTTTGTTTTTTTAACAGATTACATTATTGTATGATCAGCTTTCCCTAACTAAAGCAGCATTCTAGTACAAGCTGTGTAGGATCAGCATTCTCTTAAGTTTAACAAAAACAAGGAGAGGGGCGCCTCTGAAAAAATAGTATACACTTTAATTTAAAAAAAGCAATATCACCTCACATGAGAGAAAGCAATGTTGCACGTAGGTGAGCTGGATACCGTCCAGGAGCAGGGTCAAAGTGGATGATCAGGTCACGGTGAGGCCCACTTCTCACTAGTATAGTGGAGTCCTGCTGGGACATCAGATATCCAGGAAAGGGTGTGAAGGTGGTATCCAGCTCACCTATGTGCGACATTGCTTTCTCTCATGTGAGTTGATATTGCTTTTTTTAAAATTAAATTGTATACAATTTATTGGGAGGCGCTCCTCTCCTTGTTTTTCTCAGCTCTACTGAATTTCTGGCTTCTGTTCTATTTTGGTAGCAGTCCTGACTCGCAGACCCATTATCCATCATAATCATATGCCCATTGCTGGACTTTTATGGATTTTATTATATGGTCACCTTTGAGGGTACTAGTGTGTTGCACCTTTTACATGTATTTATTCTTAAGTTTAACAGAACATTGCTAGTCACACCTAAATAATTCACAGTCTGGAATGGCTCCTTACATAGCATTAACAGATGATGCATTTATAGTATGATGGCACAAAGGCTGTTCCTGCCATTAGACAATGTAAGTATTTTACTCTAGGGGTCCTGTGTGCTGACTTTACCTAATGAGTCCCAGCTGCCACCTACTAATGTGAACTTTAAGAAAATAGAACTTTACATACTTTGTGTATGTCCCTGCACTAGCTTTAAACTACTCACTCTAGTAGTATCTAAAAAGGAAGGTACAATGAGCAGAGGGAGGAGCATTATCAGTGTGCAGCGCCGCAGGGGTTAAGAGTGCAGGACTTGTTTGACAGTGGGCTCACTGTTACAGCATGTCAAACAACAAGTCCTGCACTCTTAACCCCCCGCGGCGCTGCACACTGATAATGCTCCTCCCGCTGATCGTACCGACAAGCTGTGTGCTGACAGCTTTCCTCCATAGATAGAGCACTGTTCTTGGCTTTGCCTTGCTAACACTGCCCTGTCCTGATCCTGTCTGACATACTAAGGCAGGCTGCATGATGGGCACTGGTAGGCTGCTGCGCACTGGCAGGCTGCATTTAAAGGAACCTGGTGAGGCTGCATTGATCTCCTGTACCACGTCTGCAGTCTCTGACCATCTCCTGTACCACGTCTGCAGTCTTTGGCCATCTCCTGTACCATGTCTGCAGACTCTGACCATCTCCTGTAGTGTGTCTGCAGTCTCTGACCATCTCCTGTGTAAGAATATATATTAAACACAGTAATTTTCGGTATCTGTCATTTCTGACCATCTCCTGTACTATGTCTGCAGTCTCTGATCATCTCTTGTACCATGTCTACAGTCTCTGACCATCTCCTGTACTATGTCTGCAGTCTCTGACCATCTCCTGTACTATGTCTGCAGTCTCTGACCATCTCCTGTACCATGTCTGCAGTCTCTGATCATCTCTTGTACCATGTCTACAGTCTCTGACCATCTCCTGTACCATGTCTGCGGTCTCTGACCATCTCCTGTACTATGTCTGCGGTCTCTGACCATCTCCTGTACTATGTCTGCAGTCTCTGACCATCTCCTGTACCATGTCTGCAGTCTCTCACCATCTCCTGTACCATGTCTGCAGTCTCTGATCATGTCCTGTATCATGTCTGCAGTCTCTGACCATCTCCTGTACTATGTCTGCAGTCTCTGATCATGTCCTGTATCATGTCTGCAGTCTCTGACCATCTCCTGTACTATGTCTGCAGTCTCTGACCATATCCTGTTGTATGACTGCAGTCTCTGACCATCTCCTGTACCATGTTCCCAGTCTCTGACCATCTCCTGTATAAAAATATATTTTAAAAACAGTCATTTTCAATATCGGTTTCGGTTTTCGGCCTAGTGTATTTTTAATTTTCGATTTCGGCACCAAAAAACCCATTCGGTGCACCCCTAATTGGTACCAAAGCTTATAGACTGTACTCTATAACTGTCACACAGACAAAATAATTTACACTAATTTGAGTTATTTTTACCAAAGAAATGTAGTAAGAAAAATTACTTATTTGCAAAATTTTATAACAGAAACTAAGAAAAATGCTTTTTTTTTTTTTTTTTTTAAATGTTTTTTTTTTTAATTTGTAGCGCAAAAAATAAAAAAAACCCAGTGGTGATTAAATACCACCAAAAGAAAGCTCTATTTTTGTGAAACACATGATAAATTCATTTAGGTACAGTGTTGCATGACTGAGTAATTCTCATTCAAGGTGTGAGAAAGGGGGTGAAAGTGGCCAATATTGAGGTGAGTAACCACTTGGCGTCCGCGCTATAGCCAAATGACAGCCACAGCGCGGACCTGAATTTCCGGGAGGCCGTCAATAGACATCCTCCCCTTTGCACGCTCCCCGCACACCCCCTGCGCTGTGATCACCGAGTCACTGAGACTCGGGTGATCACAGATCCGAGTAAAGGGCTGATCCCGGCCCCTTACCACACGATCAGCTGTCAGCCAATGACAGCTGATCACGTGATGTAAACAAAAGCTCGGTAATCGTTTTTTTTTCTCCTCGCGCTGACAGTGTGAGGAGAAAAAAAAGCCGATCACCGACTTATGTGCAAGGGACATCAGTCCCAAAGAGGAAGAGGGAATTCTGCCTGTGTGCCAATCAGTACCCCCTGCCAGTGCCACCTGCCAGTGCCACCTATCAATGCCCATGAGTGCCACCTGTCAATGCCCACAAGTGCCATTTATCAATGCCCACCAGTGGTGCCAATCAGTGCCTCATCGGTGCCACCTAGCAGTGCTGCCTGTCAGTGTAACCTATCAGTGCCCATTATTGACACCCATCAGTGCCCATCACTGCCAGCTATCAGTGCCACCTATTAGTGCCCACCAGTGCCACCTATCAATGCCCTTCAGTGCCACTCATCAGTGTCACCTCTCAGTGCCCACCAGTGCCGCCTATCAGTGCCACCTTATCGGTGCCCATCAATGCAGCCCAACGGTGCCCATCAGTGCAGCCCATCGGTGCAGCCTATCAGTGCCAATCAGTGCAGCCTCATTAGCGTACATCAATGAAGGAGAAAAATTACCCGTTTTCAAAATTTTATAACAAAATATAAAAAAAAATTTGTTTTTTTTTTAAATTCTGTCTTTTTAAAATTTTTTAACAAAAAATAAAAACCGCAGAGGTGATCAAATACCACCAAAAGAAAGCTCTATTTCTGGGAAAAAAATGATAGAAATTTCATTTGGGTACAGAGTTGTATGACCATGCAATTGTCATTCAAAATGCATCAGCGCTGAAAGCTGAAAATTGGTCTGGGCAGGAGGGGGTTTAAGTGCCCAGTAAGCAAGTGGTTAAAGACGGACAGGTTAGTTCTGAAATAATTTTTCCTAATAAACAATTAACACTATTTAAAACAAAGCTGTAGCCCTAAAGTCTATTTCTATTATAGTATATCCAGATGACAGAAGATGAAAAGTAAAGTGTAGTCTGAAGACTATAAACTTGCTAAATCCATCGCTCCAGCTAAATAGGTTAATAGTAATTAGAACTAGCTGTTTAACTATACGTGTATATAACAATTACGTTTTTCTTCTGTGTCCCAGATTTCACATACCCTCCTACTGTGTCTGAATACATTACAGATGATGGCAAAAGGAATATTGTAATTTCTATTAAAATAGCATCCTAAATGACACATTTCCATATTTTAACAGCACATTTGCTTTCAGACAGTAAAAAACAGTTATGTGTGTAGCAGAGCAACAATTCTGATGCGGAGGAACAGCTTTTTCTTCTAATGGGAATATCTCTGGGATTCTATTTTTTAGCATCTGTTTCCATTTTAACAGGCACCACTTTATTCTTTGTCACAATAATGTACCATGAAAAACACATTACTGTGGTTGAGTGTTTTAGATTTTCAAAACACCACTGGTGTTGTTTTTGCTATTACCATTAATGATGATCAGCCCTGCTCCTTTTTGATGGACTCTTTATTGGAAAATAAAACGCACTGCGTCAGAAATATATTGCATAGAGGTTGATTTATTAATGTATATTTATAATAAGCAAAGTGCATGTCCGAATTCTGTGAAATAAATGTCCAGACAAAAAAGTAAAAATTTCAGTGCCAGTAAAATTCCAAATTTAGTGAAGAAAATGTCCAAATAATAAAATCCAAATTTTAATGCCAGTGATGCTTGCAATCCCAGCCTGAAAATGTGTGTGCAAACCGCCACCAAACACCCAATAGGGTATGTGCTCACCTTATAGGTAAGCCCTAATAATAAGCTCTATAATAATAATAATAAAGCTCTAATTGAACCAATGGGTCTGTAATATTTGCTGTAGGCGGAAACCCCATGAATATAAAAACTTTTCCCATTAAGTGACCAATATATATAAACCGGCAAGCTGTTCACCAGCCTAGCTCAAAAAGAGAAAAAGCCTTGTAGTGTTTACTGCTTTAAAATAGCATATTTATTGTATAAAAACCGTATGCTCTTATATTAAAAACAGTAGCAGCAGACAGATATGCAGTTAAATGAAAGTACAGAGCTGCCTTCTCCCCTCACATCTCAGGGTAAGCGTGTATAGAAATTGTTCTGCTCCATCCTGGAGCTGACAGGAGCTGACAACCAACTGTGTATTGCTCTCTCTCTCTCCTGGATAGAATAGGCTCCACCCTACAAGTTTTGTCACTGTGACGTCATCGGGTGCTCCTGATTTTATCAAAGAAATTAGCTAAAAGTCTTCAAAGTATATCCGGGTAACTTCCAGGGAATGAGAAAAACTAGCCTGTGAACTACTGATGTTACCAGCAATTTCAGGAATTTTATCCAAGGGTGTAACTAGGAAATAGAAGGGGGGGAGTAAAAGAGGGGGCAAGAGTGCATAGGCTTGAGAGAGGAGGAGGGAGAGGGAGTGAGAGATTGGGAGAAGAGAGAGGGGGATGTAGGGGTTAGTGGGGGGGTTGTAAGAGAGTGGCAGGAGAGAGGTGGAGAGGGTAGAGGGAGGAATTCAGCATACAGAATGTTTTTACAGCTCACTCGCCAATTATGGACTCCCCAGGGCTTAGTCTCCCAGTCTCCAAGCTTGGTCTCCCCCACACTCAGGTAGTGTACAAGCAGCCAGCATCTGAATTGACGGGCTGTAATTTTGAAATCTGCCACTGGTGCCCTCACTACCTACTTCATAGTCTGGCAGCAAGCAGGGGTTTTAAAACTTCCTTCCTCACAACCCCCTCCCCAGGTACAGTGTGCGCAATCTTACTGCTTGCCTGGAGTTGGAGTATGTACACTAAGCAGCTGGCTTCTGTCTCCTCCCACCAGGCCTGCAGCACAGAGCTGAGAAGATTCAGAGCATCCCCTCAATAGGTCTGATAGGTGACGGAATAGAAAATTGGCAGGCGACTTTGGGAACCTGGGCACACAATACAAGATGCGGGACATGATTGTTACACCTCTCATTTTACTTCAGGCTGAGAACTCTATGCAGACATATTTTATAGAGCTGCCAATGTGTTGTGGGTGAGTCTTCTTCTGCCATCCCTGCTGCCTCTGCTTTACAGTATGTATCACTGATCAGAATCAAAGTAGCATTAGCTTAACACAGGCAGAGTATTTGCACACCATGGGTTATAGGAGTGTTCGAGTGATTTATACACTCGCAAAACTTTGGAAGACACGCCCCCTGGGTGCCTCCCCTATAACCCTAGCACACTTTTCGAGTCCTCGATTTTGTGTCTGAAAGTGAGGAACTTTATCTCCATCACAGAGAAACTCAGCCTTAGCTTAACTGTTTTTTTTTTTCCTTTACTATTTTATCTTTGGATTCTTCAATCAACCTCAATATAACTTTGGGACCCATGTCTGAACCCCATGCTGTGGAATCCACCTTTAATGTTATTTCAAGAACTGGATCCTGCATGGGCACTCCTCTTTGCACTTGGTGCAAGGCTTTGAGTCAGCTGTAGGGTGCTAAACAGGTCCAGGGCCATGATCCATTGCTATGGAACCAAGTCCCTGGAGACTCCCTTGGGGGTATGTCCACCATGTATCTCTGATCACTACTATAAAAAACGGGCTTTTATTTGAAATATATTCAGTGTAAACCTTTCACTTTTTGGCACTAAAATTCATCCACTCAGAGCTTAGTCTCAGATAAATCACCAGCTGTTACATTACAACACTGGTCGCACATTTTACTGTTGTTTCTGCCTATAGCCCTCACAAGGTACTCAGGTGCTTCCTTCTGCCCTTTCATTACAGAACACTCTACACCTGAGTTATCACATACTTACGGACATGTTTACCCTATGGTCTACACCCTGTTCTGTGAGTACCCCACAGGGGAATACCCCCACTTGTAGCTAGGGCAAAGACCAGATGAAAGGAAGCAAATGCAAAATTGGAGGTGAATATTTGCTCTGCCAAAGGCCCGCACAACACTTAACCTCAGAGTAATGATGCGTCCCAAAGCAAGAACCAGCTCTAACACTGGTCTCAGCATCTGATTCTAGCGCTATTTCAGGCATACAACAAGTGGCCTATTTGACTAAAGCAGAATTATCTGCATCTACGGTATGTCACATTTCCTTAGACAGATTATGGCCTTAATACAACCATCTTTTTTCCAGGGCCCAAAAATGCCATGCCTCTTCTCCTCCAATTTCTTAATCTGAGTCAGATCCTGATATGCTGGTTCTATAGGATGCAGACACAGAAGGTGAATGCAGAGATTATTGAGGCAATATTGGAGGTACAGTGGCTTGCGAAAGTATTCGGCCCCCTTGAACTTTTCAACCTTTTGCCACATTTCAGGCTTCAAACATAAAGATATAAAATTTTATTTTTTTGTGAAGAATCACCAACAAGTGGGACACAATTGTGAAGTGGAACAAAATCTATTGGATATTTTAAACTTTTTTAGCAATTAAAAAACTGAAAAGTGGTGCGTGCAAAATTATTCGGCCCCTTTACTTTCAGTGCAGCAAACTCACTCCAGAAGTTCAGCGAGGATCTCTGAATGATCCAATGTTGTCCTAAATGACTGATGGTGATAAATAGAATCCACCTGTGTGTAATCAAGTCTCTGTATAAATGCACCTGCTCTGTGATAGTCTCAGGGTTCTGTTGAAAGCGCAGAGAGCATCATGAAGACCAAGGAACACACCAGGCAGGTCCGTAATACTGTTGTGGAGAGGTTTAAAGCCGGATTTGGATACAAAAAGATTTCCCAAGCTTTAAACATCCCAAGGAGCACTGTGCAAGCGATCATTTTGAAATGGAAGGAGTATCAGACCACTGCAAATCTACCAAGACCTGGCTGTCCCTCTAAACTTTCAGGTCAGACAAGGAGAAGACTGATCAGAGATGCAGCCAAGAGGCCCATGATCACTCTGGATGAACTGCAGAGAACTACAGCTGAGGTGGGAGAGTCTGTCCATAGGACAACAATCAGTCGTACACTGCACAAATCTGACCTTTATGGAAGAGTGGCAAGAAGAAAGCCATTTCTCAAAGATATCCATAAAAAGTCTCGTCTAAAGTTTGCCACGAGCCACCTGGGAGACACACCAAACATGTGGAAGAAGGTGCTCTGGTCCGATGAAACCAACATCGAACTTTTTGGCCACAATGCAAAACGATATGTTTGGCATAAAAGCAACACAGCTCATCACACTCAACACACCATCCCCACTGTCAAACATGGTGGTGGCAGCATTATGGTTTGGGCCTGCTTTTCTTCAGCAGGGACAGGGAAGATGGTTAAAATTGAGGGGAAGATGGATGCAGCCAAATACAGGACCATTCTTAATGAAAACCTGTTGGAGTCTGCAAAAGACCTGAAACTGGGACGGAGATTTATCTTCCAACAAGACAATGATCCCAAACATACAGCAAAATCTACAAAGGAATGGTTCACAAATAAATGTATCCAGGTGTTAGAATGGCCAAGTCAAAGTCCAGACCTGAATCCAATCGAGAATCTGTGGAAAGAGCTGAAAACTGCTGTTCACAAACGCTCTCCATCCAACCTCACTGAGCTCGAGCTGTTTTGCAAGGAAGAATGGGCAAGAATTTCAGTCTCTCGATGTGCAAAACTGATAGAGACATACCACAAGTGACTTGCAGCTGTAATCGCAGCAAAAGGTGGCTCTACAAAGTATTAACGCAAGGGGGCCGAATAATTTTGCACGCCCCACTTTTCATTTTTTTATTAAAAAAGTTTCAAAAATCCAAAAGATTTCGTTCCATTTCACAATTGTGTCCCACTTGTTGGTGATTCTTCACAAAAAATAAAAATTTTATATCTTTATGTTTGAAGCCTGAAATGGGGCAAAAGGTTGAAAAGTTCAAGGGGGCCGAATACTTTCGCAAGCCACTGTAGCTGTAGAAGATTTTTCTTCCCCAGATTGCCACTATATTGAAGAGGGAGCTTCACGCAACGTGCTTGTTAACATTGACATAGTGTGACCTAACTCTTCTACGTCTGGCCATGCCCCTTTAGGTCACAAAAGACCTGCAAAATCCGAGCATTACCTGTTCAGTGGGAAAAGAGTTTACAAAGAAGTGTGCTATGCCGATGGTTGATCCTGCCCTCTCTGCCCTAAACAAACATCTCACTGTACTTACTGAAGATGTTCCTTCTTTCAAAAATTCTGCAGATAGAAAATCTTAGATGCTCCTAAAGGCTCTTTTCAATCTTGCAGGCCAGCCCTGTAACCAGCTCTTGCTGTAATTTCAGTATGTCATATTGCAGCTAACTGGACTAGTGTACCCTATGTGGATTCCCTAGAATATGGGTGTCGAACTCAATTTCATCATTGACGACATTAGCATTGTGGTTGCCCGCTAAGGGCTGGTTGTATCTGTCAGATAATATAAATGTATCTATTTTATATCATATTAAATAATTGCCTCTGCATTTGATAAATACTGGCTTTAGTAATAACTTAAGACCCAAGCTGTGACGTGCAGGTGCAGACCAGCACAGAGCCCACTCGCACTCCTGTAGCTGATGATTCAAGTATGAAAAGGATGGTCGCACGCCACTGGTATCAAAGACGAAAAACTTTATTGGAGAATGCTCAGACAGAATATGGTTCTACCATGGTTTTCTGTCTGAGCAGTCTCCAATAAAGTTTCTTACGGATGATTTCAGCGATGTGTGACCCTCCTTTTAAGCATAGATCTGTATTATTCTCATAAGAAATATAAGCAGATGTCCAGAACACCCACCCCCCTTACAGCAGATGTCAAGAAACCCCCCACCAACGGAAGTCGAGAGCCCCTCTCCTTTTACAGCACAGTGCACCCCTCTTACCTTGTGCTGCTGCTGTGAAGAAGCACGGGATGGAGCTGGAAAGCACAAAGTATAGTGCCTGGAGGGGGGCTGGAGACTGCTAAATGCTCAGACCAGGGTAGGCAGAAATGAGGGGGTGCTGCGGCTGCACAGAGAGGTGCAGGATCTGTAGGAGGAGTTCTGTTGTCCTCTCTGCTGCCGACTGCTGTGACGGGAGTGAGGGGGGGCAAATGTGAGCCTCTTCTCAGCTGCACAGAGAAGCACAGGATCTGGCAGATAGGTTCTGTCCTTCTCTCTGCTGCTGACTGCTGAGACAAGGTGGGGGGTGTGACGGAAGTCACTTTGGGCGGGGGGCCCGTGGAACCCAGCTTACTTTTAAAGAGGTTGGGAATGTGCTTTTTCAGCTCCTCAGGCCCCTCTTATGTGTAAGTAACCCTGTGTCTATTAGGGGCACAGGGTGACCAAGAAGCCCAGTCTGGTCTGCCCTAACCAGACTCACAGTACAACCACAGCGGACTCAGCATTTCGTTTTACCCGTTAGTCTGGGTCTTATATGTGTGGTTTGTGTTGAAAGTTGGAAAGGTTCCTTCACTTGGGACAGTAATATTTGTCAACAATATCTCTCAAGAAATATATGAATATAAATTAATAACACTTTTACAGACTGCTGGGATATTGTAGGAGTTTGTCTCGTAGACCGCTGTAGACTTTTTTGCTGGATAGTTTGCAGTGGAGTGAGGTTTGTTATGTGTTTATTCTAAAGTAAATCTTTCGTTTCTGTCTGCCTGAGCATCTCTTGTAGATGAGATTAATCTTGTGACAACTTTAACTTGTTTTGTTTTATGTGTATTGTACAGTATTTTGTATTCAGGGTTGTAGGGGCCAAATTATCTGATCTCCTAGGCTGGTTTAAGTGCCTTGTTAATTAGATCATGTTAATTATATTACTCTCTACATGCCCAGTTACTGATTGAATTATTTGTTGAAAAGTTTAATATACTTGTGTCTCGTGTTACTAAATGTACAGTTTATCCCGCCCTGTGTTACTATGCAAAGAAGGGGGGGTTGTCCCCAGAGTGTATATCTATTTGTACCTGTTTGATGTTTCACACCACCCTACACAGTGTCCCAACAAGTGACTGGGTGAGATAAGGGATCTTGGATTGTGCTGGTACCGGGCAAGGGAAGCCTATACAATAGACATACTCTTCTTGAGTATCTGGGTCCGTCACAGGGGGTGAAGGGGAGGGGGTGCCACAGCTGCAGGAGAGGTGTGAGAGCCACATGAAATAGCCTGGTTGGTCAGATTCAGACCCTGGGCCTTCTGTTTGACACATGGGCCCTAGAACATGTTATGAGACAAATATCCAGAATAGTTTTAATCTTCATTCACATGTACAGAATCTTATGGCTGAAAGCTTGTGCAGTTGAAGCTGCCTGCAAGAGGCGTTCCACACATATGCCTTTCCAAGGAAGATGTCTATTTGGTGAGGCACTTGACCAATTCATCAAAGAGGTCACAGGTGGGAAGGTTTTACTTACACAACCAAAGGTCCTACAACCCCCCTCCCCAGGGGCCCCTAGCTCCTTAAAACACAGAGGACCTGTCCATTTTAACCAGGCTTCTAATTCAAATCCAAAGTTTAGCCTTTCCTTTTGTACAAGGCTTGGTCCTCACAGGAAACCAAATCTTCCCCAAAGCCCTCTTCAAAATGAAGTGGATTGGGGAATGTCTGTTACAATTTGCCTCTCTTAAGGTCACAGATATCCCAGATCTGTGGGTTCAATTGGTGGTTTCAAAGGGGTACACAATAGAGTTCAAAACTCAACCCCTCACTGTTTTCTTCTCTCAAATCAACCAAAAACTGCCTAAGGACAGATTTGCAGAATACCCTGAACCATCTCTTGTCCCAGGAAGTCCTTGTGCCAGTACCACCACAAGACAAATTCAAAAGATTTTACTTGCAACGGTTCATGATACCAGAGTCCATTATAGGTATTAGTCCTATTCTGGACCTAAAATCCCTCAACAAATACTTTAAAATTCCAAAATTTGGATTGGAATCTGGAATGTTAATAATTTCCTCTCTGCGACAAGGAGAATATATGGCATCCATTGACATTCAAGATGCCTATCTGCACGTTCCCATTTACCCACGCCATCAGCATCTTCTGTGTTTCACATTGGCAGACAACCACTTCCTTGCTTTTTGGCCTATCCTCTATTCCCAGAGTATTCACAAAGGTCTTAGCAATTCTATTTGCCCATCTCACAACTCAGGGCATCTGTGGTTTATGAATACTCTGCTTCTGTCCTGTACTGCACTCCAAGATATGGAATTTACAGGCAAGACAACATTCCCATTTTTTCCATATGCCCATGTGCTATACTTGTTTATGTAAGCACCAGCATATACCTATGCACAGCCGCATACAGCCTCCCATGTCTGTGGGCAGCGATTTGCAACACCTGGGCTTAGGTACCTGTGTACAAATGGCCTAAGAAATAATATGAAATACGTAACTTATTCTTCACTCCTGTGGGTTTCCTCCCCATTGTACGACCTGCCTTATCAATTTTTTTACTTTACCAGTTGTCAGTTGTGGCCTCTCCTACATCATTGCTTACACTGTGGGACCAGCAGTCCTGCATTTTAGGTGACAGACATCTAGGTCCTGTCCCCATCCAGAGGGCAGAGTAGAATGCTGGCTGCAGTAGAAAAGTGAAAATATAAGTATTTGCCACTTAGACTGTTATTATTATTACAGGCATTTATATAGCACTGACAATTTATGCAGTGTTTTCATGTTGTTTATTTACATCAGTCCCTGCCCTCAAAAAGCTTGCAATCTAAGATCCCTATTTCATCTAGGCCCCTCTGTCATAGTAGGGTCAATTTGAATACCAGCATGTCTTTGAAATGTGGGAGGAAACCCATGCAAGCATTGGGTGAACATGCAAACGCCATGCAGGTAGTATCCTGGTTGGAATTTAAACCCTAATGCTGCAAGGCATACATTCTGATTACTAAGCCAGGGTGCTGGCTTTGCTGTGGAAGGGTGGGGCACTACATACAGTTTTATTATCTATTTTTTTTGCTGACTGGTCTTTAGTTTTAATTTGATGTTGTGTGTATGGGATGAATGCATTTTCCATTTGCTGTTGACTGGCTGTCTTGTCCATTATTTGGCATTACTATTTAGTGTCTCAGTAGGAAACTCAGAAGGCAGAAATGCCACTCTATTTGTGGATCTTTAAGTAGTTCAGCTGAAGGAGGAACAACACAAAATGTCTGAAAGGTATTAGACCATGCTTATATTTTTACCTGACAATTGCAGGTTCGAAAATTTCTTTCAATGTTCGAAGCGTACTTTCCTACCTAATTCTAATTTTATTTTATTTATTCAGAATGGCATGCCTATTCCAATCAATAGAGCACACTATCAAAACTAATTGTGGTTCCAAAGGCCCTGGTATCTTTACATTTTTATGTATAACAAAGAGAAAAATTTAAACAAAAGTTAGTGGGGCATCAGTCTTGTAATGGAGAAGTATTTGATTTTTCAAGAGAACAAATATTCCAACTAATAATTTCTCCTGGAATTTTCCACGGAAGTCTGTTCTATTTTCATTCTGTCCTTTAATCTAAATATTTGAAGTTTATCTTTAATATCAGCTTCAAGATCCCTTCTAGTGAAGTCCGCTTCCTATGTTTAGTTAATTCTATGAAGATGGGTAGGACATTTAGTTGATATAGACATGTCTTCTACTAAGAAATCAGAGTCAGCGATGAGTATCTTGAATCTTGTTTTTTTTTCTTATACAAAGAATGTAGAGATACAGTACTTTTATATAATGAAATATTTCTAGAATCCTGTTGAACATCTCTGTGTTGAAATCCATAAATGTTTAGCTATAAATGTGCCTTCTGCATAAGTCTTTAAGGCCTTAGCATGAGTTGTAGTTAATATCTTATTGCAGACCAAAACAAATATCTAGTAGCCAGCTAAAAAACTGAGGAGCCAGCATAATGCAGCCAGTCCTTATGACGACGAGTATTTCCCAATCTTATTTTATAAAATAACTTTTTATCTTTCAAAAATGGTTTCCCAGTACTAAACCTTTCATCCAAGTTATAAATTTAAAAAGCCAACATAAAGGAATAGAAGTGGTAAAAAAAGCACTTGTGGGTTTAACTAATCTTTTTTTTTTTTTTTTTCCTTAAAGGGGCGTGGCATGGGGTATGTCTTATGCCTACATACTTTTACTAATGGGTGTCCCTTGTTCCCATCTCAAAAAGTTGGGTGGTATGTGTTCCCCCACTTTTCACAATATTGACCCATATGCCCTTTCAGTCTCACAGTACTGACTCATATGTCCTCTCACTCACAGTACTCACCCTCATGTTCTCCCACAGTGCTGACCCACATGTTTTTTCGCTCTCACAGTATTGACCTATATGCTTGTTCACCCTCACAGTGCTGAACCATGTGGTCCTTCAGTCTCACAGTACTGACCCATATGTTCTCTCACCCTCTCAGTACTAACACACATTCTCGCAGTCTCAGAATACTGACCCATATGTTTTCTTACTCTCACAGTACAAACCCATATTGTCTCTTAGTCTCACAGTACAGGCCCATATGCTTTGCCACACCTACAGTATTGATCTATATGCTCTCTCACAGTACTGACCCGTAAGCTTTCTCAGCTCTTTCTCGGATTCATGAAGTAGATCATGAACCTCAAATGTACAGGTGTTTAAGAGCCCCCTCCAGAGATGCTGGGGATGAGCAGTAACAGCTTTGAGCATTGTCCTAGCAAAAATGGGACAATATAATTCCACAGAGCAGCCCCAATACTCCTCTTCTAGGGTCCCCGGCTGGCACTCCTGGATCTTCCCCTCTTGGTATGCCACCATTGGAAGCCACTTCCTATTGTGGCACACCTGCCACACTTGTGGCAGGCTATAAGGTTTATTTACCTTAAGGCCCAGTTCACACTGGTAAGACTTTGGTTCGACATCGATCCAACTTCCATGCGATTTTAATGAACTGGATCCAACTTTGAGATGAGTTCAACTTGTCCTTTGAATACCTGGGTCTACGAGTCTTGGGTTTTGAGGATAAACCCCATGCCAAAATTTAAAATAAAAAAAACGGTGTGGGGTCACCCCCCCCAAAAACCATACTACCAGGCCCCTATCCCTACATACAGCCTGGCAGGCCAGAACAGGGTGGGGGGGTACAAGAAAATGTGCACCTCCCCCTCCTGAACTGTACCAGCCCACATGCCCTCTGCCCACCCCAAAGCTCCTCGTCCCCATGTTGATGGGGACAAAGGCCTATTCCCCACAACCTTGGGCTTTGGTTGTGGGGGTCTGCGGGCAGGGGACTTATCGGAATCTGGAACCCCCTTTTAAGAAAGGTCCAACAGATCCTGGCCCCCCTCCCCCATGTGAATGAGTATGGGGTACATAGTACCCCTACCCATTCACCAAAAAAAAAAAAATCTCTTATTTGCTCCCTGACAGATCAGCAGTTTGCCTTGTTTACATAGGCAAACCACTGCTGTGTCTCTCCACTGAACGATCGGCGGTCATGGCGGGTCCGGAAGCGGTGGGCGGTCCGGAAGCGGTTAAAAAAGAAAAAAATTAAGATTTCATGCATTGTACATTTTCTGCTTGGATCAGAGCAAATGGCATGTTTGTATTCAAATGAATCCGTGAACTGAGAATCACCTCGAAAGTGCCAGACCTGCCACCATCTGTTAAAACAGTTATACCAACACATTCCTCTCACTCTAGAACACACTGCCATAAAAAAAAAGCATAATTGGCTTTGTTTGTCATTTTTACCCTGTCCTCCTCCAAGCCAGTTAAAAACGTACCAGCAAGATAGTTTACAGCTTATCATTGCTTGTAGAAAATGTGTGTTCATTTATTTTTTAGGGATGAACTGAGATAATTTCATTGGCTAATGATTTGACGGTCATTAAATGTTTGTTGAATGCAGCATTGTCTTCTTGAATCAGAGGTGTATTTGTCATCACTTCCATCATAGATTAAAAAGGTGTATAATTCAAGAGGCTGTTTCTTTTTGCTTATAACAAGACGAAGTGACATGTTCTCTTGAACAGAAACATACTTGTATAGTATTATACTTAAAGTGGTGGTCCGGCCAAAATTATACTTTTTAAATAAAAATATCTCTATAATACACAAGCTTAATGTATTCTAGTAAAGTTAGTCTGTAAACTAAGGTCTGTTTTGTTAGTTTATAGCAGTAGTTTGTTATTTTATAAACTTACAGCAGGCCGTGGCCATCTTAAGTGTGGGCATTTGAAGCTAGACTGCATTTCTTCCTGGATCTCATCCTTGCAGATCTCGCACATGCTCAGTGCAGCACAAGCAGTGTAATAGGTTTCAGGTCAGGTTTCCATAGCAATGGCACTGTCAGAGGAAGTTGCTGCCCCTTCCCAGAAGGCATTGCAAACAAGAAATGATGCGATGGGCCGCGGCCAGGGAGGAGGAAGTAAAAAATGAATACAGCATATATAAGTAGGTGCTGAGAAAATTTTTTTTAAAAATATCCAATTCGTTTACAGTGCACAGTTTAGTGAGGGATGCTGAAGAGTTGTAAAAGTAGGTGGAACTCCACTTGAATACTTTCAATGTGTTTACTTGCTGCTGCATTCCTCGGTTGCAGCTGGGTTTTTTTAATTTTTTTTTTTTTTTAGATCTATTTCTTTGCTCTGAATGGTCAAAGTGTCTTTTTAAAGATGACACTTAAAGTGGACAAGTGGCTGCATCTGGTATGTAGCACAGATGAAGCTAAAGATAATTATCAATTTATTCCAACTTGCATAAATTGTTGGCCCTCATCAGTGTAAGATATGAAAAGGTTGGCCAACATGGAGTCAGTTCCCGTTCACACCACAAAAACGTCCTCCAGATCCGTTCCGGGTGCGTTTCTGTATGCACGTTTTCAATGCTTTTTTGATGCGTTTTACTGCATTTCAGTACAGTTCATGTCAAGTAAAAAAAGCAGCATGTTGTACTTTTCTTTCTGGAACTAAAAAGCACTGGAATGCACTTCGCTGGTGTGAATTGGAACCCATATAGCCTACTTTCCATGTGTTTTGATGCAGAAAAAAAAAGCACTGCACTGCATGTGGTGTGAATGAAACAAAACCACTAGTCGGGTGTGGTTGCCAAAGCACCTTAAAAATAAATAATATGAAAAGCACCACATTGCTTCTTTAAAACAAAAAGATGTTGACATGTATGACTTAGCTGTCTTTTATTCTTATCACAGATGATCCAAGAGAGCAAGTCTTTGATTGAGTCAGCAGATATTATACATGACAAGATACAGCAGTGTCAGAAAACAGGTAAGCCATCTATTACGGTGCTCCCATGCACATGGAACATCAGGCCAGCTGGGAAGCACACTTGACTTGTAATTACCGTATTTATCGGCGTATAACACGCACCGGCGTATAACACGCACCTCAATTTAGGAGGGAATTTTAAGGAAAAAAAAGTTTTAGGAGGGAACTTGAAGGGAAAAAAACTTACATTTAAATGCCCATCATTGCAGCCTTCTCAGTAAAGCCTTGCCCCAGTGCAGCCATGTCAGTGCAGCCTTGTCAGTGCAGCCTTGTCAGTGCAGCCTTGTCAGTGCAGCCTTGTCAGTGCAGCCTTGTCAGTGCAGCCTTGTCAGTGCAGCCTTCCCCAGTGTCCAGTGCAGCCTTGCCCCAGTCCAGCCTTGCCCCAGTGCAGTCTTGCTGAAGCCTCTGAGCTTCAAAATCGCTGACCGCGATTTGAAAATGGCGCCGCCGGCGCCGAAATACACAGAGCCGGCCCTCGGCTCTTCTCGGCGGCTCTCGTTCACTTTCGGCTCCACTCGGACAGTGAGCGGAGCTATCCGAAACTAGCCGAGTATACTCGGCTAGGTTCGGGCGGCGCTCGAGTGAAACCGAAAGCGGCCTAAAAGAGCCGAGGACCGGCACTGTGTATTTCGGCGCCGGCGGCGCCATTTTCAAATCGCGGTCAGCGATTTTTTCGTTCTGACAGGTCAGGATCGCAGGGGATCGGCGTATAACACGCACCCGCGATTTTCCCCTGATTTTAAGGGGAAAAAAGTGCGTGTTATACGCCGATAAATACGGTATATCAGAAATTAATTTATAATTACCAGAAATATTTGGTAAAATGGCTTTCAGAGGTGTTACATTTTGGATGGCCCTATTTTGCTACTGTTTTCTATGTAACCTTGATATCGATCACATTCATAAAATGAAAAGTATTTTCTTTCAAAGAGCATACATTTCTCCAATAAAAGTGTACCAGCTGGGTCTTTCTAATTAACATAGACGCATCAAATGCAATATGAAGCAAGTAGATATCTATCATAATTTCAGGGACTGTCCCTACATAATAGAAGTTTAATGCCAGACAGAACTAAATGCTCACACACACCCCTCTTAAACTTGGGGGGTGGGTGTTGGGAGAGGCTGGACAGGATGGCTAGAGGTTTTCTAAAATGGTCAAACACCTTTCCCTCATCCTATCAGTGTTTGCCAGGAAAATGACCCTTCAAAGTTGCCCTTACAATAACGTCACCTCCCTGCACCAATTCCTGAGTTGAGACTGCACTCTGCTCAGAGGCCCTTTCAAAGCGTTTCTTTGAGGCATGGGAGAGCTTCATTAGCACTCTATATGCACACACAGACATCAGTGCTTTAAATCAGCCACCTGATATTTAGAAAGACTCTGCAACAGAGACCCACCAATCCTCTAAACCAGCGCCCCCCAACCTTTTTGGTACCAGGGGAAGTCAGTCCTTGACCCCCCCTTCTCATCACTACCCCCTTTATATCAGTGTCCACAGTCCCCCTTTTCATCACAGTTTCCCATTACAGTGCAGTCCCCTTTACATTTAATGTAAAGGGGACTGCACTAGGGCACCATATTGTAAAGGGGACTGCACTGTAATAGGGCACTATATTGTAAAGGGGACTGCACTGTAAAGGGCCACTGTGATATAAAGGGGAATGTACTTTGATGATTACAGTGCCCCTTTACAGTGCAGTCCCCTTTATATCAGTGTCCCTTTACATTACAGTGCCCCTAGTAATCACAGCTCACCCCCATCACAGTGCCCCTTGAAGTCGTGGCCCCATTATCGCAGTGCATCATGCAGATTTGACACCCCCATCACAGTGCCCCTTGCAGTTATGACCTCCCCATCACAGTGCCCCTTGCAGTTATGACCTCCCCATCACAGTGCCCCCTGCAGTCATGGCCCCTTCTTTCCTCTTTTCAGCCGAGTTCATATGTGCGAATTGTATGCGGTTTCCACTGCATCCAATTCGCATGACATGCGAGCGTGACCTGCTTCCAATAGAGCCGGTTCACACATGTCCGGGACGGCTGCAGTGCGGTTTCGAAAAGGGTTCTGTGTAGTTTTGGGTCCGGTTCAGATGTGAATTCAGGCAAAAATTTGGACCTGAATCGCACCTGAGCAGTCTGGAAACCGCGGCCGCACGTATGTGAACTCGGCCTTACTCTTTTACATCACAGTCCCCCTTTGGCTGGGCAGAGGCAGTTATCGGCCTGTGTGTCCTTTCACAACTCCCTGGCTCCTTGGACCATGTATCTTGTAAGTGTTTTAACCATTGTTCTTAATTTAAACATTGTGAATGCTGCACTTAAAAGCGCCTTCTGTTCTTTATTTTGAATTCTATTACAGTTGCTTTTTCTCAATGAAGTGCTGCTGCAAGTGATATTCCTTTTCCTATTGTTGCTGCTTATACCCATTGCAAGTTTACTGTTGGTACTGGAGGAAAAACTCTTACATAAGCGCCCATACTCCTTTGTTCTCTCCCAGGTCTCCTGCCCGGCCAACGATGTCATCCTATCGGTAGGGGGTGGGAGGAGCTGGAGATCTGGATGGAGGGCAGAAGCTGCCCAACTTATCATGTTAACAAGAGGGTGATTACCCACTTGTTAATATGAAAAGACTCCTTCTCTGCAGCTTCTCCCGCCCCCTGCCCTGCTGATAGGATGACACAGGAGAGTAGACACATGCTACGATGGAAGCCCGCTTATCAACAGGCCATGTGCCAGTAGTGGCCCGGGGGTTGGGGACCCCTGTTTTAACCAGCACCTTACCTTACAATCACTGCTCTTGAAAGAGACATGAAAATGGGAGTGACATGCTGCTGCAGACACATGGCCTTAATTGTGCACAGAGCATGGTCAAGATTGCTGTGAGTAATGTATAATCACTCACTGGGCCCCCCATTTTCCGTTTCTTTATTATTTTTTCCCCTTATCCTTTGTACTGTTTGATTGCTTCCACAACATACTTGTTAGATTTGCTATGTACGCCATTTGTATTCAGCTGCCAAACTGCATATACTGCAATGGTTCAACATGATATGGTAAAGATTGCTTACCCCTTTTTTGATCCGCTGAACTATTGTACTTTTATGTACTATGTATCACTTTTATGTACATTGTATCACAATAAAAAAAAAAAAGTTTGCTTAAAAAATTGTGGGTTGAACTTAGCCTGGATATATACTGTAGGTGATATACACTTTCAGGTCCTTCGATATAGGCAGTATCTGCAGAAAGTGTAAAAAAAAATACTGTGACGTGCAACATCTCATAATGCATGCATTTGTTCTCAATTCCATTATTGTACCATATTACTATCTGGGCTTCCAGGCCAGAAAAAATAGGAGCACTGTTCAGTTGACATTGGTGCTTATCATCAAATGTGGCCATGTCTTTGCTGTATCCGTTTGCAGTCAAATTGAATAAACACTTACATATTAAAGTTTAGAATGAGATCTGACTCATGTTTTCTTTAAATGTGGGGAAGTCTTCTGTACACCTGAACAAAATAAACTTTTTTTTTTAGCAAAATTTCCAGTCAGTCCAGGTTTGGCATCTCTGGAATATTTGAACAAGCCTCATGGAAACATTGTTCTTATGTCATACAGTATAGCGTTAATGAACAGAACTATGATAACCAATGTTGCTTACCTTTTTTTCAGCATCCTGACTGGGTAGTTTTAGCTACTGTATGTACCATAAAAATGATACCTTGCCGTGCACTGCTCAGTTTGCATTTGCCAGAAGGGCTGTGGTCACCAAGCATATTTATTAGCTGATCATGTGTTTTGTATGGGGAATGAGTTTGGTATGGGGATATGACATGGAAAAATTGCCTGTAGGGGTAGGGAGGCACTTTACGGGCACTTTTACACTGATGGTAATGCTTACTGACCCCTAAAAAGCAATCTGGGGTGGTATAGCAGTGACAGGCAAGCATTAAGGAGGTGCTACTGCCTTTTTTTTTTTTTAAATCACTGAATGACAATTTTACATGGCAGGACTGCATTGCAACTGTGAGCCAAGTGTTTAGCTCATGATTGCATGCAGCCCCATTGATCCCATAAGGCGAGTTTGACAGGCTGTGCCACCTGTCAATCTCTGCAGCCCAAGTTAAAAATGCCACTGCTGCGAACTAATGCATCGTGTTCATGAAGCAAAGCATTGCAGCCGCAGCATGTGTACAGCCCAGTCAGGCTGTAATGTAAAATGCCAGTGGGACTGTGAAACCATGGCTCAGCCTCCTGTTTTAAGCCCCTCTCCATAGGCACCAGTGATAAAGAGCCCTTATAGTTTTACAAGAGGTGCCAGTGTAAGTTGGGCAAAACTGAGTACAAAAAAAGTGAACTATGGTGAGACACTTGTAGTTTCTGAGAATTAATCAACACCCCTCTACCAAAGTACAATTGTGGAAACCATACCTAAATAGGTTGGAGATATTTAACACGGCAGGAGCTTAACATACCCCAAGCAAGCGAAAGAGTATCCTTCATCGCCATCTTATTTCCCTGATGTCATATTCTGGCCATATTCTGTGCCATAAGCCAGAAGATGATAAGATTCAATATCTAAAGCATTGACATGTCTTTCTGGCCCCCAGCTTTTCTCTGGTCTCTTCACCATCCCAGTCTAGATTACCTGACTAGGAGGAGCATTGATAGTTACAACATGATCACTGAAATGAAAGCGCAAGAGTTGAAGAGATGGGTGTTTCCCAACTTCTGCCTGAATGCTGATGTTTATACATCACAAGTATGAATGCTTTTTTGCTGGGAACTGCTGTTTATATCTCATAGGTATCCTGCGTTAGACATGTATTATAATATATAACCATCAGCCTTAACCCAACAATACAGTTCAGTGTATTTCTCCTTTAAGGATCCTGCTGACTATATATGTAGGTCATGCATTTATGTTAATACAAAAAACTACTTTGTATGAACCACCTATGTGAAGTCATATACATAACAACAAAACACATGGTTAGCATACTAAGGGATACAATCTCCTTTTCTTGTTAAAAAAAAAAAAAAAAAAAGATACAATCTCATCACTTGGTGGGTGACTTGACTGGACAACAGTTGTTGTGTTTGCTTACACAAGTCCTGCTTGGTTCATTTCAGAATTTTTCTCATTCACTTTTTTGTGCAGGAATGGAATTTCATGAAGACTTGCATAGTCTGGGTACAAAAGAAGGTCTGAAAGGACGGAAACTAAGTAAAGCAATAGAAAGCTTTGCCTGGAACATTACTGTATTGAAGGTAGGTGGGAGGGTGACCATGTGGCAGCTCATTGCCTTAAAGTGATTGTAAAGTTAATTATTGAGAAAAGCAGTTTTGAAGAGATGCTAGCATACATTTTAAAGCACTTGCTTACATTTAAAGGGGTTGTAAAGGTAAACATTTTTTCACCTTAATGCATTCTATGCATTAAGGTGAAAAAACTACTAACAATACCGCCGTCCCCAGCCCCCCGTTTTACTTACCTGACCCCTCGAAATTCGGCTGCTCGTTCATGTCCTCGATTCCGCTGCTCAGCCTGGCCGCTGATTGGCTACAGTGGATGGATTGGAAGCAGCGCAGCCATTGGCTCGCGCTGCTGTCAATCACATCCAATGACGCGGCGCGCTGGGGGGCGGGGCCGAGTGATACAGCGAGCGGCTATAGCCGCCGGCTGTATCACGGGAGCGCGCCCGCAATAACTAACCACCATGCGAGGGAGCTGGTTAATTATTGCGGGGAGGAGCTGAGACAGCCGCCGAGGGACCCCAGAAGAGCAGGTTCGGGGCCACTCTGTGCAGAACGAGCTGCACAGTGAAGGTAAGTATGACATGTTTGTTATTTTTAAAAAATAAAAAAAATACCTTTACAACCCCTTTAAAATAAAAAAAAAGGCTTGTAGCTCTTTATTATTCTGTTGATATGCAAGTCACATGACTGCTCTTTCCAGATCTGCATTTTACAGACCTGCAGGTGGGAAGTTACAGAGTCTGGCAAACGTTGTTCCAGGAAGTGATGTAATACTGCCGGGTGTCAGCGTTTCCAAGGTGATGAAACGCAATCATACTCGGCAGCATTGTGTCATTTGATGACAGATGACGTAAACTGACCATGCTAGCATGGATCAGCTTCCATGCTAGCGTGGTCAGTTTGTTAACAGGAAGCTGCAGGTTCAGCCAGGTAGTAGGCGTATAAGAGTGGTTGATCTATTTTAGGTAGCAGAGATATAATAAATGTTCAGTTATGAAGGCACATGAACACAGCTTTAAAACGTGAAACATTTTGGGTGGTACAGTTAAGGAGGGGAATTTTCAACGGCTGTGGCCAGTTATGGAGCAGTGAAACAAGTGTCATCTCAAGGGATATAGAATTCTACCTACTATTGGTGGATATTGCTTTTCAATATCTGTTATTTTTTATTAAGATGTTAAAGTACAAGGTGAATATAGGGAGAACAACATTATCAACATTTTGGAGTAATAATTACATCCGTCAATAATACACATTCATGTTGTTGTAGGGCATTTTAAATACAGTTCATTTTTTACTCTTATAACACTTCATAAGACACATTATCAGTCACTTTAAGACTTGATCTTTAAAGTTTAAAGTTATCACTTGGTGTTTGGATTGCACTTTAAAGATCAAGTCTTATTCACCTTGAACATCACGGATGATTTTTTTTCCTTCTATATGGGACTTATCCTTTACGGTGGACTATTACATGATGTTCATTCATGAACTTTGAATAACCCCCATCTATTATTACTCACTTATTTTTTCATATACGTATATTTTTTATAATTTATATTTTTTCACTTATTTTTTTTTCCTTGATTGTTCACATTTATTTTTAATTAGTTTCCATATACCTTGGGAAACCTAGGTGTGTGTGTGTATATATATATATATATATATATATATATATATATATATATATATATACACACACAATGGGGACAGAAAGTATTCAGACCCCCTTAATTTTTTCACTCTTTGTTATAGTGTAGCCATTTGCTAAAATCATTTAAGTTCATTTTTTTTCCTCATTAATGTACACACAGCATCCCATATTGACAGAAAAACACAGAATTGTTGACATTTTTGCAGATTTATTAAAAAAGAAAAACTGAAATATCACATGGTCTTAAGTATTCAGACCCTTTGCTCAGTATTTAGTAGAAGCACCCTTTTGATCTAATACAGCCATGAGTCTTTTTGGGAAAGATGCAACAAGTTTTTCACACCTGGATTTGGGGATCCTCTTCCATTCCTCCTTGCAGATCCTCTCCAATTCTGTCAGGTTGGATGGTAAACGTTGGTGGACAGCCATTTTTAGGTCTCTCCAGAGATGCTCAATTGTGTTTAAGTCAGGGCTCTGGCTGGGCCATTCAAGAACAGTCACAGAGTTGTTGTGAAGCCACTCCTTCGTTATTTTAGCTGTGTGCTTAGGGTCATTGTCTTGTTGGAAGGTAAACCTTCGGCCCAGTCTGAGGTCCTGAGCACTCTGGAGAAGGTTTTTCGTCCAGGATATCCCTGTACTTGGCCGCATTTATCTTTCCCTCGATTGCAACCAGTCGTCCTGTCCCTGCAGCTGAAAAACACCCCCACAGCATGATACTGCCACCACCATTCTTCACTGTTGGGACTGTATTGGACAGGTGATGAGCAGTGCCTGGTTTTCTCCAAACATACCGCTTAGAATTAAGGCCAAAAAGTTCTATCTTGGTCTCATCAGACCAGAGAATCTTGTTTCTCACCATCTTGGAGTCCTTCAGGTGTTTTTTTAGCAAACTCCATGTAAGCTTTCATGTGTCTTGCACTGAGGAGAGGCTTCCGTCGGGCCACTCTGCCATAAAGCCCCGACTGATAGAAGGCTGCAGTGATGGTTGACTTTCTACAACTTTCTCCCATCTCCCGACTGCATCTCTGGAGCTCAGCCACAGTGATCTTTGGGTTCTTCTTTACCTCTCTCACCAAGGCTCTTCTCCCCCGATAGCTCAGTTTGGCCAGACGGCCAGCTCAAGGAAGGGTTCTGGTCGTCCCAAACATCTTCCATTTAAGGATTATTGAGGCCACTGTGCTCTTAGGAACCTTAAGTGCAGCAGAAATTTTTTGTAACCTTGGCCAAACCTCTGTGCCTTGCCACAATTCTGTCTCTGAGCTCTTCAGGCAGTTCCTTTTGACCTTATGATTCTCATTTGCTCTGACATGCACTGTGAGCTGTAAGGTCTTATATAGACAGGTGTGTGGCTTTCCTAATCAAGTCCAATCAGTATAATCAAACACAGCTGGACTCAAATGAAGGTGTAGAACCATCTCAAGGATGATCAGAAGAAATGGACAGCACTTGAGTTAAATATATGAGTGTCACAGCAAAGGGTCTCAATACTTAGGACCATGTGATATTTCAGTTTTTCTTTTTTAATAAATCTGCAAAAATGTCAACAATTCTGTGTTTTTCTGTCAATATGGGGTGCTGTGTGTACATTAATGAGGAAAAAAATGAACTTGATTTTAGCAAATGGCTGCAATATAACAAAGTGAAAAATTTAAGGGGGTCTGAATACTTTCCACCCCCACTGTGTGTGTTTGTGTGTGTATATATATATATATATATATATATATATATATATATATATATATATATATATATACACACAGTATATATACAGTATCTCACAAAAATGAGTACACCCCTCACATTTTTGTAAATATTTTATTATATCTTTTCATGTCACAATACTGAAGAAATGACGCTTTGCTATAATGTAAAGTAGTGAGTGTACAGCTTGTATAACAGTGTAAATTTGCTGTCCATTCAAAATAACTCAACACACAGCCATTAATGTCTAAACCGCTGGCAACAAAAGTGAATACACCCCTAAGTAAAAATATCCAAATTGGGCCCAAGGTGTCAATATTTTGTCTGGCTACCATTATTTTCCAGCACTGCCTTAACCCTCTTGGGCATGGAGTTCACCTCTTCCACTCCATGACAACATCACGGAGCTGGTGGATGTTAGAGACCTTGCGCTCCTCCACCTTCTGTTTGAGAATGCCCCACAGATGCTCAAAAGGGTTTAGGTCTGGAGATATGCTTTGCCAGTCCATCACCTTTACCCTCAGCTTCTTTAGCAAGGCAATGGTCGTCTTGGAGGTGTGTTCGGGTCGTTATCATGTTGGAATACTGCCCTGCGGCCCAGTCTCTGAAGGAGGGGGGTCATGCTCTGCTTTAGTATGTCACAGTACATGTTGGCATTCATGGTTCCCTCAATGAACTGTAGCTCCCCAGTGCTGGCAGCACTCATGCATCCCCGACCATGACACTCCCACCACCATGCTTTACTGCAGGCAAGACACACTTGTCTTTGTACTCCTCACCTGGTTGCCACCACACACGCTTGACATCATATGAACCAAATAAGTTTATCTTTGTCTCATCAGACCACAGGACATAGTAGCAGTAATCCATGTCCTTAGTCTGCTTGTCTTCAGCAAACTGCAGACTTTCTTGTGCATTATCTTTAGAAGAGGCTTCCTTCTGGGACGACAGCCATGCAGACCAATTTGATGCAGTGTGCGGCATATGGTCTGAGCACTGACAAGCTGACCCCCCACCCCTTCAACCTCTGTAGCAATGCTGGCAGCACTCATACATCTATTTCCCAAAGACAACCTCTGGATATGACGCTGAGCATGTGCACTCAACTTCCTTGGTCGACTATGGCGGGGCCTGTTCTGAGTGGAAATTATCCTGTTAAACCGCTGTATGGTCTTGGCCACCATGCTTCAGCTCAGTTTCAGGGTCTTGGCAATCTTCTTATAGCCTAGGCCATCTTTATGTAGAGGAACAAATCTTTTTTTCAGATCCTTAGAGAGTTCTTTGCCATGAGGCGCTTTGTTGAACTTTCAGTGACCAGTATGAGAGAGTGAGAGCAATAACACCAAATTTAACACACCTGCTTTCCATTCACACCTGAGATCCTGTAACACTAACTAGTCACATGACACTGGGAGGGCAAATGACTAATTGGGCCCAATTTGGACATTTTTACCTGTGTGTACTCACTTTTGTTGCCAGCAGTTTAGACATTAATGGCTGTGTGTTGAGTTATTTTAAGGGGACAGCAAATTTACACTGTTATACAAGCTGTACACACTACTTTACATTGTAGCAAAGTGTCATTTCTTCAGTGTTGTCGCATTGTCACATGAAAAGATATAATACATTTTTACAAAAATGTGAGGGGTGTATTCACTTTTGTGAGATACTGTGTGTCTATATACATTAATATGTATGTGTGTGTGTTTTTTCTGTGTTTTTTTTTATTTGTTTCATTATCGTGAGGGCCACATTATTGTATATACATTTCTTTGAGTTGGTTTACATTCTCAATGACACATTTGCAAAATGCATTACCCAACGTCATTCTGAGGTCACACATGCACACACATGCACAGAGCCATAGGGTCAACCTTCCTTCAGAGCGTAAGTGCTCTATGTGTGGTTTGCTTGTTTTTAAAAACAATACAATATACCAGTCCAGAGTAAAACCTTTTACAGAGGCTGGCAGGGAAATGATTACATCTCATTTAATAAAAGAAAGGCTTTTTTATTGTATGTTTTATAATATATGTATTAATAGTATTGTTTTTTTATTATTTTATATAATTTTTTATTTTGTTTTATGTTATTTTTGTATAGAGGTGGACCCCTTCTGTCAGAGGGAATGGGGCAGTAGCCCCTTTTGCCCCCTTATAAATCCAGCACTGCCTCTAAAAGTAAAGCAAATATTATACTACCTTTAATTAATGGGTTTCTCTACATATGTTTTCAAAGGAAGTTAACATTTTGCGTGAGTGTTTGTGCATACACTTTCCATCGAACTTTAAATCTGCATTGAGTTTTTGAAAGATACAAGGCAAGGTGAACAACTAAGGCAAATTGATGCAAATAATGTATCCTTACTGAATATTTACTTCCATTTTTGCAAAGCATGTCATGGAAGCATTTCTCTGTAATTTTGAAAGCATCTGACTGATATTTTATTAGTTTTAATCTAATGTCTAAGCAGTGTATAACATGTTCATTTTTTGAGAAGAGGCTCCCAAGGGAGCAGTTAACTATAAGATATCATTATTATCTGCAGTATGTATTTTACCTTTCCCATTCAGAATGGAAGTGTATAATAGCTAGGCAGTAAAAAGAGAGATCAGTACAAGCGTTTATTCCTGACATTTGAATACCGCAATTTATTGATGTGTGACAGACTAATTTTTCTGTAAAGGACACACTTTTCAATCAGTTGAAATTCTCTATTATAATGTAGACTTTTGTCTGTTGAAGGTAGCGTTCGTTGGCCAGATATCAATCTGCTTTTTTTTTTTTTTTTTTCATAAGTGAAGCAGAGAACTTTTATGTTTATTTTATATATATATTTAGGTAGATCATGTGGTCTTTTTGTGTCTCGACAGACCTGCTTTAGATCATTCCACTGTTTTGTATATATGGAGACTAAAGTAATGTAGATTTTTATGGATAGAATTATATGCTAGGTTTATTTATATTGAATGCTATAACATTTTCCCATTTTAAATAAATACAAGTCTATTTGCACAGAAATTAACAGTGACAATGATTGTGGGATGCATACATCTCACCTTACATACATAGATACACAGTTAGTCTGGTCGAAAAAAGACACAAGTTCATCTAGTTCAAAAATCATGCAGTCCTATATACACAATCCTATACCCAAAGTTTATCCACAGGAAGACAAAAAACCACAGCAAAGCACCATCCAATTTGCTCTAGCAGGGAAAAAATTCCTTCCTGATGCCCCAAGAGGCAATTGGATATGCCCTGGATCAACTTTACATATAACTGTTAGTATCTAGTTATATTATGTAGGAAAGAATCCAGGCCTTTTTTGAAGCAATCTACTAAGCTGGCCAGATCCAGCTGTTGAGGGAGTCTATTCCACATTTTCACAGCTCTTACTGTGAAGAAACCTTTCCTTTATGTAAGATTTTTTTTTTTTCCTACTAAAGTGGAATTTCAGACAAAACTTTTGTTTCATTTTTTGTATAAAATAGGGAAGTGTTAAAATTTCTAACAGATTTGTATTGCTGTCTTTTTTTCAATAGGGGGAAAGTCACCCTCATCTTAATGGGAACCTTTACTCATAAAATGGACTGCCCCACTGCTGTAAAAAACTTTTGGTGCAGGCTGCTACTTTCCCAAGGCCCTAGGCAAGGATGATCGACCTCACTGCCTACTGGGATTTCACCCAGCGAGGAAGTATCACTAGACCTGTCAGGTCTGCTGCATGTCTGCTCATGCACAGAATGTCATACACGTGCAGGCGTGCTTCAGGTCCCAAATATATGAGGGAGACCACACATGCGCAGACATGATGCAGAGACCTGAAGTGAGGTGTCTGCACGTGCGAACAGAAGTTTGAAGATTGCAGTGTGGAAGGAGAGCGATACAAAAACTTTTCTATTATCAGGGACAGTTGACAGGCTACATTTAGCTTTAGCCAGGTAGTGTGAAGTTTGCCTTTAAGTGCTTTCAACTGCTGTCATTGGGGAAAAAATGAGGGCAAATCTGAACCTTTTTAGTTATCTGTCATCAGAAAAGGTGTAGAGGGAATGCCTTCCAGTGGGAATACCTGTTACAGGCACAACAGTCAAGAGAGATTTCTCCCTACTTTTGTGAGATTTCCTCAAGAGTTGTGTTTCATTTCCAGGACACAGACAGCATTAAAAACCTGAAAGAAGTTTCTAACAATCCATCCATCCATTCATCAAAAAAAAAAAAAAAAGTTTGTCCCTGTAGTATTCTAATTTCTTTAATTTACACTTTCTAGTGATGTAGTATTAAATCGAATAGATTCAATTGTCCATTGGATCACCTACATTTTTATCATGATGGAATTAAGTTTAAAAAAAAATGCCATTGAAACAATCTAAACCAAAAACAAAAATCCCTCTCTCATTGTCCAATTTATTAAAAAAAATCTAACTAATTATTCTTTAAAGTTCATGCTCCACACTGGGTGTTCTCTTCATTAAATAACCACAGTCTGAAAATTTGGGGAAACAAATGTCAGAGTCTGTATTTTGTGACTTCCATGCACAGAATGAATGGATATTTATTTTAGACTTTGGGATCCTGGCAGATTCTGATTCACCAGTTCCCACACTTTGATTAAATATTTTACAAATTCCTTGGAAACACGTTTACGCCTTTACTACAATGTTTCCCATAAATCAGTAAAAGATTTAACCAATCTGAGCATAAGAACCTGAGCTTGGAAGGAAATCTCCCAGAATCCCATGCTTTAGAAATATAAATAATATTTGTGAGATGTATTCATGTGATGTGACTACGTGATGAAACATGTTGTGGGATGAGATCTATGAGGTTTACAGTTTTACTGATGCGTCAAATAAGAATAGCATGAGAGGTAATTAAGCATAAGTTTAAAAAAACCTACGCTGGAGTCATTTTATTTTTTCCACTATTAGTCTCAAATAAATGGATAGGATAAATGAAGACCAATGTATTTGCCCATGCCAGGGCAGGTGAAGCACGCATAAATCCCCTTGAACGTCCTTCAAGCTCATTAGCAGCAAAAGACCCAGTGCCAATCAGCATGTGTATTGAGAGAGCTAAGCACCTGTCTAATACTAAAGTGCTTTTATGAAAAATCACATAAACAGAAATTGTTCTGAAAGCTGGAGGACCTCTCACTATAGGGATATCCGGTGGTTCAAGTTCATATTTTCCCAAAGGATGGGGGGGCATCTTCCATAAAGAGAAAAAATGGCAGATCTGACCCTTATGCACATGTTCCCATGTGCAGGACTTCGGCTGGAGCATATTTTCGGATGTTTTCTCATCTCTAGCTGCTAGTAAATTGTTCCCTTTTCCAAAAATCATGGCTGTGGCAGAAGAGAATTTTTGTGCCATTTTTGCAGGTCCAAATTCTAACAGCCAGCTATTCTAATCTTTCCATCGGAGCACACATGTCCTATGTAACCAGAATGCTTCTGGCTGTGTATGAAGTAAGATCACACAATAAGATGGCTTTCGAATGACTGCAGTAGGCTAGAGTCAGGGTCGTTGGCCAAACACTGAGTGCGAATATATAGAATTTATTTTATGTACAGTACATTTAATGATCCATGGAGAACAGGTCCTGTTTAAACACTAGCACAGAATCAAGTATTTAGATCAGGGAGGCTAGAAGTCCTTTTCTACATACTTCTACATATTTCTTTTCTTCCAGTTCTTTCTACATATTTCATGCATACTGATGCGAGAAGATGAGTGTGAGAGCCACATAACTAGCATTTTTTTTTTGAAGGTGCGGTCAGAAATGACAGTTCTCTTCAATGCATTTGTACTTTGCCTGGTGTGTGCCAGTAGTTACTGTACCTGTACAACAGATGCTTAAAGAGGAAGTAAACCCTGATGGGTTTTACTTCCTCTTTATTTCCCTGCAAACGTAAAGGATAATGGGCTACTATGCACCGCATAGTAACCCATTATGTGTTACTTACCTGAAAACGAAGCCTGCAATTTCACCTCTGTCCCCACTAGCAGCGAGCGTCCATCTTCACCCCTCTTCTTTTTGAGGCCCCAAACTCCGACTCGGTGACTGGCCGAAGTCGCGTGACGTCATGCGTGGGAGCCGTCAGTCACAGCATGACCCCCTTTAGAAACGGCACGATCTGCCCTTTCTAAAGTGCGGCGCACAACTTTATTGTAAATATCTCCTAAACCGTGGAGGTTCAGGAGATATTTCCAGCACCTACAGGTAAGCCTTAATATAGGCTTACCTGTAGGTAAAAGTGGTTGTACAGGGTGTACAACCACTTTAATTTAGTTCATTCAGTATATATGAAGCATATAGGTTTAATTTACATTGTCCCTTCTATTTCTGTATGTGGATGATGGCACTGTAATTATTTTTAATAAAAACAAACAAAAGTACCCTTTTCCTAATCGATCTACAGCTGTCACATGACCCAGATCTTCCCCAGCCCGTCTGCAGGGAAACCTAAAAAGGAGGAGCTTCTAGTCCTCTGCTTCTGGTCACATGTTCACAATTTAAAAAAAAAAGTCTTTGGAATACAGAGTAAAAAGAGTTAATGAAAATGAATAGACTGTTTTAAATTGTCTTACAAATACATATTTGTGTCTTAGAATTGGAAGGAGGTGAAGCCTCCATACATCTTCATGCAATATCCCGCCTCCTTTGTGTTTAGCTGATTATTGGGCATGAAGGAGGAGGGGGGGAGCGGACTGTCATTTACCTCTGTGTATATGGCCACATGGGTGACTATAGTCACATGGGCTGCTTAGATGTGGGGAGGAAATGCATAGCATAGAAACTCAATGAAAAATGAGCATGTGCAAAAATGCCACCACAGTTGCAAAATCCCTAGTTGCATTGAGGACATGAACATAAGGTGGAGATAGAGAACATCAGGATCATCTGGGTTTTTTTGCAGAATATAGAAATTTAATCTTATAGTAACTGAGTAAGTATGAACAGCATGTAATACAACATTAATTGATGTCTTTTTATGATGTAGGTTTTGTGACACTTTAAGGAAAGGTGTGTGTGTTTGTGGGGAGGGGGGAGGGGTCTTTTCTCCTAAACTTAAAGGTACATATACTAATATGGTGTGTTGGGCCACTTATAGAACCAAAAGAACAAGTTCAGTTTCTTGGTTGTTTAGTAACAGCCAACCACCCTGCCAATTTCTATGTCAACATACTAATAAAGTATGATGGAAAGCAGACATTGGTGAAATCAAATTGTCATAGAGATGGACTAGGTGATAAAAGTTTATAAACTAGTGAAACAAAAAACAGAGCTCCTAAGTGATTCTGAAAACTTCCATTAGGAGATGTAAGTCCAGAAAAGGAGTAAAGTGTGGTGCAGTCTTTGCTAGTGACATCAGACAGTGAATATTACTGAAGTAACGTAATATATAACGAATACGTGTGAACATTGTTGCACGAGCACCCTATTGGCTCTACCCCCCCTCATTCTTTTTTGCTGCAGTATGCTTCAACTACCTTTTCTCTCCCTGCCTGAAATATTGTGTATCGTGGCAGTACTGAAAGAAAATAAGTACAAGAAATAAAAGCAAGTAGAACCTGAAAATGTACATTGTTAAAAAAATAGTAATAATTGGAAAAAAAATAGCCCTATTGTCTGATATTTGACTTTTACAATAGCTTTAGACATTTTGAGCTTAGAGTTAGTCTATTTGGGTAGCAGAGGGTGTCTTGTTATTAGAACCTCTTTAGGGTTACAAGTGCTGCTATATGCGCCTTTAGGGCACTTTCACACTTAGTGTCTCCTTACTGTCGTTTTAGCTGCACTTTTCAGCCACTAGCAGGACGCATTTAACCCCAGCTAGCGGCTGATGAAGGGGTTAATAGCGCCCGTGTATCACCACTGCCGAAGCACTTTGCAGGTGCTTCGGCGGCGCTGCCCATTAATTTCAATTGGCAGGGGCGCTTTAGGAGCGGTGTATACACCGCTCCTAAAGCAACCCAAAGATGCTGCTTGCAGGACTTTTTTAATATCTCGCAAGCGCACTGCTCCAGTGTGAAAGCACTCAGACTTTCACACTGAAGTGACATGAGAGGCGCTTTGCAGACGCTATTTTTAGCGCTAAAGCGCCTGTAAAGGGCCTCGGTGTGAAAGTAGCCTTAGTCAAACTAGACATCTGCTGGAGGTAGCAATGCTAAATATGTCTTTTTTTTTTTTTCTTTGGGCCTTTAATTTTTTTTATGTAGAAAACTGATGTGACACCTGAGGGAGTGAGCTTGCCAGCAGATACTACCTAGGGTACAAATACTAACAGTGCCTTGAACTGAGTTGGTACAAAAGTCATTGCTGTGCAGTGGGAGGAAAAGGAATGCTAGATGGTATAGAACATTTTTTTTTCATATTTGGGAAGATGAATACTGGTCCCTTTTTTTTTTTTTTTCATTTTTGTTCTACTCAAAGTTAGTCTGAACTGGCCTAAAAATTTTCTCAGGCAACAACAGCCCTGAAATGCAAGCAAGAACCTGTTTTTTATTTAAAATTCATTCATCTATCCCTATAGAGCCCCAGTGGATCCTAGGCTTAGGCTGTACATAGATTCTCAACTTCTGCCCAAGTCAGAAATTTTTCCAACCCTGTAATTCAGCCATCCAATGCCAGAGCTTCTAATCCTAGAAGTAATAGTATTTGACAGTTATTTGAATGACAGGGTGTGGGCCTTAGTGCCAGAAGAGGACAGGGCGTAATCTCCACTGTGGCATATGTCATGTCCCCATTTATGGCCTGCACGTAGAATTAATTTAATATGGAAATATTAATATTCAATATTTCATATTTCAAAAGTTTTTTAATACGTAATAAATTAAGAAATAAAATACACATATCCCTTTTAAAAATAAAATGCCATCTCAATCCCTATTATCCTGTATCTTGCGCAGTTTATGCTTTCTTGTCGCAGCTTCTGAGCTTATCATAAGCAACCATACACGCTGCGCATGTGCAGCCCAAAAAAACAAAACCAGGCACTATGGGGCATTGGTCCCAATGGCTGCTTTGTCCATACTATTACTTGGAATGGAGCCATTGCATGCTACAGAGGATTTTAGGAAGCTTCTTTTAATTTCAGTTTTAGACTACATCCTTCAAACAGAAAGGGAGCCCTGGCTGGTAGGTAGGTTTAGTGCACAATGTTGCTATACCATCATCATAATGCGCTTTTTGGCTAAAGCTAAACTTACACTTTAAGTGCAATCACCTAGACCAGGGGTCTCCAAACATTTTAACCAAGGGCCAGTTTACTGTCCTTCAGTCTTTAAGGCAGCCGGACTGTGGCCAGTGTGAATAGAAAATGTCCCGGCATCAGTGGGAATAAACACTGCCCCATCATTGGTTTTAGAAGGAGGAATAGTGTCCCATGGTTGGCATCAGTGGGAGAAATATTGCCCCATAGTTGGTATGATTTGGAAGAATAGTGCTCCATCAATGATGTCAGTTGGAATAATATTGCCCCATTGATGGTTGTGGTGGGAGGAATAGTGCCCCATTGTTGGTGTCAGTGGGAGGAATAGTGCCCCATCAATGGTGACAGTGGGAGGAATAGTGCCTCATTGATGGTGTCAGTGGAAGGAATAGTGCCCCATTAATAGTGTCAGTGGGAAAAATGGTGCCTCATCATTGGTGTCAGTAGGTGTCCCAAGGGCCAGATAGAGGCAAGCAAAGGGCCGCATCTGCCCCCCGGGCCACATTTTGGAGACCACTGACCTAGACAGAAAGTAAATAGAATTTCCCCAACTAGGACACAGACAGCAGTAAAAAGCCTAATATGTTCTACTTCTGCTTCAGTTTATTTACTCCTGTGGCATTTATACCTTGATCACCAAAAAATTGTTTCATTATTTAGGCAGTGTATGTTATTCCTGCTCTGCTAGATGCATTAAAATGCTAAATAGCGTTGTAAGTAGACTGACTGTCGACGAGAGAGAGTTTTCTGGCCTAGACTAATTCATCACATTTTCTCAATACCAATGTGATCTCCTTTGCTGGGCAAATTACAGTAACTAATTACGAATATTGCTGCCACAGTTTTCTCACATCCGTAATCCAATCAGTTTTTAAGCCTCTTTGTAAAATATCACACTGCAATATATTTACCCGATGTGTCTTTAATATTGAATTCAGTTGCATAAAGCCTATTTTAGCAACAATGTGTATACCCTCTTCCCCTCCATGGGTGTTGGCAGACAGTGAGGATGCTTGATTGCTTGAAGCACACCAACAGATCATAAGAAAAAAAGTCTTTGTCAGCATAAAGGGCCAACCACACTGATGAGCATAAAAAAAGTGTAGATTTCTTCCTGGAAACCCACAAAGTGCTATAATAAAGAAGTAGTAGTTAATTACAAGGTTATGTACACAATCTGTGGATGTTGTTAAGGTGCAGCTTTAACATTTTATCTGAAACCCTTGTCTTTATAAATAATACAGTATATACTTTGCACATTATGCCTCTACTGGCTTTCTAACTAGTACAGTATTGGTTATATGCTAGACACAATATGCCTCCACTTCATTCATTGAGTGGACAGTTCGCTCCTAGAACTAAATAAAAAATAAGCAGGTTAAGAGGTTGCTGTAGGGCAAGCCCCTCAGCTGGGAGCGATCCAGCAATATGCAGAAGAACGGCTGCTCTCCCGGGTCTCTGCCTCCTCATTGGCTGAGAGACAGCAGCGTGAGTCTTATGGGCACACAGAGTGAGGCTTGGGAGCGAGTGCCCACAAAGCAAGCTGCCTGGAAGAAGAGGAGGAGCCAGGAGCACCGGCGGGGGACCCGAGAAGAGGAGGATCGAGGCTGCACTGTGCAAAACCATTGCACAGAGCAGGTAAGCATAACATGTTTGTTATGTAAGAAACAAATTTACCTTTTTAATATCACTTTAAATTTATCAATGACATCATTTTTTCAATTACGTTTGATAAGTACAAAAATGCCATTGATCATGTTGGAAATTCATAGCCGTTCTGTGCACACTTCCTTTGTTACCTGAAGGATGATAATTAGCCCTCCCCTCCCTCATATTTTCGACCATAGAACAGGTAGTCTGTGGAGAGTAAGGAAGAAGGAGGGTTTGAAAAGTATAGCTAAAGACAACTGGGCAGTGCTGACACCACTCAGTCTACAAAAATTATTATTATTATTGTTCTTATACACGATTTATTTAGTGCCAACAGTTTGCTCAGTACTTTACAAAATGGATTTGCAAAAATGCTGTGTGTTGTCAGGGCGCAACAGGGCATAGTATCGAGTGTATTCTGACATCTGGCAGATCCATGGGTTTCTCTTTTTCGTATATCACAGGACACCGAGCAGGGTATAAATCATGACAACCTGGCTTATGCATTAACTATAGGTGAATGGACACTGGCAAAAGACACAGATAGGAAATCCCCTTATATAACCCCTCCTACTCAGGAAGCTCCTCGGTTTTTGTTTCTGAAGGTGATGGTCACTGTATTGCAGCTCTCTGCATGATGCTACCAGATCCTCAATGGTTCCAACAGGGATTAGGAGATTGGTGTTAACCGATTCAGTCCTACAGCTGGGACACTAAGCTGGATGGTGTCGGGGCCCCGCTACCAAGAGACCTGAATAAACATGCAGGGATTGCCACTAATGCAACCATTCGGCGCTGGACCCTGCGTATATGGAACTCTTTGCAGTAATGACTGACCAAGGTGTTTTTAGTAGGGTGCAGGGTGGGGGACCCCAAAAAAGGGGATTGAATCCCTAAGGGTCTACTTAAACTTTGTCCACCCTGATGGGTATAGGTTGGATCTTGGTTTTCCCAGACAGATCCTATGGCGAGAGTGGTAATTCCCTGTAAGCCAATTTTTGTATCCATTTTATTGCTGCTTTTAAATTTTTGTGTACCTTTTTCCCCTTGCCCCTAATGGGGGTAAGGGGAAAATTGTTATTGAGCTGCTGTGTCCACTATTTTTCCAGCTAGATCTGGCTGTGTGCGCTCCAGCTGTATGTGTGTGCCCTTTCTCTTTTCCCCCTCTAGTGGGTGTGTGCTATAGGCAGCCTGTGATTAATTGTTCATCCTTCCCGAAAGTCCTAGGAAGGATCAGGCAGTTACTACGTTGAGCATTTTGCGGTGGATTTGTCAGCTTATTGCCCAAGCCTTTAGCTTGAAGGATGAGGTTTCACCTTTGCAAGTGAAGGCTCACTCTGTTGGAGCCACTTGGGCTAGTGATCATCAGGCGTAGGTGGCTCAGGTTTGCAGGGCTGCAGCCTAGGCTTCGGTGCACACCTTCCAAGGTTTTCACCTGGTGAACGCAAGGGCCACTGAGGATACTGCTTTTGGACACAGTGTTTTGCAGTCTTTGAAGTCGTTTCTTCGGGCCTAATGGTGGCTACTGTGCCCCCCCCCATGTGCATTGCTTTGGCACTTACCAGGTAGTCATGATTTATAGCCTTTTTTGTGTGCCAATATGTACAAAGGAAATTGGATTCTTGTACTTACAGTGGGGACGGAAAGTATTCAGACCCCCTTAAATTTTTCACTATTTGTTATATTGCAGCCATTTGCTAAAATCATTTAAGTTCATTTTTTTTCCTCATTAATGTACACACAGCACTCCATATTGACAGAAAAACACAGAATTGTTGACATTTTTGCAGATTTATTAAAAAAGAAAAACTGAAATATCACATGGTCCTAAGTATTCAGACCCATTTGCTGTGACACTCATATATTTAACTCAGGTGCTGTCCATTTCTTCTGATCATCCTTGAGATGGTTCTACACCTTCATTTGTGTCCAGCTGTGCTTGACTATACTGATTGGACTTGATTAGGAAAGCCACACACTTGTCTATATAAGACCTTACAGCTCACAGTGCATGTCAGAGCAAATGAGAATCATGAGGTCATAGGAACTGCCTGAAGAGCTCAGAGAATTGTGGAAAGGCACAGATCTGGCCAAGGTTACAAAAAAATTTCTGCTGCACTTAAGGTTCCTAAGAAAGAGCACAGTGGCTGTCCGGCCAAACTGAGCTATCAGGGGAGAAGAGCCTTTGGTGAGAGAGGTAAAGAAGAACCCAAAGATCACTGTGGCTGAGCTCCAGAGATGCATCAGGAGATGGGAGAATGTTGTAGAAAGCTAACCATTACTGCAGCCCTCTACCAGTCGGGGCTTTATGGCAGAGTGGCCCGACGGAAGCCTCTCCTCAGTGCAAGACACATGAAAACCGCATGGAGTTTGCTAAAAAAACACCTGAAGGACTCCAAGATGGTGAAAAATAAAATTCTTTGGTCTGATGAGACCAAGATAGAACTTTTTGGCCTTAATACTAAGCAGTATGTGTGGAGAAAACCAGGCATCACCTGCCCAATACAATCCCAACAGTGAAGCATGGTGGTGGCAGCATCATGCTGTGGGGGTGTTTTTCAGCTGCAGGGACAGGGCGACTGGTTGCAATTGAAGGAAAGATGAATGCGGCCAAGTACAGGGATATCCCGGACGAAAAACCTTCTCCAGAGTGCTCAGGACCTCAGACTGGGCCGAAGGTTTACCTTCCAACAAGACAATGACCCTAAGCACACAGCTAAAATAACGAAGGAGTGGCTTCACAACAACTCCGTGACTGTTCTTGAATGGCCCAGCCAGAGCCCTGACTTAAACCCAATTGAGCATCTCTGGAGAGACCTAAAAATGGCTGTCCAGCAACGTTTACCATCCAACCTGACAGAACTGGAGAGGATCTGCAATGAGGAATGGCAGAGGATCCCCAAATCCAGGTGTGAAAAACTTGTTGCATCTTTCCTAAAAAGACTCATGGCTGTATTAGATCAAAAGGGTGCTTCTACTAAATACTGAGCAAAGGGTCTGAATACTTAGGACCATGTGATATTTCAGTTTTTCTTTTTTAATAAAACTGCAAAAATGTCAACAATTCTGTGTTTTTCTGTCAATATGGGGTGCTGTGTGTACATTAATGAGGAAAAAAATGAACTTAAATGGTTTTAGCAAATGGCTGCAATACAACAAAGAGTGAAAAATTTAAGGGGATCTGAATACTTTCAGTCCCCACTCTGTGTGTGTGTGTGTGTGTTATGCGATGAAACGCAATCATACTCGGCAGCATTGTGTCATTTGATGACAGATGACGTAAACTGACCATGCTAGCATGGATCAGCTTCCATGCTAGCGTGGTCAGTTTGTTAACAGGAAACTGCAGGTTCAGCCAGGTAGTAGGCGTATAAGAGTGGTTGATCTATTTTAGGTAGCAGAGATATGATAAATGTTCAGTTATGAAGGCACATGAACACAGCTTTAAAACATGAAACATCTTGGGTGGTACAGGTAAGGAGGGGAATTTTCAACGGCTGTGGCCAGTTATGGAGCAGTGAAACAAGTGTCATCTCAAGGGATATAGAATTCTACCTACTATTGGTGGATATTGCTTTTCAATATCTGTTATTTTTTATTAAGATGTTAAAGTACAAGGTGAATATAGGGAGAACAACATTATCAACATTTTGGAGTAATAATTACATCCGTCAATAATACACATTCATGTTGTTGTAGGGCATTTTAAATACAGTTCATTTTTTACTCTTATAACACTTCATAAGACACATTATCAGTCACTTTAAGACTTGATCTTTAAAGTTTAAAGTTATCTCTTGGTGTTAGGATTGCACTTTAAAGATCAAGTCTTATTCACCTTGAACATCACGGATGATTTTTTTTCCTTCTATATGGGACTTATCCTTTACGGTGGACTATTACATGATGTTCATTCATGAACTTTGAATAACCCCCATCTATTATTACTCACTTATTTTTTCATATACGTATATTTTTTATAATTTATATTTTTTCACTTATTTTTTTTTCCTTGATTGTTCACATTTATTTTTAATTAGTTTCCATATACCTTGGGAAACCTAGGTGTGTGTGTGTGTGTGTGTGTGTGTATGTGTGTGTATATATATATATATATATATATATATATATATATATATATATACACAATGGGGACAGAAAGTATTCAGACCCCCTTAATTTTTTCACTCTTTGTTATAGTGTAGCCATTTGCTAAAATCATTTAAGTTCATTTTTTTCCTCATGAATGTACACACAGCACCCCATATTGACAGAAAAACACAGAATTGTTGAGATTTTTGCTGATTTATTAAAAAAGAAAAACTGAAATATCACATGGTCCTAAGTATTCAGACCCTTTGCTCTGTATTTAGTAGAAGCACCCTTTTGATCTAATACAGCCATGAGTCTTTTTGGGAAAGATGCAGCAAGTTTTTCACACCTGGATTTGGTGATCCTCTGCCATTCTTCCTTGCAGATCCTCTCCAGTTCTGTCAGGTTGGATGGTAAACGTTGGTGGACAGCCATTTTTAGGTCTCTCCAGAGATGCTCAATTGGGTTTAAGTCAGGGCTCTGGCTGGGCCATTCAAGAACAGTCACGGAGTTGTTGTGAAGCCACTCCTTCGTTATTTTAGCTGTGTGCTTAGGGTCATTGTCTTGTTGGAAGGTAAACCTTCAGCCCACTCTGAGGTCCTGAGCACTCTGGAGAAGGTTTTCGTCCAGGAAATCCCTGTACTTGGCCGCCTTTAACTTTACCTCGATTGCAACCAGTCGTCCTGTGCCTGCAGCTGAAAAACACCCACACAGCATGATACTGCCATCACCATGCTTCACTGTTGGGACTGTATTGGTCAGGTGATGAGCAGTGCCTGGTTTTCTCCACACATACTGCTTAGAATTAAGGCCAAAAAGTTCTATCTTGGTCTCATCAGACCAGAGAATCTTATTTCTCACCATCTTGGAGTCCTTCAGTTGTTTTTTAGCAAACTCCATGCGGGCTTTCATGTGTCTTGCACTGAGGAGAGACTTCCGTCGGGCCACTCTGCCATAAAGCCCCGACTGGTGGAGGGCTGCAGTGATGGTTGACTTTCTACAACTTTCTCCCATCTCCCGACTGCATCTCTGGAACACAGCCACAGTGATCTTTGGGTTCTTCTTCACCAATGCTCTTCTCCCCTGATAGCTCAGTTTGGCCGGACGGCCAGCTCTAGGAAGGATTCTGGTCGTCCCAAACATCTTCCATTTAAGGATTATGGAGGCCACTGTGCTCTTAGGAACCTTAAGTGCAGCAGAAATTTTTTGTAACCTTGGCCAGATCTGTGCCTTGCCACAATTCTGTCTCTGAGCTCTTCAGGCAGTTCCTTCAACCTCATGATTCTCATTTGCTCTGACATGCACTGTGAGCTGTAAGGTCTTATATATACAGGTGTGTGGCTTTCCTAATCAAGTCCAATCAGTATAATCAAACACAGCTGGACTCAAATGAAGGTGTAGAACCATCTCAAGGATGATCAGAAGAAATGGACAGCACCTGAGTTAAATATATGAGTGCCACAGCAAAGGGTCTGAATACTTAGGACCATATTTCAGTTTTTCTTTTTTAACAAATATGCAAAAATGTCAACAATTCTGTGTTTTTCTGTCAACATGGGGTGCTGTGTGTACATTAATGAGGAAAAAAATGAACTTAAATGATTTTAGCAAATGGCTGCAATATAACAGAGTGAAAAATTTAAGGGGGTCTGAATACGTTCCGTCCCCACTGTATGTGTGTGTGTGTGTATGTATATATATATATATATATATATATATATATATATATATATATAATACACTCTTCAAATGTGCTTTAAAATGCATGGTTTTCCCTTTCATGAACAAGGAAGTAATGACGTTATGATGTTGGGCTGGTATAATAACGCTATGGGTTGGTATGACATTTTTTCCAGGGCTGGTTTTTATTCCCAGTCCGGCCCTGGACACAGACTGATGGAAACACAGATGTATGGGGAGACTGATGGGGACACAGATGTATAGGGAGAATGATGGGGACACAGATGAATGGGGAAAATGATAGGGACACAGATGTAAAGCCTCATGCACACTGGATGTTTAGCCTCGCTGCATGATGCTCCAGCGTTTAGGTGCCAGCAAAGGATACAGGAGCACCATCCAGCCCCACTGTCAACAGTAAGTCAAATTCTATTTGAGTCTTCTACTGTGGATTTATTTATAAATGATTTTTTCGGCCCGCGAATATGTGCAAAATATAGAATATGGTCCTCGAAGTAAAACGTTTGGAGACCCCTGGTCTAGTGTGTGCTTCCTAGCTTTTTACCAATGCCATCAAAGAGAATGTAAAAGTGTGTGGCAGAAGAAAATGAGCCTCTGACAACATTAGTCAGGATATCATTTCTACCTAGTGCACTAATGCAGTGTCTGCAGGATAAGGTTCCTTTTGATCCTTTAGGTTCCTCTCCAGGCAAATATGACTTTTTATGTGAATACAGAGACATGGTGTTCTTGCTCTTCTCTTCCCCTCTGTCTCTTCATCAGCTCTCCTGTCACTGCTTATTCACCTCCATGATTCCTAGAGCCCACCCCCACAACCTGTGTGTGGGCTGAAAACTTATGGCAATTATAGTTCTGTGGGCGCCCTGCGTACAAAAGGATGAAACATAGGGCGCTCTGCAGAAGTCTCCTTTCACCTGACAGAGCCACAAGCAATCTGCACCTGTGTCTGATGATGTCACTAGCAATAAAATCGATTGTTGAAGGACTGTAGAGCAAGGTAGGGGGAAAATGTATTTACAGATCTACATTAGAATGACAGGGAAAGGATTAAAAAAGTTTGTGGATGAAGAAGAACTTTATCATACATCACGGGACACTGAGCAACCATAGTAATTACTATCTGGGTTATACGCCACCTATAGGTGAATGGACACTGACACATCTAAACGACAGGCAGTTCCCCCCTATATAACCCCTTCCATAGAGGAAGTACCACAGTTTTTTCGCCAGCGTCTTCAAGGTGATGGTCACAATGCAGTAGTGCTCTATGCTATGATTAAGTCCTGGTGGAAGGTCCTGCTCGGATCAAGGGACTATGCATTTGGATCCATTCAAGGTTGCAAAGAAGACCAAGTTGGATGGTACCCGAGCCTCAAAAAAGAAGAAGCAAGGCGCTGGACCCTGGTAGCCGGACCCTTGGAAAGACAAAGAAGCCAAAGGCGGTCCTGGCAGGGTGCTGTACAGGTCCCAGGTGTGGACCCCAAGGTGAGGGGGACCTGGTCCTTGAAGGTCCACAATTGACCTGGCCCACCCTGATGGGTGAAGATTGAATCTAGCTGTGTATTCCAGCAGTATCCTGCGGCGGGAATGGTAAATTTTAAAAAAAAAGGGAGAACCCCCAAAAAAGGAACACATATGGTTCACTTTAAGGGTTCTTTTTTTTCACAGTAGCCGCCTGTCTTGCCTTTGATCACCACTAGAGGGGGTGATGTGTTACTGCATACCTAGTATTTGCTGCTGCTGGTGGGGCACGTAAGCATTGTGGGGTTTGGATACTGGCATTTAAAAGGCACAGCTGCTGTTCATTAGGCTGAGCAGTGATAGCGGCATTATAGATGGACTACAGCTCAGCAGTAGGTTGGGCACACAGGTGTAAGTGCCTCCGGTTTGTTTGCCCTGGCAGTGTCTTACTGAAAGAAGAGTGGGGGGGAATACAGCATGAAGGGCCGCAAGGGCCCCATGGTCGGGGTCTGAGGATTCTAGTCACGCCTCCACGGTGCTGTCCTCTCCTGAGAGGCCAGAGGTGACTGGCCAATCTGAGGAATTACGGCTGTCGGGCATAGTGGCTACCTGCAATGCTTCAGCCTCTACATACATCACTAAGGACGATTTGATGTCTGCATTAGCTGGGTTGGAATGCAAAATAGCCGGTATGCTCGCGTCTGTCTCCCAAACTGGGAAAACACGCGAAAGATCTCCATCTCCCTCTCCTGACCTACCAGCAGTCGAACAGGAATGGGCAGAGGATATAGAGGTACCGCTCAATGACCGGGAAGAAAGTCAAGCAGATGACTCCTCTTCCAAGGATTCAATCTCTGAGGAACCTTTTTCAGCCTCTCAGTCCCAAAGACTGTTGGTGCAATCCCTTACGGACTTGGTCCGTTCTGCATTTAAATTGCCCCCGGTAGAGCTGTCTGGTTCCTCTTTTTCCTCTTTAGGGTCTTAGGGACCTCCGCAGAGTTCATATGCTTTCCCTCTGCACTCGCTACTGGAGCAGTTAGTATATGCAGATTGGGATCGTCCGGATAGAGTTTTTATCCCTCCTAGAAGATTTTCACTTCTGTACCCAATGGATCACAAAGAAATGGAGTTTGCCAGCAGTGGATGCTGCTATTTCTTCTGTGAATAGGAGCTTAACCTGTCCAGTAGACAATGCTCAGGTTTTTAAGGATCCAGCTGATAAAAAGCTGGAATCTTTACTTAGAGCCTCCTTTTCCATAGCTGGTTCTGCAGCACAACCTGCAGTAGCAGCTACAGGAATCTGTCAGTCCTTGAAGGACAAGTTTAAGAGAATCATTAAAAGTATTCCTGCTCAAGGGGAAGCTGCTAGTGAGTTGGCGGACCTGCCTAGGGCCTTATGCTTCGCGATTGAGCACTTAAGGATTCTATTCAGCAAGTGTCATGCTTTGCTCTCTTGTCTGTGCATATGCACAGAATTTTTTGGTTAAAGAATTGATCAGCGGAATTGCCTTACAAGAAGCTATTGGCAGGTTTTTCCTTTCATGGGAAACGCTTGTTCAGAGTATATCCAAAAAATTTCAGGTGGTAAGAGTGCGCTTTACCTGTTGGAAGAAGGAGTAGGCATCCTTCATTTAAACATTCTAGTTCCCCGGCTCTGGGGGCCTCATCCTCCAGGCAGTTTCGACGACCTCCTCCATCCGGTTCAGGAGGTAAGCCTCAAAGGCAAGGACAGAGCCAGAAAAAACCCAGGGTTCAGAGACCTGCCAAACAGGGTCCTAAGGCCTCCTCATGAAGGAGCGCCCCCACTTATTCGGGGGGGGGGCTTCTGCAGTTTTCAGAAGCCTGGGGAAAAGGGATTTAGGACAGATGGGTCAATTCCGCAGTATCTCTAGGCTACAAACTAGAGTTCGGGAGTTTCCACTATCCCAGTTTCTAAGATCAAATGTTCCCAAAGACCTGCTAAAGAGAAGATCCTTATTCCAGGCATTGGACTGTGTGATTATAGAAGTGCAGACAGAAGAGCGGTTCATGGGTTTTTATTCAAATCTTTTCACAGTGGCAAAACCAAATGGAGATGTGAGACCCATTCTGGATCTCAAAGGTCTGAATCAATTCCTAAACATACAATTTTTTTGGATGGAGTCAATCCGGTCAGTCGTATCCACTCTGAGGGGAGGAGAATTTCTAGCATCAATAGACATCAGAGATACCTATCTGCATGTGCAGATTTACCTCTCTCATCAGAAGTTTCTACAATTCGAGGTAAAGGGGCGTCATTTTCAGTTCGTAGCCTTGCCCTTCACTTTAGCCACCGCCCTCCGGGTGTTCACAAAAATTCTGGCTCCAATATTAGCAAGACTAAGAGTCCAGGGTATATCAATAATGGCATACCTAGACGATCTATTATTAGTAGATCAGTCAGCTGCAGGACTAGACCAAAATGTGTCCAGCACGGTTCAGTATTTGGAACACCTGGGTTGGGTTCTCACCTTGGAGAAGTCAGCTTTACGGCCAGTGCAGAGAATACTTGGGTCTGGTTATAGACACAATCCAAGAAAAGGTGTTTTTGCCTCAGGCGAAAGTTAGTGCCATAAGGGATCTTGTCCAGGTGGTCAAGGGAAAAAAGGGACCTTCAATTCGCCTTTGTATGAGGTTGCTAGGAAAAATGGTAGCTTCCTGCGAAGCAATTCCCTACGCCCAATTCGACTCAAGACCATTGCAAAACAGCATTCTGTCTGCTTAGAAACAAAAATATCCAAGCTTTAGATTATCAGATGTATCTGTCCCCAAGGGTGCGGCAGAGTCTCAGTTGGTGGTTGGTACCCAGAAATTTGCAGAAGGGCAAATCCTTCCTGCCAGTGGCTTGGAAGGTGGTGACAACGGATGCCAGCCTCTCGGGCTGGGGATCGGTTCTGGAGGAATCCACTTTCCAGGGCAGGTGGTCAGGAATAGAGAAAACTTTGCCTATAAATATCCTAGAGATTCGGCAGCTCGTCTGGCTCTAGTGTCATGGACCATCAGGTTGCCAGGTTGTCCCATCAGGATCCAATCCGACAATGCCACACCTGTGGCTTACATCAACCACCAAGGGGGTACCAGAAGTCAGGCGGCCCAGAAGAAGGTGGACCATATCCTAGCATGGGCAGAGAAACACGTACCGTTTCTGTCGGCAGTCTTCATTCCAGGAGTGGAGAATTGGCAAGCAGACTTCTTGAGCCGCAAGCAGTTATTTCAGAATGGTCCCTGCATCTCGAGGTCTATTCAACCATTTGCCAAACGTTGGGGAGCCTGGACATAGATCTGTTGGCATCCAGGTTCAACAAGAAGTTGGACAGGTTTGTGTCAAGGACAAAGAATCTGCTCGCATTCGGAACAGATGCGTTAGTGCTTCCGTGGGACCAATTTATGCATTCCCCCAGTTCAGCTTCTACCGCAACTTTTGCGCAGGATCAGGGAGGAAGGGAAGCCAGTAATATTGGTAGCCCCAGCATGGCCCAGAAGGACCTGGTACGCAGAAATTGTAAAATTAGCAGTGGGAAAACCATGGTCCCTTCCACACTGTCCAGACATGCTTTCGCAAAGACCAGTATTCTATCCTGCCTTACAGTCGCTAAATTTGGTTTGGCTGTTGAGGTCCAGATTTTAAAGGATCGAGGGCTTTCTGTTTCAGTTGTGACTACCTTGATAAATGCGAGGAAACCAGCTTCTAGAGCTATTTGTTACAGAATTTGGAAGTCATATATTTCTTGGTTTGAGTCCAAAGAATGGCATCCCCAAAAGTATGTCATAGGTAAAATTCTTGCTTTCTTACAGTTGGGGAAAGAAATTAAGCTGGCCTTGAGTACAATCAAGGGTCAGATCTCGACCTTATCGGTATTTTTTGAAAGACCAATTGCTTCACATTCCTTGGTCCGGGCCTTTTATACAAGGGGTAGTTCGTTTAACTCCACCAGTTAGGCCACCCTTGTTTCCCTGGGATTTAAATCTAGTCTTGACAGTTTTGCAAAGACGACCCTTTGAGCCTATTTGGCATATTCCTCTAATCCTTTTGACAAGGAAGTTGTTTTTTCTGGTCGCAGTGACCTCTGCAAGGAGAGTGTCAGAGTTGGCAGCCTTTTCTTGTAAGGAGCCATATTTAATTACAGGACAAGGTGGTGTTGCGTCCTCATCCGGCTTTTCTGTCTAAGGTGTTGTCCAGCTTTCACCTGAACCAAGATGTCACTCTGCCTTCCTTTTTCCCAGAACCTCATTCTGTGGAGGAAAGATTGTTGCATTCTCTCGATGTGGTAAGAGCTGTCAGAGTCTATCTGAACATGACAGCCCAGATGTGGAAGACCGACTCTTTGTGCTGCCGGGAAAGGGCAGGCAGCATCGAAATTGACTATTTCACTGTGGATTCGCCAGGTTATAATTCAGGCTTATGGGTTGAAAAGGAGAGTTCCACAGTTTTGGGTAAGAGTGCACTCTACAAGAGGAGTAAGTGCCTCATGGGCAGCGCGTCATCAAGCCTCTATGGCTCAGATTTGCAAGGCCGCAACTTGGTCATCAGTACATACATTTACTAAATTTTATCAGATGGATGTAAGGCGGCAAGAGGATGCTGCGGTGTGCTGCATGCAGCAGTATAGGTCCTCACACCTGATTTGTATGCATCACCCTCCCCTCAGGGGCATTGCTTTGGGACGTCCCAGATAGTAGTTACTATGGCTGTGTCCCATGATGTACGATAAAGAAAATACTATTTTTCCTACAGTTTACCTGTAAAATACTTTTCTTGGAGTACATCAAGGGACACAGAGGTCCCTCCCCTCTCTACTGGGATATTCATCGCTTCACTACAAAACTAAGGTACATCCTGTATGGGAGGGCTTATGTAGAGGACTACCTGTCTTTTAGATGTGCCAGTGTCCATTCCCTATAGGTGGCGTATAACCCAGATAGTAATTATTGCTCTGTGTCCCGTGATGTACTCCAAGAAAAGGATTTTACGGGTAAGCTGTAGGAAAAATCCTATTTTTATAGTGTTTTGGCACTTGTAAACAAATTTACTTTTTTCTGGTACTGATACTAGTTTGTCCCTCTTCATACAGTTCCTAAAGATAAAAATAGTGAACAATATGTATAAAACATTTTTTTTATTTTTGCATAGGGAACGGTAAAACCTCATTTTATATTTTGCTGTCTGTGTCCAGTTGGGGAGATTTACCTTCACTTCCTGTCCTAGAGACACAATAAATAAGAGGAAAGGAAAATGGCTAATTGGGCCCAATTTGGAATTTTTCACTTAGGGGTGTACTCACTTTTGTTGCCAGCGGTTTAGACATTAATGGCTGTGTGTTGAGTTATTTTCAGGGCACAGCAAATTTACACTGTTATACAAGCTGTACACTCGCTACTTTTCATTGTAGCAAAGTGTCATTTCTTCAGTGTTCTCACATGAAAAGATATAATAAAATATTTACAAAAATGTGAGGGGGGTGTACTCACTTTTGTGAGATACTGTAGTTTTTGGTAGATCAAAAGGAGAATGTACAAACAAATTATAGTGTGTGGTGAGCGTATACATCTAGAATGTAAAAAAATTTAAAGCATATATAAACCCAAAAACAATCATGTATTTCAGCTTACCAGTCTTAGTTGTGGTGATTGTATTTGTTTTTTCTTTTTCGTACATCACGGAGTGGTACAGTATTTACTGAATTGGTTATATAGGCACCTCTAGGTGATGGACCCTGGCACACCCTAGGCAGTAGGTTTAGCTCCCTATATAACCCCTCCCCTTAATGGGAGTACCTCCGTTTTTTCGCCAGTTTCTAAGGTGTTGGTCACGAGTAAAGACGTGCTGTGCTGAGCTCCGCTGGAGAAATCTTTGCTGGGGCAAGCCATGCAACTGGATCATTTGAAAGGGTCTTTTCCAGGCCGAATTGAATGGTACCCGGGCCTCATGTTGGAAGAAACGAGGTTCTGCCTGTAACGCTTCTCTTTTTAGAAAGCTGGACCCCGGGATCCAGTGTTTGATTTTTTCAGCCATATTTTCCTGGCGGGGTACTTTACAGGCCTAGGAGTGTGGATCCCCCGATAACAAGGGGCCCCTGAAGGTTTTTTAACAGAGCCCACCGTGAGTGGTGCAGATTGGGTCTTTTTGGTTTACCACAGAACCCTGCAGCCGGATAAGGTAAGGGAGATTCCTAAGGAATTTTTCTAATTCATGTGGGTTTTTTCCTTTAAGTAAATGTTGCTATGCCTAAAGTCGCCACCGGGGGCTGTAAAGAGCACGTACCTGTGCCATGCTTGTCAGTCTTGCTCTGTGTCACAAGTTGCACGCTTCCTCCGAGCCCTAGCTCCAGGTAGGATGTGGGAAGGGGGGTTTTTCTCTTTTCAGGAATGTCCCCCCACAGCTTCTTTCCAGGCTAGAGGCCACGGGTCAGTTGACGGTATGCCGCACCGCTCCCGCTGCCACCGCCATTACGGCAGCTCTCCATCCACCTGCCCTCTTGACTTTATTGGATAAGTAAAAAGTTAAACTCACATGTTAGTAGACAATAGTAGGCATGTAATGTAGTCTGGAGCGCCGGCCGGAAGCTCACAGACAGCTTGTCCTACTGGAAACAACAGCAGCAATGGGAGGTGACGAGAACACGTCGCTCTGCCCTACACGGCGTTTTGTGATAGTCATCCAGGGGCTTATATCAATCACCAAGGGGGCACCAGAAGTCGTGCAGCCCAGGGAGAGGTAAACCAGATCCTAACCTGGGCAGAAAAGCATGTGCCCTGCATATAGGCAATCTTCATTCCAGGGGTAGAGAACTGGCAAGCGGACTACTTAATTCACCAGCAGTTGTTCCCAGGGGAATGGTCTCTTTACCCCAACATCTTCCTGGCTATATGCCAAAGATGGGGGATCCCGGACGTAGATCTGTTTGCGTCCAGGTTCAACAACAAGATCGACAACTTTGTGTCAAGAACAAGGGATCCACTTGATGCGTTGGTGACCCCGTGGGATCGGTTCTCACTGATTTATGCATTCCCTCCTATTCTGCTGCTACCACAGCTTCTTCGCAGGATCAAGCAGGAAAAGAAATCGGTGCTTCTGGTAGCCCCAGCATGGCCCAGAAGTAGTAGTAAAGATGGCGGTAGGCCCCCCATGGACGCTACCACCACGTCCAGACCTGCTATCGCAAATGCTAAATTTAATGGTTTGGCTATTAAAACCCACATTCTAAAGAATCGCGGGCTTTCAGGCTCAGTGATATCTACCTTGATTAATGCAAGGAAGCCAGCTTCCAGAGTCATTTATTATAGAGTCTGAAAGGCATATGTTTCCTGGTGTGAATCCAGGGGTTGGCATCCCAGAAAGTATGTCATAGGTAGAATCCTTACTTTTCTGCAAATGGGGTTAGAGATGAAGCTGGCCTTGAGTTCTATCTAGGGCCAGGTCTCGGCCTTATTGGTATTGTTTCAACGTCTGCTTGCTTCACATTCTTTGGTCCGAAGCTTTATACAGGGGGTAACGCAGCTTAATCCACCAGTTAGAGCACCCCTGAACCCCTGGGGCTTGAATTTAGTTCTGTCGGCATTACAGAAACAGCCTTTTGAGCCGATACAACATATTCCCTTGGTCCTTTTGACAAGAAAGCTAGTTTTTCTGTTAGCCATTTCCTCTGCAAGAAGGGTATCAGAATTGGCAGCTCTTTCTTGTAAAGAGCCATATTTAATCATTCACAAGGATAGAGTAGTATTGCGTCCTCATCCTCAGTGCGAGCAGTTAAAATCTATTTGGAGGCGACTGCTTAGGTTCGGAAAATGGATATTTTTTTTTGTGTTGCCTGATGGTCCTAGAAAGGGACTGGCAGTGTCAAAATCTATTATTGCTAGGATAGAGTAGTATTGCGTCCACATCCTAGCTTTCTACCGAAGGTGGTTTCAGGTTTTCATCTAAACCAGGATATTGTTCTGCCTTAATTTTTTTCAGAACCCTTCTATGGAAGACAAGTCACTACATTCTCTGGATGTAGTGCGAGCAGTCAAAATCTATTTGGAGGCGACTGCTCAGGTTCGGAAAACGGATGTTTTTTTTGTGTTGCCTGAAGGTCCTAGAAAAGGACTGGCAGTGTCAAAATCTATTATTGCTAAGTGGATTCTACAAGTAATTATTCAGCTTATGGTTTGAAGAGGAAAGTTCCACCTTTTCAAATCAAAGCGCACTCCACCAGGGCTGTTAGTGCTTCTTGGGCAGTGCACCACCAGGCCTCCATGGCTCAAATCTGCAAGTCCATACCTTCACCAGATTCTATCAGGTGGATGTGAGAAGGCATGAGGATATCGCCTTTGGGCGCAGTGTGCTGCAGGCAGCATTATAGGTCCTCAGGTCTGATTGCACCCTACTTTTGTTTGCGTCTCCCTCCCCTCAGATAGCATTGCTCCGTGACATCCCATTCAATAAATACTGTGGCTCTGTGTCCCGTGATATACAAAAAAGAAAAGAGGATTTTTATAAAGGCTTACCTGTAAAATCTTTTTCTTCGAGTACATCACGGGACACAGAGGTCCCTCCCCTCTTCTAATACACGTATATTGCTTTGCTACAAAAGTGAGGTACTCCCAGTAAGAGGAGGGGTTATATAGGGAGTTAGATAGGGAGCTAAACTTCCTGTCTAGGGTGTGCCAGTGTCCATTACCTAGAGGTGCCTATATAACCCATTCAGTAAATACTGTACCTCTGTGTCCCGTGATGTACTCAAAGAAAAGGATTTTACAGGTAAGCTATTATAAAAATCCTAATCCTGGCCGTGGTCTGGTGCCACTCCAAGATGGACGTGTAGTCCCGAAGCTCCCGTCTATGAGGTCCTGCTTCTTCAGCCTTCTAGCCCTCAAGACCCCACTACTATGGTGAGAACATCCCGCAGCGCTTCAGCCACCAGGTCCCGATCCCCACGGAGCCAAGAAACACAGTGCGACAGGCACATTCCTGAGATCTTCCGAACCCGGCCTAGAGGTAGGACGCAAGCTTCACTCCCAGCCTCCTCAAGTATGGCACATTCCCTGAGCTACAGCCCCCACCGCTCCGGCGCTCAGAGCCCTTCAGACATGGGGACAGAACAGAGGCATCCCCCCGCCGTCAACCTAGACGACTTACACAGTGTAGCGGCGGATATCAAGAATACTCTTATGGCAGCCATCTCGGACATGAGGTCCGACCTACATGCCATCTCACTTAGAGTAGAGGAGGTTGAAGTGACGCAGACACGCCAGGAATCATCTCTCTGCCATGTACAACAAATTACTGAGTCACACTCAGTGCACCTGAGAGCTATAAATCGACATATGGAGGACCTTGATAATCGCGGGAGACGCCGCAACCTCCGTCTTAGGGGGATCCCAGAATCAATCGACCCCAACCAACTTTCTCAGACGGTTGCATCCATATTTAATGAACTACTTGAGAGACCCCAGGATGCTCCAGTCGCTTTTGAGCGCATCCACAGAGCTCTACGCCCGAGGGGAAGAGACACAGACCCTCCCAGAGACACGGTCTGTTGCCTCATTGATTTCACTCTTAAGGAAGAAATTCTGCTAGCATCCAGACATCGTAACCAACTAACTTTCCAAGGCTCAAGCATCAAGATATACCAGGATCTTTCAAATATTACTCTGCAAAGGAGTCGTGAACTGAGACCACTGTTAGACGTTCTCAGAGCCAGATCTGAAGTTTCCTTTTGGTCTCTCAGCAACACACCTGGGCCGCACAGCTCTTCTCAGGGTCCCAGAAGACATGGAACACTTTTGCTCCACTCTGGACATTCCAGTAGTTGCGCTACCCGATTGGTATAGCGATTTTTGCTTACCCCAAATGCAAAGGGCCACATCGATGGATGGCATCGCCGAGGCTGGCAACTTCAATCTTGGTCGCCGTCGTCCTCACCCAGCACCCCCTCACTCTCCACTGCGAGATCCAGGAATGCCACGGAATGGAAGCCCTACAGCCTTCCCTGCACATCGCAGAGCCCGTATCACCTAAAAAGGCAATTATGCCTGTCTTGTTTCTCAGAGACACATGACACAGGCTGGCTTACACCAAGTTCTTCACTCCCTCCCTCTTTACACCATAAGTGCCTGTGAGAGACTAACCGAAATGATACCAGCCACTCTAACGCACAAATGAAACCCCTGAGGAAATCTGCATCCCGTCTACGAGAACTACAACTATTTGGCGCTTTATCATCATCCTCACAAATCAGCCAGACTGAGACAATGACATTGCGTTATGGGGTGACCCACCCCACAAGGAGAGAGGTCACGATCCCCAGCTATTGTTCTACCCCCTTTCCCCATTCCCTCTTCAGCAAGAGAACGGACACCGGACTTCAATTAACCACACTGTCTGCTTCACGTGGCTCGAGCTCGAAATGTATCCGCCTGCAGAACCATCAGGAAACAGAGTTTCCCAGCATCCAACAGCTCTTATATTTACCCGGGTTCCCAGACCGTGTCAACGACAATGCCAAGAGGCCTTCTTCGGATGCTCCTCAAAAGAAATTTGCAGTACCGCAATCTCCTTCCTCAATTCCTCCTCTCCTCTTCCTCCCTTTCCTTTCCTTCTCTGGCTTTTTCCTCCATTTCCCCTCCTTCTCCTCAGTCACCTCATAATGGTCTCTGCGTGGTAACATCAACCAGCATCAGAGGCCCTCCTTATCCACTCCTCTTCTGCCTTTCTTTGTGTCTCTCGCAAATAACGTTTTCTAGAACCATCATATTGTGTTCATCTTATAAGCCTTTATCCCCCTTCTTTCGTCTCTCATCTTTTATAGATATCTCCTTCGATTAACCGCTAGAACCATGGACTGTGGGGGACTATCTGGGAGCCGAGAGAGACGTGCTCAGGTAAGAAGGTCGCACCAACTCAATCCACCTTTACGTACGTAATGCCCAAAGGACCAATTTTATTCCCTTGTATAGAGCATAATGTACATCCCTATCCCCAATTCCAGGGGATCCATACACAAAGTAAGTCTCTTTAGAGCACAACAGAGCACGTCCCCCTCGGTCCCGGAGATGTCCTATACAGGATTCTTTACTTCTCTCACAGGTATGCATTTAGTTCCTATTATTTATGTTTTATTGTTATAGTTTAACAGGCAAGTTATATTACATTCTAGAAAAAATAGGTATCCTAAATGCTCACGCCCTCTGCACGAGGAACACCTCCACCGCGCCAATGTCTCCCCTAAAACTATGAAAATACTAAATAAATACACCAGTGACAGTGATTAAATCAAAATAAACTCGTAAACACAAATAATGTAGAGCTGCCCTCTTAAAAACACAATATAAATCAATAGCTAATTTAATCCTAAATGTCGGTTAAAAACCAAAAATGGTGAACCGCCACATAGGGTAAATTAGAAGGCGCTCAAAAACAATCCAGGTGTACCTTGCAGTACAGGTATTAATGACAATAGGTTCCCTGAAAAAAAGAATAAAGGTGTATCTGCAGTGTGAAATGGTGGTGATACCCTCTACTAATGAATCAATCACCTGGGTGTAACACACCTCTAATATTCAACAGGTTACCTAGGTGTGAACAGTGAAAGTGTACCTTACGGCATACAATAGTGGTGACACCCTCTAGTAGTGCATCAATGACTTAAATGTTGCACACTGAATTAACAGTGGACCATAAAACTATATAAATCTGTAAACATAAAAGCTTACAAAATGGTGGTGATATCCTCTAATTGGTGAACCAATCACCTAAGTGTATCACGCCTCTAAATTACAACAGGTTTACTGGGTATAAACATTCAAGGTATACCTAGCAGTATACAATAGTGGTGACACCCTCTAGTGGTGAATCAATTACCTAAATGTGGCACACTGAGTTAGCAGTGGACCTCAATAGTGTCTAAACCTGTAAACATAAATAAGCTTACAAAATATATGGTGTGATCAAATAAATAATTAAACATATAAAAGTGACAGCAATAAAAATTAAAAACTATTATATAATATATAAGTGACAGCAATAAAAATTATTAGTGCAAGTTTTTTCAATTCATGCTGCAAAAGTTTAAAAACCTCATTAACAGTCCATGAATGGGACCAGCCTCCAAAAGGCTGCAGGTGATGAAAAATAGTGACGATGAAATATAAATCAAATGTCCCACACAAATGATTCCTCAGTGATAAATGTCAAATGATGAGTAACTCCGTGCTTCTTCCACCTCACCACTGTGCCAGTGAATTACACTCTCCAGACATACACTCACCGAAATATAATGCCAGCATTCTCATGCAAGGCAAAACAAGCTCTCTTTACCACACTCCAGGGTAAATAGTGCATACGAAGTTCACAGCGATGGTATTCAATGGATCCACATAAAAGAAAATAAATGCTCCAATAGTGTAATTCAGCAACAACAATTTATTAAAATCACTGCAATCCTCACACATAGCACTCACATTGTGTAAAACGTAATATAGCATAAAACGTGTAATGAACGGCAAGCATCAACTTCGTGGATAAAACAATAACCAATGGTCACGGCGGACCCGAGGTGTACAGCTGCTGGATGTGCTCTCACCCCTCCCTCGGGATACCTCCGTCCCTCCGTCCCTCCGTGCGCTCGTATTCCTATCCTCCTGTGTGGCCGACAGCATGTACGTCACAACTCACAGCCACGCCCCCTGGCGCACGGAGGGACGGAGGTATCCCGAGGGAGGGGTGAGAGCACATCCAGCAGCTGTACACCTCGGGTCCGCCGTGACCATTGGTTATTGTTTTATCCACGAAGTTGATGCTTGCCGTTCATTACACGTTTTATGCTATATTACGTTTTACACAATGTGAGTGCTATGTGTGAGGATTGCAGTGATTTTAATAAATTGTTGTTGCTGAATTACACTATTGGAGCATTTATTTTCTTTTATGTGGATCCATTGAATACCATCGCTGTGAACTTCGTATGTACTATTTACCCTGGAGTGTGGTAAAGAGAGCTTGTTTTGCCTTGCATGAGAATGCTGGCATTATATTTCGGTGAGTGTATGTCTGGAGAGTGTAATTCACTGGCACAGTGGTGAGGTGGAAGAAGCACGGAGTTACTCATCATTTGACATTTATCACTGAGGAATCATTTGTGTGGGACATTTGATTTATATTTCATCGTCACTATTTTTCATCACCTGCAGCCTTTTGGAGGCTGGTTCCATTCATGGACTGTTAATGAGGTTTTTAAACTTTTGCAGCATGAATTGAAAAAACTTGCACTAATAATTTTTATTGCTGTCACTTATATATTATATAATAGTTTTTAATTTTTATCGCTGTCACTTTTATATGTTTAATTATTTATTTGATCACACCATATATTTTGTAAGCTTATTTATGTTTACAGGTTTAGACACTATTGAGGTCCACTGCTAACTCAGTGTGCCACATTTAGGTGATTGATTCACCACTAGAGGGTGTCACCACTATTGTATACTGCTAGGTATACCTTGAATGTTTATACCCAGTAAACCTGTTGTAATTTAGAGGCGTGATACACTTAGGTGATTGGTTCACCAATTAGAGGATATCACCACCATTTTGTAAGCTTTTATGTTTACAGATTTATATAGTTTTATGGTCCACTGTTAATTCAGTGTGCAACATTTAAGTCATTGATGCACTACTAGAGGGTGTCACCACTATTGTATGCCGTAAGGTACACTTTCACTGTTCACACCTAGGTAACCTGTTGAATATTAGAGGTGTGTTACACCCAGGTGATTGATTCATTAGTAGAGGGTATCACCACCATTTCACACTGCAGATACACCTTTATTCTTTTTTTCAGGGAACCTATTGTCATTAATACCTGTACTGCAAGGTACACCTGGATTGTTTTTGAGCGCCTTCTAATTTACCCTATGTGGCGGTTCACCATTTTTGGTTTTTAACCGACATTTAGGATTAAATTAGCTATTGATTTATATTACATTCTAGGCCTTCAACTCCACCCTATGTCATGTGGACTGTATATCCCCAGTTAATATGTTCAATATTTTTTTTTTTTTCTTCTCAAACTCATATCGGATAAAGGCACCCTTTGTCCCTGCTATTTAATTATAATGTAATAATCTCACATCTAACTCATGATATAACCTGACCTACGCGATGATCCTCTATCACATGACATTATTACACAGAATAGGTATAGGAACAGTTCAGACCCTCCCCCTGAGACATCTACATGTACATTTTCAAATAGATTCCCAATAGTTTAACTATCTACTTCACCTAATGGATTGTCCACACCTGTCATTCTCCTCCTCCCTCTCCGAGCTTATAACATATACCCTCACTATAGTAAGAAAACACACCCTTTTTGTCAGGAACATCCACGAGGACACTTTTCAGCTCTATCGACACCCTGACAAATAAACCAGTAAACCACACGCTTAGCTTAGACGACCTCTATGGGACGTAGGATTCCCTCCCTTGGTTGAACGTCACCTACCATCCCCACCACGAGCGGACTCAGGTAGTTACCGCTGACCCACACCGGTTCCACGTACCCTCTGTAAGTGGGACTGCTGGTCAATCACCACAACCGGTACAACCCCCAGAGTACCCCTTTCAATCCCCACACCCACACTCCCCTCCCTATACTACCTTAGCTACTTACCTTCCTCCGTATAACTCTACTCCCCCCCCCCCTCTCCCATTACAGCCTTTGTTTCACATTTCCTCCCCCCGTCTCTGACTTCCCCACAAGTAAGCAACTAATTAGGCAACCTATACCTGGATTTGGCTACAATGGCACACCGCCGAACACCATCCGCAAAGATCTCTTTGAAAATAATCTCACTTAATGTGAAAGGATTAAATACCCCGAAAAAGCGATCGCAACTACTAGCCCATATGCGTGGCGCAAAGGCAGATATCGTTTTTCTCCAAGAGACCCACTTCTGCTGTAAAAACATTCCTAAACTGCAGAACCATTCTTTCCCCCACCATTATCTCGCCACCTCCCCAACCTCAAAAACTAAAGGGGTTTCCATACTCCTTTCCAAAAATGTACACCGTCAAGTCACAGACACCCTGCTAGATGATCAGGGAAGGTTTATCTTCCTTAAAGGCACATTTAGCAACAGGCCAATTACTCTTGAAAACATATATAGCCCCAACACTGCCCAAGTCCCCTTTCTTCGAACAGTGATAGGGAAGCTGGCAGCCTTTCAGGAAGGCCTCCTAGTCCTGAGGGGTGACTTCAATGTCCCTTTAGACCCTCTAATAGACACCTCCAGAGGCAAATCTCACTTGCCATACAGGGCCCTAAAACAAATCAGGGGTTGCCTCCAAGAACTGTCGCTCCATGATGCATGGCGTACCCTCCACCCAAAAGACAAAGACTATACCTTTTATTCTGCCCCCCACAACAAATACTCTCGAATTGAATACCTATCCCTCTCACAGCAAGACCTCCCGACTTTGAGAGCGGCAACCATAGACCCCATGTCAATATCGGACCATCATCCCATTTCCATGACACTTACTTTTCCAGATACGCTCCATCGTACGTATATTTGGAAATTAGACCCGACACTCTTAACAGATGCATTAAACGTACAAGAGATCCAGACCTGCTTAAGGGACTACTTCATTGAAAATGACACCCTTGACACGTCCTCCCTGATGCAATGGGAGGCCCATAAATGTGTCATACGAGGCAAATTGATATCCCTTAGCAGCAACAGTCAAGAAAGCGAAGAAAGCTACCCTATCCAATTTATTTGCTAAACTGAAGAAACTTGAAACCCTACACAAACACACTCTAGCTCAACAAACTCACTTCGAACTTACTGAGACACGCACACTTATCAAGGAAGAACTGCACCACAATCTTAAGAAAAAATTCATTCTTTCTCACAAACTTTTTTACGAGTTTGGAAACAAAAGTGGCCACCTACGCGCACGGGCACTACGTAAGAAAAAAGCTAATAACACGATCCATCAGCTACACTCAGCTAAGGGAAAACCCCTCACACACAATGGTGACATAGCACAGGAATTTGAAAAATGTTATTCCTCCCTCTACGATCTACGCACTTCTGATCCTGATTCGACCTCAGCATCCCAGAGAACTCTAAACATTGACTCGTTTCTGGAACATTATGCCCCAGGGAAAATATCCCAGGAGCATCCCTAGACTCACCAATCTCTCCCACAGAATGGGAACAGGCAATTAAACAGCTTAAACCCGGAAAGAGCCCAGGTCCAGACGGTCTTCCAGCGGTATATTATAAGACATTTTCAAACACCCCTTTCTTAAAACCTTTAATTCGCTTTCCCCCTCAAACCCACTCTCAAAGGGAATGTTGGAGGCCCATATTGTGGTCATTCCCAAGGAGGGCAAGGACCCCTCTCAAACAGGAAGTTGCAGACCAATATCATTACTAAATGTCGACATAAAGTTATTCTCCAAGATATTAGCCAACAGACTATTACCCCTTCTACCTTCCATAGTGTCCCAAGATCAAGTAGGCTTTGTCCCTGGACGCGAAGCCAGGGACAACAATATCAAAGCAATTAACTTACACCATCTAATATCCCAAACTAAACAAAGCGGCTTCTACCTGTCAGATGCGGAGAAGGCGTTTGACCGAGTGTCCTGGGACTACATGTCTGCAGTTCTACGAGCCTTAGGGCTTGGTCCTCATATGATCGGACTGATCCTATCGTTATACGGAAACCCCTCAGCTAAGATGAGAGTCAATGGCACTCTGTCAGACGCCTTCCCTATCCGCAACGGAACAAGACAGGGATGCCCCCTGTCACCCATTCTCTTTATACTTACCCTTGAACCCTTCCTTCGCAAACTCACACTTAACTGAGACATCAAAGGAATCAGATCTCCAGATAAAGAATACAAATACGCTGCATACGCAGACGATATATTGTTGTTTCTCACACAACCATTAACTACCCTACCAATACTATTATGCGAATTTAAGCGCTTCCAGACCATATCTAACTTAAAGATCAATTTCACTAAATCTTTCACCCTAAACATATCACTACCCCAGCTTCAAGTAGACCAATGCAAGGAGAATTTCCCCTTTCACTGGAAACAAGATTCGATCACATACCTAGGAACTCAAATCCCCTCCAAAATCTCAGATTTATACACCAAAAATTTCCTTCCACTCCTAAATAAACTAACCTCGGACCTCAAAACCTGGAACAAACCGACTTTCTCATGGTTTGGTAGAGCGTCCATACTGAAGATGAACGCTCTGCCAAGAATCCTTTACCTCTTACAGACAATCCCGATACAGATCCCCCCCATAGAATTAGTCACGACCAACTTACTCGCCCGAAAAATCTGGGAGGCATAGGCCTTCCGAACATCCTTCACTATCACACAGCCACTCACATTGCCAAGATAGTGGACTGGAATGTCCATACCCAACAGAAAGACTGGGTCTCCTTAGAAGCCTCCTTCACGAAATTAACCCTGAGCTCACTCCCTTGGATTTCCCCAAACTAACTCCCACCAGAAACTTGCTCACACCCGACGATTGGCCCCACCATACAATGCTTTCACCAAATATGTAAGAAGACCTCCATTTCCTCTACCCCCAGTCCATTGACCCCGATAAAGTTAAATCCCGATTTCCCTCCAGGAATGCACCACCAATACCTCTCAGATAACTGGCCACAGGAACAAATCAGAGCCCACCAATTTTACCACAACGGCAAATTACTCACAGTTGGTCAAATTGCCGCCCGCTTAGAAAAGGCACCTATCTCTCCATGGGCCTACATAATAATAGCCCATTACCTCAAAATCCTAGACAAAAGTGGTCAATGCTCCAGACCGCTCACACCTTTTGAATCACTATATATCAAGACAACACCCCAATCTCATCTTATCTCCTACATACATAACCTAATCTTCGCTGATCTTAAAGCAAATGAAAGTCAGTCCTGCAGAAAATGGGAAGCTGACTTATCCATCCAACTAACGGAAGAAAGATGGGAACAAATATTTCTAAACATACACAAGGGTTCAACAAATGTCACCACCCAGGAAAATGGGTTCAAAATTCAGGCTAGATGGTACCATACCCCAGTACTGTTACATAAATTCAAAGCTGTTATCCCTGAAATGTGCTGGAGGTGCCATCAAGAAAAGGGTACCCTTCTTCACATCTGGTGGTCCTGCACCCCACTGCGAGCCTTTTGGTCAGAGGTCCAGCGCATAATCACGCAAGTTACCACTTACAAACTTGAGTTCACCCCTGCCCAATTTCTTCTACACCTCTCTTCTTTACCACACGCCACCTATCACAAGTCGCTAATGATGCATATGATTAACGCAGCTAAGCAATGTATACCCGTACATTGGAATTCAATTCATATACCCACTATCAAAGAATGGTTTGCTAGAATAAACAGAGTAGCAGAAATGGAACAGCTTATACATATCTCACGTGACACGCCAACAAAATTCAGTCGCAAGTGGGCCTGTTGGATACACTATCAAACTTTACCTGAATACAAGGACATGCTAACTCCACCCACATGAAGCATAGGTAACTTTGATGACATATCTGTCTTCAGCCCAAACTCCCCACCATCATTTCTTCCGTCCTTCAATGGGAGGTCACCCCCCCAAGTTACTCTAAATAACTCCCTCAAAACCCAGTTGCCAAATACCACATACCAGGGGAAGTCAGAGACCCCTCCCCCCTCCCTCCCTATCACTTTCTCCCTTCCTCCCCCTTCCATGCCCCCCTAGCCTCCCACCTCCCTTCCCTCGCGCTCCTCCCCCATTTTCTATGCCCTCTATTTAGACACCCATGTAAGCATACAGTCTTCCCACTTAACATATTTATTAGATACCCAACCCATAAAACAAACTTCAGACAAGCACGAAGTTACTCTGAACGATCACTGTCCAGACCCACACAGACCCGGTAATAAGTATAATACACTTACGACAGAGGTCATACTTGATTCCCACTCTATAAGACCGGCATATTGATACTTTCACTGCAAGAAGAATACATTTTCCATAGAACACCAGTTATAGGACAATTAATGCCCAATTCAAGATATACGTTGGGTTAATACCCCTTTCACAATTGCCCTAGCAGGGAAGTGATTATCAATGTTAGCTGGGACATTCTGTATTTGTATATCTTGCAACTTTTTCATTTTCGTTGTTCAATACATGATGATTAATGTTTGCTGTTAAGACTTCATAATCACCAATAAAATAAAATACTTTGAAAAAAAAAAATCCTAATCCTAAAACAATATTTTCAGCATGTAGGGGAAATACCTGTTGCTCCTACCAGATATGTAATGTCCTCGTCATTTCCTGTGAGTTGGAAAAACAGCGAAAAACAACCCTATCTTTCTTGTGTAAGCCACTAATCCCATAAGCTGCCAAGTAATGGAGATAAACAAAGGCAAACATGTTTGAAGTCCATCCTGTGACAACATAGCTGCCTCCATAGGTACAATGAAGAAAGTGTGTAGCCACAAAGGGATATAAAGTGTCATTCACAGGAATACCTTGTGAAAATAAAGAGAAAATACCTGAAGAAAAAAAGAAAACTAATAAAGCCACCACATCGGTAAATATATTGCATTTTTGTTTTTTGGTTTTAGAATTCCCTAAATATATTTTAAGGCACAATGGCCAAAATGACTGAAGTGTCCCTTTTCCATCATGTATGGCATTACTAATAAGCCTTTTTAAGTTCCATTTGCTGCTCATCTAACATTGCTATGAAGCAATTATTGAACAATTTGGTAAAGTGTTTACTAACTAATGATTTACCTCTACATCCTCTACAGTAAGAAGTGTGACAATCAATATTTCTTTTTACAAGTATCATCATCTAGGTAAATACACTTTTACTTATGAAAGCCATTTTCTTAATAGTGTTCAGCTGTCCTCTGGACAGTTGTGGTTACCATGGCAATACTAACTGTTAATGGAGCTAGCTGGAGAAAGCAGTCATAGGTAATATCAGAGACAAGCAAGAGTGCTGACATCCATAGGTTGCATCTATGTTCGGGATTAGCAGCATTCTTGCGCGTCAACACTTCTGTGTTCATATTGATCACAGCTCTTGTAGTCAAATGCTTTGTAATAGTGCAGTAGCTTCATCTTCCCAGTATGCTGCCCTAACTATCTGTTACACAGATATCTGTTGAAGAGATGGTGTTTTTTTTATTATGTTTATTATTATACAGGTTTTATATAGCGCCAACAGTTTGCGCAGCGCTTTACAACATGAGGGCAGACATTACAGTTACAATAAAATTTGGTACAAGAGGAATCAGAGGGCCCTGCATGTTAGAGCTTACAATCTAAAATGTATTTATTTTTTACCCCTGCACAAGATTTACTAAGCTGAGGGAGCATTTTCTTTGTGAAGTGAACAGCCGCTACTGCTTTGCCCTTTTTCATTCAATTATTAAGACATCTCTATCACCTTCTAATATCCAAAATATCAAACTTAAATATAAACTCTATGTAGCGCAAAAAATTTAAAAAACAAGTGGTGATCAAATACCACCAAAAGAAAGCTCTATTTGTCGGAAAAAAAAATTAAATTTATTTTTGGTACAGTATTGCATGACCACGCAATTGTCAGTTAACCACTAGCAGTTGGCTTTCTGAAGAGAATAATCGATGCGGCTCAGCAGCTGCTCGGCCGTTATCACAAGGAGCGGGAGGTGAAGTCGTCGTTCCAACCCCCCCTTCAGCTACTCCACCCGGGTCTCCCGTCCTACAGGGAGACCCAAGCAACCAGCCGGCACGCTCGCCGGCTGACCAGAGTTCCGAACAAAGCCGGAATCAACTTCGAGCGGGTCTCTGATGTAGTAACCCAGAAGCCGATTTTGTCATTTTGAATACTTTTAAATGCAAAGGAGGGATTTGGGGTTTTAGACCCCCCGATCCCTCCATAGAGTACCTGCCGCTGCCTATTACTGTCACAAGGAATGTTTACATCCCTTGTCACAGCAATAAAAGTGATCAGATTTTTATTTTTTTAAAGACAGCGTAAAAAAATAAAATAAATAAGAAAACACATATGTAACTCGCGCCCGCAAATATAAACAATGTTCAAATCACAAATGTGAGGTATCGCCACAATCGTCAGAGCGGGAGCAATAATTTTAGCAAAAGACGTCCTTTGTAACTCTGAACTCGTTACCGTTAAAATGTTTTAAAGCGTTGCATATGAAGATTTTTAAGTACCGTAGTTTGTCGCCATTTCACGAGTGTGCGCATAGTTAAACCATAACATTTTAGGTATCTATTTACTCAGCGTAACATCATCTTTCACAATATACAAAAAATTGGGCTAACTTTTGTTTAGTTTTTTTTTAGTTCAGTGGCGTGTTTCTTTTCCAAAAAAATTGCGTTTGAAAGACTGCTGTGCAAATACCGTGTGACATAAAATATTGCAACGGCCGCCATTTTATTCTCCAGAGTCTTTGCTAAAAAAAATATATATAATGTTTGGGGGTTCTATGTAATTTTCTGGGGAACAAAACTTATTTTACCTTGTAAACAACAAATGTCAAAAATAGGCTTGGTCCAGAAGTGGTTAAAATAACACAGTGCCAAAAAGCAAAAAATGGCCTGGTCATGAAGGGGGTTAAATCTTCCAAGATCAAGTGGTTGAGGTGTTTGTAAGCCCTGACAATGTTTTTGTTTTTTTATTTGCTCCTTTTTGGTCTGTTACATGCCCAAGAAAGTATTTTATTTTATCTGTTCAATAAGTGCAAAAATATACCTGTTGATCTTGTCAGAAATTCAGAGCTGTTCTGTGTCTTGTAAACACTTCCTGTGCTATCTCAAAAAGTAAGACCAGCCCTCCCTGTCCTTATCTTGGGACCACAAGGTCAGCGTTTTAAAAAGTGGACCTACACAGATTTTATAGACGACTTAAATGGGACAGAGCCATTTGGTACTTATTTTTTAAGTCCTAAGTGGCATAATTAGTGTAGATGCCATTGGACTTCTTAGTCCCAATCCAGCACCTAAATAGGACCAATGCATACTGAAGCATGGCAGTTTTATATTGCAGTTTTTAAAAAAATGGTTGCTTTTGCTCTAGTTTTGATAAGAGTAACTTAAAGACTTTGTGAAAATGCCCTGCCTTATATCATAGGCAGTAATGATTGTTTCGAGGCTTAACGCTTTTGAAGGAAGCATATATTATGAACCATCAGGTGTGACAGTGTTTTACAGCCAGTTAAAGTTGGCGTGACCTGGGTTGTCTTCTGTTTAATAAGTCCATGTGGTATGCCTGCTTGTCTCACTGAGATAAGAGCCAGGCTGCTGGAGTATATCTCTTTGTATGGTAATCACAAGGGCATAGAAGGAAGAATATTCTCCATAAAATGCATTATTATGTTTCATAGCCACCATATTTCTAGAAAATGACTTGCATCATTTTGCATTATTGCTTCTATAGCATACATTATTCTTTACATCATTTCAGTTACAGAATTTCTACATGACCATTATAGGCTAAGCTGGTGGTTCAGCTAAAATCATTCTTAATTTAAGCATTTGCAAAACCAACTATGAGAGCACTAAGATACACTAATAGAGAAAAAGGGTATTGTAATCTTTCAACAAACCCTTAGCTCATCATCACCATCATTGTTCTGTCTGAGTGGAGGACAAGGAGACATAGTTCTGGCACACAGTGCTTGCTTCACAGAGCATGGCCCCAAATAAAGAACGTAATTACCGCCTGAGCACTGAAATAACACACAGTTTAACTCTTTGCTTGTTTTTGCTGGTCATAGGAAAACATTGTATATATTATTGTCATTATTATCATTGTATATATTATATTGTATTCAAGGGTCTAACAACCTCAAAATTATATTTACGCTTTTGGTAGATTCTGAAAAGAAACACTTGTAAATTTCCTAAATGTATTTGGGGCTGTACTGGTGAGATATCTCTTTGTTAGCTCCCAAGTCAACATAAATTTGTCACTATTATAACCTGCCTTAAATCTGCATGTTCTCGATGAGCCTGCATGGGTTTACTCCGGGTACTCCGGTATTCTTCCACACTCCAAAGACATGCTGGTAGGTTAATTGGCTCCTGTCTAAATTGACCCTAGTATGTATGAATGTGAGTTAGGGACCTTAGATTGTAAGCAACTTGAGGGCAGGGACTGATGTGGATGTACAATATACAGTTTATGGGAGGCGCTGCGTAAATTGACAGCGCTATATAAGTACCTGTGATAAATAAATACATTTATGCAGAGTTTCCACTCTCCCTTTTGGAGTGTTTATTTTACAATTTGAATAGTGCAGCATAAGATGCTGGAAAATGCAAACGTGGACGGGAACATCCAGAACTCATATTAAATGTGGATTTTTATTAGTACCATGTAGGATGCTGTTGAACCCTAACTTACAGTTTGTAATAGTAAAACTGTCCTTGCCTACAAATTGAAATTTGACCTCTGGCCATCCCCTGCTGCATCCTTCAGTGTAATGGCATAGTCATTTCAGTATCATAGATGCCACTCTGACTGTCAGAGTGGTATTCTTTGTCTTTGTCAGCTATGCTGGGTGCTTTCCAGCCTAACACTGGCTACATAGGTTTGTCCTGATGTCACTCTGCAAAGTCCCGGAGGCAATCGAAAATGTCATGGGACCTGTTCAGCTTTTGTAACGTACATCTCTATGCAAAATCAATGCTTATCTTAGCTTTCACTGACCACTAGAGATCGGGCACTAACTGCCAACTTTAGAAGGCACTCACAAGTAACCACTAACGTTAGGGATGACTCCCCACTACCCACCAACAAACGGGGGCACTCACCACAGACCACCTGTGCCAGAGGGCCTCGTTTGATACATATATTTAACAAATACAGCAAACTGTCAATGTGCGCTGCTGTTTTAACAATGGCAGTAGGCCATGCAAACAGTCATTGCACATATTTCATAATTTTTCATTTAAAAGAGCAAAGTTTTGGAGCCATAACTATTAAGCAGAAAAGTAAAGCTGTTAAATGATTGCAGCTAACGTCCCCATTTTTTTTCCCATAATAATCTTCCTTTGTAAATTTGAATGTACAGTTGCACTGCAGTGGGCCACACATTTCTTTCTACCTTGTGGTAAACCTAGCCCGTTACCTTGTGGCCAAACCTAGCCAGTTACAGAAACATGATGTACCTATTATTAAGCAAATCTCTGATTAGAGTAAACACTGTATGCCATCAAAGTAAACCTTAAAAAAATAAAAAAAAACACCCTATGCTTGCCATTAGATAGCAGACAGCCTCAAGTAGCCAATTTTTTTACCTTTGCCTTACTCAGCATTTTTGGGATCTGCTGTTGGACCTCCCTAAAGCCCTATGTAGTCTTAAGCTGGTCATTGATGGATCACAATTTGGCTGGTTCAGTAGGGACAGGCTGAATTTCGATACATCTATGGCCGTTTCCAGAGCAGTTGATCTGAGGATCGACTGCTCTTGAGTGGGCTTGTTGGATTCCCATTGTTACGATCTGCTGTTGGGCCTATCTACTGTAAAGCCATATGCAAGCTTAAGCTGGCCGTTGATGGAATGAAATTTGAACCGGCCAACTTTTAATACATCTATGGCCATTCCGGTTTGAGAGTAGTCAATGTAAGTACAAACTGGTCTTCAGTGTACTTGTTGGAAAATTTTGCTTCAGTCAACGCTGCAGCCAATTGACTGCAGCACTGATCAGTGTATTCTAACGGCGGAGGAGTCCCAGAATACAGCACAGTGGGGAGAATTCCCCCATCCATCTAGTTTTTTGGGAGTTTTTTTGGGTGGGGCAATCTGTTTAGAGTAATTTTTTGATCAGCCTACTGGCTGATTAAAAAAACTGATATGTGTATGGCCAGCTTTAGACTTTACTTATAAAGGACAGAGCTCAGCAAGCTTCCCCATGTGACAGCATTTGGGGATGTCAGTTGACCTCTAAATTGTGAGAGTCAGAGAGGCCGAGCACATGTGTGTACCTGACACTACTTGCATTTGCTGAGACTCTGGAAGCAGATCCTGTTATATAGTGTCAGCTTTAGTTTGCTTTATGCTATTGGTTTAAGTTATTGATGTGAAATGTCTGACTGTTTGGGAGATTGGAATGAATCTCACAAGAAGCCTGAAAATCAAAGAACAGCAGAATCTGCTGTCACTGATAACATCCTAGTCTTTAATCTTAGTAGAGCAGCCTTGTCACCAAGCATTTGTCCTTTGAAAATTCTCTGGCATTCCATAAAGCCTGCATTACATCCAGTCCAGTGATAAATAGTTCAGGAAGGAATACAGCAAAACAAATGAAATACTCCAGAATAAATGTAAATCGGAAGAGTTGAATACATTCTAAATTTTTTATTTTGGATCCAAAATGCTAAAATGAAATTAAGCTGGGAAAGGAATAAAAAGAACTTTGACGAATGTAGAGGGCTGTTGTAGTTCTTCATGCTCTTTGCATCAAGAGAAGAAAACTACTTTAGTCTGTAGAGGTTAAACTGAACAGTAATTTATGTCTACGGCTCTGGAAAATCACAAATGGAGTGCAGTTTGTTATTATGCGCTTTTATATACACATATATATATATATACAGGAGGATAATACCAGGAGAATGTAACAATAAGTAATCCAACTCATTTTGTACTCTTGTTAAAATAACAGAGTAGCACACAGCCGCATCTATTCACAGGATGGAAAGTACACAAAGGCAAAACAGGGAAATTCATTGTGATAATTAGTACTGGTAACGATGGATGGAGGTAATGTATTTATCTCTTGTACAAGTTTCCAAGAATAACTCCCATTTAGCTGCTGCTGCTGGTGATTCTGAGTGGGAATTAATTTTCTCTGTTACATTTTAAAGTAGGAGGTACTGTTCCAGCTGCTACAAAGATGATAATTTTTGATTCTCTTGTATTTTGTTGGTCACAAATTCCAGTTCTTAGGATTTTCATATCAGCCTTATTCTAAGTAATAACTGGGAATTGTTGAGTCTGTAAGAGGATGATTATAGGCCATCCTTACAGTTAGGCCACAAGTGGCCATTGAAGCAAGACTAGCCAACCCCAAAAAAAGATTCCTAGCCCTTGGATTGGGTGCTGCTGAACATTGGATGTGTTATATCAGTTATTTGAGCTTGTTGCTTAAAGTGACACTAAACTCTGGTTTGAACAACAACAAATTCTATTCAAGTATGTATTCTTAATGTTCCAGCCGTCCAAAAAGTGTAGCTGCTGACTTTTAATAAACACACACTCACCTGTCCCACGATCCCGCCTTGCGGCCATCGCGCTGCGCCTCCTCAACGGTTGGGCAATCTTCTGGGGCCCGTGACCTGTCCCAGAAGATTGCAGGGAGGGAGGGGAAGAGGAGTACTTCCACTTGAGTTGGCGAGGGGCCTGAGTGGTATGTATGTAATTATTTTGGAGAATAAGGATATCGTTTAGTGTCCTTTTGAAGCAGTAGTCCTAACAGGTAAGAACTGCATCTGCTAAGGAAATTACAGGCACAGCAGAATGTTAATTACTTTCAATGACAGTGCACCCAGAGAGGTGTAGTTGTCTAGATACTTTGCTTTAGTGACTCTGAGCTGTGGATACCCAGGTTCTGCCACTTACCTAATATGCAGAGCACATCAAAATTATAGTCCACACAGACCACTCAAAAATATTTCTCATTTGAAATTATTATTCCAAGCAATTTTGTAATTTTGATATTCTCTGTGTTTGGTGTGTGTACATAGTATATGTCTGTAGTTTTAGAACGAACCACTGGACCTACACGGTCTGTTTTGTTGGCAAGCTGTATATGTACCTATTACCTGTACATTGCACAGTCATTATTAGGTCTTTTTGAAGCACTGTGCAGTATAGCTTCTATTGTATGGCAGGCCATATGTGATTTGTTTTCTTTTAGTCAACTAGTGGGTTGAACAAAAGAAAGTCATTCAATTCCCCCATCCATGCATTCTGTGTGGATAGGGGAATCTCTGCCAGAATACACTCAGCAACACTGATCAAGTGAAAATTTTCCAAAAGGCTGGTTGTACAGAATTTGAAAAATTGCTGTCTGTACAACCAGCCTACCCATAAATGGATCAAAATTTGGTAGGTCCCTGCTGAACTGACAGATTTTGATCCATCTATGGCCAGCTTTAAGGTAGTGTCTCAGAATAATTCCTTGTGAAGGTAGCACTGATTACTTTCACTGAGCAGGCATTAGGTGTATGCAGGGTTATGATTTTAAGGATAGGATTGGCAAGTTGGGTAATGGAGATTAGTGGGCTTTCTACCATACCTTTCTATTTATACCTTTACACGGTCATCTGCTTGTGTTGAGGTGTGAGTGCTGGAAATACTGTACTGGATGGACCAAGCAAGTCATCTCCAAACTGTGGCCCGTGGGCTGAATGTGGCCCTTTGCTTACCTTTATCCGGCCCTCAGGGAACTAACTATTCCTCCCACTGACACCAACAAGGGAGCACCATTCCTTTCACTGATACCAACAGTGGGGAACCATTCCTCTCTAACTAAACGAAGAAAAAGAAAGTAGGGAAAGTACACAAACTTATGGCTACTTCAAGTTTATTTCAAAAATACAAAACATGCAAATTATAAATTGAAATGGCTACCCAGCATCCCAGCCCACACAACTGCCCCACCCCCTGGACCAAACCATTCCTCTCACTGACATCAACAATGGGGCATTATTCCTTCCACTGACACCAATGATGGGACACTATTCCTCCCACTGACACCAGCAATGAGGCATAATTCCTCCCACTAATATAGATAATTAGTCACTATTCCTCTGACTAATACCAATGATGGGGCACTATTCCTCCTTTTACTGACTACAAGCACTGTATACATTTTTTTACTTCCACTGATGCTGGGGTCTTTTGTACTTCCCCTGGCCACAGTCCTGCCCTCCTAAGGTCTGATGGACAGTAAACCAAGCCTTTGTTTAGAAGGTTTGGAGACCCCTTGACCAAGCCGATGCATTGGAGTCTCATATACAATAAAGGAACCGTTTTGTATTTTGTGTTTGGTTGCAGAATCTAGGAGGGCTTCAGTATTGGTTTATTTTAATGTAAAGATGTATGTTTGGGAGAATACAGGTTTGGAAGAAACGCAAACCCATTGCATTCATTTCAAAAGCATGTTGGAAAATAACAGTGGAAGTCTTCTGATCTTATTGATTATTTCTGTTTCCCATTGGAAAAGAGGTTGAATCATTTCACTACACACTTATCAAAGAAAGTGTACCATACACATCTGCCTTAAGATGGATAGAATTTCAAGCAAAAATTCATAGGAAAAGTCTAATGCCGCGAACACACAACCGGACTTTCCGGCAGAAAAGGTCCGACGGAATCATTCCATCAGACATTCCGATCGTGTGTAGGCTTTATCTGACTTTTTCTTTGTAAAATTCTGACAGACCTAGAAATAGAACATGTTTTAAATCTTTCCGACGGAATCAATTCCTATCTGGAAAACCGTTCATCTGTATGCTATTCCGACGGACCAAAAACGACGCAAGGGCAGCTATTGGCTACTGGCTATTGAACTTCCTTCTTTTAGTCCCGTCTTACGTCATCACGTTCTAAATGATCGGACTTTGGTGTGATCGTGTGTAGGACAGTCCGTTTTCAGTCGTGTGTATGCGGCATTAGGGAAAAAATGTTCAAAAATCCTCAGCATGTTCATTGCCTTCAAAAGTCTTCATTTGTGTTTAACATTTGGTTTTGGAATGAATGCACTTTACCAAATGAAAACCACATTACAATGTTAGAAATTTGTTCGTTTGAGAAAAAATTTCCATCCTGCTCCTTCTAATTTTCTTATCAATGAAAATAAACGTCAATTTGATCTACTAATGATTAAAAAAAAATGAACAAACTTTCTTGGTACCTTCTTTCCCCAAGAATTTTTGTTTGAAATTCTACACATCTATGGCCAGCATTAGTGTTCAAACCAGTACAAGGTTGTAAATTGGGAATGGGAGGGGCTCAGTAGAGAGAGGGCTTAGGGTAGGAGAGGGATGACAGCTTTTTCTGCCTTTACCGTAGCATGGACTAGATTTTGTGTTTTATTCATGAAAGGAGTAACAGGAGTGCTTGAGAAAAGTAAGTGATTGCAGACAACTACCAACAGTCTTTCACATTTCTCTGTAAGGAGACCAATGTGTTCTTGCATTTAGATACACTCTAAGCCAATGGGTCAGTGAAACAGGAGGTGCCTACACAGCTGTGACAGCCCTTGCATTTCTCTGGTGACAGGTTTACTTTAATTCAAGGGTCACTACTATGTCATCTGCCAGAAATGACAACAAACAAATAATAGGCAGAGCACATAACAGCAGTGTGTAAAAATAAATAAATAGAGCGAGTAAAAACATTAAGCAATAGTCTGTATCCCCGTGTGCAGGCTTAAATAGTTAATAAATCCAACAATGTGTGTCACTTAGTACCCCAGGTGCATATTCACCACCTCCTGGACTGTAACTCACCCAAACCTTAGTTCCTCTTTATTATTACACCTACTAACACTCCCTGTTTACATGATGGAGCAAATGTGTGCGCTTCTGATCCATCATTGGTATATCCAACCATTCAGATTTTTTTTTTTTTTTGCTGGAAAACAATGACAACATTTGACCACATGTCCACACCCTACTTGGTTATGGAAAACTGGGTCTGTTGGCATTGATAGGCTTTCTCCACCAGGTACTAAAAATTAAGTGAAATTTTAAGCAACTTGCACTCTTGCATCGCTTTAGAAAATAAGAATTTTGGTCTTCTCTATCATAGGTTGCAGTTCCCTTCTAATTTTTCACAGTCTCACATTAAATTTTAAATGTTTTTTTCAGAATGATTAAAGGTGACAGAAGATACAAAAACTCCCCTTTCATGTTTGGAGGTGGGAAAGTTTCATAGAAGGCTTAAATGATAGAGAGCAGAGCTCTGAGCTGTATGTTCTGAACATAAAATGTATCAAAATGCACAATTCATATATATATATATATTATCATGTGGTATGTTTTCTTTTATTGGTACCTATTGGATGAGATCAATGCTTGTCGTTTTTTTTTTTTTTTGTTATGTAAATTTAAATTTCTTTTCAACAGCTGAGTTGTTGAATGAAGAATGAAAGAAAATTTAGTTAAGAGCTGCTTGGACATAGGATTTGAATGAAACATGCAATTAGATATTTGTTCATGCTATACAACTGAAACGGGTTTTGGAAGATGTATGACATCTATATTTGTTTTCTCCCAACTGTTGGATGTGGTGGAAGCAATGGTTTTAGTTATCTAAAATTTAGCATCTTCTTAAATTCACCTTTGTATATGATATTAGTGTGAACATTTAGCTATTGTTTAATACATCAATTATATATTAATATTTGGCACTCTTAATTGCTGTTGACCTAAACATGGTCATAGACTTCCAAAATCTTTTCGTATATAGTAATTCCTTAATGCATTTGTCATGTTGTTCTACTGGAAGGGAGAGCTGTAACCCCTTTTACCCCTGTTTAACATAGTTAGACTTGAAGTTAAAATACAATGTATGTGCAGCAAGGGAAGTATAAGCACTGCCCAGGTGAAGAGTTGGCTGGAAAATAGTGAGAAGACTTAGATATTTTAAAAGGACATTTTACATGGTGCATCTTAAAGAACATGTCTCTAAGGTCAAAGTAAGCAGAGTATTGAGTCTAGAACAGTGTTTTATTTTACTGTTAGTACTCAAGGAGTGTAATTGGCATCCGGAAATGACAAGTGCTTTTGTGTTGGTCCTTTACAGCTTGGGAAGTACAGCCTCAGCATTCATATCCATTCAGTAGTAGTTTCTTGGTACTTAGCACCATAATATCATTATCTCATCAAAGTCAATGTCACTGCATATGGTAATTTCTTGTACACCGTACTAGTATCTGTCAGTCATTCTCTCTTCTCATGTAAAACCATAATGTCATTCTCATTATTTATGACAGTCACAGACATTTATTAATTGCCAGTGTTCACTATAAGTTGTCTCACTTCTTAATAGCAGGAGGTTGTTGCCATGGCCACTGCCCCATTAAAACACTCAGACATTGAAGGGTCAGTCATAGAGTCTGCTAGTGACTGATGGTCATATGGAGCAAAACTGTGAGTTGTAGAAACAGAGATAGGGGATTCAGAACTAGTTTTCTGTTATGACAGAAATAGAGCTACTACAGCTGACCTCTTTTTTTTTTTTTCTAAAAAAAAATGCCAGGTACTTGGCTGTCCTGCTAAACCTATAGCTGAAGAACTTGCCAAATCACTGCCTTGGAATAACCATGCTGAACCGGCTCAGGTCTTTACTCTGACCCTTGGGCCGGTGACACAGAAAATAGTGAAGCCAAAGAATCGGATTGACAGATAGTCAGCTATCATTTCATTAGGAGATCATCTACGGTAGTTTGTGTTCTTCACATGACGTGTCAGTCCAAGATTTTCTCAAAAAGCAACCAGTCTTAATGCATACTTTTGCTTCTGTTGCCTTGCAGGCAATTTTTTTTTTCAGAGACTTGTAAAACTAAAGCTATGGGTCTTTTTTAGAGATTGGAAGGCCTCAAAAAAAAAAAAAAGATTGGGAGAAAAATGTTTTTTCATAGGTTTTTTTTTTTTAAGCTGTTTTTTTTTCAGAAAAATTGGAAGAAAAAAAAGCTTGTAATATGTCCTTTTACAATGATAAATAATATGCACAGACAGGGTTCATAAAGACATGGATTAGCGAGTTTGGAGTGTAGGAACTTGATTGGCCTGCACAGAGTCCTGACCTAAACCTGATAGAACACCTTTGGGATGAATTAGAGTGGAGACTGCGGGCTTCTCGTCCACATCAGTGCCTGACCTTACAAATACGCTTCTGGAAGAATGGTCAAACATTCCTATAGACACACTCCTAAACCTTGTGGACAGCCTTCCCAGAAAAGTTGAAGCTGTTATAGCTGCAAAGGGTGTGCCAACTCAATATTGAAACCTACGGACTAAGACGGAGATGCCATTAAAGTTCATATGCTTGTAAAGGCAAGCGTCCCAATGCTTTTGGTAATATAGTGTATCTATTACATGGTATTCAAACTATATAACATGAAGACCCTAATGAAACATTTCTGAGAAGCCTTAAATTATTGCAAGGTCTCTCAGCTGAAGACAAGCAAATCCTGGAATACAATTCAAGTAATACTACTTCTCAGAGCAGTACTCAAACAAGAGAAATAAACATTTCTGCCACTAGGCTGCACTGCAGGGGAAAGGCTCCAGGTTATTTTGCTTCTGGATTCTTGTACCTCTAATGCCCTGTACACACGGTCGGACTTTGTTCGGACATTCCGACAACAAAATCCTAGGATTTTTTCCGACCGATGTTGGCCCAAACTTGTCTTGCATACACACGGTCACACAAAGTTGTCGGAAAATCCGATAGTTCTAAACGCGGTGACGTAAAACACGTACGTCGGGACCATAAACGGGGCAGTGGCCAATAGCTTTCATCTCTTAAATTTATTCTGAGCATGCGTGGCACTTTGTCCGTCGGATTTGTGTACACACGATCGGAATTTCCGACAACGGATTTTGTTGTCGGAAAATTTTATATCCTGCTCTCAAACTTTGTGTGTCGGAAAATCCGATGGAAAATGTGTGATGGAGCCTACGCACGGACGGAATTTCCGACAACAAGGTCCTATCACACATTTTCCGTCGGAAAATCCGACCGTGTGTACGGGGTATTACAGTTGGGTGATTGTTGGGATACAATAGATGATGGTTTCTGTTCTCTCAGGCCTTAATTGACAGGTAAGAGGGTACATTTCTCTGACAAATTGGTTTATCTTTTTTAACCTTTAAATAACTCCTATTTATGTTCTCCACCATCACAGCATAATGTTTACCTATAGTCTGCTCAGTAAATTCGTTTTTTATTTCAACCTCTTAGTAAAATGGTGAAACCAATATCTAGAGTTTGGAAACATTTCCACAGTGCAATTTCTGCTGAGAGCAAAGTTGCAATTTGCAAATATTGTGAGAATTATTCTTTTCCAAATGCTACAAGGATTACAAAACGCACCCTGGCATGCCACTAAAAATACTTTATGAAATAAACAGATGAAGACCATAATGAAAGTGCAAGTAGGTTTTCCCTACAAATTTCTCATTCCAGAAACACTCTTTCTGCTGCTTTTGGATCATCACAACGTGTTTCTTCACCAGCATGATCTCAAGTAAGGAAGTGGTACAAACCACGGCCTTTAAAAAGCAAGTTTTTTTTTTTAATTCAATAAGCTGTACTTTTACTTCAAGCATAATATTTTTATATACACTGCATTTCACCTTCCTATTGTAGTAAAACTACTCCACGCTGAATTTTTTTAAAATATTTCTAAAATTTCCATTTTTTCAGGAAAAAAACAGGGGAAATGCTTAAAAATTTCCAGAAATTTTACATCTGTAGTCCTATTTTACACATATGTATTTCAACTTTGATTTTGTAATAACAAAAACTATTAATCTAGTGGTATTAGTCATGCAGGAACATAATTATGCAGAAACATGCTGTCTGTAAAAAAAAAAAAAAAAACACCCTCCCTTGTCCAATTAATAAAAAAAAAATGCAACATTGATGCCCCAAACCAGGGCTCAAAATTTCAAGTCCTGAGCTACTAGCCAGGCCTCAAGGGTTACTCGTCACCAGTGCCCCACCTAACCCCTACCCTGCCCCACTCCTAATTCTGCCCCTAAACATGCCCTAATAAATGATCTCATGAAATGACACTTAAATGTTTTATGCAGAAAAAAGTTACAAAAATACATATTAACAACAACTTTATCAGTGCAGCCTTACCTGTGCCCACCATTGCAGCCTCACCTGTGCCCATCAATGCAACCTCACCTGTGCCCACCATTGCAGTCTCACTGTGCCCATCTTTGCAGCCACACTGTGCCCTCTATTGCAGCCTCACTGTGCCTACTATTGCAGCCTCACTGTGCCCACTATTGCAGCCTCACTGTGCCCACCATTGTAGCCTCACTGTGCCCACCATTGTAGCCTCACTGTGCCAACAATTGCAGCCACACTGTGCCCACCATTGCAGCTACACTGTGCCCACAATTGCAGCCTTACTATGCCCACTATTGCAGCCAAACTGTGCCCATCATTGCAGCCTCGCCTGGGCAGAGAAAGGCATGACTGGAGGAAGAGGAGAGCCGCGGGATCACAGAGCAGGATAGCACGCTGTTACAGCTTACATTACCATTGTCTCCGCTCTGCTCGACACAGCCCCACCTCCTCCTGACCCCGTGCCTGTGATGGACAGAACACCAGTCCAATTCTGGGATGCGTTCTGTCTATCACAGGCACGGGGTCAGGCGGAGGCAGGGCTTTGTCAAGCAGAGACAATTGTAATGTAAGCTGTAACAGCGTGCTATCCTGCTCTGTGATCCTGCGGCTCTCCTCGTCCTCCCTGCTCTCTTCCCCCCTGGGGCAATTCGCTGGAAGGATGGCTCCCAATGAACCCCGCCCACCAGCGGGGCTCACCCCCCTGCTCCCAGGCAGCCCAGCTCGCAAGCCCTCATTTTACACTCGCAAAATGCGAGTAGGCGAGTGGAAAATTTGAGGGCTGCCCTAAACCATATTAAACGTAAAATAACACTCTTCCTTTGGAACAGACTGGTATAGGTTATGCGGGAACACCTGCACCTTTTCCGATCCTGTGAGACCCAGTGGTTCCATGTTACAAGCTCTACTACCATGACAATACATAAACCGTCAGTGTTGTGTTAGGAATCGCTTGCAAAAAACAAGTCTTCTGTCACCCACTCGCCTTGCTAGCATGACATCGTTACATAGTTAGTAAGGTTGAATAAAGACACCAGTCCATCCAGTTCAACCTGAGTGAGTGTGGGTGCGTGTCTACAATTGTCCCTATTTATTTAAGATACCCATATAGCGCTGTCAATTTACGCAGCACTCCACACATACATCGCACACTCACATTTGTCCCTACCCTCAAGGAGCCCACAATCCAAGGTCCCCAACTCACATTCATATACTAGGGCCAATTTTGGACAGAAGCCAATTAACCTACCAGCATGTCTTTGGAGTGTGGGAGGAAACCGGAGTACCCGGAGGAAACCCACGCAGGCACAGGGAGAACATGCAAACTCCAGGCAGGTAGTGTTGTGGTTGGGATTCAACCAGCTACCCTTTTTACTGCTAGGCGAGTGTGCTAACCACTACACCACTGTGCCGCCCAATCATCAGACATCAGTGACTTGTAACAGGATGCTGCAGTATCTGGTAACATTTGGGAGGAAAAGGTAAGAGGTCAGTAACACCAAAGCAGACCCAGGCAGATGGAGGAGCCTTTGTGAGGGCCCGTTGGTATTTTTTTTTTTAACAACATTAGACATCCTATTCTTTGTTTGTATTTACATTTCGGCCCAGTGACAACAATGTTTTTTTGCAGCATTTCTTGTGAATTTAGATTTAATGTTTCAGTAACACAGTCTTCACACAAGTTGTTAAAGTGGTGTTCCGACCGAAATTATACTTTATAAATAAAAATACCCCTATAATACACAAGCTTAATTTATTCTAGTAAAGTTAGTCTGTAAACTAAGGTCTGTTTTGTTAGTTTATAGGAGTAGTTTGTTATTTTATAAACTTACAGCAGGCCGTGGCCATCTTAAGTGTGGGCATCTGAAGCCAGACTGCATTTCTTCCTAGATCTCATCCTTGCAGATCTCGCACACGCTCAGTGCAGCACAAGCAGTGTAATAGGTTTCAGGTCAGGTTTCCATAGCAATGGCAGTTTCAGAGGAAGTTGCCGCCCCTTCCCAGAAGGCATTGCAAACAGGAAATGATGCGATGGGCCGCGGCCAGGGAGGAGGAAGTGAAAAATGAATACAGCAGATATACAGTAAGTGCTGAGAAAAAAAATTAAAAAATATCCAATTTGTTTACAGTGCACGGTTTAGTGAGGGATGCTGGAGAGTTGTAAAAGTGGGTGGAACTCCACTTTAAGTTTTTGATAGTATCTGAAAAGTGTGGCATGCATTTGTATTCAGCCCCCCTGAGTCAATACTTTGTAGAACCATCTTTCACTGCAATTACAGCTGCAAGTCTTTTTGGGTATGTCTCTACCAGCTTTGCACATCTAGAGAGTGACATTTTTGGTGACATCTGACCAGAGCACCTTCTTCCATATGTTTGCTGTGTCCCCCACATGGCTTCGCCCAAACTGCAAACAAGACTTCTTATGGCTTTCTTTACACAATGGCTCTTCTTGCCACTCTTCCATAAAGGCCAGATTTGTGGAGTGTACGACTAATAGTTGTCCTGTGGACAGATTCTCCCACCTGGGCTATGGATCTCTGCAGCTCCTCCAGAGTTACCATAGGCCTCTTGGCTGCTTCTCTGATTAATGCTCTCCTTGCCCGGGCCTGTTCGTTTAGGTGGATGGCCATGTCTTGGTAGGTTTGCAGTTGTGCCATACTCTTTCCATTTTCAGACGATGGATTGAACGGTCCTCCATGAGATGTTCAAAACGTACTTACCCGAGTCCCATCTAGATCCAGCAAAAAGTTGCACGAGTGTCTTGGCCATCCAGGATTCCCCTCCTCATTGGCTGAAACAGCAGTGTGGCGCCATCGGCTCCCACTGCTGTCAGTCAGTCAGCCAGCCAATGAGGAGAGAAAAGGGGCAGGGCCGGGACATGTCTGAATGGACACAGTAGGCTGTGGCTCACTCAGCTAGAGTGCCCCTCATAGCAAGCTTCTTGCTGTAGGGGCACTCAACAGGAGGGAGGGGCCAGAAGCACCAACGAGGGACCCAAGAAGAGGGGGATCTGGGCTGCTCCTGTGCAAAACCACTTCACAGAGCAGGTAAGTATAATAGGTTTGTTATTTTTAACTAAGAAAAAATGAGACTTTACAATCACTTTAAACTTCTTCACAACTTTATCCCTGACCTGTCTGTGTTTGTTGCCCTTCATGATGCTGTTTGTTCACTAAGGTTCTCTAACAAACCTTTAAGGGCTTCGCAGAACAGCTGTATTTATACTGAGATTAAATCACACACAGGTGGACTCTATTTACTAAATAGATGACTTCTGAAGGCAATTGGTTCCACTTGATTTTAGTTAGGGGTATCAGAGTAAAGGGAGCTGAATACAAATGCATCCCACACTTTTCTGTTTATTTGTAAAAAAATTGGAAAACTATTTATCATTTTCCTTCTTTTTCACAATTATGTGCCACTTTGTGTTGGTCTATCACATAAAATGTTTATAAACAGATTAATCCTAAAATATCTAATACCGTTATCAGTTACCTTAGGAGTGATTGCCTTAATAGCATTTGGCTTTTTACTGTTAAGTAGCTAAATGCAATGCACAAACTATGTGTTAATTCTTTTTCTCTTGTTTGCAATAAGCCACTGCTCAACCCAACTTAAAATTCTAAATATAACATTATTTTGTTACCTCTTCTTCAGAAATAATATAGATTTAGCTTAAAGCTTTTAATCCCTACTTAGCTTAAGGTTGATCCTTGCATAGAGTAGAAACCTTGGCATACCAGATGGATGATTGCTAGAACCGAGAGGCACTGTTAATCAAAACTGTAAAATAGTAGATGACATTTACCATAATACCTGATAACCTATATTTATTAAAGTTGAAATTCAAGCAAACATATAAATACATAGTTGCAATACATACTGTATATGTGATATGTGGTACCTGACACAGTTTCGCCTGCCAAACTGCATAGCCAGGTCCATTTATTTTACAGCTCGACCAGGGATCTGTCACTAGCCTACGGTTTATACAGTAAAGAGGCATCAGCACTACTCTCTCCTGAAGTTAGACAACTTCCAATGCTTAACTGACAGCAACATGCAATGCTATAGAACCCTGACTGGCTCACTTTGCTCCATCCTTCTCTTCACGTCTGTTTTTTTGATGTGCAAAGGATCATAGGGAAAAATATATATTAAAACAGATTCAGATACTTACACTAAAATGCACTGAGATGTTTTAACCACTTCAGCAAGAGTAATTTCCACTATGGACCTGTTTATTGGGCAATAACGTTGTCATTGCTTGGTGCACAGGTGGCAAACACAAGGCCCACGGGCCAAATCCGGCCTGCCAGGCCTTGTCATGTGGCCCGCGCAGCGGCCACTACCTCCTGTTCTCACGGCTGACTATTCGTTCCGCTGTCACACCAGGTCTCTTAGGCAACAAGGGTAAACATTTCCCTCTCTCCTCAGTCCCTCCAGCAGAGCCGGCTTTGTGAGCATGCGCGGTCAGTCTGGCATAGCTTTCAGTGGAGGAGGCTCAGGACAGATTTGGCGTCTCTTTCTTTTCCATGCATCGCTGATGGTGAGCTTTTGGGAACTTTATCCAATAGTGGCAATGGAGAGGGAGTGTTGTAAAAACCTTGTACAGCCTACACATGAATGCAGTTGCTTTTGAGCTGGGAGGGGGGTGGAGGTGAAAGCAGAGGTGGGGGGATGGGAGGAGAGTGGTGGGAGAGATGTTGCCTGCTGTGCATAGCATACTCCTGAACTCTGCACAAAGCGTGCACCGCTGAGCTCTGCACAAATCGTGCACCCCTGAACACTGCACAAAGCGTGCACCCCTGAACTCTTCACAAAGCGTGCACACCTGAACTCTGCACCCTGCAGAAAGCGTGCACCCCTAAACTCCGCAGAAAGCGTGCACCCCTGAAATCAGCACCCTGGAGAAAGCGTGCACCCCTGAACTCTGCACCCTGCATAAAGTGTGCACCCCTGAACTCTGCACCCTGCAGAAAGTGTGCACCCCTGAACTCTGCACCCTGCAGAAAGTGTGCACCCCTGAACTCTGCACCCTGCAGAAAGCGTGCACCCCTGAACTCTGCACCCTGCAGAAAGCGTGCACCCCTGAACTCTGCACCCTGCAGAAAGCGTGCACCCCTGAACTCTGCACCCTGCAGAAAGCGTGCACCCCTGAACTCTGCACCCTGCAGAAAGCGTGCACCCCTGCACCCTGCAGAAAGCGTGCACCCCTGCACACTGCACAAAGCGTGCACCCCTGAACTCTTCACAAAGCGTGCACACCTGAACTCTGCACCCTGCAGAAAGCGTGCACCCCTAAACTCCGCAGAAAGCGTGCACCCCTGAAATCAGCACCCTGGAGAAAGTGAGCACCCCTGAACTCTGCACCCTGCAGAAAGTGTGCACCTCTGAACTCTGCACACTGCAGAAAGCGTGCACCCCTGAACTCTGCACCCTGCAGAAAGCGTGCACCCCTGAACTCTGCACCCTGCAGAAAGCGTGCACCCCTGAACTCTGCAGAAAGCGTGCACCCCTGAACTCTGCACCCTGCAGAAAGCGTGCACCCCTGAGCTCTGCACAAAGCGTGCACCCCTGAACTCTGCACCCTGTATATAGCGCGCACCCCTGAACTCAGTAGGTAGCGCAACCCAGATACAAGCGGCCCTTTGAGGGCAACCATATTGCTGATGCGACCCTCGATGAAAACGAGTTTGGCACCCCTGCCTTAGTGTATGTACAGTGAGGGGAAAAAGTATTTGATCCCCTGCTGATTTTGTAGTGTAGTGAGTTTGCCCACTGACAAAGAAATGATTAGTCTCTAATTTTAATGGTAGATTTATTTTAACAGTGAGAGACAGAATAACAACAAAAATATCCAGAAAAACGCATTTCAAAAAAGTTATAAATTGATTTGCATTTTAATGAGTGAAATAAGTATCTGACCACTTTGCAAAATATGACTTAGTACTTAGTGGCAAAACGCTTGTTGGCAATCAGAGGTCAGTAGTTTCTTGTAGTTGGCCACCAGGTTTGCACACATCTCAGGAGGGATATTGTCGCACTTCTCTTTGCAGATCCCCTCCAAGTCCTTAAAGTTTGAGGTTGACATTTGGTAACTCGAACCTTCAACTTCCTCCACATATTTTCTATGGGATTAAGTTCTGGAGACTGGCTAGGCCACTCCAGGACCTTAATGTGCTTCTTCTTGAGCCACTCCTTTTTGTTTTGTAACAAGTATAAAGAAGAAAGAGCACCGCGCTGTATACCCTTAAACAATTAGCACAATCAAGTAATAAATGACATACAATAAAAAAGAAGAAAAAGCAGCCGCTTAAAGGTGAGATACACACACTAAACAATAAATAAATAGAGGAAGCAGCGCTGTAAACCAAAATGTGATAAATAAATGTCACAATAGTGATAAATAATGCATAAAGTCCATAATCTGATCAATTAAATCAGTACAGTTCTAACAGTGACAATCTTCAAAGGTGAAACGGATGAGGAACCCAAGCTTGGGTCTCTTCCAGAAATAATTAACGAATGAGACTGGATAACCTTCACCGCACCACTGTGATATGAGTAAAATACGCGCTTACCAACTGGCAAGCTTAAGAAAGCTTGTGACCTTAACCCGGTCGGGGCCTTTCTTGAGATGGAGACACCACTAAACCGCTCCTTAGACCGTGACTGGACCACTAGCCTCCATTAAAAAGGAACCTGGATGCGGGAGATGCTAAACTCCTATCTAGGAGTTGTTCTCACAGACAATGCCCCAAAAAAAAGAGGAAGAGCAACATAGCGTAATCCTGGATGGATATTTATTTAAAAAATTAAAAGTACACTTACAATGTGTTGAGTATAAATAGGCATAAGAAGCCGGCCGGCTACACACGAACACCCGTCAGGACGGGTGTTCTGTGTAGCCGGCCGGCTTCTTATGCCTATTTATACTCAACACATTGTAAGTGTACTTTTAATTTTTTAAATAAATATCCATCCAGGATTACGCTATGTTGCTCTTCCTCTTTTTTTTGGGGCATTGTCTGTGAGAACAACTCCTAGATAGGAGTTTAGCATCTCCCGCATCCAGGTTCCTTTTTTATGGAGGCTAGTGGTCCAGTCACGGTCTAAGGAGCGGTTTAGTGGTGTCTCCATCTCAAGAAAGGCCCCGACCGGGTTAAGGTCACAAGCTTTCTTAAGCTTGCCAGTTGGTAAGCGCGTATTTTACTCATATCACAGTGGTGCGGTGAAGGTTATCCAGTCTCATTCGTTAATTATTTCTGGAAGAGACCCAAGCTTGGGTTCCTCATCCGTTTCACCTTTGAAGATTGTCACTGTTAGAACTGTACTGATTTAATTGATCAGATTATGGACTTTATGCATTATTTATCACTATTGTGACATTTATTTATCACATTTTGGTTTACAGCGCTGCTTCCTCTATTTATTTATCCTTTGTTTTGTGTGTTTTGGGTCATTGTCATGCTGGAATACCTATCCACGACCCATTTTCAATGCCCTGGCTGAGTGAAGGAGGTTCTCACCCAAGATTTCACAGAACATGACCCTGTCCATCGTCCCTTTGATGCGGTGAAGTTGTCCTGTTCCCTTAGCAGAAAAAACGCCCCAAAGCATAATGTTTCCACCTCCATGTTTGACGGTGGGGATGGTGTTCTTGGGGTCATAGACGGCATTCCTCCTCCTCCAAAAACGGCGAGTTGAGTTCATGCCAAAGATCTCGATTTTGGTCTCATCTGACCACAACACTTTCACCCAGTTCTCCTCTGAATCATTCAGATGTTCATTTACAAACTTCAGACAAGCATTTAAGAGAGTGCTCCTAATCTCAGCTCGGTACCTGTATAGAAGACACCCGGGGGCCAGAAATCTTGCTGATTGATAGGGGATCAAATACTTATTTCACTCATTAAAATGCAAATTCATTTATAACTTTTTTGAAATGCTTTTCTGGATATTTTTGTTGTTAGTCTGTCTGTTAAAATAAACCTACCATTAAAAATGACAGTATAGACTGATCATGTCTTTGTCAGTGGGCAAACATACAAAATCAGCAGGTGATCAAATACTTTTTTCCCCTCACTGTAAACCCATTCAATTATTTTCTCTTATTCCCTGTTGGTCTGTTAAAAAAAACCATTGAACAGTTTTGTTAATGTATATTAGTTCAATAAGACCCCTTTAACACTGAGGCGTTTTTCAGACGCTAAAAGGGCTAAAAATAGCGCTTTACAGCCTCCCCTTCCTCCCCTCCTCCCTTCCTCCTCTGCAGCCCCAGTATAAAAGCCGAGTGCTTTCACACTGGAGCGGTGTGCTTGCAGAACGTTAGAAAAAGTCCTGCAAGCAGCATCTTTGGAGCGGTGTATACATCGCTCCTCCACCGCCCCTGCCCATTGAAATGAATGGGCACCTCTGCCGAAGCGCCGCTTTTCAGGCGCATTTAACCCTTTCTTCGGCCTCTATTGGAGGTTAAAAGCGTGCTTTACCGATAACGTGGCCCGCTGGCAGTGTAAAAGTATAGCTGTTGATATTGGCAGAAATTCAATTGTAATATACAATTTGATTAGACGGGTCTTTTCTTTTTATATTCACCTAGAGTTCCACTTACAAAAGTAACTAAACCATACCCCCCAACATTTTGAGATGGGACTGAGGGACACCTATTAGCAAAAGTATGTAGGCATAGGACACACCCCCTACCACGCCACCTTAAAGGAGGTGTATACAAAAAAAAAAGATTAGTTAAAACCACAAGTGCTTTGTTTTTTGTTTTTTTACCAATACAATCAAAATCTCTTTGTTTTCATTGGCTTTTGACATTTACAAATACAGCAATTTAGAAACTGGATGGAAGGTTTAGCACTAGGAAACACTTTTTTGAAAGTAGAAAACTATATAGATCAGACCAAAATGAGGGACAAATCAGGAGTAAAGAGGGACTTTGTTCCAATCAGGATGCTAGAAATCACTCTGTTTTTATTAGATTTGAAGACAAAAGTTGGATTTTTAATATACTTCTTGGGCACAATTAAAAATTCGAAATGTTCCCTTTTAACATAGAAAATCTTTACTTTTTGTAATTCAGTTCCATTTTAAGTATAATTATTTTGTTTACACTAAAGAGAAAGGTTTCACACAAAGTAGAACACACAGGGCAGATTTACTAAAACTGGTGCAACCAGAATCTGCACGCCGACATATGTCGGCACAATGGCAGCGGTGGTCAAATGGGCGTACTTGTATGTCCCCTTTAAGAAGCGGGGATAGCAGGCGCGCGCCGCCGGAGGCGATCGTGTCACGGAGCCGCAGAATGGGGAAGCAAACAAGGCATTTCCCCGTTCTGCCTTGTGTCATGACAGAGATCACTGATCCCTGTCATCGGGAGCAGTGATCACTGTCAGGTGAGTTGAAGCCCATCCCCCCACAGTTAGAGTCACTCCCTAGGACACACTTAACCCCTTCATCACCCCCTGGTGGTTAACCCCTTCCCTGGCAGTGTCATTTACACAGTAATTAGTGCATTTTTATAGCACTGATCGCTGTATAAATGACAATGGTCCCAAAATAGTGTCAAGTGTACGCACAATCACAAATCACCGCCGTTACTAATAGAAAAAAATAATAATAATAACAAAATGCCATAAAATTATCCCCTATTTTGTAGACGCTATAACTTTTGCGCAAACCAATCAATATAAGCTTATTGTGATTTTTTTTTTTTTTTACCAAAAATATGTAGAAGAATACATATCGGCCTAAACTGAGGGAAAAAAAATGTTTTTATATATTTTTGGGGATATTTATTATAGTAAAAAATATTGCGTTTTTTTCAAAATTGTTGCTCTTCTTTTGTTTATAGCGCAAGAAATAAAAACCGCAGAGGTGATCAAATACCACTAAAAGAAAGCTCTATTTGTGGGAAAAAAAGGATGTCAATTTTGTTTGGGTGCAACGTCGCACAACCGTGCAATTGTCAGTTAAAGCGGCACAGTGCCGAATCGCAAAAAGTGCTCTGGTCAGGAAGGGGGGAATATTTTCCGGGGCTGAAGCAGTTAAAGCAGAAATATATGCCAAACAAATGACATTTAGTTTGCTAAACCACTATGAATACTAAGCAACAGCCTTGGTTTTTTTTTTTTTAAAAATACTTGTTTTTGTAAATTTTATTCTTTTGTTGTTTATTTTGAAAGAGCTCAAGTTTTGTCTTTACTGAGTTCAGTCCAAATCAGGTAAGTTAGCTGTCGTTCTTGTGCCAGTGAGTTGCAGGCAGGAAATTCTTCTCCCTGCGGCTGCACATATACAAAAGCGGGAAGGATACTTGTCTTATTATTGATGTAATCTGGCCACAAGGCCAAGTCGATGTCACAAGCATCTCTGCCCTTTTGAGAAGATCGCCCTTTGTTTATGTGAGCTGCGGGGTGGGGAATCTCCTGCTCACATCTCATTGGCCTAACAATGACAGCCTACTTTCGGGTTCAGTATCGTTGATCTCCTGCAGGCTTTTTGAAACCAGTTTCCTGGCTACATGACATTTCTCAGGTTGGGATGAGTTTCCTGATGGTGACCCCAGAAGACAATGGTTACATAATATGTGTTGAAATGGTCACTTTTAGTAGTCTATATAGACTTTGTGACAGGTTGGCAATGCAGAAACACAGTTGAGATCTAGGAACAGAGCACTGTTGCCATTGAACAGTGTTAAAGTTTATGTATACATTAATTTTGCAATGTTTGTACAGCTACTAGTAGTAATAGCTGTCCTCCTGCTTTGTATTGATAACAAAGGAATTACTACACACATTATTTTTATTGCTGTCTGTGTCTCAACTTTTATCCCTCATTTCATATTCGGGTGACACTGTCATACCCTAACACAAAGCCTGCGGTTAGTTCAGTATGACTACAAACAGCCACAAATATATGTCTGCTATATTTGGTTTCCTGATATCGGTCTCCAAAATTCAGCACCCACATATTAGCTGAGGTTTGAAATCAGGCTTGTAGTGAAAGTGGCAATAGAACACTAGGGGAGGGCAAGCTAAAGGCCTCATGTGGGGTTGCAGAATGAATAGAGCTGAAGACCATTATCACTGGCATGTTGATATCTACTTGTAATCCAAAGAACAAGTCAGAGATGTGGTAGTCAAACAGTTTGCAGAACTGCAGCCTCTGCAAAGTGTTGTCACCCTGATAGGTGGAGTATGTCTATTCCTATTCATCCTTTTGCAGGAACAACCTACACTATAGGGCGGCACAGTGGTGTAGTGGGTAGCACTTTCACCTAGCAGTAAAAAGGGTTGCTGGTTCGAATCCCAACCACGACACTACCTGCCTGGAGTTTGCATGTTCTCCCTGTGCCTGCGTGGGTTTCCTCCGGGTACTCCAGTTTCCTCCCACACTCCAAAGACATGCTGGTAGGCTAATCGGATCTTAAATTGTCCTTAGTATGTATGAATGTGAGTTAGGGACCTTAGAGTGTAAGCTCCTTGAGGGTAGGGACTGATGTGGGTGTACAATGTATATGTAAAGCGCTTCGTAAATTGACAGCGCTATATAAGTACCTGAAATAAATAAATAAATATATGTGCTATATTTGTATAATGTGAACCAAGTGTTAAATATTGTATATACTCTAGGTCTATTATTTTAATCCCTGCATATTATTTTTCCAAAAAACACTTCTATATTAGGTGAGATGATCAACTGATCTGAACTGATTAAAGTGCTGCATACAAATAGAAATTGATGACTGTCATGTATGTCCTCAAACAACCTTTGCTTCCAGTTATTCCATTTTGTGTGCCTGTGGACTTAAATTATGTCTGAATGGTGTCATCAGGCAGTCACCCAAGAGTCCTAACTGGATTATGTGCATGATTCCTGCTTGGAAGACATGCTATAAAAGAACACAAGAAACTATTTCTTAAATGATTCTCCTTTAATTTGCGTATGATCACGCTAAATATGATTTTGAAGCCATTATCTTATGCTCAGAACATGCTGTGCTTTCTGCCTCATTGTTACCGTATTGTGTTAGCCAAACATTTCAAAATGAGTCTTGTTAAGATGTTAGATCTGCACAGTAGTCTTTCTGCCAGAGCCAGGTTTTGCATTTTTTGCACATATTTAAAAAATAATTTTAGGCCTGAAGATTGCATAAACCCCCAAAACATATATTTTCTGAAAGCAGACACCCTAGAGAATAAAATACCGGTAGTTCCATTTTTTATGTCACATGATATTACCCCAAAGGTCTAGGAAATGCAAAATTTCTGAGAAAAATACACTAGCGTTACATTTTCACAAAACGCATAAGAAATTACCCAAGATGAGGTTGTACCGAGTAAATAGATACCCAACATATCAAACCTTAAATTTGAGTCCACCCGTGAAATTGTGACAAACGTCTCTACTCTATATTTTCCATAGACGATGCTTTAGAAGCCCCCTACGTGTAACTAGTTTAGCATTACGGAGGAGGTGCTGGTGCTAGAAGTATTGCTTTCACTGTGGCATGCGCAGCGATTTGTAGCATGTATCATAATCAATTTTTTTGTACAAAGGGGGTCCTGATGCGTGTGTGTTAGATTCATACGTGCATGTATGTGCTTGGGGGGGGGGGGGGGGGGTTTATGCGCTTGGGTGCAACTTTCATTTTTTCCACTTTAATCAACTCCCAGCCAGAAGTTGGCTTGTCAGATAGATACACTCTTCTGGTGGCTACAGCCACCAAGAGTGCGTGTAAAACCCCCCCACTGTCAGGTCTGTACGATGTTTGGACCTGGCAGCGAAAGGGTTAACCACTTCAGCTCCAAAAGATTTATCCCCCCTTCATGACCAGGCCATTTTTTGTGAGACAGCACTGCATTACTTTAACTGACAATTGCACAGTCGTGCAGCACTGTACCCAAATAAAATGTATGTCCTTTTTTTCCCCACATATAGAGCTTTCTTTTGGTGGTATTTGATCACCTCTGCGTTTTTATTTTTTGAGCTATAAACAAAAGACCGACAATTTTGAAAACACAATATTTTTTCGTTTCTGCTATAAAACATATCCATGAAAAAAAATGTAAAAAATCTAATTTCTTCATCAGTTTAGGCCAATATGTATTTGGCTACATATTTTTGGTAAAAAAATCCCAATAAGTGTATATTGATTGGTTTGCGCAAAAGTAGCATCTATAAACTATGGGATGTATTTATGGAATTTATATATTTTCTACTAGTACTGGGGGCAATCAGCGACTTATAGCAAGACTGCGATATTGCAGCGGACAAGTTGGACACTGACACTTTTTTGGGAACCAGTGACACTAAAAATATGCACTGTCACTGTACAAATGACACTGGCTGGGAAGGGATTAACATCAGGGGCAAACACTGCCTAGCCAGTGTTTGTGTACTGTGTGGGAGGTGCTTTTACTAGGGGAAGGCATGGATCCTTGTCCCTGCTTTGCGGATCCATGCCATCTTTACTGACAGAATGCCAATCTGCCTTTGTTTACATAGTTAGACTGCCATTCCGCCTGTGTACCAACAAACAGCGGGTGCCAGTGGACATTAAGGTTTCCGTTGTGCCTAATCACAGTAGGAGCGAGCTGCCGATGGTGCACATTCGCATCCGCTACCATAAAGTGCGGGATCATGTGTGTGTATATATATATATATATATATATATATATATATATATAATATATATATGTAGTAGTATGAACCACCTCAATACTGGACACTTTCACCCCTAAAAAAAATATTTTTTAAACGTGTGCAAAAAACACAAAAATGGCTCTGGCATCGAAAGTTAAAATGGATCAATCCTGATGTACTGACTGCCGATCTCATTTCTTGAGGCCCTAAATGGCAGGAAGGTACAAATACCCCCCAAATGACCTCATTTTGGAAAGTAAACAGTCCAGGGTATTTAGTAAGAGGCATGTTTGAGTTTTTTGAAGTTGTAATTTTTTTTGTCATAATATTTTGGAAAATGAGGAAATTTGTTTTTCTTTCACAAAGTTGTAATTTTAACAAGTTATGTTTCACACACAGCATAGGCATTCTTATAATTACACCCTAAAACACATTCTGCTATGCCTCCCGAGTATGGGGATACCACATGTATAAGAATTTTTCACAGCCTAGATGCATAGAGGGGCTCAAAATCCAAGAACGCCTTTTAGGCTTTCAAGGAGCATAAATTATGTATCTAATTTCCTGACTACATGTCACATTTTTGGAGGCCCTTGAGCAACAGGACAGTGAAAACACCCACAAAATGACCCCATTTTGGAAAGTAAACACTCCAAGGTATTTTCTAAGAGGCATAATGAGTCTTTTGATGACTTTTTTTTTTTTTTTTAAATGCAGGAAAGAAAATTAAATTTTTTTTTTTTTTTTTTTACACAAAGTTGTCATTTAATACGATCTTTTTAACACACATTGTAGGCATACTTACAATCACACCCCAAAATACATTCTGCTTCTCCTCCCAAGTATGGAGATACCACGTGTGGGACTTTTTCACAGCCTCAATGCATAGAGGGGCCCAAAATCCAAGGAGCACCTTTTAGGCTTTCAAGGAGCATAAATTATGCATCTAATTTCCTGACTACAATTTTGGAGGACCTGGATCACCAGCACAGTGGAAACACCCACAAAATGATGACATTTTGGAAAGCAAACACCCCAAAGTATTTAAGATTCATGGTGAATCTTTTGAAGACATCATTTTTTGCCACAAGTTTTTGGAAAATGCAGAATAAAAATAATGAATATTTTTACACAAAGTTTTCAAATGAATAAGCTATTCTTCACATACAGTATGGGTGTATATAGAATTACAATCCAAAAATATGAGGAGAATGGTTCCTTATGTTTCATTACCTAGGCATTTACACCTGTAGTCCATGAATGGCCAGCCCATTAATGCCTACGGGGATGCAGGGGCTGCGTGGACACAGCCACTCTTCCTAATGTGACAGCCTTGCAGATGAGTGTCTTCGAACACAAAATGTGTCTATCTGGGGCCACTCACACACACCTGCAGGCTTCTCATTTTGGGACGAGCAGCTGTGTCTGTGCAGCTGTTGTGTCTTCATGATGGACATGAATGGGCTGGCTGCGAACAGCACCTGGTGACTCCAGTCACTAAAAGACAGTCACGTATCACGAGTGTAAGCGGCCATGTGAATGAGTCTTACACTAGGTTCACACCTTAGTGTTTTTGCGTTCTGCACTTTAAATGAATGGGCTGCCTTGCCTGTGTTTCCCGCAGAAAAAGGTGCATGCACCTTTTTCAAAATGCGTCCCACAGGGAAATTACATGGTCATTTTGACCATGTGATTCCTGCACCGGAACATGCACTGCAATTTTACATGTGTAAATGGCAACCCTGCGCGTGGTTGTGGAAGCGGTAATCACTACGATTCCCGCATCCACAGCCACACGCATAGGTGTGAACCTAGCCTTAAAAGGCAGCTTTACCTTTCATAACCTGTACACATTAAGTAGCTCTTTTGGTTCCCAAAAAGTGTGACTTGAGTAAGGGCAGGATATCAGCTTTTATGCTAGAGAAAAGAGGTACAGTATTACACAGCCTAAAAATTATTTAATACATTTAGTAATTAATGTGACATTGTTATTTATGACATGCTTATAGAGATTTACATCAAGAAAATGTCTAATATAGCACTAAGGCCCCTTTCACACTGAGGCGCTTCTAAACTGCCAGTAAAACACTGAGCACTTTGGAAGAGCTTTTCAGGTGCTATTGTAGAGCTTTCCATTAATTTTAATGGAGAGGGGCGTTTTTCAGCGCACTGCCCCAGTATGAAAGCATTCATTGATTTTAATGGAAATAGGTTTTCGTGAGCTTTTCAGGTGCTTTTATTAGCTCGTAAGCTCCTTAAAAAAGCACCTCAGTGTGAAAGGGGTCTTAGAAATACTGTACGTTAGTAACGGTGGCTATGTTTGCATTCTGGTTGTTACTGTATGCACAATGTAATAGTACATAGCAACAACAAAAGTAATAATCCTACAATCTTTATCTAAACAATGGTTAATAATCGGGAGCACAAACACTGATCTCATAGCTGATTTAATAATTTGGTAGTGGAAGTTACTGCTCTCTATAGAGGAGACATGCTTCTAATTTGTGTTTCTCATCTGTGACCAGCTTGTAAACTACATCAGTGTAGATTTATTGCTCCACCATGTTGTAACAATATCTATTAATCCAAAATTTTAACAGCAGTTCTTGAAAATATGTTCACTTATCCATTCAATTTAAATCTAGCCAAATCCAGAACTTTGCCAATAAAAGGATTGTAACAGATTAAATGTAAGAGTGTTAAGACAGGAGTCTTGAGAGGGGTTTTATTATGCTATTGACTCTATGTAAAAAGGTATCCAAAAGAGTATCCTGGAAACTGAAAAATAATATTTAAAAATCTGATATTATGTACATTATTAAAGCTGTGTACCATTGAAGAGTCATAAGTATTACCAGCTAGGTACTAAAGGTAATAACACCACCACAAAACATACCTCTGCAGCCCTGCTCTGAAAGTCAACTTCTTTGAAGTCCCCCCCCCCCCCCATTTGTTTTCTCTGGATTGCTTGATCTGCCTTAATAGGGGAACACGCACATGTAGTTGTTTGCATCGGTAGAGGTCAGTGGGAGACATTCAACATGACAGGCATTAGGAGTGTTTTACTAAAACTGGAGAGTCTAAAATCTGGTGGAGCTCTGCATACAAATCAGCTTCCAGTTTTTTTTTTTTGTTAAAGCTTAATTGAAACAGCTGAAGGTAGAAGCTGATTGGCTACCGTGCAGAGCTGCACCAGATTTGCACTCTTCAGTTTAGTAAATCAACTCCATTGCGGATGAATTGGATAATTTTGGTGGAGTTCTTTATTTAGGAAACAGAAAAAAATTGCTAGCAGACAGGCAATGTGTGTTTAAAATCATACAATGGTAGATTTACTAAAGGTAAATAGGCTGTTCACTTTTTAAAGGACTCTTGCATTAACTTAGTGAATGTGGTGACAATTCACTTTGCAAAGAATACCCTATTGCATGCAAGAAAAAAAAAAATATATATATATTTTTAGGTGCTAGAAGTCAAAAGAGATTCACCTCCTTCACTAAACTCTGGGGATAGTTCCCTTGCAAAGTGCAACTTCTCTTGTAAAGTGTACAGTCTACAGTATTTGCCTTTAGTAAAGAAACTCTTTGTGCACTATTGTGCATGTGAATGAAAATCTAAGACACTTTTTGTGGCTTTGAAAATGTGGTTTCAAGTTGCAGGCAGAAAGGGGTAAGCAGTGTCTGACTTGAAGCAGATAGGGCCAGAAGAATGCTGGAGCTTTTCAATGGCTCTGAGACAGACAGTTTTCAAGGGAGGGCCCTGTAATATAAATAGTCATAGGGCTTGGTAGATTTTTGTATTTCATGAGTTTTCTGAGGGAAATCAGTCCACCTCAAAGGTTAAAGGGAAAGTGTATATCATTCATATCAAAGTGCATATCAAGCAAGACAATTGGAGTCTAATATATCAAATAGCTGTGTATGTGTTTGAACTTTGAGGCCTCATGTACACTGAGCAGAAAAAAACACAGCTTTTTTAAGCGTTTGGCATTTATTTTTTGAGCCTGTTATCTGTATGTGCATGTACACATAGGTGTTTACAGGCCTTTTAGAAGAGAAGCATTTACAGGCTGAAAAAACCCCATCTCCAGCGCATTCAGGAGAGGAGCGTTTGGGCAGAGAAAGCGTAAATGCACATAAATACACAGAAGCATGTGTTAATGCTAGCCATGTTTAGGCGCATTCGTGCATTCTAATGACCAGAATAAATGAATATTCTGGCCTATAGAATACGTTAACACAGAACGTGCATAAATGTGTGTGCAAAACACGGCTTTTGCTACGTTTTTTTTAAGCAGTTTTTCTCCTGCCAGGAGAAAACGCGTTAAGAGGAGCTGAGCAAATGCTCAGTGTGCATAAGGCCTGAAGGTTTTGTTCTAATTTGACAGTTTGTCCTTTTTCCAGTTTGCCATTTTCTAACCATTTGCTGTCATTGTTAGGCAACATTGCCATACCTTTTTTAAATATGCCTCATTTATAAAGATACCAACAAAGCCTGGGGAATGCCCAGGAAAAAATTCCAAGTCTACTTACCACCAGCTTGCAGACAATCAAATTAACCTGTCTAACAGTATGCGTTAAGAACAGGGGTTTAGTCCACACGCATTTGCAAACGCATGCGTAAGCCACAGAGCCTCTTCACGGCACCCTGATATCTGTGGTCCTAACACTCAAATATGAGTGTCCCCACAGTGGAGGCACATGCATTCTGATGGATAATAAAGATGCATACATGAACTTTAGGAACAAAATGTTTGCATGTTTAAAACAGCATTGTGACAAATGTAGTCTTGTAATAGAGGCTGTCCCTGCTCTAAGTTGGGCAGGTTTCTACTTTTTCAGCAGGAATTTTTTCCTTTTTACCAAAAATACAACACTTTTTTTCCTGACAGTCCCTTTGTTTATTGTTTCTCTTGTATGATGGATAGTTGTTCAAAATTCTATAATTGTGGTGGAAAACAGTTGGCGAGAAGGTTCCCATGTATGGCTACATGGAAATGCAGTATACATTTCGGTGTATTTCATCTTTATAAATTGACCCCAATTGGTTTTCCTGTTCTTTAGTAATATGAATGAATAGTTGCCCTGAGATTTTATATATATATATGTATGTCTAATTTATTATACCTTCTTTTGTTTCTCTTTTCATGTAGGGCCAAGGGGATCTACTGAAGAATGCCAAAAATGAAGCCATGGAGAACATGAGGCAGATACAACAGGCTTGTCTGTCCAGTGGTCTATGTAAAGCTCCAACTACTGCAACTGATGCAAAATCTAAACGGGGCCTAGAGGCAATACAAGAAAAGGATACAGGAGAGGAAAATGGTCGTTTGTGATGTGCAAAACTTGCCATGGCACCTGGCCTTTTAGGGTTGCTTTTTCAGATCTGCAGGAGAGATATATACAGTATCAATGCATATATTGAATATAAGGCAAAACATTCAGTATCAAAACAATGTACAGTGATGATATTAATTTTTGTGTGTTTTAATTTAACCAGCAAAATTGTACCCACCTTTTAATCAGTAATGTTAAAAAAAACAGTGTGAAGAAAATGTGGACCACTTACTGCTGATCACAAATGTTTGTCCCTTATGTAATAAGATGTAAAACGCCAAATAATCCCAACACTGTCTACACCAAGTAACAGTTTATTTGCACTAACATTGGAAAATAGGTTGATTTTATAAAGTGTAGAATGCCAAGAATTCATTGTTTTGGATACAACAGACCTTAAAAGCATTTCTGATGCCTGACTTAAATTGGGTAGAAACCAGTGACCATTTCTTTTTAAGACTGGGAGCAAGACACCTTATCAGCCCACCAAATGCAATCCAGGTCAAATCTAATCATCTTTACAACACATATGCCCCGTACACACGATCGGACTTTCCAACAACAAAACCGTGGATTTTTGTTCGAAGGGTGTTGGCTTCAACTTGTCTTGCATACACACGGTCACACAAATCTTGGCCAACAATTACGAACGTAGTGACGTACAAGCCTTACGTGATATCTCCATTACGAATGCTAGTTTTACAAGACCGAACGCTTCCGGCTCGTACTTGATTCTGAGCATGCGTGGACTTTTGTGCAACGGACTTGTGTACACACGATCGGAAAGTCCGACAACAAACATTTGTTGGCAGAAAATTTGAGAACCTGCTAGCCAACATTTGTTGGCGGAAAGTCCGCCAACAAATGTCCAATGGAGCATACACATGGTCATACTTACTGCCAACGAGCTCACATCCAACATTTCCAGTCAGAAAAATCTGATCGTGTGTTGTGTACTGAATAAAGGCAATGTACAGTCTTGCTAAAGACACACTTCATGACCGAACATGCAACACAAAAATACGTGGTCTTTTTGAGGACCTATTCTACTACACAGAATACTATACATAAAACTATACATAGAATAGCAGAGTATAATCACTATATGTTTGTCCGTAATTGGTTAGTAACAAAAGCTGTCATGCAAATGCGGAAGATGTTGACACTTACTGAGAGAATTGAGTATCCCCATTGTTCGCTGATACTGATTATTTATTATATGCAACATTTCCACCATTAATCTGGCTATTGACTGTATGATTACTACATATTTTCACTTTAATAATCTAACAAGCTAACATTTTTCTTGTACTTGGAGGTAAGATGTAGTGGAGGGTTTTTTTTTCCTGTATGTTACATTTACTCCTATTCATTTCTCCTAGTTGTTTATGTAGACTGTTACAAACAGTAATGCCAACCTTAGTCTGATGTATGATTGCAGGCTGCTAACTAGAAATATCCAGGCACCAAGTTTCTAAAAGCAATATTAAAGAATAGCGTTTTTTTTTTTGTTTTTTTTTAACCACTTAAGGACCAAGCCTCTTTTTTACACTTGTTTTCAAGTTAAAATAATTTTTTTTTTTTTTTTGCTACAAGAGGAGGGTTTATTTACAAGGAAGGTGGGATTTTTTTTTGCTAGAAAATTACTTAGAAACCCCAAACATTATATATTAACATTATATATTTTTTTTTCTTAAGCCCTAGAAAATAAAATGGAGGTCGTTGCAATACTTTCTGTCACACCGTATTTGCGCAGCGGTCTTACAAGCGCACTTTTTTTGGAAAAAATACACTTTTTTTTTAAATTAAAAAATGTCAGTAAAGTTAGCCCAATTTTTTTTATATTGTGAAAAATAATGTTACGCTGAATAAATTGATACCCAACATGTCACGCTTCAAAATTGCGCCCGGTCGTGGAATGGCGACAAACTTTTACCCTTAAAAATCTCCATAGGCAATGTTTAAAAATGTCTACAGGTTACCAGTTTTGAGTTACAGAGGAGGTCTAGGGCTAGAATTATTGCTCTCGCTCCAACGATCGCAGTGATACAGCACATGTGTGGTTTGAACCCCATTTTCATATGTCGGCAGAGCTCGTTGGGACGCTGTAAAAAAAAAAAAAAAATTCTTATTTATTTTACTTTAAATGTTTTATTTTGACACTGTTTTTTAAAAAAAAATTGGGTCACTTTTATTCCTTTTATGTAAATGTAAACATCCCTTGTAATAGAAAAAAAGCATGACAGGACCTCTTAAATATGAGATCTGGGGTCAAAAAGACCTCGGATCTCATATTTACGCTAAGATGCAAAAAAAAAAAAATTGAAAAAAAAAATTCTCCTTTAAGAGCTATGGGTGGAAGTGACGTTTGACGTCGCTTCCACCCTCCCATGCCATAGACCCGAGCAGGGACCATCTTCCCCTCAGTCAGCAGCCAGGCGTCCACGGGAGAGGACTCAATCGTCTCTGACACTACCGGCAGGTCTGGTAAGAGGCGGAGACACCCAGAGCGTGGCGGCAGGGGGGTGGGCACCTTTCCCACCGCCAATAAAAGTGATCTTGCGGTGAATGCGCCGCAGAGACCACTTTTATCCTAAAGAGAAACGCACAGCGTTCCTAAAAATACTGGGGTTATGGCAGCCAGCTGCTGACATAACCCCGGTATTTAGCGTCAAATTACTAATGTACGGGTACGTCGTTTTGCGTGAAGTGGTTAAATGCCATAATCCCCCTCTCCCTCCCACTCATAAATTTCCTCAGTATGAATATACAGTATAGATGCACACTATGGGGCACAGTTTACAGTTTTCTAGTACATAATGCTTTTCCAAAATGCATGCATAAAGCAAAGAGATCAATGCTTATACCAATCATGCTTGGTGCATGTATAGGAGATATGACATCGGCTGATAAAGGCAATATAACATATGTAGGCAATTTAACTGCGAATTCATTTTTATATTGCTGCATACCGATCTTGTGTAAGACCTACAGTATATTCATACACACATACAATACTGTACCTATTTAAAGGTAATGACTATATATGTCTGAATTCCTCCAAGTATTTGCACCTGGCCAGTTTATATATAAATGGAAAAAGGGAGAAAGTGTAAGCCACACGTGCCCTGATTTGGGTGAGTCACTTTGTAAATCAGTGTGGTTTGTGAAATACAGTGGGGCAAAAAAGTATTTAGTCAGCCACCAATTGTGCAAGTTCTCCCACTTAAAAAGATGAGAGAGGCCTGTAATTGTCATCATAGGTATACCCAAACTATGAGAGACAAAATGTGGAAACAAATCCAGACAATCACATTGTCTGATTTTTAAAAGAATTTATTTGCAAATTATGGTGGAAAATAAGTATTTGGTCACCTACAAACAAGCAAGATTTCTGTCTCTCACAGACCTGTATCTTCTTCTTTAAGAGGCTCCTCTGTCCTAAACTCATTACCTGTATTAATGGCACCTGTTTGAACTTGTTATCAGTATAAAAGACACCTGTCAACAACCTCAAACAGTCACGCTCCAAACTCAACTATGGTAAAGACCAAAGAGCTGTCGAAGGGCACCAGAAACAAAATTGTAGACCTGCACCAGGCTGGGAAGACTGAATCTGCAATAGGCAAGCAGCTTGGTGTGAAGAAATCAACTGCGAGAGCAATAATTAGAAAATGGAAGCCATACAAGACCACTGATAATCTCCCTCGATCTGGGGCTCCACACAAGATCTCACCCTGTGGGGTCAAAATGATCACAAGAACGTTGAGCAAAAATCCCAGAACCACACAGGGGGACCTAGTGAATGACCTGCAGAGAGCTGGGACCAACGTAACAAAGGCTACCATCAGTAACACACTAAGCCGCCAGGGACTCAGATCCTGCAGTGCCAGACGTGTCCCCCTGCTTAAGCCAGTACATGTCCGGGCCCATCTGAGGTTTGCTAGAGAGCATTTGGATGATCCAGAAGAGGATTGGGAGAATGTCATATGGTCAGATGAAACCAAAGTAGAACTGTTTGGTAGAAACAAAACTTGTCATGTTTGGAGGAGAGAGAATGCTGAGTTGCAACCAAAGAACACCATACCTACTGTGAAGCATGGGGGTGGCAAAATCATGCTTTGGGGTTGTTTCTCTGCAAAGGGAACAGGACGACTGATCCGTGTACATAGAAGGATGAATGGGGCCATGTATCGTGAGATTTTGAGTGCAAACCTCCTGCCATCAGCAAAGGCATTGAAGATGAAACGTGGTTGGGTTTTTCAGCATGACAATGATCCCAAACACACCGCCTGGGCAATGAAGGAGTGGCTTCGTAAGAAGCATTTCAAGGTCCTGGAGTGGCCTAGCCAGTCTCCAGGTCTCAACCCCATAGAAAACCTTTGGAGGGAGTTGAAAGTCCGTGTTGCCCAGCGACAGCCCCAAAACATCACTGCTCTAAAGGAGATCTGCATGGAGGAATGGGCCGACATACCAACAACAGTGTGTGACAACCTTGGGAAGACTTACAGGAAACGTTTGACCTCTGTCATTGCCAACAAAGGATATATAACAAAGTATTGAGATGAACTTTTGATATTGACCAAATACTTATTTTCCACCATAATTTGCAAATAAATTCTTTCAAAAATCAGACAATGTGATTGTCTGGATTTGTTTCCACATTTTTTCTCTGATAGTTGAGGTATACCTATGATGACAATTACAGGCCTCTCTCATCTTTTTAAGTGGGAGAACTTGCACAATTGGTGGCTGACTAAATACTTTTTTGCCCCACTGTAAGCAGACCTCTCACAGCCTTTATTCTCAGTGAGACATACCACCATATAGTTACATAGCAGGTGAAGTCGAAAAAAGTCCATCAAGTCCAACCTATGTGTGTGATTATGAGTATTACATTGTATATCCCTGTATGTTGTGGTCATTCAGGTGCTTATCTAATAGTTTTTTGAAACTCGATGCTCCACGCTGAGACCACTGCCTGTGGAAGGGAATACACATCCTTGCCGCTCTTACACTAAAGAACACTCTACGTAGTTTAAGGTTAAACATCTTTTCTTCTAATCTTAATGAGTGGCCACGCGTCTTGTTAAACTCCCTTCCGCAAAAAAGTTTTATCCCTATTGTGAGGTCCCCAGTATGGTATTTGTAAATTGAAATCATATCCCCTCTCAAGTGTCTCTTCTCCAGAGAGAATAGGTTCAGTGCTTGCAACCTTTCCTCATAACTAATATCCTCCAGACCCTTTATTAGCTTTGTTGCCCTTCTTTGTACTCACTCCATTTCCAGTACATCCTTCCTGAGGACTGGTGCCCAAGAACTACACAGCATACTCTAGGTGCAGCCGGACCAGAGTCTTGTAGAATTGTTTTATCTCTGGAGATAATCCCCTTTTTAATGTATGCCAATATTCTGTTTGCTTTGTAAGCAGCAGCTTGGCATTACATGCCATTGCTGAGCCTATCATCTACTAGGACCCCCAGGTCCTTTTCCATCCTAGATTCCCCCAGAGGTTCTCCCCCCAGTGTATAGATTGCATTCATATTTTTGCCACTCAAATGCATTATTTTTCATTTTTCTACATTAAACCTCATTTGCCATGTAGTTGCCCACCCCATTAATTTGTTCAGATCTTTTTACAAGGATTCCACATCCTGCGGCAAAGATATTGCCCTGCTTAGCTTAGTGTTGTCCGCAAATATAGAGATTGAGCTGTTTACCACATCCTCCATGTCATTTATAAACAAATTATATAGGATTGGCCCCAGCACAGAACCCTGGTGGAGTACTCCCAGTTTATTACCACCCTCTGAACTCACCCTTGTAGCCAGTTTTCAATCCATGTCCATACCAACGGACCTTATTTTGTACAGTAAATGTTTATGGGGAACTGTGTCAAATTCTTTTGCAAAATCCAGATACACCACATCTACGGGCCTTCCTTTATCTAGATGGCAACTCACCACCTCGTAGAAGGTTAATAGATTGGTTTGGCAAGAACGATTCTTCATGAATCCATGCTGATTACTGCTAATGATACCATTCTCATTACTAAAATCTTGTATATATTCCCTTATCATCCCCTCCAAGAGCTTGCATGCTATTGATGTTAGGCTAACTGGACTGTAATTCCCATGGATGTATTTTGGGCCCTTTTTAAATATTGGTGCTACATTGGCTTTTCACCAATCAGCTGGTACCATTCCAGTCAGTAGACTGTCAGTAAAAATTAGCAACAATGGTCTGGCAATTACTTGACTGAGTTCCACAAGTACCCTCGGGTGCAAGCCATCTGGTCCCGGTGATTTATTAATCTTAAGTTTCCCAAGTCTAATTTTAATTCTGTCCTCTGTTAACCATGGAGGTGCTTCCTGTGATCTGTCATGAGGATAAACACTGCAGTTTTGGTTACTGAAGCCCCCCGATTCCCTCTTGAAGACTGAGGAGAAGAATAAATTCAGTACCTTCGCCATCTCCCCATGCTTTGTAACCAGATGACCTTCCTCATTTTTTTTGCTCTCCTTCGCTATGTGTCTTTCGTGTACCATTTTAGCCACCCATATTGCACCCTTACATTTCCTGTTGCATTCTTTATAAAGTCTGAATGCTGATGATGATCCCTCAATCTTGTATTTTTTGAAGGCCTTCCCCTTTGCTTTTATATGTATTTTTACATTAGAGTTAAGCCATCCAGGACTTTTGTTCGCTCTTTTAAATGTATTACCCAATGTAATGCATTGGCTAATGCCCTTATTTAATATGCTCTTAAAGCAAACCCATCTCTCCTCCGTGTTCTTTGTTCCTAAGACTCTATCCTAATTTATGCCTTCTAGCAAGGTTCGTAGTTTAGGGAAGTTGGCTCTTTTGCAATTCAGTGTCTTTGTATTCCCCTTATGTTTCCTGTTTGTGTGATTTATACTGAAGCCAAATGACCTGTGATCGCTGTTTCCTAAATTGCCCCGTATTTCCACATCCATGATGAGTTCTGTATTGTTGGTCATCAGTAGATCCAGTAACTCTTTAATTCTAGTTGGTGCATCTACCATCTGACCCATGAAATTGTCCTGCAAGACCTTTAGGAACTGGCAAGCCTTAGACGAATGCGTGGTTCCCTCCGCCCAGTCTATGTCTGGATAATTAAAATCCCCCATTATGATAACACTTCCCATCCTTGCTGCTAAGCCAATAGGAGATCTGTCTCCCCCTCATCCCTCAGGTTAGGGGGCCCATAGCATACTCCCAGTATTATTTTCCCCTTAGCTTCATCCCTTTGGAGCTCTAATCTAAGGATTCCACCTCCTCTGTAGCTCCCTTAGTGATGTCATCTCTTACATCCACTTGTACATTATTCTTGATATATAGGCATACCCCTCCCCCTTTTTTACCCTCTCTATCCCTGCGATAAAGGGCATACCCTTGAATGGTTGCCAGCCAATCATGAGAGCTGTTGAAGCAGGTCTCTGAAATTCCCACAAAATCCAAATCTTCCTCATACAACAGTATCTTTAGTTTATCCATCTTGTCTGTCAGGCTCCTGACATTGGTGAACATGCCACATAGTTTAGAACGGTTGCATACTATCCTCTTATTGGGTGTTCCGAGATTGCAACTAGGACTTGTTACTATACTTACCTTGGGTTTATGTGCTTTAGTCAAGCTACCACTAATGCCCCGATACTACCCTCTGGAATATGTTCCGCACTGACTATCCCTCCCCGTCGCCTAGTTCAAAAACCCATCTATAGTCAGACTTGCTGTAGGGCAGTGCTTCCAAGAGAAGTAAGTCTACATCATGATATGAGCTATTATCTTTATATTTCAGGAGGCCCAGCACTAAAATTAAACCAGGGCAACACTATTTAGAAAAAGTGGTTATCTGGGGCCTGAGAACTATGCCCACATCCAGCCCAGTACAAGATTTTATCCAGCTCGCAGCTAGAGGAAGTGGTGTATCTTATGTTTACAAACTGAGGAATCAGATCAGTTGGTCTCTGCTTGCTGATAGGGGCCCAGATGTAAGAGGGGACTCTGGTAGGGTCCCTGATGTATAAGGGAGAACTGTGAGGAACCAGATCAGTTGGTTTCTGCTTCTGATAGGAGCCCAGATGTAAGAGGGGACTCTGGTTGGGTCCCTGATGTAGAGGGAAAAACTGAGGAACCAGATCAGTTGGTTTCTGCTTCTGATAGGGGCCCAGATGTAAGGGGGGACTCTGGCAGGGTCCTTTATGTATAGGGGAGCTCTGATATGTAGCGGGGAGGGGGGCTCTAAAGTGATGGGGAACTGCTGATTTGAAAAAGGTACACTAATATGACGGAGAGGCTTCTGATGTGAAAGGGAACTTCTGCTGTTATGGGGAGCTTCCGATTTATTCAAATTGACTCTTTTCTTGGAGCGTGTTTATTCATTCATTTAAATTTTATTCATAATTTTATAAAACTGATGTTCCTCAGGGGACTTTTTGTCTGCTACTGCTACCCTTTGCTGAGGCCTTCAAAATGGTTATGACCACAGCAGGGGACTTTTTGTCTGCTGCTACTATTCTTATGGGTATTCATTTTCCTCTTTTAACTGAGCTTGATCCACAATTTGGGAGCTTTTGGCCACCTGCAGGGGCCGCCCTAGGCTGTTTTTTAGTTGTAAAAAGAAAAGAATTGCGCTAGGTGCAAAAAAAATGTGAAATAAAAATATAATAGTGAAAATGACAAAAAAAAATTTTTGGGAAAAATATCCTGCAGCTGAACACTATAACCCCGACATAAGGGCACAAAGAATAAAAATAAAAGTATAAGTGCAGCGCTAGATAGGTACCACAAATAATGAAATAGTGTATAATAGCAATAAGTGCGATTGTGCTAATCAAATACAATGATAACAATAAGTGCAATTATGCTAATCAAGTGATAATTAAACGTCCATTTGGGCAAATAAAACCATGAAAAATTGTGTAAAAAAAATAGTTTATGAGTAAAAATATCCGGATGGTAAATATCCAATAAGAGATTCTGGATTTAAACTTTTTTCCACCAGTGTTGCCCGTCACCTGAGAGTAAAAAAAAGTGGAGGCTTACCAGAAAGCCTGCGACCGCCCTTATTCAGGGGGCTCAAAACAGGCTTAGTAGATCAATCAGGAAACACAGGAACACAGTTAGGATCTCTTTAGCTTCCCTCCAAGATAGCCGGTCAGCATGAGTGAAAAGCACCTAAACGGCGCGTTCCCAGGAGACCATCCCTATATCGCAAACGTTTCCATAGGTCTGGCATAAGAAGGGAGGAAAAAAGGAGACTCCAATGGTGTAGAACTTCTTCGATAGTTTATTTAAAATATTCAGTACAAAACGATCCTTGCAAGGACATAAGATAAACAGCTCTGCTAGTATAGAAAAACAAGATGCGCATGCGCAATGCGTGTGAGCGTGGCGACCCTACAATTGTTTTGTCACAAATGATGACTTCAGTTGGACGAAACGGTCGTAGGGTCACCACACTCACATGCATTGCGCATGCACGTCTTGTTTTTCGATACTAGCAGAGCTGTTTATCTTATGTCCTTGCAAGGATCGTTTTTGTGCTGAATATTTTAAATAAATATTTTAAATAAACCATCGAAGAAGTTCTACACCATTGGAGTTCCTTTTTTCTCCCTTCTTATGCTGGACCTATGGAAACGTTTGCGATATAGGGATGGTCTCCTGGGAACGCGCCGTTTAGGTGCTTTTCACTCATGCTGACTGGTTATCTTGGAGGGAAGCTAAAGAGATCCTAAGGCTCGATTCACACCTATGCATGTTGCTTTTGAGCGTTTTTGGAGGTTTTTTTTTCATGCTTGCCACGTTTTTGAGCCGCGTTTTTGCCGCGTTTTTGCCGCGATTTGCGTTTTGCGTTTTTTTTTTTTTCATTTTTTTTTACAGTCTTAAAAAAAATTAAAAAAAAAAAACGGCAAAAACGCATCAAAAACGCTGCAAAAACGCAGCACTTGCGTTTTTGATGCTTGTCCATTGAAAACCATTACATGCAAAACGCTGCTTTTTGCATGCAAAAAAGTCCCCGACCCTTTCCAAAAACGCTGAGATACAAAAAAGCATTGATGTGAACATGTTCCATAGGAACCCATGTTAAAAAATTCCCGTGCATTTCTGCAAAATGCAAAATGCATCAAAAAACGCGCTAGTGTGAATGGGGCCTAACAGTGTTCCTGTGTTTCCTGATTGATTTACTAAGCCTGTTTTGACCCCCCTGAATATGGGCGGTCGCAGGCTTTCTGGTAAGCCTCCACTTTTTTACTCTCAGGTGACGGGCAACACTGGTGGAAAAAAGTTTAAATCCAGAATCACTTATTGGATATTTGCCATCCGGATGTCTTTACTCACAAACTATTTTTTTACACAATTTTTCATGGTTTTATTTGCCCAAATGGATGTTTAATTATTACTTGCACTTGATTAGCATAATTGCACTTATTGTTATCGTTGTATTTGATTAGCACAATCGCACCTATTGCTATTATACACAATTTCATTATTTGTGGTACCTATCTAGTGCTGCACTTATACTTTTATTTTTGTTTTTTAGTTGTACCTAGCATTCTACTCTCGCATTAAATTATCTAGAGCAAAGCAGTGTCCTCCAGTAAACACAGATCAAAGTGTTTTACAGTACGTGCAAAAAATCCTATTATTTTTTTATTGGGGGCATGTCAAATTACATCAGATAATAATGTGATCTATTTTTTCCTAAACACGATATTCCAGAAGTACACTTTAATGTGCATGAAAATGTGCATAATTCTGCAGTCTGAATACATTCAAATTGCAAAAATAACCAGCATTAATAACATTACTTCATGGATACACTGTGCGTGGAGCCATTATTTAAGTCAGGCATTGGCCAAAATGACCCTAGAATTTCCACACTGACCCTCAAGGAAAGCAAAGGGCCTTTCCACACTAATGTGCTGTGTTAGTGTGTGGTATGCCACATATAAATGTGCATTGAGTAAAGTAAGCTCATTCTTTTGAATGATCTGCACAAAGCGTCAAATGTTGCAACAAGTCACATGTAACATTTTTGGAAGTACACTGGAAAGCATGTCAGTGTGTTGCTGGTCATTGCTCTGGGCTGCAATGCTTGTCTGTTGATGGTATGTTGAGGTGCTTTTCAGAGCAAAAATTTGAATGGGCTCTGATGCACACATTTTTGGCTCGATTTAGAATTATTATTCAGAATCTTGGTACACATGTTTGTCCATTTGACTTTGTTGGCTCTTCTTCAAAAAACTGTAGATGTTCCACAAAAAGTGCAGGTATAGCTAAAAATATCTAACTTCTGCCAGTCCTGCGATAGTTTCTGACTAGGAGCCCAACACAGAGTCATGCTTTGTACAACTATCACATTTATCTGAATATTTGTCAGTATAACTGTCAGTAATAACAATATAAAAGATTCATTCGAGTGTGTATAATCTCCAGAACACATAAAGGCTCTAGTTGCTTTTGCTTTTGAAAAAGTCAAGTGTTGATACACCTAATAAGGCCTCATGCACACCGGGGCTCTTCTAAACACTTTTCTCCTGGCAGGAGAAAAGCAGTTGCAAAAACCCTCTTAGGCCGTGCTTTTCAAGTGCATTTAGGCGCATAGGTGCATTTAGACGCGGCTTGCGCGTTTATTCATTTCATTGGCCAGAATATTAATTTAATAGAAAAGTAAAGTAGGTTTTACCTTCAAATAAATCAGTGAAAAAATCAAAAAGTGCACAAAATACAATTATATATGAAAAAAGAAAAAATACCGCGCTACCAAAAACCCTGCCAGCAGCAGTTTAAAAACAACAATAAAACAGAAAAAAACTGCGCAGTTTTTTTCTGTTTTACAATTATATATGACTCTTCACACAATCTATAAAAAGTCCATAATATTAAAGTGAGTCCTTACTGAAGAAACAAAACATATCCAAAAATCTGTATCCAATCACCGTGTTCCTATGAAGAGAATAGTGGTGCTTCAATCTCCAAAAAAGGTGCTCCACCCAAAGTACGAAAAATCAATATGCGCTCACTAGAAATATTCCGCCAACAGAGTGACCATCGGGCATATACCTCTTCAATTCCCCTTCTCATAGGTATAGGACAGTTCCTCCAATGAACTTCCTCACTCCTCTCTCCCACTTGGAGTACTGTGAAGTAAGACTCCAAAGCAAACCACAAGAGGGGCATATATAATGTAGTATATTTTTAATAAGATCAGCAAATTAAATTCACAAAAGTATGCACTCACATGTGAACGTAGAAACTAGGGCATAAGAGTTGTGCAGCTTTCTGGTCAGTGAGTCTCGCACCATCATTCACTCGACAGGTTCAGCATGCGTTCCACCCAAACGAAGTAGCACCAGGGATGGCTCTGGTATATGCATGTCAGGCTTGCGCTTCAAATCATTTCACACATGTGTGCATCATCAGGAACGGTGATTGGATACAGATTTTTGGATATGTTTTGTTTCTTCAGTATGGACTCACTTTAATATTATGGACTTTTTTATAGGTTTTGTGAAGAGTCATGTATAATTGCATTTTGTGTACTTCTTTTTGGTTTTTTTCACATATTTATTTGAAGGTAGTGCCTACTTTACTTTTCTATTATATGTTGTATAGTGTTGGTCACTATTAAAGGGGCAGCAACCTAATTTCACAGATTTACTTATAGGTAGAGAAGTTAGCGCCCTCAAATTTTATTATCAGAATATTCATTTATTCTGGCTACTGAAATGTAAAAAAAATGCTCAAAAGCTAAAAGCGCCTAGCTTTAATGTGCGTTTACACACGTTTACCAGCATTTAGGCACGTCACATTTAATGTTAAAAGCTCCTCTTTTGAATGCACAAGTGATGGGGGTTTTTTTCTGCCTCTAAATACCCCTGCCTCTAAACTTCTGTAAACTCCTATAGTGTGCATAGACACGTAGGTTAACACATAGGAGAGGTAGAGAAAAAAAAAAAGCAGCATTACTGAGCTCAAGGCATGAGGCCTAAGGCATACATTTCCAAGATTTTGGATCTCAAAATATAGCAGATCATAACACTACATCCATTTCAGGGTTTTTCCACCAAAAAGGGATATTTCACGAATGACGAAGAGTCAAACCACTGGTTTCTAATAGCTCTTGTGGACATTGAAGATGAGATCCTTGTGCTTGAGTTCTCAGGTCTGCATATCTCCTGCATCCATTATTCTAGACTTCCACTCCTGCTGCTGGCCTTTTAATTTATGTTATTCTATTGAGAATGCAGCAGGAGTGGGATTTCCACAAAGAAAGGAATGCCAAAAAAATTTAAGATAGGCCTGGACAGAACTTGGAACGATGGCAAGGAGATCTTACCCTTGGAGTCTCCAAGAGAGATAAGAAGCCATCAGACTCAGACCACCAGACTGTATATCCTTTAAACAAAATCAACCACTCCCTGTATATCATGTACGGTATTACACAGCTTGTTTTGCCAGGGAGTCCACTGCAGAAATGGGAAGTCTTTGGAAATTAACCTGTTTCTGTAAAGATTGGACTGTGAAGGTTGCCGAGGTCTTCTCTGTAAATGAATGCTTTACACAGTATGACTTTCTAGTCTGGAGTTTAACATCCAGTAGAAGAAATATAGATAATACATTGTGTGTAGATGTAGCTCCTGCATCTGACGTACATAAACTACGTCACGTCTCTTTGGTACTTTGCTTGAGTGTAGTATTTATGTGCTCATTCAACTATTTTGCTGCCAGATGAAGGATGTATAAAGAAACAAAAGCAAAACTTTTTTATTTCTTCTCCCATTAGAAGGTAAACTAATAACTATGAGTTTTTGTTTAAACAGTCAACATTATTATTATTACCATTATTATACCTAATAATATTACATTTTAAGAATGTATGTAATACCATGGTCTTTAGGTGAGAATTGGACCATTATGCAATTCCATGCAAATGTCCTTCCTCTGGCTTCAAAGGGGTTAATAGAGCTGTGTGTTCTCTAGATAAGATTTAAATATATTTATTGAAGAGCACTGCTTTTATTTTGAAAAGCTATCTTTTTAATGTATTTGATGAAGAGAGATATAATGTGCTAACTTTTAAAACTGAAGTAATATTTTTTTTTTCTTTTTCTTTGTGTTAATCCCTTTACGTCCATAAAGGCCTGTACTGTACATCACACTGCAGTCTGTATTGGCAGTGAGGAGATTAATTTATTCTTAATCTTGTTTCATTATTAACACTAACATTTTATTTTGCACATAATTGGAAATAAATCTATTAAAATGAAATGTGTTGCTTGTTTTTATTTCATAGGAACTGCTTTCGCCATTATCTCACATACCTAAACATAAATTATCATAAAGTTACAGTAATAGAAAACTCCACTTTTGGTGGCATATAAACGCCACATAAGCCATTTTGTAATTTAAATTGGAACTACACTCAAGAAGTGATTTTGGGCCACTGAGATTTTATTAAACTGTCCCTTCCATGCAATATGGCAAAAGGGGAGGTACTTCACATTGTAAGTGTATTTTCTATTTGCCGCTAAAAGTTTGCATTACAATGCTAGTAAACCACTGCAATTAAGAAAAAAAAATCCCCTGCAAAATAATAGCATAATGTCCTAGTATAAATCACATAGCACATTATGAAATACTTACCTTCAAATGAAGCCCTCCAACGGTGCGTTGTCACAGCTGAGAGGGCTTAAGTCCCCAGTCTTCCTTTCTGGGTTGGTGGACTCTGGCTGTATAAGTGGCCGTAGCTGTGATGACTTCACTACCACGCAGGAGCCCTTGGTTACGGCACAGTGCTCTGAAGGTACGGCACGGTATGCCGGCCCTTCAGAGCACATGCGCTGCTGACATCACTGGCTGCATCCAGAGAGAATATCTCCTAAATGGTGCACGTTTTGGAGATATTAATTTCTTATTACAAGATTGCTCAGGTCAGTAGTTGCCAACGTGAAAATTATAGAGGGCCTTAAAGTATAAGTAAACAGTTTTTTAATTTTGGATAGAGTGGGGAGGGATTAGAACCCCTGTCAGGTTTTTGCTGACTGTGCCTCCTCTCCCCCAGGGAGATTCACTCTCTTTATTTGTCATGTTTATTATTATCATCATAAGTGAAAGAAATGCCAAATTATTGGTTGTCCCACAACAGGAATCGATGGGAAATCTTTCAATGGGGACACTTTAAAAGGATTTCCTATCACTTCCTGTTTTGTCTATGGAACAGGAAGTGAAGAAAAACCTCCCTGATGGGTCACAGACCTAACAGGGGTTTAACGACCAATTATTCTATCCAAAAGATGGCAACAATAATCCCCCCAGCACTGGTGTCAGTGAACACAATAATAACCCTCTGCATTGGTGTCAGGGACTCCAACAAAAACCCCCAGCATTGGTACCAGTGACTGCAATTAAAACTAGCCACCATCATTCACCACAATAATAACCCTCAGCATAGGTGCCCATGACCTTCATAATAACCCCCAGCATTTACTTCAGTGGATGCAAAATTAACCCCCAGCATTGGTGTCGAAAACTCCCAGCATTGGAGACAGTGGCTACAATAATAACCCCTAAATTGGTGGTCAGTGGCAGTGCTATTTCTCGTCAAATTTGTTTATTATTTTTTAAGTATAACAAAGATTGACAAATTAAGTACATACAAGGCTGGTAGTACAATATTCAAATAGCAATAAAGCTAAATATATTGATTTATGAACAGGATGAGTGCATAACAATGTAAAATGTAACAAGTAGAGCAACGAATTACATCAAGAGCATTAGAAAACATCCATCAGAAGGAAAAAAGTAAGCTAGTGACTATCGGTTTATTTTGTAAGAGCAGTAATAAGGAGATCGATCTAATAGGTATATATTGAAAACATATCTTAAAAGAAAGGTAGAAAACAAAAAATAGGAGTAGATAGATAGTGAGTAGAAAAAAGGGGGGACGGAAATGAAGGGGGTGGGGGGTTATAAGTGGTGATTGAATCCCAAATTAATAGAAAGTATAGTCGAGGCAAATAGAGTAAAATTACCAAGGCAATAATAGTGTGTCATCAAAGTCTGGAGGTAAACAATGCTAAACCCAAGGAAGCCAGAGTTTCTCGAATTGACCAATATGATCTCTTTCAATTGCTTCCATTTTAGCATGAATAAGAGCTTTATTGGTTTTGTGTATGGTTTCTGCTAGAATTAAATATTTAGCTTTCCGTGCCTTAGCAATGGTTTGTTTTGCAGCTGTTAGGAGATGGTGGTCAGTGGCACTGCTGTTAAACCCTTCCCTACATTGATGATTAGTGGCGGTGGTGTTAACCTCCCCACATTGGTGGTCAATGGTAATACTGTTAACATCCCCATCATGTTCGTTGGTGGTCAGTGGAATTCCTGTTAACCTCCAGTCTGCATTGATGGTCAGTGACAGTGCTGTTAACCCCACCCCACATTGATGGGCAGTGGCATGGTTATTTAACCCCAACTTAGTGTTAAACATTACATGCTGCCGTGGGAATCTCTCCTGATGTCAGGCTTGTAATCGTCCTAATGTGCTTGGACACATAGGATAACATTGAGCTACTTCTACAGGCAGAACACAATACTCCTGTAGAAGCAACGTTTTTTACGCCAGTGTGCATGGAACCTCAATGTAAGCACCAGCAGAAGGAAGGTAGTTTTGAAAAGGGCAGGCTAACTCCTCAGTTAAACCTTTAGAGCCCTTTCACACTGGGGCGGGGGCGGCGTCGGCGGTAAAACGCCGCTATTATTAGCGGCGTTTTACCGTCGGTATGCGGCTGCTAGCGGGCAGTTTTACCCCCCGCTAGCGGCCGAGAAAGGGTTAAATACCACCGCAAAGCGCCTCTGCAGAGGCGCTTTGCCGGCGGTATAGCCGCGCCGTCCCATTGATTTCAATGGGCAGGAGCGGTAAAGGAGCGGTATACACACCGCTCCGAAGATGCTGCTGGCAGGACTTTTTTTACCGTCCTGCCAGCGCATCGCTCCAGTGTGAAAGCCCTCGGGGCTTTCACACTGGAATGAAAGTAGCGGCACTTTCGGGTCGGTTTGCAGGCGCTATTATTAGCGCAATAGCGCCTGCAAACCGCCCCAGTGTGAAAGGGCTCTTACACACAAACGGTAGCTGCCAGCCTAACAGAAACAGCACAGTTCACAGCAACTGCTGGTGCAATTTTGACCTTTAAGAAATGTCTGTGACACTTGATTCCAGACAGGAATGTAACAGAGTTTTAAAATGTGGTAGCCGTCACAGGGGCAAAGAGAGATTCAGCGTAACAATGTTTAAATGTCCCTTCAATGAAAGGATAAATGGTGCAAGAAAATATTTACAGAAAAAGAATGTGACAAAACGAACAATTAGCAAAAGCATAAAACCGGATTAGAAGTGGAAATGAAAGTTCTCTGGTCTTTGGTTACATTCAGAGGAGTCCAATCTGATATATCGGTCACCAGCTCTCATAAATGATCTAGCATTCCTTCATCATTTTGAAGGTAAGCAAGAGCTGCTGAGATGCAAATGTAGCCTTTTCTCTGGTCCCTGGGGAAAGCACATAGGCTTTGTTCACACTTGCTCAAAATACTGATGCTTATCAAATGCACTTATTGCGGAATAGGTGCATTTGATAAGCATTTAATGAGCATTAAAAACGCTCTTCCAAATGCAGGATGCGCGTTTGCGATGTGGTTGACGTTCTTTTTTGGCACGTTGAAACCTCACCACAGATGCCTATTAACTGTAATGTACTAACGCGCCTCAACTGCGCTGACAACACATGCCGGCGCATTACCATAAACTCCTTTCACACTCAACATGAGGCGTCAGTTTTGAAGCAAAGCGATGCAAACGCTTCATGTTTTGATAATGTGAACAGCACTATGTGCTGTCCATATTATCAACTGCATAGGTGTTTGAGGAGTGTTCAAAATGCCCCTCAAACACTTGCTTTCAATGCCAGTGTGTACTAGACCTTAAAGAAGTAACACAATGAATTAGAATCTGAGAGGTCTGCTAAAGGGGTGGGGATTTTATTACGCTCCAACAGGCATACTCCTAATGCAAAGTATTTTAAATGCATTGATATTTCCATCTTACAAGGTTTTACAATCCTACAACCAACATTGTATTGCACAGAATTCAATTACAATTCGTTAGAGACCAAATATGGATATATATATCCAGGGCTTTTTTTCTCAGACAATAGGTGCAGGAACTCCCCCTTTCTGAGTCACCCCTTTTCTCCGCCCCTACCCACCTCCCAGTACTGTCCCTTTTAGACAATATAGAACCAAGTAACATTTTGAGCTGCTAAGTAATTTGTATGGAATTTGGTAATGATATCAAGAGAAGCAGTAAAATAGATCCTCTGCAGCCAGCAACACTAGATCCCCCTAACAACAATGGACCAACTACAACAAAATTTCTCCACCAGCAACAATAGACTCCCGCAGCATCAAAAGATCTCTGCACAGCCAGCATTAATAGTCTGGCTGCCATCAACAATAGACCCCTCCCCCAACAGTAGATCTCTTTCAACAACAACTGACTCCCCAGCAACATAAGACCCCCTCAGCAACAATAGACCTCCCCAGCAACAATAGACCCCCCTTGCAAAAATAAACCCCCAGCAGTGAGCATCAGTACCCTGCAGCACACCCCAGCACCCCTTGCCATTACATACAGTCAGTCCAAGAGGTGCCGGAACTGCGTTCCCGCTGTAAAAAAGCCCTGCATATATTGCTTAGGAGATCTAATGTGTTCAGTTAGTCTTGTAATATAGGCGTGTTTGGTGTCTGATGTTTTCATGTACGTTACTGTAACCACATTTTATGCATTTAGCTGCATCACAGCAGGATATATGGATTATGAATACAGCTTGGCTTTGGTAGTTAACCACTTCAATACAGGGCACTTAGACACCTTCCTGCCCAGACCAATTTTCAGCTTTCAGTGCTGTCGCAGTTTGAATGACAATTGCGCGGTCATGCTACACTGTACCCAAACTAAATTTTTATCATTTTGTTCCCACAAATAGAGCTTTCTTTTGGTGGTATTTGATCACATCTGCGGTTTTTATTTTTTGCGAAACAAATAAAAAAAGACAGAAAATTTTGATAAAAATAAAAGTTTTGCTTTTGTTTCTGTTAAAAATTTTTGTAAATAAGTAAGTTTTCTCTTGCTCTGATGGGCACTGATAAGGCGGCACAGATAAGGTGGCACCAATGAGCGGGCACTGACGTGCACTGGCGATGGGCACTGATATGTGGCACTGATGGGCACTGGTAGGTGGCACTGATATGCAGCACTGATGGGCATTGATAGGCGGCACTGATGGGCACTCATGGGTGGCACTGGTGGGCACTGATAGGCGACACTGGGCACTGAAAGGCTGCAAAGATGGGTTCTTATGGGTGGCACTGATGGGCACTGATAGGCGGCACTGATGGGCATCCCTGGTGGCACTGGCAGTGGTAGGCATTGGAGTCGGCACTGATTGGCAGCTGCCTGGGCATTGATTGGCAGCTGCCTGGGCACTGATTAGTATTTCCCTGGGGGTCTAGGGGGCATACCTGGTGGTCCAGTGTGGATGGTTTCCCTGGTGGTCCTTGGCGGCTTCCCTGGTGGTCCTGGGTAGGATCCGAGGGGGGGCTGTGCTGATAATCAATCAGCACAGACCCCCCCCCCTGTCAGGAGAGCAGCCGATTGGCTCTCCTCTACTCGCGTCTGTTAGACGCGAGTGAGGAAAAGCCAATCACCGGCTCTTCCTATTTACATCGTGATCAGCTCTGATTGAACGCGGCTGATCACGTGGTAAAAAGTCTCCATCAGAGACTAGATCGGTGTTGCGGGGTGTTAGAGGGCGAGGGCTTTCACACTGAAGCGGTGCGCTGGCAGGAGAAGAAAAAAACTCCTGCAAGCAGCATCTTTGGAGCGGTTATGGAGCGGTGTATTCACCACTCCTAAACCGCTCCTGCCCATTGAAATCAATGGGGCAGCGTGGCTATACCGCGGCAATACCCCGGCTATAGCCGCGCTATTCAAGCGGTTTTACCGCTGGCGGCTGAATACCGCTGCAAAAACACGGTAAAACAGCGCTAAAAATAGCGCTGTTTTACCGCTGATGCCCCCACCGCCCCAGTGTGAAAGGGGCCTTAGTGTCACTTTCTGCAATTAAAATAAGTACACTTCCATTCTTGATTGTATAGCTTGGTTCAGATGGAGAGGCAGACTGACAAAAGATTTATAGTGTTGAAGTTCACAGGCTGTTAGGAGAAAGGAGAGAGAGAGTTAGAGAAATAAGTTAAGACACTATCCCTGTAAATTTAACTCTTGTGTCTCAAGGGCAGCAGAATTTGTTCTGCCACATCTCCTGCTTTTCTTTTCTCCCTCCCTAATTTGTTCCTTCTTCACAGTCTGTATTATTCCTGTTGCTTTATTCCTCCTTCAGCAACATTAACCCTTTAGACTGTCAGCTGATCAGCTTCTAGTGACTCCGATTTTAGGAACGGTGCTGAGAATAGAGAGCAACCGAGCATGTGCAGAGCAGGGTGAGACAGTACATCAGTGAATTTTAAAGACTATAGGCACTTATTTTTTGGAGTTGAAAATGTTTTTATTGTTATAAAACAACAAAAGAACTAATACAATTGACATAAAGTAAAACATATTGAGAGATCAACCAGCGAGCAAAATGGCTATCGCCCACAGCTAAGCTGATAGTTATTAAGTAAATTTTAATATAAATAAATCATGTCAAGTATCAGGATAGAAGGTCAGGAAGAAAAAAAAAAAAGAAAAAAAAAAAAGAAAAAAAAAAAAAAAAATTAGAAAATGAGTAGGGAGAAAGAAAACAGAAAAGAAAAAGGGGGGAAAGGGAGGGAAGAGTAGGGAGAGGGAGTTCCGCTGGCTGGGGTTGAGAAGGAAGGACCCCAGATCCTCAGACATGGTCAAGGGATCAGCGGATATTTAAATTTATAGGGGAAGCTGTAATCTGGGAGGCAGGAAGCAAGGAAGACAGCGTATCTGAGGAGGAGAAGCGCTGCCAGACCGACTATAAAATTGTGAATTTCTCGTAGGTGTCATTGTCAAGCGCCAGCATCTCCTCCATACGCATAATATCATTCATGGTGGAAGTCCAGAGAGACAGTGGGGGGATAGTCGCTGTCTTCCAGAAAAGGGGTATGAGTTGGCGAGCCGTAGACAGGAAGAAACGTAAAAGATTGCGCTTTTGAGAGGCTATTGAACCTGGCAGAATAGATAGGAGGGCTATCTCAGGAGTCAAGTGCAGAGGATCATCGTAAATGTTTTCATAAAACTGGGATACCTAATTCCAGAAGGGCCGGATCCGATCACACTCCCACCAGATATGTAGATACGACCCTGTTGTAAGAGAACAACGCCAACACATAGATGAAGTTGAGGGGAAAATTTTCCATAGAGAGGCGGGGTCCCTATACCACCTCGCCATGACCTTAAAATTTTTTTCTTGTGAATAGCATGAGATTGAGGACCTTATGTGCGAAATGGAACGCAGTTTGCCAATCCGCTCTGGAGATGGTCTTTCCCAGGTCTGCCGACCATACTCTAGTGTAGGTGGGTAGGTCTTTCTGTGTAAGAGATTGAATAAGACTGTAGATACGTGAGAGCAAGTGTCTAGGTAATTCTTGCAGAGAGCTGAGGTGTTCAAAGTCAGTCAAGGGGCGATGGACCTGAGAGGAAGTGAAAAGATGTTTGGTAAAGGTGGAAAGGTGTATGGAAGTGAGCCAGTCTCGATTTCCTGGAGGGGTATTTGGTGTTCCATTGTCCGCCCGAATAAAGGAGTGTGCTTGGGGCCAAGAGGAGCGGGAGAAAAAACCAATAGCATAAGTCCCTATACCTTGTGGAAAGGCGGGATTATCGAAAAGTGGTGATAAGGGAGATGGGTCCAGAGATAGAATCTCGCATAGACCTCTCTTATACCAAAGTATGAGGGCAGCTGTAGTGAGGGGTGATGAATCAGCCAAAACTGATAAGTTACGTTTATAGCCCCAAAGTAAAGCCCTAAGGTCAACGGGGGACATATCCTGTTCAACCATAACCGAAGCTTTTTGGGAAGGTCGTGGGAACCAATCAAGGATACGTGCCATTAATGTGGCTTTGTAATAAAGCTCAAAATCAGGTAGACCTGTACCTCCTTGCAATTTTGGCCGGGTGAGTAACTTAAATTTGATTTTCGATAATCCTTTATTTCACAGAAAGCGGATGGAAAGAGAGCGCAGAGTAGAGAAAAAGGATTTGGGTACTATGATCGGGATGGTCTGAAATAGGTAGAGCAATTTAGGTAAAGTGTCCATCTTAAGGGTATTTATGCATCCAAACCAGGGTATGGGTTTGTCCCCCCAGGAGGCAAGATCTTTACGAAGTCGGGAGAGGAGGGGGATGTAGTTCAGTGTAAAGAGAAGTGATAGGTTAGCCGGTATGGTTACGCCTAAGTACTTAATGCCCTTGGTCTGCCAGTGAAAGGTATAGTTGGATTTGAGGGAGGACAGTGTGGGAGCAGGGAGAGAGATATTAAGCGCCTCAGTTTTGGAGATATTGAGTTTAAAATTACTCAAACTTCCGAAACGTTGGAACTCCGAGAGCAAGGAGGGGAGTGTAATATGTGGTTGGCGTGCGTAAATGAGTAAATCATCAGCGTAAAGTGCAAGCTTATGGTGTGCGGAAGGCGTGCGTATGCCTTGTATGGAATCATTTTGGCGAATGGCACATGCTAGATGTTCCATTACTATAACAAAAAGAAGGGGTGAAAGGGGGCATCCCTGGCGAGTCCCATTGGAGATATCAAATGCAGCTGAAGAAGTACCATTAACCAGGACCGAAGCAGAGGGATTGGAGTAGAGTGACATAATTTTGGAGATGAAAGGGGATCCCAACCCAATTTGCTCAAGGGAAAGTTTTAGGAAACGCCAGTTAACCCGATCGAAAGCCTTCTCGGCATCAAAGGAGAGAAGGCAGATCTGTTGATGGTGGCGTTGGGCATAGGAGATGAGGTTAATAGTTTTGGTGGTGTTGTCTCGTGCCTCTCTACCCGGGACGAAGCCCACCTGGTCTCTATGTATGATCCCGGGGAGAGAGGGAGAGAGACGATTAGCAAGGATTTTGGCAAAGAGCTTAAGGTCAATGTTTAAAAGCGATATCGGGCGATAACTGCTGCATTGAGAAGGGTCCTTATTGGGTTTCGGTAAGATGGAGACATTGGCTGAAAGGAGTGCTTTGGAAGGGAGGGTGGTGTCATCTATGGAATTAAAGGCTTTAGTGAGAAACGGTACCAACAATGGTGTAAAGGTTTTGTAAAACCTCGGGGAGTAGCCATCGGGGCCTGGGCATTTACCCGGTTTTAATTCCTTGATGGCGCCTAGGAACTCCGGTTCCAACAGGGGGCCATCCAAGTCCGCGGACATCTGGGGGTCAATCACAGGTAGTGCCGTTTCCATTATGTAGGTCTGCATTGGGTCTTGGGATGGGGGCAGAGAACTAGGTGGGGAGGATTGCGGCAGGTTATATAACTGGGCATAATAGTCTTTAAATGTGGTGGATATGTCTTTGCAACTAAAAACTTTAGTCTGGTCCGGTTTGGTGATGAAGGGGATAGGAAGACGTGGAGCCCTGGGATGAATAACCCGTGCCAGATGTTGACCGCATTTATTGGCTATAGAGTAGTAAGATTTTCGGGCGCAATCCCTAGCTATGAGAGAGTGTGAATCTAATAATTGGAGTAAATCCCGACGGGAGTTGGAAAGGGCCACAAAAGTGGAGGGGTCTAGATTTAATTTGTGTAGGGATTCTAGATCCGAAATGTTGGTCAGGAGGCGCCCGATGTCGTCAGACCTAATTTTTTTCAAACGAGAGCCGTTCTGAATCAGGACGCCCCTGACCACACACTTCAGAGCCTCCCATTGGTTGAGTGAAGAAGTTGTATCTGCTATGTGGTCAATTTTAAAGTTATGAATTGCTTTAGTAACTTTAGCGATGCATACCAAGTCTCGTAAGAGATTATCATTGAGGCGCCAGGAGTGCCCCCTACGTAACTGTGGGGGTCGGGCGAAAGACAGATATACCGGGGCATGGTTAGACCAGAGGGCATGTCCTAGAGAGGTTAGTAAAGGTGTATCTAGGAGGGATTGGGAAATGAGAAAATAGTCCAGTCTGCTATATGAGTTGTGTGCTATAGAGAAGTATGTGAAATCTCTGTCTGTAGGATGATGTATACCCCACACGTCCACTAATTGATAAGAATGTAAAAGAGATTTTATGTGTGAGAGTGAGGTCGTGGACATGGAAGACTTACCAGTAGAGGTGTCGGCAGACGGGGAAAGAGCCACATTGAAGTCGCCTCCAACGATAACACTAGAACCTCCAAAAGAGGTCAGTCTGGCGAGAGTGGATGATAGGAAGCACGCCTGATCTGTGTTTGGAGCGTAGATGTTGGCGACTGTAAAAAATTAATTATTAAATTTTAATTTGAGAAATATAAAGCGACCGTGATCATCAGTATATGAGTCAATAACCTCAGGATGAAAAGACCTATGAAACGCGATCGAAACCCCTTTGGATTTTGCAGCGGGGTTGGTACTATGAAACCAAGTGGTATAGTATCGACTGCGCATCATGGGTATGGAATCGGTCCTGAAATGGGTTTCTTGTAAGAAGAGAATATTAGTTTTCTGTTTATGGAAGTTATAAAGGATCTGGCTACGTTTCTCCGGGGTATTAAAGCCTCTACAATTGTAAGAAGCTAAATTAAGTGGTGGAGTAGCGGTCATATCAAGGTGGGTATAAGGGGAAAAGGGGAGAAAAAAGAAACAACGAGAGTCCCTCGAGAGACCGCCCCAGCCAGCGGAGGAGGGGAAGGGGAAGGGAAAATGGGAGGGGAGGGGATAGATGCAAAGAAGGAAGCAGAAAAAGATATAAGAGATATGAAAGAAATATCAGAAAGGAGCAAGAAAGGGGAGAGAAAGAAGGGAGAGAATGGGGAAAGGAAAAGGGTCCCAGTATCCATAATTGTCCAGTCGGTATTACAGTCTGACCTGAAAAGATCAGAAGAGGGAGCCCGGGACCCTGATCCTAGCAAATTAAACAATATACTGATTGTAATAAGGTAGACCACTAGGTGGTACCAGTTAATCAAAGATTGAGAGAAAGAAAATAAAATACAATACAAAAAACTGTAAAGTATAGAACATCTGTAAACCATGGTACGGTGCCAAGTGGGGGCACCGAGTATTCCTAAGGAGGGGGTTAGTGTTTAGCATGGCGAGAGCTCCCGGAGCCCCAGGAACCACAGGGCCAATAATATGTAAAGTAAACTGGGCTGTACTTGTAAGCGTAATAAGCATAAATAAGTATAGATAATAAAATATCATAATCAGAAACACAATGGGGGGAAAGCATGGGTTAATACAACATTATAAACAGTTGAGTGTGCCATGAAAGCAATAGTAGGATGCAAACAGGCACACCAGTCCCAGGGAAAAAGGAAAAGTGGTAGTTCAGAAGTAGCGAGTAGGAACCTCCGGCTTGAAGAGACTGGAAGAACAGTGAGATCAGTTTCACAACAGGTAAGAACCGCAGCAGTCCCAGAAGGCCAAGGTGAATCTTCCTGACGCAGCTTATGAGCCATTGTGCAATTTTTAGCAGAGGAACCTGGTATCTTCTAAGGCATAAGGACCCCGAACGTGGGTAACAATAAAATGAAAGAAAAGGTTACTATCTTCCAATTGAAGAAAAACCAGTAACAGAAACTACTTGCTGGAAGAGGTGTGAGAGAGTGAAGACCATCAACAGAGGCTCGAGGAATGAAAGTCCTTAGGGATCCAAGGTAGTTCAGCAAGCATTCCTGCTCAGGTAGAGAAAAAGATAGGTGACCAGCCGGTCCATATAACATCAATCATCAGGGTCTATGCGGGATGAAGATCCAGGACGGCGTTTGCGGCTGTGTTTCTGCCACTGCGGGATGTACGGCAGGCCTGGTGTAGTTGGAGAGAAAGGCCAATCTGGCAAAGACACCTGTGGCAACTCCAGGGTGCCCAGGAATGCAGGGAGGTCACCCAACATGCGGAATGTGGCAGTCTTACCATCATGGTGCACCCGCAACTGAAAAGGAAAGCGCCATTGGTATTTTATTTGGCGTGATTGGAGAAGCTGTGTGAGAGGCTTCAGTGCCTTCCGCATGGTCAGGGTCAAACGTGAAAGATCAGGTAACAGCATCATGGGAGTGGTATTGAGAAGAATAGAGTCCTGCATGCTGGCTGCCCGCATGATGGATTCCTTAATGTTGTAGAAGTGCACTCTGCAGAGCGTGTCCCGAACGAATGAGGGGTCAGGATTCCTGGGGCCTGAGGTCTTGTGGACCCGGTCTAGTTCAAGTGGATTATCTTTGGGTAATTGTAAGAGCTGATTAAAAATGGCCGTCACCGCCGCCCTCAAGTCCTTGGGTTCCACAGATTCAGGGATGCCGCGTATGCGAATATTATTACGCCTGTTTCTGTTTTCGATGTCATCCTGCTCAAACGCAAGGTGCTGCGGCATGGTTGTGTGGGAGTTAAGTATTTCCTCATGCTTCTGAACAGAGGTATGGAGTGTCTCTGTTGTGGCTTCAATATCCACAAAGCGAACACCAATGTCCCTTTTAAGCTCAGAAATCTCCTGTTTGTAGGTTTTCTCTATGCGGTGTACACACTGCTCAAAATCAGCTTTGGTAGGGAGAGACCGCATGTAATTGTGCAGGGATCTCATCTGGGATTCTAGATCCCATCCATCCTCAGATCCTATGGATGCTGTGGAACGGCACCTGGAGAGTCTGGGGGGAGAAGCTTGAGACACAGGGGTAGTGTGGGATGCCTGTGAGCAGGCCATAGAGTCCAGGGCTAACTCGGAGCGGGCCGGGGACGGAGGCACCGGCGCCATCTTGGATCTCGGCTGGCGCTGGGCCGCGGCCGAAGATCGGGTGAAAAAGTTCCCCAAATCCCCTCCTGGGCGAGAACCCCCCCCGTTCCCTGCTGGTCCCGGTACTTAGCTTTCCCCATCGGAGTCTTTGAAACAGCCGGATTCGGTTCAGAAACGCCCTGTAGAGCCGAGGGATCCGGGAGCTGTGGAACAACACGTCCTCTCACTCCATGCGTCAGGCCACGCCCCCCGGCACTTATTTTTAATGTTTGACATAGGTTAACTTGCAAAAGAGGCCAGCCTGAAATACTCTGTCAGGACTTAATTTTCTGACTTAAGTTACACTTTAATTATTTTTTACTAAAATGTTTTATTCAGTTTCAAAGAAAAATGTAAATACAAAACAGAGCCTAATGGGCATACCCAGGCCCAGTTTAACACATAGATACATAAACAAACCTGACATCTTATCTAATAACAGTTAAAAGATGTATACCACCTACTATTTAAAGTGGAGTTCCACCCAAAAGTGGAACTTCCACTCATCAGATTCCTCCCCCCCTCCGGTGACACAGTTGGCACCTTTCAGGGGGGTACAGATACCTGTTTATTACAGGTATCTGTACCCACTTCCGGCGTAGATAGCCGCAGAATCTGCGGTTATTTACGCCACTTCCTGCTCCCTCCCCGCTGCCTGCTGGGAAACACACGGGTCCCAGAGGCAGCAGGGAGCATTCGTATTGCGCGGCGCGACTCGCGCATGCGCAGTAGGGAACCGGGAAGTGAAGCCGCACGGCTTCACTTCCTGATTCCCTTACCGAAGATGGAGGCGGCAGCACCCGAGGACGGAGAGACGCTTCGGCCTCGGGTGCCGACATCGCGGGCGCCCTGGACAGGTAAGTGTCCATGTTTTAAAAGTCAGCAGCTGCAGTATTTGTAGCTGCTGACTTTTAAAAAAAAAATTTTCGGCGGCGCTCCGCTTTAACCAACAATAATAATTAAATGCCTTTATTTTATCTTATATGGAGTATTGACACATTCACTCAGGCCTGCCCCATGGGTAACCGGCCACTTCAAGAGGCTGTGCAGAACCCCACTGCACATTCACACCTGCGCCAGCCCCCATTTCTAGATGTAGCATATTCTTCTCTACTTAATTCTGCCCTTATTGTTTCTTCTCTCGTTTAAAACCAAAGGTGCAAAAGTTCAGCCCTTTTCCTTTCCATCCCTCTCTTCCTCCTCCATCCCCTATTTCCCCTTACAGTTTTAATTTTCCTGTATCATTAAACTTACCCAAATTGACCTATGATGCCTGTCACCCGGGGATGGATGAGAAGGAGGAGAACGAGGGCCCATGGGTCTGCTCAGTTCTAGGGTTTCGGAGAAAACTTTAAGCATTTTAACACTTTTTTATGATTATTATTATCCATCTACTCCAGAAAAAGACTGTTACCATAGTAGGTTCTCTAATAAAGTTAGGAAACACTGCCATAAATCTCCTGCTGGATGTGCTGAGTGTGTAAATAGTGACCTTCCGATACAAATGGATCTCTGTTTAACTTAATTGTTTAAAAGTCCTTGTGCTGTGCTACATTCAGCATTGGCAGAGCAGGCTGGATGTTGCTGAGATAAGGTTTTTTGGATGCCCTTTGTTTTGATGTTCTTAAATGTATTTGCTGATTTGTTGCAACCAGCTTCCCCCCAAATGTACAAAGGATGTTTTGTGTTGCACCTGAAACTCCAATCAACTCCAACTCCAATCAACATGCTGCAAGAATCTTTATGGCTAAGAACTGAGATTGCAGGAAAGAGAAGGCTCAGTCAGTCAGAAGATACACTTAGGCTGGGTACACATACTGTATCTACCGTGTGGTGACACGGATGTTACATTACAGCCCACCACAACGCAAAGTAGCGCATTATGGTGCGTTGTGGTGTGCTGCAACACACGGCCATTGCCAACATGTGTTGGGGAGCCATTAAGAATGATTGCCTCCACAGAGTATAGCCTTAAAGGTAATCTGTTCTTTGCCCACATAGGGAAAAGCAACAGGTTCACATTACGGACATCCATGGATTTTTCTTTTGCTCTAGGAGGTGGTGGTAGGAGGGAAACCTTGTGTAAGTTACAAGGCATAGTTTTTACAGAGCTAAGGCACTCCCACCTGATAGAGCTGATTGGCCTCCTTTCACACAGAGAGAGTCACATGCTCCTCCATGTCTCGAATTACCACATTTTTCCTTTTGTTTCCGGGAATAAAGAACTGTTGACTACTAGTGGGCATATCAAGCTGAAAAATTGAAGGACAAGAGTTGTGACAACTGTTAATAGGAGGTACAAGATTCACTATATTCATCCCCACTTTCTAGCTAGCCTTCAGTAGTTTGTATTTCATGATTATTTTACACTTGGTATTAGCAAAATGGATGGAATGAGTACAGTTGGCAGTATTATCAGCATGTCCTAAGGGAAGAATTATCTCAGCAGAAAGCCTGTATGTCACAGATGACAGCTGGGATCTCATTGGCTGCTCTGCACATTGTCAGTGTACATAGTAATATAGTCATGTTTTGGCATATGCAGTACTGCTTGCAAAATTCCTACCTCACCAGCTAGTACTGTACATCATTAATACATTAGGTCATTTAGCATGAATTATTAAAGTTCTGCCAGCAACTTATATAAAATAAAGGAAGAGGCACAGTGTGACAAGAAACAGCATGAATGAATAATATCATCTGGACAATGACAGTATACAATTGCTTTACTTCTGAACCAACTGAGCAGTGTTCAATTATCCAAATGCTCATATGTTACAAAGCAGATACTTTAACATTATGAGAAATTGGCAACACATGTTCACATGGGATGGTGGATAGAGATTAGATCATGGCTGATGAAGCCAATATTGACTTAAACAAAAATAAAATATCAATGAGAATCAAGGCGTCCAATGTTCTTCACTTATTGTAGAGTCAAGTTGTAATCTCACAAAATGTGATATGTTTTTAAAGAAATCAGTAGTAGCTGGTTTTATGATCACAGATCTCTTTTTTCTAATAGTGGGGGATGGGGTTACTTACACTGTCCAACACACAGCATGCAGTGACGGCTGGTGCTCCATTTTATGGGGGGCAGAAAACAAACCACCCCCCGTTCAGTTGGTCAGTCCATCAGTCAAACCCCCCACCATCCCCTGGTCACTCTTATGTCCGCCCACCAGCTCTGCACTTACCCCATCTAGGTCTTGGGCAGCTTCGGCGGCTACCCCCTGCATCTCCTCGGCGTTTTCTTCCTGCGTCTCCTCCTCGGTGGCCAATATGGTCACTTCTCCTCTCGGCCAATCGGTTCTTAAGACCCGCTTCCTGATTGGCCAGGAGGAGAAGCAGGAAGACCAAAGCGAATATTAATTCTCTATTGTCACACAACTGGGTGGGCTCAGGGCGCAGTGCTCTGCGCCCCAAGACCACTCTTTTTTGAAGCCAATTAGAACCTCAGGCTCTAATGTGCTATGTGCTTCTAAAAAAAAACAAAAAACATTGAAATCCATGCATCCGGCTCCCTGCATGTAGATTAGGGACCGGGCGCATGGATTAGGGTGGCAGTGCCCCTGTGCCTCTAATGGAGCCGCTGCCACTGACAGCATGCCTGTATTCCAAAGTCTGTTCAGCCTGAGGAAAGATGCAGGCTGTGCTTGAGCAGGGGGAATGTTTAAGAAGCAGGCTATAATTTGGAGGAGGTGTGTACCAGACAGGGGCGGATCCAGAGTCTAGTCTCGGGAGGGGCACTGCCAGAAAATACATTTTTTGGGGGGAATTTATCAGGGAAATGGCTGGTGTTGGCGCTTCAATCATCACAGCACCATGGTTGTTATGGTGTCAGGATGATTGAAGCGCATTTTTTCTATTATTACATTGTTATAAAAAATGAAATAGTTCAACTCACCATAATGCAGAATCAGTGGGAGCCCCAAGCATGTCACTTGCCACGTTGCCTGCCACCAGATATGGATTGTCACTTGCCACTTCACCTGCCACACGTTGCAGATTGTCACTTGCCATGTCACCTGCCCCCAGATGTGGATTGTCACTTTCCTGCTACAATTGGCACTTGCAACATCGCCTGCCACTAGATGCAGATTGTCACCTGCCACACATTGCAGATTGTCACTTTCCACGTCACCTGCCCCCAGATGCAGATTGTCATTTGCCTGCTACAATTGTCACTTGCCACGTCACCTGCCACCAGATGCGGATTGTCACTTGCCACGTCACCTTGCCACCAGGTGCGGATTGTCACGTCGCCTGCCACACATTGCGGATTGTCACTTGCCACGTCGCCTGCCACCAGATGAAGATTGTCACTTGCCACTTCACCTGCCACCAGATGCATGTTGTCACTTGCCACGTCACCTTGCCACCAGATGCGGATTGTCACGTCACATGCCACACATTGCGGATTGTCACTTGCCATGTCGCCTGCCACCAGTTGCAGATTGTCACTTGCCACATCATCTGCCACACGTTGCGGATTGTCACTTGCCTGCTACAGCTACAATTGTCACTTTCTTTTTCCCAGAGGGTGAGGCAGCAGATTACCAGTCAGGCAGCAGAGAGATGATGTAATCTCTCTGCTGCCCGTAGCTACCTGCACAGTGAGGGCAGAACTGCAGGGATGCAGGGCGGGCGGTGAGAGATGATGTCATCTCTCTGCTCCCCCGCCCGCCGGCTCCCTGATTGGCCAGCAGCCTGGCCGCTCTCTAAATGTCACCAGTGGCCAGCCCGGCCGTCCGCTCTCATCCGCCCACCCCACTGTCAGGCTTAGACTGTCACCAGCCCCCCCGGCCGTCCGCTCTCTCACCCGCTCACTGTCAGTGACTGACAGTGGGCGGGTGAGAGAGCGGACGGCTGGGGGGGCTGGTGATAGTCTGAGACTGACAGTGGGCGGGTGAGAGAGCGGACGGCCGGGGGAGCTGGTGATAGTCTGAGACTGACAGTCAGTCTCAGACTGTCACCCGCCCGGCCGTCCGCTCTCTCTCTCCCGCGGACCCAGCTGCCTGTCCTCTCCCCAGCATTCTCGGAGGGGGCAATTGACCCGTTGCCCCCCCCTGGATCCGCCCCTGGTACCAGAAGCAGTTTGTGATTGAAGGGCGTATGCCTGAGGCAGGCTGTGATTGGTGGAGGGGCATGATGACTAAGCAGACTACCCAATACTGGCATGCTCTGTGTCTGCACAGTGTCCTGTACCTCTGAATGGTAAAGAGGCAAACTGGCCATGTTAAGATCAGCTTCTCTGGTTTGTGTGGTCAGTTTAGAACAAGGAAAGATGGTGACTGGTAGGACCAATTAGGTACCTCAACACCTAATGAATCTGTGAACATACACTAAGAAAAAACTATTTTTTTAACATAGCATACAGAGCATATTTTCACTTTTGCAGTTAAATTTGAAAACCCAGGTATATGCTTGCTATGTGTCCTCATTCACGCAGCATGCCTACAATATATATATATTGTAGACAGACAGCTACCCAATCCCCTTATAAACAAATAGAATTGTGTAGGATTTTTTCCTTGCTGAAGAATTCAGTATATCTAAAGCTGCAATGTCACAAATATAAAGGAGGTGTTATCTGTTACAAGCATAGGTCAGTCTTTTCATTTAAAAGTGAAAAGTAGCTTATGCACCTTTTGGATTTTTCTGCATTTTTAACTGCACATTTGCCATGTTGATTGCACAGTTTTTTGTTTTTTTTTGCGTTTGAAAACATGCGCCGTCTTGCTGCATTTGCAGTGCCATTAACAATGAATGACATTGCAAAGTTGACATGCATTTTTGTGCATTTCGCGACAATCACATGATTTTGCACATGTTCTCGTGCTACTATAATGTGAATGCAGTCTAAATACTGTATTTAAACTTTTTGTATCTCTTAAAAACTCTGGTGATAACATTTTGGTATCTGAGTTCCACCTCTACCTATCTCCTGGTGTCATTTTCCTTACGGATTTTTCATTTATTTTACATTATGAAGAGTGGAAAATTGAGACTTATCCTACTGCAGGTGAAGGAGTGAGACTTCTGAGCAAAAGAAGCATGGGTGAGGAAAGCAAATCAAAATATCCAAGAACTAAAAGAAATCGTACCAACTCATAATTAAAATATTAGTTGTGTTTTAACAACTTCAAATTGCAACCAGAGTACACCATTTATAGCATTGCTTTGGCTAAATTACAAATAACAAAAAAAAGTATTGTTTGTCATGCAGTACTAAGGTAGCCTTATTTTATGTTTATGTATCTTATATGCAAACTTCTTAATTTTTCAGCTGGATAGCACATGTGGCATTAAAAGACCCAGCATGTATCTGGAGCAAGGGGTAGCGGGATGCCAGCATTTGCGTCTGTCCCATGGCAGCTGCCCTACTTACCTGGTTGTTTCACTGTCACTTCCTGCAGTAGAAGAGAGATGCTAATTTAAAAATAGATATTGAGGTCTTCTGTTCATACATTTCAGTGCAATGTGTTGCTGTTATAGAAGAAAAATAAATGAACTGTATAATGAACAAATACAAACTGCCTTACCAACGCATTTATATTACACACTGTTCTTATGCTGATGCATGATGATTCAAGTAATTTGTAGACATGCCAAATATCAAAATGAATGTGAAAGTGTTGCCCCAGGATTTCTGATAATATGTAGGCATTAGCTGTTTTTAGATGATTTATGTACAGTAAGTACACCCACATATCAGTCATTATATAAAGCAAATATACTGTACTATATAGCTGTTTACAACTGTTTAGTATCGGTGTGACCTGAAGTGGGCAACATTTTGTGCTTATTGTTCCGTGCACATGGGTATACTATAATTCTAAGCATCTTCTATATTAGTGGTCTCTAAACTGCAACCTGGGGTAAGATACGGTCCTTTTGCTTGCCCTTATCCAGCCCTTGGGGCACTATTCCTGTTGCTGACACCAACAATGGGGAACTATTTATCCCACTGACACCATTGAAAGGGCACTATTCCTCTCACTGACACCAACGATGGGGCACTATTCCATCTATTGATATCAACAATGGGACGGTATGCCTTCCATTGATATCAACGATGGGGCACTATTTCTTCCATTGATATCAACAATGGGGCACTATTCCTTCTATTGATATCAACAATGGGGAACTATTCCTTCCATCGCTACCACAAAGGGGCATTGTTTACTTCCACTGAACACCAAGACATTTTCTACTCCAACTGGCTCTAGTCTGGCTGCCCTAAAGTCCGAAGAACAGTAAACTGGCCCTTTGTTTAGAATGTTTGAGGACCCCTGTTCTATACCCATACTTGTTTGAAATATGAAGCTGTCAGAGCTGGTGTGTATGAAATCAGATCTTTTTAAAAATCCTAAAATGTACAAAGCCTGTTTGTTATTGACCAGGGCCATTTTACAGCAGGGTAAAGAAGTATTGACGATGGAGTCCTATAATTAATGTTTTGAAATAGATTACATCTAAAGCTGGCCATACATGGTTCGATTTTGTGTGAGCATTCATATGGAAATTTTGAAAACTTGTTCATGACTTAATCAACTAATTTAGTTTGAAAGCCCTAAAATTTTGCCCAAACTTGCTATTTTAATGGAGCTTTGGATGTATTAAACAGGTTTCATTACAATTTATCTTCTCATTCACAATAAGATTTTTTTTCATTTGAAACAAAATTTCCATCCTGCTTTGAATTTTTCCACAAACACGGTCGAAGACAATGTCACTTTGACCCCAATAGTCATTAGAAAATCTAACAAACATTCCGAAAATTAACATTTTTGAGCCAATATTCTACTGATGTATTGGCAGCTTTAGCCCCCTTTGGACTTTATTCTCAAGGAGGCATTCTCAACATTAAAGCGGATCTTTATTGCATCTGAGCACCACAAACCAAAAACACTATTTAATTCATTTTTAGTATTCAAAGCAAACTCCCCTATCTATCCATATCTCCATGCTTTATTTTGTTGAGAAATCACTTTGAAAAACAACCCACCGGGGGGGCAGGAGGCGGAGCCTAGCGGAGCAGACATGCATTGTTAGAGCTCCACACCGCTGAGGAGAGAAGAGAAGGACAAAGCGGAGCCTGCAGGCTCAAAAGGTATCCATTTGAACCTTTTTGCCCCTGGGAACAAACTGTGAAAGTTTGGGCAGGAAATATGGTACTGGGAGGAAACCGTGGCAGAAATAAAAATCACCTCACAAAGAGCTCACAGGCACTCACTGCAGCTGAAGCAGCTCCAGTCACCTCACAAGATACAGCATCAGGGCGCTCTCACAGACAGAAAATGTCACAGCAAGACTCTCCATTTGAGTCAGATACAGAACAAATCCTCTCACAAACTTCTCCACAAGCCTCCTCAGTATCCCCAGTAATATTATTACAATTTGAAAAGACGCTTCATAAGGCTTTAAAACAAACCTCAGACCAAATAACAAAAAGCCTAACCAAAGAAATAAGAGAGCTGGGAAACCGCACCGCAGCCTTAGAAATAAAAATGGATGAAATTGAAATTACAACCCAAGAAAATATAACAGAATTGGAACAATTAAAAAAAGAGAATTTAATACTTCAAACTAAGCTCGAAGATTACGAAAATAGAGCCAGACGTTCAAACTTGCGCATAAGGGGAATACCTGAAACTGTGACAGACCTGCAATCTACTATTACTGCTCTATTACAAGAACTAAAGCCAGATATCCCTATTGAACGTTTAGAACTGGACAGAGTACACAGAGCCCTCACAGCCAAAAAGAAAGATGGACCCCCACGTGATATAATCACAAAATTTCATTATTACAGAACGAAAGAACAAATACTAATTGCTGCAAGAGAAAAAAAGGAACTTAATTTTCAAGGACACAATTATCAAATTTTTGCTGACCTATCCCAACTTACTATTACTAAAAGACGATCCATGAAACCCCAACTAATGGAACTGCAACGCCACAACATTATGTATCAATGGGGCTTCCCCTTTTCAGTCAAATTTAACTACCAAGGTACAATTTACAGAAGCAGATCAGTAGATGAACTACAACAAACCCTTTTAAAATTAAATCTGACAGAACCCACAAGCAGCAACACTCCCACACGCAGAAGAATGGCATCATCTTCACCTTCAGGCAGCACTCAGAAAATTTCAGAACAAAATGGGAATCATCATTCTCACAAAAGAGGCCGTTATGCCACATCATCCATGGACCAAGAAGATTCAATGGACTGACATCCTAATTCCTGATATCTCTTCATTTATTATACTAAGAGATGGTTCTCTATAAAAAACCTATATTTATAACTGAATGTAACTGCATTCTGATAGTCACACACTGTGTGGGATCATGTTACATTCCAGTTATATTTCTTATTACTTCTGATTCATGTAGCCTTAGAATATATAAGTGAAATAAGGAAATTCTTGTTCAGTTATATATTATCAGGTAATAACAATAGATTTATTACTTTTTAGGACAAATATGTTCAATAATCCAGAAGTAATGGAAGCTTTTTCTTTCTTTTCTTAAAACAAATATATTATTACCTAACTAGTTCCTAGAATTATGTTTTTGTTTATTCTAATCTGAAGCAATACAACCTCAATTTTATGAGTTAACATATCTAAACAGTTACATATGAATAAAATATGTAATTGTTTACTCTAAAAGGGTTAAAATCCCAAAATAATTCAAACTATCTTCATCAATACCAAAGTTATTAACAGTACCTTTCTAACTGAATTATTTAGCCTAGGGCAAGACTAACCATATACAACCACCCTGGAATAAATAATTTCAACAAAAACTATATTCTGCACTCCAATTAATGAAACATCATTTTGATGTCTTTTGACATAGCACTTCTCTCCTGTAAGCGGAAGATCTGTGTACCCCCATTAGCCCTCCTCATTCTCCCAACCATATTATGTGGGAGTGTGACGAAGGCACTTATTCCCCTGAGAGAGATATTTATTCTCTTTCACTGGTAAATTGTGATTACTTGCAAAAAATAATTTATACAATGTATCATCTAATCTCATATGTTTTTTGTTTACTCTTTACTCCAGAATTCACTGGTTTCTTTTCTATCTATTCATCTCTTCAGTCCACACAGGTTGATCTGCGCAGTCAGCTCTGCATAACAAAAAGTAAGTCAAAACTATTTGATCTATTGCCATGGCACCACTGAATATACTTTCCCTGAATGTTCAGGGAATAAATGTCCCTCAAAAAAGGACCAAAGCCTTCCGTACTTTCCATAACAAGAAGGCTCACATAGTATGCCTCCAAGAAACACACTTCACCAAAGATTCTACTCCAAAATATATTTCTCCTTTTTATCAACAAATTTACACGGCTTCTGCCTGTACCAAGCAAAGGGGAACTCTAATTGCATTTCACCGATCCACACCATTCACCTTATCATCAGAAATTAAAGACCCAGAAGGTAGATACCTGATACTCATGGGTTATATAATGGATACAGCAATCACAGTGATTTCCTACTACGCTCCTAACAAACAACCTACACCATTCCTCTCACATATATTACAAGTGATTAATACACACAAAATAGGAACAGTGATAATGTGTGGGGATTCGAACCAGGTCCTCCTCCCATTTCTAGATAAATCACCTTTTACACCATCCAAAATAACCTCTAGATTACCTTTTTCTCAACTTCTTTCCAAATACAATCTGGTAGATTCGTGGAGAGAAAGTAACCCAATGAAAAAGAAATTCACTTATTTCTCGCACCCTCATCAAACCTTCACCAGAATAGATCATATTTTTCTAACAATAGGAATGATACCAGAAATTATTGCATCAGATATAATTCCGATTCCGTGGTCTGACCATAATGCAGTATACACTACTATAGCCTCAGCCATACCAAAAGCACATGACCCAACGTGGTACTTACCGGACATAATGCTCAAACACCCACTACATCAGATGGCCATTGAACAAGCTTTAAAGGAATACATATCAATTAATAATACAACAGACATCTCCCCAATAACACTGTGGGAAGCTCATAAGCCTGTCTTGTGTGGTACAATACAAAGACAAATGGCACTATTTAAACGGGAACGCAAAAATCTAGCAAAAAAACTAGAACTCAATTTTAATGCAGCCTACATATCATTTCAAGATAATCCATCTCAGAGTACAAAATCTCATCTGGAAAAATCTAGATTGGAATACGATCTATTTCTCACTGAGTCAGTTGATAAATCCCTCAAACGCTCTAAACACAATTTCTACATGAATACAAACAAACCAGGTACATATTTGGCTCGGGCATTAAATTCAACTAACAAATCTTTCAAACCAATACGTTTGAAATTATCAAAAAATGTTTACACTTGTAATCCAGTTAAAATAGTCCATAAATTTCACTCACATCTCGCAACTTTATACAAGACAAACAATGAATTTAATCCTACAGAGGCTGAATCCTTCTTCTCAAAAATAACCTTACCTGAGTTATCTCAGAATCAAAAAAGCAGTTTAGATAAGCCTATAACTATAGATGAAGTTGCTAACGCCATAAAAGACCTAAAACTTAACAAAAGACCAGGCCCAGACGGCTACTCGGCTTTATACTATAAAACATTCTCAGAAATACTCTCTCCCATTCTCACTGAAACTTTTAACAAACTTCTAGATGGACATTCTTTTCGGCAAGAAACACTAATGGCAATTGTTTGTATGATCCCAAAACCCCTTTCTGATGATACTTCCTGTGTGAATTATCGGCCTATCTCTCTGTTAAACCTCGATATTAAATTAGCAAAAATAATAGCAAAACGCCTTAATAGCATTATAGGAAAATTAATACATAGAGATCAAGTAGGCTTCATGCCAAATAGACAGGCAGGCGATAATATACGCAGGGCAGTGTTATTGGCACATATTGCTAAAAAACGGAAAATCCCTTTATGTTTTCTATCTCTCGATATTGAGGGCATTTGACACAGTATCCTGGCAATATATGCAATATTCATTACAAAAATGGGGTTTTGGACCCCACTTTTTAACATGGATCAAAGCATTATATAATAAACCCAAAGCCTATATAAAATATGCTGGATAAAAATCTGAAGCCTTTAATATCGAAAGAGGTACCCGACAGGGTTGCCCATTATCTCCCTTATTATTTGCCCTTATACTCGAACCCATGGCCCAATACATCAGAACAAACCAAACTATAACTGGCATTGAAGTAGGAGGTATTACACACAAATTATGTATATTTGCAGACGATATATTACTTTTTCTATCATCACCACAGGTCTCTGGTCCTAACTTAATACCAGCTCTTGATGGATTTGCAGCCCTATCCGGCCTGATGATTAATCCTAAGAAATGCCTAATGCTTAATATTTCACTCACAAACATGGAATTGATCCCGGCTAGGGCTGCACTCCCATTCACATGGGCAGAAAAATCAATCCCATATCTTGGAATTCATTTAACAGCATCTCATTCTGACTTATTCTCAACCAATTATCCTCCTGTATTAAGACAGATCACAAATCTAATAAAACAATGGTCGCAACTTCCTTTATCCTGGATAGGGAAGATTAATGCAATCAAAATGACTATTCTACCCAAATTGCTTTATCTATTCAGAGTCCTCCCTATTCCAATTCCTTCCTATTTTTTGAGAATAGTACAAAAAAGAGCAACTTCGTTTATATGGGGCTCTTCTAAACCACGTATACCTATACACACACTACATCTTCCCAAAAATAAAGGAGGCCTGGGATACCCTAATTTTACTAACTACTACAGAGCAGCACATTTGGCCAGTCTGTCCAAATACCATGCAAAACAGGAAATCCCATTATGGGTATTTATAGAGGCTTCAGAAAATGACCCTCTATTAATATCAAATTTATTATGGCTTGATCCTAAAGACCGCTTTAAAATTCATAATCCCATAACTAAACACTTCTTATCTCTCTGGGATAAACTAAAAACCAAATATCAGTTACAATCTCCACACAATCCTCTCCTTTCTTTTATCAGAAATCTGGCCTTTTATCCGGCATGGATCTACCCAAATTCTTTTAAAGCTTGGACAACATCAGGCATTCAGACACTAAATGACTTCATAGCATCTAAATCATTCCTTTCATTCCCATCGCTTAGAGAAAAATATGATCTACCAAACTCTGAGATATTTAGATATCTCCAAATCAAAAATTTCTATACACCATTCCTAAAGGGGGATACACCATTATCCCAATTATCCATTTTTGAATCAATCTGTACAAAAGATCCATTTGCTAAAGGTACAATTTCATCACTTTATAATCAATTATATGGAGTAGCAAATCTTAATAGACCCTCTTACGTTCAGAGGTGGGAGGAGGACCTGGGACGAACTTTAGAAGACACGGACTGGTCTAACATATGGCTCAGATCTAAGTCATCTTCACCCAACATCTTAGCACTGGAGACAAATTATAAAGTCCTAACTCGCTGGTACCTTGTACCCGCTAGAGTGGCAAAATATTCACCTAATACCTCAGCTCTTTGTTTTCGAGGATGCCCAGAAATAGGCACATATTTACACATATGGTGGACGTGCCCAGTAATCCAAACCTTCTGGAAGGAAGTCTTCGTGATTGCATCTAAAATATTTAAAAAAATAATACAACCAGATCCATATTTAACTTTACTTAATCTAAAACCGGAATGGTTAACATTCTCTCAATTCAAACTTATGATCCAACTAATAACGGCTGCAAAACAAACAGTGGCCAAGGCATGGAAATCTCCTACATTGGTACTAGCAGAAACAATTCACAGAATGAATAATACAATGTCCCATGCTAAGATGGTAGCCATCGATCAAAATCAAATTCCAAAATTTGAAAAACTTTGGCATCCTTGGATAAAACAACAGTTCCTGTCAAACTTCAATGACTCTGTCCTGTTGCCATGGTAACAGATTAACCACTTGAGCCCCGGACCATTATGCTGCCTAAGGACCAGAGGTCTTTTTCCAATTTGGCACTGCGTCGCTTTAACTGCTAATTGCGCGGTCATGCAATGCTGTACCCAAACGAAATTTGCGTCCTTTTCTTCCCACAAATAGAGCTTTCTTTTGATGGTATTTGATCACCTCTGCGGTTTTTATTTTTTGCGCTATAAACGGAAAAAGACCGAAAATTTTGAAAAAAAATGATATTTTCTACTTTTTGTTATAAAAAAAATCCAATAAACTAAATTTTAGTCATACATTTAGGCCAAAATGTATTCGGCCACATGTCTTTGGTAAAAAAAATGTCAATAAGCGTATATTTATTGGTTTGCGCAAAAGTTATAGCGTCTACAAACTAGGGTACATTTTCTGGAATTTACACAGCTTTTAGTTTATGACTGCCTATGTCATTTCTTGAGGTGCTAAAATGGCAGGGCAGTACAAAACCCCCCCAAATGACCCCATTTTGGAAAGTAGACACCCCAAGGAAATTGCTGAGAGGCATGTTGAACCCATTGAATATTTATTTTTTTTGTCCCAAGTGATTGAAAAATGACAAAAAAAAAAAAAAAAAAAAATATTTACAAAAAGTCGTCACTAAATGATATATTGCTCACACAGGCCATGGGCCTATGTGGAATTGCACCCCAAAATACATTTAGCTGCTTCTCCTGAGTATGGGGATACCACATGTGTGGGACTTTTTGGGAGCCTAGCCGCGTACGGGGCCCCGAAAACCAATCACCGCCTTCAGGATTTCTAAGGGTGTAAATTTTTGCTTTCACTCTTCACTGCCTATCACAGTTTCGGAGGCCATGGAATGCCCAGGTGGCACAAAACCCCCCAAAATGACCCCATTTTGGAAAGTAGACACCCCAAGCTATTTGCTGAGAGGCATATTGAGTCCATGGAATATTTTATATTTTGACACAAGTTGCGGGAAAGTGACACTTTTTTTTTTTTTTTTTTTTTTTTTTTCATAAAGTTGTCACTAAATGATATATTGCTCACACAGGCCATGGGCATATGTGGAATTGCACCCCAAAATACATTTAGCTGCTTCTCCTGAGTATGGGGATACCACATGTGTGGGACTTTTTGGGAGCCTAGCCGCGTACGGGGCCCCGAAAACCAATCACTGCCTTCAGGATTTCTAAGGGTGAAAATTTTTGATTTCACTCTTTACTGCCTATCACAGTTTCGGAGGCCATGGAATGCCCAGGTGGCACAAAACCCCCCCAAATGACCCCATTTTGGAAAGTAGACACCCCAAGCTATTTGCTGAAAGGCATGGTGAGTATTTTGCAGCTCTCATTTGTTTTTGAAAATGAAGAAAGACAAGAAAAAACATTTTTTTTTTTTCTTTTTTCAATTTTCAAAACTTTGTGACAAAAAGTGAGGTCTGCAAAATACTCACTATACCTCTCAGCAAATAGCTTGGGGTGTCTACTTTCCAAAATGGGGTCATTTGGGGGGGTTTTGTGCCACCTGGGCATTCCATGGCCTCCGAAACTGTGATAGGCAGTGAAGAGTGAAATCAAAAATTCACGCCCTTAGAAAGCCTGAAGGCGGTGCTTGGTTTTCGGGGTCCTGTACGCGGCTAGGCTCCCAAAAAGTCTCACACATGTGGTATCCCCGTACTCAGGAGAAGCAGCAGAATGTATTTTGGGGTGTAATTTCACATATTTCCATGGCATGTTTGAGCAATATATCATTTAGTGACAACTTTGTGCAAAAAAAAAAAAAAAAAAAAAAAATTTGTCTCTTTCCCGCAACTTGTGTCGCAATATAAAATATTCCATGGACTCGACATGCCTCTCAGCAAATAGCTTGGGGTGTCTACTTTCCAAAATGGGGTCATTTGGGGGGGTTTTGAACTGTCCTGGCATTTTATGCACAACATTTAGAAGCTTATGTCACACATCACCCACTCTTCTAACCACTTGAAGACAAAGCCCTTTCTGACACTTATTGTTTACATGAAAAAGTTTTTTTTTTTTGCAAAAAAATTACTTTGAACCCCCAAACATTATATATTTTTTTAAAGCAAATGCCCTACAGATTAAAATGGTGGGTGTTTCATTTTTTTTTTTCACACAGTAATTGCGCAGCGATTTTTCAAACGCATTTTTTGGGGAAAAAACACACTTTTTTTAATTTTAATGCACTAAAACACGCTATATTGCCCAAATGTTTGATGAAATAAAAAAGATGATCTTAGGCCGAGTACATGGATACCAAACATGACATGCTTTAAAATTGCGCACAAACGTGCAGTGGCAACAAAATAAATACATGTTTAAAAGCCTTCAAAAGCCTTTACAGGTTACCACTTTAGATTTACAGAGGAGGTCTACTGGAAAAATTACTGCCCTCGATCTGGCCTTCGCGGTGATACCTCACATGCATGGTGCAATTGCTGTTTATGTTTGACGACAGACCGCCGCTTGCGTTCGCCTTAGCGCGAGAGCAGGGGGCGACAGGGGTGTTTTTTTTTTTTTTTCTTTATTATTTTTTTGCTTTTTTAATCTTACTTTTAAACTGTTCCTTTCATATTTTTTTTTTTAATCATTTTTATTGTTATCTCGGGGAATGTAAATATCCCCTATGATAGCAATAGGTAGTGACAGGTACTCTTTTTTGAAAAAATTGTGGTCTATTAGACCCTAGATCTCTCCTCTGCCCTCAAAGCATCTGACCACACCAAGATCGGTGTGATAAAATGCTTCCCCAATTTCCCAATGGCGCTATTTACATCCGGCGAAATCTAAGTCATGAAATACTCGTAGCTTCCGGTTTCTTAGGCCATAGAGATGTTTGGAGCCACTCTGGTCTCTGATCAGCTCTATGGTCAGCTGGCTGAATCACCGGCTGCATTCTCAGGTTCCCTGTTGAGACAGGAGAGCCAGAGAAAAACACGGAAGACGGTGGGGGGGGGGGCATTCCCTCCCACGGCTTGTAAAAGCAGTCTAGAGGCTAATTAGCCGCTAGGATTGCTTCTACATGAAAGCCGACCGCTGGCTGAAAAGAATGATACCAAGATGATACCTAAACCTGCAGGCATCATTCTGGTATAACCACTCAAAGTCGTGAATGGCGTACCTGAAGACAAAAAAATGGTTAACAATGGTTAACAATAAAGCACAGTAAAGTGTAAATAATTACACACCTGAAAAACAAACATGATAAAACATAATAACAATAACAATAACAATAAAACATTGCAGAATAGAATACAGTAAAAAAGAGCAGAACAATAGAGAGAGAGAATAGAGAGAGAGAGAACAATAAAACAACAACTATTTTTTTTTATTTCATATTTTTTTTTTTTTTTTACACTTTTTTTGTAACTAACTTTTATAACTGTAACCGGTTCCAGGTTCGGGTCTCTCAAAATGCGATGGCATCTTGGGAGACCCTGTGAAAGTGTGCCTAGTCTGTGCAATGCTGTACCCTACGCTAATACTCAACTAGTGAATGGTAGCGTTCAAAACATTCACCAATGCAAAGACCAGGATTGTCAGGACAGGAGGGACAATAATAGCGGGTGTCACGCCTATATCCGCGCTTGCACGACATCTTTTTTGGGGGTTCGTTGGGTAGGGGTACTCGGGAGGACATAAAAATGCCTCTCATGCAGCCGACTGCATTTGGTTGGGGATGTGAATGGGGGAAGTACGGGCGCTGCAGAAGCGGTGGGTTCCCAATTAGGATTGGCGAATGCAGCAGGAAGGGCACTATGGGCACGATGGGCCTGTGTTTGTCTTTTTGGTGGCAGCGGGACACTACTTGTGCTTGCCACCTCACCAGCTTCAACTGCACTTATGGGACTCGCCACGTCACCAAGTGTTACTGCAGTGCTGGTTTGACTACGACCGGGGTGTACTAGGCCGCTGGCGCTTGCCAGTTCACCAAAACGCTACCAAAAAACGTTAGCGATCGCAGGGATCAGGCCTGACTCTGCGAACGCTGCAGTTATGCGTTTAGTGTTTTGTAAGTGACAGTGATCGATCGATACTGCACTTGGGTGGGCTGGGCCGGGCCGGGCGGAGGGGCAAAACGCAGGTGCTAGCAGGTATCTGGGCTGATCCCGCTAACACTGCGTTTTTGGGAACCCTAAACTGCTGGTGACGCTAGTATAGATCTGATCGGATCAGATATTGATGCGATCAGATACTATACCACTAAGGGAGGTGTACGGTGCGTGCGTGGGTGTTAGCGGTACTGGCGCTAATCTGACGCTGCCTGGGGCTGGTGCTTGCCAGTTCACCAAAACGCTACAAAAAAAACTGTTAGCGATCGCAGGGATCAGGCCTGACTCTGCGAACGCTGCAGTTATGCGTTTAGTGTTTTGTAAGTGTCAGTGATCGATCGATACTGCACTTGGGTGGGCTGGGCTGGGCCGGGCGGAGGGGCAAAACGCAGGTGCTAGCAGGTATCTGGGCTGATTCCGCTAACACTGCGTTTTTGGGAACCCTAAACTGCTGGGGACGCTAGTATAGATCTGATCGGATCAGATATTGATCCGTTCAGATACTATACCATTAAGGGAGGCGTATGCTGCGTGCGTGGGTGTTAGCGGTACTGGCGCTAATCTGACGCCTGGGGCTGGTGCTTGCTAGTTCACCAAAATGCTACCAAAAAAACTGTTAGCGATCGCAGGGATCAGGCCTGACTCTGCGAACGCTGCAGTTATGCGTTTAGTGTTTTGTAAGTGACAGTGATCGATCGATACTGCACTTGGGTGGGCTGGGCGGAGGCACAAAACGCAGGTGCTAGCAGGTATCTGGGCTGATCCCGCTAACACTGCGTTTTTGGGAACCCTAAACTGCTGGGGACGCTAGTATAGATCTGATCGGATCAGATATTGATCCGTACAGATACTATACCACTAAGGGAGGCGTATGCTGCGTGCGTGGGTGTTAGCGGTACTGGCGCTAATCTGACGCTGCCTGGGGCGACGCATATCACCGCCGGGCGATCAGGGGGCTAAACCTTTATTCGGTAATAAACGGTGGGTGCCCTGACACTATAAAAAATAAACAAACTAACCAGCGTCAACCGTAACAGTTATACGGTGATCAGTGGTGAAAGGGTTAACTAGGGGGCAATCAAGGGGTTAAAACATTTATTAGGTAGTATATGGGGGTCCCTGACGCTATAAAACGCTGACGGCGAACCTAAATATTTACCTCACTAACTAGCGTCACCAGCGACACTAATACAGCGATCAGAAAAATGATCGCTTAGTGACACTGGTGACAGGGGGTGATCAAGGGGTTAAAACTTTATTAGGGGGGGTTAGGGGGGTACCCTAGACCTAAAGGGGGGTAATACTCACTGTCCCAACACTGTAACTGTCACAAACTGACACTATGCAGTAATCAGAAAAAAAAAAAAAAAAAAACTGCTGGTGTCAGTTTGTGACAGGGGGGGGGGGTGATTGGGGGGGGATCGGGGGGCGATCGGGGGGGGGATCGGGGTGTTTTGTGTGCCTGGCATGTTCTACTGTGTGTGTAGTGTGTTGTGCACTCACATTGATGTCTTCTCTCCTCGGGCCGGAACGGAAAATACCGACCCGAGGGGAGATGACATCACTTCCTTTGCTGCTGTTTAGCATACAGCAGCAAAGGAGTGTTTTCATTGGCCGGCGGCGATCGCGAGGGGGGGGCCACGAACGGATGGTCTCCCCTTCATCACCGATCGCCGCTGGACAAAAGACGACCGCCTCGGGCACCGGGGGGGGGTCCGATCGGACCCCCCACCCGCGGAAGGCAAATCACGTACCCTGTACGTGATTTTGCCTGTCCGTGCCACTTTGCCGACGTACATCGGCGTGAGGCGGTCGTCAAGTGGTTAAATGACTTACAGAGACACCCATTCTAAGGCTTCAAAGAGAACTAAAAAGAATAATAAACTGACGAGCGGGACAACCTTGTGGACCATACCTCTACCTTTCAACCCTTTTTCTTCTTTTTCTTTCCTTTTCTCCACCTTACGATTAAAGCTCATTATCAGAATTTATTTGACCTATATACACTCTACTTGTAAACAATATGTATAGTAGGTATAAATCATTTAAATACCTACAAAAGTAACTAAGGAAATGATATATATCTTTAATTTAGGTTTACGTAAACCCAATGTTTAATATTTGAAATTTCATGATATTTACCTATATAAACCCTACTGTAAAACAATGAGCTTACTTTATAGATCCTTGTAAACTTACTTTATGTATCTTTATAACATTGTATACTCAATAAACTTCTTTTGACAAGGAAAAACAACCCACCTAGCATTTCTGGCTGTGGCCATCTAGAGTAAGGGCAAATGATTCATGTAACATTTACTTCCTCCTACCCTCCTGAAGACTGTGATGTGTGACATAATTTTCCTAGGCAAGAAACCAACTTAAGAAATGTAAAAAAAAAAAAAAAAAGATTAAAACAAGTAAATATGATATACTTTCCTATCTATTTACTAATGCTAGCAGCAGGAGGACTAAAATTAGTCAATGTTGATTGGGGGAGTAAAGTTCCACTTTAATACTGAACATTCTGAGACATCTTTAGTTAAACAATAATGCTTTACTTTACATGGTTTAAATATACTACAACATTACTGCTGAAGTATTAGAATAATTTTGCTGTAAGAATCCTTGACGGCATGCTCTTATCTTCCTCTCACTCCCCTGCCTCCCTGAGCCACCACAAGAGCCCAAAGAAGTACCTGGTATAGGAGAACGTGACAACCCCATGACTCCTTACAGGCAGTGGTGTACCTAGCACAACCTGGCACCTGGGGCTGATCATTCCCCCCCCTCCCCGAAGCAGCTGTGCATGGCAACCAATCAGCTTCTATCTTCAGCTTGTTCAGTTAAGCTTGAAAATTAAAGCTTGAAGCTGACTGGTTGCCATGCACAGCTGCTCCAAGTTCTATCTTCTCCAGTTTTGATAAGTTAGTGTTTAGTACAGGGGTCAAAAGTACATAACGCACAAACAACTTTAGCCGCTTGCCGACCGCCGCACACACATATACGTCGGCAGAGTGGCTCGTACAGGCAAATGGGCGAACCTGTACGTCCCTTTGAATTTTCCGTCTCGATGTTTGCCGTTGGCCCGCGATCGTGAGACGGAGAGGCAGAACGGGGACATGCCTATGTAAACAAGGCATTTCCCTGTTCTGCCTAGTGACATGACAGGGATCTGCTGCTCATTGTCATCGGGAGCAGTGATCGCTGTCATGTCAGTGGTAGCCCATCCCCCCACAGTTAGAATCACTCCCTAGGAGACAATTAACCCCTTGATCGCCCCATAGTGTTTAACCCCTTCCCTGCCAGTGTCATTTATACAGTAATCAGTGGCTATATATAGCACTGATCGCTGTATAAATGACAATGGTCCCAAAATAGTGTCAAAAGTGTCCGATGAATTTGCCATAATGTCGCAGTCCTGATAAAAATCGCAGATCACCGCCATTATTAGTAAAAAAAAAAATTAATAATAAAAATGCCATAAATCTATCCCCTATTTTGTAGACGCTATAACTTTTGCGCAAACCAATCAATATACGCTTATTGTGATTTTTTTTTACCAAAAATATGTAGAAGAATACATATTGGCCTAGACTGAGGAAAACATTTGTTTTTTATATATTTTTTTAAAATATATTTTTTGGGTATTTTTATTATAGCAAAAAGTAAAAAATATTGCTATTTTTTCGAAAATTGTCGCATTTTTTTGTTTATAGAGCAAAAAATAAAAACAGCAGAGGTGCCCCCTCCCAGCCCTCAGTACAAACCCCTCAGTACAAACCTCTCAGTAGATTTTACCCTCCCAAGACAGGCCGACTACCCCAACACAGAATCCTCAGTACAGATGGACCCCACAGCACAAACCCCTCATCACAGACCAACCCCCCCAGCAAAGACCCCTAGGCACAAACTGCCCCTCCAGCACAGGCTGACCCCCGCACGCAAAGATCTTTTAGTACTGATGAACCTCCCCCCTCTCAGTACAGAGCCCTCAGCACAGTACAGATGGGCCCCCCCAGCACAGACTGATCGCTGACTTTCCCAGTACAGGTGCCTCAGTACAGATGGACCCCCCCAGCACCCAGAACCCATCAGTACACACTTTTCCCAAGAAAAGACCATCCCTCCTCCCCACCAGCACAGACCCCTTCCCCAAAATCCTCCCTCCCAGCCCAACTCTTTAGTATGGGCACCCTTCCCTTCAGTACATGACCCCCCCCCCCAGTACAGACCCCAGTACAGACCTCTCAGTACAGTACCCCCAATCTCCATCCCCAGTACAGTTTGCTAAGTAGTAGAACTCCCCCAATTCCAGTACAGACCTTTCAGCACAGAAAGTCGTCCCCCTTCCTCCTCAGTACAGACCCCTCAGTAGTAAAACCCCCCTTCCCTAGTACAGACTCCTCAGTACAGATGACACCTCTCCTCCACAATACAGAACCTCTCATTAGAGACACCTTTTATTCCCCCCAGGTGCAGAATCCTTAATACGGATCAATTTTCCCCCTCTTCTCCAACTCCCCATATGTCCAGTGGGAGCTCAGAGTGAGAGGAAGTCCTGCTCTCAGCTCTGTCATATGAGCAGAGCGGGGAAGTCGACTTCCTCTCACCCTTATTAGTGTATATCACACAGCTACAATGTAGCCCAGCAGGTTCCATATGCACCATTCCTCCCAGATGTCCCTGCGCTTCCACATGTGGCTGCTGATGTTGCTGTGCGCAGTGTATATATGTGTTGTGAACAGCACTCTATGGACACACACAAGCACCATGCTGAGTCCTACTAGCAGGCTGATCCTTCAGGGTTGTCGGTTCAGTACTAACTCACAGGCCGCAGCACCCCCAGCTAGTGCACACCTGGAACAAACTGCACCGCTCTTAGTACGCCACTGCTACAGGGTCATAACCCATGCCTACCTTTTAAAATCCATGGCATTTTCAAAACTTACTTTAGAATATTGGACATTCTGGCTATGGATTAGGGTGGCAGGAAATTGAATGCAAGCTAAGTAAAGTTCTACCGTGAAAATGGAATCTTGCGATATCCCAAATATCAGCTTGTGATGCCTGTTACTTTATGTGAATAAAGTACAAATCTATTCGATATTCCAATCGCACACGTTCCTGGTCAAATGGCACATAAATAGTGGGTGCTGCAGCGATTACCATTTGGGTTCTCACATGCCTGATGAAGGGGTCCTGTGCGGCCCCGAAAGGTTGCACCTCTTTTGTGATGTAACTTCTTTCCATTAAAAAACCTTTTTTGGACAACTTCTTGCTGATCCATGGTGTGCTGGCAAAGATGTACGCTTGTCTAAAGTACAAATCTATCACTACATTAAGGTTGTGCTGGTGAAGATCTTTATTTCTTTATTAGCGTTAGAGAGAACAATAAGGTTAGTGTTAGGGTTACTTGGAGGGTGACTGCTACAAAGACAGTGTTAGAGTTACAGGTTGGGTTAGTGTTATGCCGCGTACACACGATCGCACAAAATCCATGTTTTTTTTCCAACGGATGTTGGCTCAAACTTGTTTCGCATACACACGGTCACACGAAGTTGGTCGGAATTTGCGAACGTCAAGAACGCGGTGACATATAACGCGTACGATGGCACTAGAAAGAGGAAGTTCAATAGCCAGTGCGCCATTCTACTAATCTCGTGTTTATCTCGTGTTTGTAGAAGTTTGGTGAGAGACGATTTGCGCTTTTCAGACTCGTGCTTTTCCGATCGTTACTGCTTTTCAGTTTGTGCTTGTGGGTTCGTATCCGGTTTTCAGTGCGTGTAGTCAGTTCGCATTTGTTTTTCAGTTTTTTATAGTACGTATTTGAATTTGCAGTGCATTCTTGTCTGCTCGTTTCTGATTTTCAGCTCACTCTTCTCAGGCCTTTCTGTTTTTCAGTGTGTTCTGTTAGTTCGTTCTGACCAGCCGACCGTTTTGAAGCCACGTTGTGTTACATACTCGTCACAGAGTTCGTGCTGTGCGGGGGCTTGGTTTTGGGATTCTTGCTTTGACCCAAGCCCAGTCCATGAACAGGGTGGGGAGGAGTTCATGGACAAAGAATTGGTTGCTACAGAGTGACCAATTCTCCCATATGCCATTGTTGCGGGAGATCCGTGAGAATAATAATCCTGATGATTTCAGGAATTATCTCTGGATGACGGACCTCGGATGACCGTTGTTTATTGGCTTTGCTGTCCCCTTATATTAGCAGGCAGGACACCTGCATGAGGCAAGCCGAGCAAAGGCTAGTCGCCACATTGCGGTACTTGACGATGGGGAGAAGTCTGCAGGACATCAAGTTCTTGACAGGCATCTCCCCCCAGGCTCTGGGGATCATTATTCCAGAGACCTGTTCTACCATCATTCAAGTCCTGCAGAAGGACTATATTAAGGTAAGTGTTATCCTTTCCTCTTTATCCTCATGCATGCTTGAATTTTTTAAACTTCCTTTTTGTCCTTCATGCATATTTGCCTTCACTAACCTCTTCAGCATGCTATCCTGGGCCCATACACACCTAGCCTAGTCACTTAACAATGTATTTTGTCAGCTCCATTGTAGTGCTTTACCCTAAACACCCCCTTAAATGTGTACAAATGTTATTTGTGTGCTTAAATTTATGCAGAGTGCCAAAGGCTTTTTTTTTGGGTCCCAAAATCATTTGGAACCCCCCTCCCCCCAACCGCTAAGTCAACCGATACCAATCCTCTATCTGCTGACTTTGCCTAACCCATACTATACCTACCTCTTTTGTGGTCATAGTTATGGATGAATTCACCAAAGCATGTAGTGAAAGTTCCTGCCTGAATACTTACAAATGGTACTGTTTAAAGTTTTGTTCTCCTATTATCTTGATAGGTAATTGCATAATGTAAAAATGTGCTTCAATTAGGACAGTGTGTATTTATATTTTTGTATTATGACACTTCTTACCTGTCCAGTGGGCTGCCAATAGTGTAAAGTAAGGAGGGGCTGGCCAAAGAAACACACATTGTTTATGCATTCAGTTCTCACTGAAGTGGAGAGGGTTACCTGTCCAAAACATCTCCCCCCCCCTAAAATTTTTACAATGGGCCTTCAGAGGGGGTGAGGAATCTGATAAGTGGACCTTATATTTTTGTCTTTAAGTACTCCTTAAAAAAAATGTTATACTGATGTTGGCCAAGAATGTTTGTGTCTAATCTGCTTGCAATGTTATGTGCAAAAGTACTACATTTTTTTTTCTTGTTTGTCTCCACAGTTTCCTTTAACACCACAGGAATGGCAGACTGTGGCCTCCCACTTTGCCCAGCGGTGGGACTTTCCCAACTGCAGAGGGGCAATAGATGGGAAACACGTCCACATAGTCCCACCCCCCAACTCGGGGTCATACTATTATAATTACAAGGGGTTTAATAATATTGTGTTGTTGGCGGTGGTGTTGGCTACTTACGAGTTCCCTTACGTGGACGTGGGGAAAAATTGCCGGATGTCGGATGGTGGAGTCATCACCCACACAAAGTTTTACTGATGGCTCCAGAATGGCAGCTTAGGTTTGCCACCTCCAGAAGACAATGTGGAAGGACTCCCATTCGTCTTCGTCGTGGATGAAGCATTTGCGCTGGGGGACCATCTTATGCAGCCATTCCCTATGAGGACCCTCACCCCGGACTAGATGGTTTTTAATTATCGGCTGGCCAAAGCCAGAAGAGTGGTGGAGAATGCTTTCGGGATAATGGCCAGCCGGTTCCACCTATTTCTGACACCAATCCACATGGCGGAACATAAACTCAACCATATTGTGCTTGCCTGCTGCATTATGCACAATTTTCTTCGAAAAAATGCTACAAACTATGTGGCCTCAGTTGTGACTGAGGCCGGCTTTCCTGATCCTTCAACCCTGACGGCACTTGAAGCTGGCCATCCTGGCTTGCCCTCCCCAAAGCACCGGCGAAGTGAGACAAAAATATCTGGAGTACTTTGCGGGTAGGGGGGCCATTGATATGCCACACAATCAAGAAACATTTTAAAAATAATTTTTTTTTGGATAAACAGAAATACTATTTCCTTGTATTTACTGCTTGTGTTTCTTTCTTTTGTGATTTTTTTGGTAGCCACGAAAATGGCGTGATTGTTTCAAATTAAAAAGCACTGTGGGAGTTATTTACTAAAGGAAAATCCACTTTGCACTCCAGGTGCACTGCAAAAGTGCACTTGAAACTTGTAGTACACTAGTAGTGCAAATTGGATTTGCCTTTAGTAAATAACCCCCATTGCCACTGTAAACACCAACTTACTACAAAAACTGCTTTTGAGCATTGAAATAAGAAGCCACACATTGTTAAGTAGAAAACATTTTACTCAAAAGCACATTCACATGTGTGTTAGAAAAGGGTTTTTGAACAAACCAACATCTTTGTTGTATAACATTTTTTTTGGTCACATTAGAAATAGCCTTTTTTTGGTTCAACAGGCATGTTTCCAAACAGAACATACACAACTCAGGAACTTACAAAGTTCAACTTTGACAAAGTGAAGGCAATATCAGACATTAGTATGTCCAAACTGTGTTGATATTGCCTTCATCAGATGGGGTGATGCCACCCCTGTAAATGCCAAATTTTGAAGATGCACACCAATTGGGATTCAAAATGGGGATTTCCCTCCTGACCCCATGCCTAATGTCAACATGTGCTAGCTCCCATCATGGGGGATCAATGGACGTGTTTTGGGGGCACAACCCCTTCCTCTCACCTACTTCGTGTGCATCTTCAAAATTTAGCTTTTAAAATACTTTAAAACTTGTTTTTAAAAGCAAAAATACACGAGAAAGCGGAAAGGTTTTGATGTCTTTTATATTCTGCCTAAAACATCAATGATGTTCTTCATTTTTTGTTGATGTTTTCCTTTATCTTTTCTATATCACGATTGCACCCCATTATCTCCCCGATGAGGATCTGGGCACTTTCACTTGTGAAATGAGATTCTTCTTCCACAACATCCACATCCACAACATCCCATAACATCCACACCTAAAATAAAAAACACACCATGTATTATAAATATGCAGGCATACATCTATTACCTGAAGCTGTGGTCTCAGACACTGACCTGTTGTGGTCACTATTTCGCCCACTTCATAAAGGTCTTAAAGGTCTCCCTCCTCATCCTCTGCTTGTGGTTTTGGGATTTCCCCTTCTTTAGGAGTTGTGGGGCCCCTGTTGTCCTCAGATGTCCCGAGTCTTTTCTCCCCTATGTGAATAAAAAAAGGTATACTTAGCACACAGGTATTTGAGGGCAGAAATAGGAATATGAATCATTGCTTGGAAGTGTCGTGTACAATTGTCTGTTTTGGCAGAGTTCCAAGCTGAATACATTTTTAGTTCCTTTCTAAAGCTGGAATACTTCCATTTTTTTACACGTTTCACACATGGAGACACCCCTAGTATCCACTGGAGCACCTGTGTGGGGCACCCTAAAAAGTTTTTTCTGGTGTCCCACACTAGTGCTCCTGCGTCCAGATGTGTAAAAAGCTGCTGAGTGTCCTCTCCTTACACTGAATCAATTTTCCATTTCATTCTAATTACAAACCCATCTAGACAACAAACTTCTTTTAATACAAATAGGCCTGAACAAATGTAGTTAACCTACATCTGCCCAAAACATCGTATTTTAGTGGGAGAACTAACAATGTTTCCTATGACCGATTACTGAGCCCATGAACATGAAAGTTGCCATTTTAAAATGTACAACAGTAATGAAAAGCTCAAGGAGCAGCATGCAAGTAATAATAATAATAGGAACACACGACAACTACTTACTTTTTTGAAGAACTCTCTCGATCTTTCTGTACTTATCCTGCTCCCTCAATTTGAGGTCTGACCATCGTTTCCTCAGTTAATCCTTGGATCGCTGTTCCCCAAAATTCTGGCGCAGACTCTTCACAACTTTAGTCATGGCCTTGGCCTTTCTCACATTTGGGTTTAGGTAAGGTCCATACTTCCCATCATAGTCGGCCCTCTTCAAGATGTCCACCATCTCCACCATCTCTTCAAAGGACATATTTGAGGCCTTAAATCTCCTCTGGGATCGGGACGTTTGTGGCTCCAGGCTTTCGTCATTGCTGCTCTCCTCTGCATGCACCTGCTGTGTCTCCGCCATGTTCTCTACCCACTGCGCCAAAAGAGAAGGGGCGGGGAATAGACTAGAAAGAACGTCGGGGGTGGGCGGAGTTTCACGCATGCGCAGTGTATATAAAGCGTAACACACGTGCGTCGTACGTATGATCTGTGAGCGGAGGATGGAGTATCGGAAGTGACGATCGTTATAATGAAGGTACAATTTGAACTTGGTGCATCAGTGGCCTATACTGCTTCTAGATTGAGGCCTATATTGGGTCAAGATTAAGAGAGTTTTGACTGACATTAGGGTTTGTCTTGTGTTGTGTCTTGCAGAGAGAATGGATGGGTTCAAAGACCACAGCTTTCTCCCAATATTCATAGACAAGTACAGGGAGCTGCCCTGTCTGTGGCAGGTCAAACACCCACATTATAATAACAAAATAAAGAGGCAGGCAGCGCTGGAGAAACTGCTGGAATTGGTGAAGCCGCAGGTCCCCACGGCAGTCATCACCTATTTAAAAAAAAAAAAAGTGGTGGCCTGAGGAGCACATAAGGTCCAGAAATCCATGAGATCAGGAGCTCCAGCAGTTGACATTTATGTCCCCAGGCTGTGGTACTATGACAGACTTCATTTTCTGGCAGACCAGACTGAAGTCAGGAATCCCTCTCAACCCTATCTTCCACGCTTCCTTACACCCCAGCTGAGGCTTCCAATGCCCATCCTGGGCCTTCCAGCCAGGAAGAAGTGGAGGAGCCCAGCTTAAGCCAGGTAAAGCATTGTTCAACATATTTCTTGTCGAAAAATAAATGATGTGAAATAGATGTTATTATTGATCACTAATTGCTGCTTTAATAAAGTGTTTGATATATCAATAGACAGTAGTAGCCAAAAAGGTTTGTAACAAGAATGAAAAATGCTGGGGTCAGAATGATAGTCTTTTCTATTTATTAACATTCAATTTGCAACAGTCATGAGCTGAAAATTGTGTGTGATGGATGGACAATAAATTAAAACGATGTCCCTTTTTCATACACAGGAAAGCCTCAGCCAGGAGGAGGCTGTGAAATGTGGCAGCCAGGAGGTGGCGGGGGAATGTGGCAGCCAGGAGGTGGTGGGGGAATGTGGCAGCCAGGAGGTGGCAGGGGTAAGTGGCAGCCAGGAGGTGGCCATCCCCAGTAGGAGCCTCACAGAATCTTAGGTCCCTCCCCTCCGCCTTCTAACCAAAAGGGCCAGGGAGGGGAGTAACGTGAAGGAGGCAGCACTCAGGCTAATTAGGGAGGCTAATGAAGCCCTCAAAGCCAACCCCACTCTCCAAGAGGCCTTTGCATGCATGACTGCATACAAAATGCAGCAAATGGAGGAGGGCCAACGCCTTTTGTGTGAGGAAATTATGGTCATCACCCACAATAAGGGGTTGAGGGGCCAACTCACACCCAAAACACACCTGTGTGACTTGGACCATCCTCCTCCTTCTCCTCCTCCACCTCCTGCCTCACCTCCAACACCCCAGCCTGGAAGGAAGCGTGTAAGGAAGACAAAAAAGTGATGGCCTGGGTTCAGTCTGGTCTGGCAAAAGATGCAGGCTGTGGTATGACCACAGCCTGGGGACATACATGTCATCTTCTGCTGTTCCTGATCTCTTGGAGTCCTGGACCCGATTGTGCTCACTGCTCGCCAATTTCAGCAGTTTCTCCAGTGTTGCCTTCCTCTTTATTTTGTTATGACCCCCTAATAAATGGATATTTTTTTTCAGAAATACTTGCCTATGTGTTTTACTTCAAAAAGGACAGTTTGTTTGTGAGTAGGTAGGTACATTTCAAAAATACAATGTCAAATTAACAAGGGACACCAACCAACCTCCTTGAGATTAAAAAATACAAGATAATTATGGTGTTGTGGTAACTTGACACACAAAATGAGAAAAAATATTAGGAAGATCACTATAAAAAAAAAATAGTAGATCTTGATAAAAATAAAAAAAAAAATTATAAACATTATTATGGAGATCTGACAAAAAAATAATAAGATTCATGAGATCATGATGAATAATAAAGAAATCAGGTTGTCAGAACTCTGTGTGAATATGAGCAGCAAAACAACTTCACTATTCTAGTATTATAAAGAGGAGAATGGGCTATCTCCATTACAAACGCTAGTTTTACCAGACCGAGCGATTCCGTCTCGTAATTTATTCAGAGCATGCGTGGCACTTTGTGCGTCGGAATTGTGTACACACAATCGGAATTTACGAGAATGGATTTTGTTGTCGGAAAATTTGAGATCCAGATCTCAAATTTTGTGCGACGGAAATTCCGATAGAAAATGTCCGATGGAGTCTACACACGGTCGGAATTTCCGACAAGAAGCTCCCATCGAACATTTTCCGTCAGAAAATCCGACCGTCTGTACGCAGCACTAGGGTCACAGAAAGGATTAGTGTTACAGGGAGGGTTGATGTTATGGTTATAGAATATGATTGTATTACAAGGAAGGTTATTGTGATGTACACTTTGGCGTAGGGTATCTCTCTCAGTGCTGAAAACTAGTCGAGCCGAAGATGAGTTGGCTAGGGGATAGTTTGGACCCTACAGACTGATACTTTCACAGACCATCTGTCATTTACATAACATCACATCAGGCATGTATATGCCTCTCTGATCCTTTCCTATCACAGCTGAGCTCTGTAATGATTAATCTTTATTAGCTTTGGGTATAGAATTAAAGCGCAAAGATGCAATGACATTGAAAGAGTTTAGTACAGTATAGAAGCAACATAGACAAAACTAGGAAGCAGAGTAGAAAAGTAGGAATGCATTTTATTTAAATCTTTTTGTGTTAATATATGCATTCTATAGGATTCACCTCCAACAGAAATTACACAGTGGTGTGGAGCAACCTGATATAATGAACTAAAATTTAAGCCAAAACGTCTTTTTTTGTTTGACTTATTCTAGTCACCGTTATAATATCTCACTTATCATTAATAATAAAACACCCACACCCTAATGCCGCGTACACACGGTCGGACTTTTCGTCTACAAAAGTCCGACAGCCTGTCCGACAGACTTCCGGCGGACTTTCAGCGGACTTGCAGCAGACTTTCTAACGAACGGACTTGCCTACACACGACCACACAAAAGTCCGACGGATTCGTACGTGATGACGTACACCGGACTAAAATAAGGAAGTTCATAGCCGGTAGCCAATAGCTGCCCTAGCATGGGTTTTTGTCCGTCGGACTAGCATACAGACGAGCGGACTTCGGGGTCCGTCGTACTTACGACGTAAAGATTTGAAGCATGCTTCAAATCTAAAGTCCGTCGGATTTTAGGCTAAAAAAGTCCGTTGAAAGTCCGGAGAAGCCCACACACGATCGGATTACCAGCCAGCTTTAGTCCGTCAGCGTCCGTTGGACTTTTGTAGACGAAAAGTCCGACCGTGTGTACGCGGCATAAGAGTTAGTTTATACTCGCAGTTGGGGGATGGTAAAAATAGGTGGTTGAGTCACTCTCCCCCCCCCCCCAATAAACCCCACTTAACTGCAAAGGCATCCAGATGGAGTTGTGCACATGCTACAGCTGAGCTGTTTTGCGGCACATAAAGTGGATCAGGCAGTACCGCTGCCGAACACGACCCAATACAATTCAGGGTATTCCTGATTAAATCCTGTTTAGATGTCACAAAATTAAAAACATAACGCATTTAGGAGGCAGCAGTATTGCCTCCTAAATGGATGACAGTCAAGTTTACACCGCTCTTTGAAAAGCAGGGAATAACCCCCCCAAAAATGTACAGAATGGAACTTTTTATTGCAACATATTTAAATAAATTGGATAAACTTCTATGCATGTTTGTACACATAAGTTAGAACCTTGGTTAGGTTTTTGTTGATACCTGCATTCCTGTTGGAAGGAATCCCTTAAGGGGGCATTCACTCCCCAGATTCACTTTTGCTCCCTGCACTCCCCTCCCCTCTGAACACTCCACAAAACACCAATGTATTTATTTATTTTTGTTATTTTTTGTTTTAACCCACCTCCCCTGCTCCCTGGCTCCCACAGCCCCTGGGCTATCCTTATGTATATGCACAATCATGAACAATGGATATCAGATACTGAAACATTATTGTGGTGGGTAAAGAAATGACAGCAGCAGTACAGAACTGGTTGTGTTCAGCCAGTTGGTTAAGCTGAATGCCAAAGATGTAGTCTCTATGAAATATGCTTGGCTTAATTTACATAATGAAAAGCACATGATTACCAGCACTTGATACAGTAAAAGTATAATTATCCACTATCTACATAATCAAGAGGATATAATTAATTGCTCTACTAAGCCAAGGGGGAAATTAAATCTTTATGATCTACAAATGTGTCAGTTATGTGAATGGGTTGAATGGATAACAGGAAAAACAGCTACATGGTTAGTAGAGCTATGACTACAATACAGATTGGCTGAAGAGCCATACAGAGTCACTACTGTACAAACCTAGCAGTGAGAACCAGGGTATGGTGAATAGCAATCAGAATATGGAGAGTGATAGTCTACAAATAACAAATAATATTTTAGGTACAGTCGGTAGTATTCTAGGTAGGGTAAGTAGGTTTTAAGTGTAGCACCCTGGTGTTTAGGCAGGGTTGCTCCTAAATTTACCTGACAGGTATAGCTACTTTGGCTAATTGTTAAGGATCAATTGATTTCACTCTTATGCCCTGTACACACGGTCAGACATTGATCGGACATTCCGACAACAAAATCCTAGGATTTTTTCCGACGGATGTTGGCTCAAACTTGTCTTGCATACACACGGTCACACAAAGTTGTCGGAAAATCCGATCATTCTGATTGCGGTGACATAAAACACGTACGTCGGGACTATAAATGGGGCAGTAGCCAATAGCTTTCATCTCTTTATTTATTCTGAGCATGCGTGGCACTTTGTGCATCGGATTTGTGTACACACGATCGGAAATTCCGACAACGGATTTTGTTGTCGGAAAATTTTATAGCCTGCTCTGAAACTTTGTGTGTCAGAAAATCCGATGGAAAATGTGCGATGGAGCCCACACACGGTCGGAATTTCCAACAACAAGGTCCTATCACACATTTTCCGTCGGAAAATCCGACCGTGTGTACGGGGCATAGGTCTGTGTTTGCTGCACTTTTCTCTTTTGTCACTAGGTGACCGGGCACTTGGTGGCATTGGATAAGACAAGGGCACTGCAATGTCAGATTATGCGTATATGGGGTGTCTCAGCCAATGGGCAGGGGTTTTCTTAGCCTGCTGGGAGAGCCTATATATTTGGGTGGAGTCCGGTGATCAGTGTTCTGTGACACCTAGACGGCTGTCTGGGTGGACGTGTGTTGTACTGCCCAGTCTGCTAGGCTGGAGTTTGGGCCTATCCCGGGCACATCTGGCCTATCCAGAAGCGAGAGAGGCAAATCTGATCTATCCAGAAGCAAGAGAGCAGCGCAGGGTTGGGATTGCGGCTTGCAGTCCAACCAGAAGTGACGGTTCTGCCAGCTGGAGAACCTGTCATGGTCGGAGGTAGAGGAGAATCTGTCACCACTAAGGGACCAACCACCTTATTACCAGGGACCACAGTGAGTACCTGAAGCAAGTACCGGAGCAGTTTTCTCATTAACCCGGGGACGGTGAAGAATCGGGAAACTTCAGCAGGTGTCAAGCCAGGGACCCAGCCAGCGGAGGTGACTCTTGGAGAGCAGCCTTGTGTGTCAAGCCAGGGACCGAGTGAGGGGGCGTGGCTTGATGGCGGAGAGAGTGGTCACATAGACACACAGCTCCGGCTCTCAACTACCATTCTTACCCTATCCTGTGTCCTATCTCCTCATCGAAGACACCGGACTGCTCCCCACAGCTGTGGGCATCTACCGGGCTGGCTAGTATGGTGAAATACGGGCCGCCTTGGCCCCCATCCACGGTGGATCCATGGGCTTGGTTCCGAGAGGCAAGATGACGCCGAGACATGTGCTGAGCAAGCAGACGCGCTGCAGGCACCCTCCTCTGCTGACCAGAGCCCTGCTACAGGGGTGAGTGCCTTAATCCCAGCCATCTTTCACACACAAATAGACCCCCAGCTGTCCAGGGACTCCCAGCAGCATGATGAGAGTGGCCAGGATGCAGATTCTCCCCCTACTGAGCCCACACTGTCCACCATTATGCTGGCTATTCAGGACTGTAAGGCCACTCTCTCTCTACACAGATAGCCTCTATCCGCATGGACTTTTCCCTCCTAAAGCAGGATGTCCAAAACCTCCGGGATAGAACTGGGGATGCAGAGGAAGGTATTAGCACTCTGGAGGACACTGTGAACCCCCTGTCAGTTACTATGCGTGACACTACTAGTAAGATGGCGGCACTCCGCGCCAAAATTGACGATTTGGAGAATCGTTCTCCCAGGAAGAATCTCTGCTTTGTTGGGTTTCCTGAATGCGTGGAAGGCTCCCATCCTGAAAAGTTTCTATAATCCTGGTTGCGGAACATCTTTGGTACTGATGCACCCTCCTTCATCCACGTTATTGAGCGTGCACACCATACCCCCCCTCGTCCTCCCCCAGAGGGTGCCCCTCCACGCTCCCTTATTGCACGCATCCTCAATTTCGAGGATAAAGTAGCCATTCTATGCCTATCAAGAGAAAAAGGTCCACTTAAGTTCAATGGTAACACCATCTCAGTCTATCCTGACTTCTCGGCTGAGGTCCAGTGCCAACGTATCTCCTTCTCAGCAGTGAAAACCAGTCTGGGCAAGGAAGGCCTGTCCTATGCTATGCTCTTCCCTGCCAAACTGCGCGTCATTCATGATGGTAAAGCTCATTTCTACATGAGCCCCAAGGAAGCCATGGCATGGCTGAATGACAGATATGGCGTTGCTCACAGACACAGAGGTGACTGACAGTACCATTGGCTCTAGGACACCACCTGCAGGCTGACCTACTACCAGAGTCCTGCACATCCTTGTGTGTTATGTGCCTTCACTATGGACCACGGTGCCTACCACTTCCACCAGCATGCCCTCTCGCCCGGTGATACACTTGCTCTCCCCTGCAAGTTGATGTGACTCACTTTACCACCCCTCCAGGCCTCCCTCTCCAGGATCTATCCTCCAACTACACTGATTGCTATCGAATATCGCCAGTGGATTTTGAACTCCCCCTGGATGATGCGACCATACATTCTACATCGGGACATGTTTCTCTTTTTTTTTCACCACCGGTTGAAAGCCCCACCGGACTCCACACTACCCTCTCACCAGTTAGTGGCGTGGCCACAGAACAGTTTTGACCCACGCTGACTTCACTGTCAGGGCGGTCTTCTAAGTTTTGGGATCCAAGGCTCTCTATGTTTGGGATGGCCAAGCGGGGTGGGTGGCAAGGGGTTTTTACGGGACTCTGTTGTTGTTTCTTTTGTTTTATTTTTCCTTTTTTCCACTTTTTTTCCCCATTTTTCATTTTTTTCCTTTTTTTCAGGTTAAATATTGGTATTCTTTGTTTTTTTCATTGATGGCTCATACCTCCCTAACGGCAGTTTCATGCATTTTATTGTACACATGCTTGAATGTGCTTCGGGTGGCGTGGCCTATCTGGTTTCTCATGTACTTGTATTCATGTTATTCAGTGCTTATTTAATACTGTATGTTCTGCAATGGCGAAGCCCCTAAGGTTAGTCTCATGGAATACTAGAGGTCTAAATGCACCCCAGAAAAGGTCTCTGGTCTTTTCAATTTTAAAAAAATGCTGCCCTCATATCATCTGCCTCCAGGAGACAAACCTTACAGGCACCAAAGTGAGGGCCCTTAAACGCCCGTGGTTGACTAACTTATACCATGCCACTCATACAAACTATTCCAGAGGGGTCTCTATCCTACTGGCCAAGTCTCTCCCAGCAGAGACATTACAAGTTAAAACAGACCCTGATGGGAGGTTTATTATACTTACTTTACAGATTTACACAGTGACCTTTACCCTGGTGAACATTTATTCCCCCCTCCCCGTTTTCGGTAGAGGTACTTTCCAAACTGTCACTTCAGCTGCTGACTAGACCCCCTGGCCCCTACTTTATGTGGGTGACTTTAATGCTATTCTAGACCTGGCAGTGGACCGCAAAGGTTTATGGTCTTACAGAAGTATGGCGTTGAAAACATCCAGACGTGCGCCAATATTCTTGCCACTCTGACTCTTTCCACACCATGTCTAGAATAGATATGGCATTTGCTACAGCAGATACCCTCCCTGTTGTCTCTGCTGTTTCATATATGCCAGGGGAGTTTCGGATCATGCTCCTCTCTCTGTGGACCTCCTCCTCCTTCCAGGTTCGGGCCCTGCTATTTGGCACCTGAATTCTTACTGACTGGAGGACGAGGTGGTGAAGGGAGAATGCAGGACGGCCATTGCTGGTTATTCGAGGGACAGTCTTGGAACGGTGGATCCCTCCACAGAATGGGAAGCATTTAAGACTACTCTGAGGGGCACCTTCATGTCCATCACAGGTGTATTACGCAAAAATAATAAACAGCTTACGGAGGAACTTGAAATTGTCAGGGTGCATGCGGAGTCTGAATATGCCTCTAACCCTGCCTCTGCCACGAGAGAGGCATGGTTACAGAGCCGAAGGGAATATGAACTCTGTCTACTAGATCTCACACAAAAACGCATGTTATATGCTACTCAGAAATCATTTGAACATGGTAACAAGGCCGGACGTCTCTTGGCATATCTGACTAGACTTGACCGTTCCCCCATTTCCATTCCACGTATCTTTACTACGCAGGGCCCCATTAGTGACAACCTTGGGGACATCTTAGACTCCTTTTTATACTTCTACAAAGACCTGTATACTTCCAGGGCGGACTATACTGAATCCCAATTGAATGACTACCTAGCTGACATATCTATCCCCTCCTTATAGACTGAGGGGTGAGATATGTTGGAGGTTGAGGAGATTGCGGCACCCATTTTGCAAATGCCTGCACATAAAACTCCCGGTCTAAACGGTTTCCCGACAGAATGGTATACACAATTTAAAGACCTCCTGTGCCCTTTTCTTTTAAGAACCTATAACAAGGCCCTAGATGTGGGGACTCTTCCCCCAACTATGCGGGAGGCTCTGATAACACTTTTATTAAAACCCCGTAAAGACCCACTTAAATGCGAAGCTTACCGCCCAATTTCTTTTATTAATGTCGACATTAAGATTCTGGCCAAGGTGTTGGCAAACCTTTTAAATACCAATAGTGACCAGGGGGGCTTTAACCTGGCAGGTCCACTAGGATGAACATCCGTAGATTATTCCACAACATACAATACCCACATGACTGGCCCCTCACTCGTGCCATAGTGTCCTTGGATACCTGTAAGGCATTTGATAGTGTGGAATGGCCATATCTCTTTCAGGTGCTGCAGCAGTATGGCTTTGGCCCCCGCGTAAAAGAATGGATAAAACTCCTCTACACCTCTCCGGTGGGGCCATGTTAGGGTCAATTCTTCTGTCACTGACCCTTTCCCGATCACTAGGGGCACGAGGCAGGGGTGTCGGTTGTCACCCCTCTTGTTCGCCCTGGCCATGGAACCGTTTGCGGTACGCACCCGTTCCTCCCCCTCAATTAAGGGACTCCCTATTGCCACTATAGAGGAACGCATTTCACTTTATGCAGATGACACGTTGGTGTATCTGGCTGACACCAATGAGTCACTTCAAACATTATTGTCAGAGCTTACCACTTTCAGAGACTATTCTGACTTCAGGGTGAACTGGGACAAGTCTAGCCTTTTCCCCTTGGATGTGGCCGCGACTCCCCAGATTCACTCGGATTCCAAACTACAGGTAGTGTCCTCTTTTAGGTACCTTGGAGTTCTGGTGCAGACCCCTTTATGTACGTACATTGCCAACAATTTAGACCCACTATTAGTCCCCCTTCAGGAGCAGACCAAACAATGGATGGATTTGCCTCTGGATCTTATGGGGAGGGCCAATGTCCTAAAAATGATTTACCTGCCAAGATTGCTCTATATCTTGGCTAACTCCCCTTGTGAAATCCCTAAATCTATTTTTAAATGCATAGACTCAATTTGTACTACTTTCCTGTGGAAGCGTGGACCCCCCAGGGTGGCACTCGAAACGCTAAGGTTGCCGACGCATTTGGCGGGCTTGGCGTTTCCTAACTTCTTCTTATACTATTTAGCATCCCAATTGGTGCACATTCACGATTGGCTATGTCCGACTTCGGCCAATGCCTGTACCTCCACGGATGGAGCCATTGCATCTTCCCTGGAAACCCTTCATAACATTATCCCTTTCATTATTCCGCTATATTGTCACAAGGGTATCCAGGCACACCTGGCTGAAGTCTCCTAATAACCCCCTGTGGTTTAACCCCAATCTGCAGGAATTGTACTCCTTACCTGACCCCACTCGCTAGTACTCCAAAGGGGTTAAATATTTATGTCACCTGTATAATGCTCACGGCTTTAAAACTTTCTCTCAGCTACACCTAGATGTCGACCTGCCACGATCATACCTATTCTATTACTATCAACTCAGGCACGCCATCCGCACCCAGTTTGGCTCCCTGGATGACCCCGCTGACCTGCCTCCACTGGAGAAACTGCTACGACATCCAGATCCCACTAAACTTGTCTCTACCTACTATGCAGCCCTGATGTCTGACTTTAACCCCAGGTTCCACAAGGCTCAGGTAAAATGGGCCTCCATGTACATCTCCCCTGTAGATGAGGACTGGTCGGAATTTAGTGATACATACAAAACCTCTGTCATTGCTTCATGGGACCATGTCATACAGGTAAAAATTTTCTATCAATCCCACCTCACCCTGGTTTGGCTGCGCAAGATGGGTCTCTTGCCCTCGGCTAGCTGTTTTTGCGGCTGTGGCCAAGAGGCCAACTTCTTACACTGCTTCTGGTAATGCTTGGTAGTTTGGGACTTCAGGGAGGAGGTGGGTGCTTTTCTTTCATTAGCTTTGGGCCTCCCAAACATTATCCACCCCAAGAATTGCCTATTAGGCATTTTTGGTGACCTACACATAGAGACTACTCCGTATACTTTATTTCTATGTCAAGAAGGCTATTTTACTGTCCTGGAAAGGTGCACAGACCTCTCTGAAATCCCTCTTGCTAAAACTCGTTAATGATTCTATCCCATTATACGAACTTACCTTTGAACTCCGGAAACGGAATAAAACATTACATAAAATCTGGGGTAGATGGTTGACGAGTCCATTGACCCTCCCCCTGCACTGAATGTATCCCCTCTTGCTGACTGCCGATGGGCCGCGCCACGAAGGTCCCCTGTGCGGGGATCTACGTCATTAGTATGCTCCAGCGATATATTTGCACCTTTTTACTTTTGTACCTACTCTATGACCGTTGCAATGCTATCTGTTTCTTTTTGCATATATGAGCATATTGCCTAACGCTGTATACCATTGTATGACCAAGTTGGTTGTTATTGTTGTGTTTTTTTCTCCCGCCTATGTATGTTGGTTTGTCTTAAACCCAATAAAAAATATCTTTAAAAAAAAAAGCCAGGGACCGAGCAGGCCAGTGGGGTGAAGCTTGAGAAGTATCTGGAGTGCCAAACTAGGGACCCAGCAGAGAAGCGGGGGTGCTTGAGGAAGATACTATAGTGAAGATTGGAAGAGCTCAAGGGATTCAGTGGCAGTGAATTGTCTAGTGAGAGAGACTGGGAGCTCAGTGGGCTGAAGAACTACAAGAAGTGATTGTAGTGGAAGTGAAGGAACTGTTACACTTTGTGTTAGAATATGTTAAAGACTATTGCCATAGGAGACAGGTGCCCTACACATGCAGATGTGGTATCTTGCTGGATGCCTTACCCTGCATAGCTGTCTACATGTAGAAGTCTCGGAGTCTGCCAGTTAACATTGCAACTACCTAAGGGTGTCCTGGCCCTAAACCCTCTCTCCCATAGTTTTGTTCAAGAGAAATAAAATCTCTTTGCATTCAAGTGTCTGGCGCCCAATGAATCTAACTTGCATTACACCCACCATGCCTCACAACCCACCATATACAGAAGGATGTCAGCTATCTCTGGCCCTGGAGGTTCTCATTAGACTGAAGGAGGCCTGGGACTTTGCTACATAACGTATGGACAGTTTCAGGTCATTAGGATTCTAGGCATGATAAATAGTCTTCCAGGTATGGTGATCAATAGTCTATGTAGGGTGAGAAGGATTCCTGGTTTTGTAAAAAGTATTCTGGGAATTGTGAGTTGGATTTCAGTAATGCTGAGTAGTATTTAAGGTATGTTATGAGGATTCCAGGTATGGTGTGCATGTTCTCGATATGTTGTGTAGGATTTTTGGTCTGGTGGATAGTATTTTAGATATGGCAAGGAGGATTGCAAGAACGATAACCAGTCTTCTAGAATTTTAGGTTTGGTAAAGTAGAATTCTAGGAATGTTAGGTAGAATTCTAGGTATGGTGAGGATTCTAGGTCTGTACAGCAGGATTCCTGGTATGGTGATGATTCTATGTTTAAAGCAGAATTCAGGATATGGGAAATAGTATTCTTGGTTTGGCAAGTAGGATTCCAGGTATGGTGAATAGTATTGCAGTATGAGCACTATTCTAGGTAGGTCGTGCAGTATTATTAGTAAGGTGGGGAGGATTCTAGTTATGATGACCAATATTCTAGGTAAGGTAAGAAGGGTTCTAGGAATGGTCAGCGGTATGCTGGGTAAGATAAGGAGGATTCTAGATATGGTGAGCAATATGCTACTTTAACTGGCAATTGCTCAGTCATGCAACACTGTACGCAAATTTATGTAATTTTTATGTATTTTTTTTTCACACAAATAGAGCTTTCTTTCAGTGGTATTTGATCCTCACTGTTTTTTTTTTATATTAAACAAAAAAAGGGAGAATATTTTGAAAAAAAAACCAAACAAACACTATATTTTACTTTCTGCTAGGAAACATATCTGAAAATGTATTCTGCTACATGTCTTTGGTAAAAAAAATCCAAATAAGTATATATTGATTGTTTTGTGGATTTTTTTAAATTCACGTAATGGAGGTGATCAGTGACTTATAGTGAGACTGTGATATTGCAGCAAGCAATCTGGCACTAACTGACACTGGATGGGAACTGGCAAACTGAAATTGACATCTCAAGTGACACTAATACTATACTATAATACTATACACAGTCACTATACTAATGACACTGGCTGGGGAGGGGTTAACATCTAGGGGCAATCAAGAGGATTTACTCTATGCCTAAAATGTGTAATGTGTGCCATATGTGCTGATTTTACTAAGTGATGTGACTGTTTTATCTCTCTGCTTTGCTTTGTCAACACAGGGAACTGTACTTTCCTTCACTAAGCTGATTGCCCATAAATCATTGGCCGGGACCTGCTAACCGACTTGTGCTGTAGCGAATCACAGCACAGATGGGACGGCAGGTGCGTGCTCCCCCTACCCGGAAATGACAGATCACATACATGTACGTGACCCGGCACAGCAGGGCTGGCCTGCTGCAGTATAAGTGCAGTGGTTAATCAGATATTTTATTGAGAGTGTTTAATTTTAACAACAGAAAACACAAAGTTACAGATATCAAAGAGAACATACAGGCTGTCTAGGTGCTTATGGAAACAACAGCTTCCTGGAGTACTGTAAATAGCAATACAGATGTCATAACAACAATCAGTACAATACGGCAGCTCAAGGCATGTGAAAACTGGGAAAAATACAGGAATCTATCTCCTAAGTTATTCTAAGAGTATTACCAGGAGCAATAGATGTGATAAATAGAAACCTTTTAAAAATAACCTTGAGCAGAACCTATACTACCAGCTGTTGGATGAGAGGTGAGAAGTATTCTAGGTATGATAAGTAGGATTTCAAGTATAGTGAGTAGTATTCAAGGCATAGTGAGTAGGATTCTATGGTAAAGAAAAATCTTGGTAAAGTGAGCAGTTTTCTAGATATAGTGAGTGGGCTTCTATGTTGATTAAGATTCTAGGTAGGAATTGTAAGATTCCAGGTATGGTGAGTAGGATTCTAGGTAGGAATTATAAGGTTCCAGGTATGGTGAATAGGATTCTAGGTAGGAATTGTAAGATTCCAAGTATGGTGAGTAGGGTTCTAGGTATGAACTGTAAAATTCCAGGTATTGTGAGTAGGATTCTAGGTAAGAATAGTAAGATTCCAAGTATGGTAAGTAGGATTCTAGGTAGGAATGGTAAGATTCCAAGTATGGTGAGTAGGATTCTAGGTATAAATTTTAGGATTCTAGGTATAAATTGTATGATTTCAAGTATGGTGAGTAGGATTCTAGGTATGAATTGTAAGATTCCAGGTATTGTGAGTAGGAATCTTGGTTTGAATAGTAAGATTCCAAGTATGGTAAGTAGGATTCTAGGTATGAATAGTAAGATCCCAAGTAAGAAGAATAGGAAGCTAGCAATGATGACTAGTTAGGATTGTATGTATTATTCCGTTGTATGAATTTTTCTGTTTATACCCAGTGCTTATTCTTAACCACTTCAGCCCCGGAAGAATTTACCCCCTTCCTGACCAGGCCATTTTTTGCGATATGGCACTGCGTCGCTTTAACTGACAATTACACGGTCGTGCGACGACTACCCAAACAAAATTTATGTCCTTTTTTCCCCACAAATAGAGCTTTCTTTTGGTGGTATGTAATGACCTCTGTGGTTTTTATTTTTTGCGCTATAAACAAAAGAAGAGTGACAATTTTGAAAAAACACAATATCTTTTACTTTTTGCTATAATAAATATCCCAAATAAAGAAAAAAAAAAAACACGTTTCTTCATCAGTTTAGGCTGATATGTATTCTTCTACATATTTTTGGTAAAAAAAATCACATAATATTGATTAGTTTGCACAAAAGTTATAGTGTCTACAAAATAGGAGATAGATTTACAGTATGGCATTTTTTTTATTATTTATTTTTTTACTAGTAATGGCAGCGATCAGCGATTTTTATCGGGACTGCGATATTGCGGCAGACAAATCAGACACTTTTGACACATTGGTGGGCGTTGGAAGTCAACATGGTCTAATGTTTTATGTCTAAAGTTTCCACACATCTGTTCTTACAACTGAGATCAGACATGCTGACACTTGTCGTCCCATGGTTTTAAAAAGTACAGAGGACTGTGGCCCCAAACAGAATCTGCATAGCAAAAGGGCTTGTCTCTAGCCCACCTGCTGTGTAATTTCCGGCTTCAAAGGGAATAAGAGCTAGCTAAGATGGCCCAGGGCTAATAGAGATGCTGACCCTAGTGGACAATACAGTAAGTTTCCTGAAGAATGGGCAGACATTTGAAGATTACCTCCTGGCGATTTCTATTGGATGGAAGGCAAATGGGGATGGCTATGAATGGGCGTGTATGTTTGAATGAAAGGGGCACACAGGCAATTCTTCTGTCTCTCTTGTTGCTGAAAAGCCTGCCATAAAGTTGTCCCTCTGCCATCTTGCGACTTCTCTCTGACTGAGGGCTTGGGCATAAATTCCATGTGGCCCGGACCCCTTTTATCATCCAGAACCAGCAGATGAAACCATGTGTGATAAGCAGGGTTTTTTTTCAGCCGGAACTGACCGAAACTGCGTTCCGGGACCTCTGGCAGCCCTCTCCTCTTCTCTCCAGCCTGTCATACTGAAGCCTAGGGCCGGCTTCCAGTTACAAATGCTCATTCATTATCTCTGCTGCTGCGGCCAATTCCTAATCAACAGCGCCCTTGTCTGTGCAAATCTGCTGTGTGACAGCATCCACCTCCCATGCCACTGCTCACCCTGTCAGTGCTTGTGTCTGGTTGGTAGGACCACTGGCGTACCATCAACCAATCAGGTGTTTGCCCTGCCCCCAGGCCCTGGCTTTCATTGTAGAAGAAGAATGGAACTTTCTCCTCCAAACTTGCCTGGTCTCAGTGACCCAGCTTCCTGGTGTATGTCCTGTAGCTGCCCTAAGAAGACTCTCACCATAATGTAATTAGAATTTCTGGGGTTTCTGCTGTGAGGGGGATCTCTGGGGACCCTGCTGTGAGGAGGCTCTCTGGGGACCCTGCTGTGAGGGGGCTCTCTGGGGACCCTGCTGTGAGGGGGCTCTCTGGGGACCCTGCTGTGATGGGGGTCACTGAGAATCCTGCTGTAAGGGGGATCTCTGGGGACCCTGCTGTGAGGGGGATCTCTGAGGACCCTGCTGTGAGTGGGATCTCTGGGGACCCTGCTGTGAGGGGGATCTCTGGGGACCCTGCTGTGAGGGGGTTCTCTGGGGACCCTGCTGTGAGGGGGATCTCTGGGGACCCTGATGTTAGGGGGAGCTCTGGGGGCCCTGTTTTAGGCTGAGGGGAATCTGGTAACCTTGATGTGAGGGGGTGACAACCCTGATTTAAGTAGGGGGGGATCTGGTAACCCTAATGTAAGGGGGAGACACTGGGGTCCCTGATGTAGGAGAGAGGATTTTGGTAACCCTAATGAAATGGGGGAATTCTGAAATAAGGGTGGAACACTAGGGAACCTGATGTGAGAGATGACTCTGGGGATCCTGATGTAAGAAGTTAGGCCCTGATGTAAGGGGGGGGACTTTGGGGATCCTAATGAAAGGAGGGGACTGATGTAAGGGGGAACAATGGGGGCCATGATGTAAGGGAGTAGTACTGCTGTACTACCATGATGAAATCACGTGCACAGCAGTGGCATGGAGCCATAGAACTGCATTAGCCACGTCCAGTTCAGGCAACGCCCATTAAAAGTGATAGGCTGTTTAAGTTTTGCTGTGGTATGTATAAAGCTATGAGCAGGAGTATGTTAGTGTTCAGGTCTGGGACGATGGGCCATGGATCAACTACCTGGTTTCACTACCCCCTGGCTGCACCTGGGAACAAAGCCTTACTCCTTCAGAGCCACACAGGGCCCCCTAGATAAATGCTCCCCACAGAGCTCCCACCTTTCCAGCTCCCCTCCATCATCAAACCACCACCAAATCAGTCCTTAGACTCACACCACATTTTGCATTCCAGTGAATCTACCAATGCAGGGGCATTTTTTCCGCACACTGATGCTGGGGAATTTCTTTCTAAATCACTGTGAGCCCCTTATTTAATTGCAGGATAGAATGTGTACTGCTGTTAGACCCCTTTCACACTGGGGCGGTTTGCAGGCGCTATTGCGCCAAAAACAGCACCAGCAAACCGACCCAAAACAGCCGCTGCTGTGTATCCATTGTGAAAGCCCGAGGGCTTTCACCCTGGAGCGGTGCGCTAGCAGGACTGGAAAAAAAGTCCTGCTAGCAGCATCGTCGGAGCGGTGAAGGAGCGGTGTATACACTGCTCCTGCCCATTGAAATCAATGGGGCAGAGGCGCTTTGCGGTGGTTTTTAACCCTTTCTCGAATGCTAGCGGGGGGTAAAACCACCCCGCTAGCGGCCGAATACTGACGGTAAAGCGCCACTAACAATAGCGCCGCTTTACCGCCGACGCCGCTCCCTCCCCAGTGTGAAAGGGACCTTCAAATCATATGTTACATATGTTTTGGTGAAAGACGTGCTGCGCGCATTGCTATTTACCCCAACTCACCTGCTACTCCACCGGGAAGCAGGGGAGTTGGGGGGGCGCCATTTGGCATCTTCGCCCTGGGCACTGGATGACCTTGTCCCGGCACTGCTGAAGCCAGTAGAGGAAGTTTTCTGCACAGCGCACTTCCTCTGGCTTCTCTGTGCTAGCGCTGCACAATCAGGGCTGCTGCCCTTGATCACTGTGAGGTCCCATGTTCCAACTGTCAGCTGCTCCAGTGACTCGGGAGGAAGCTTCCATCCCTGCCTGCTGCCGCTACTCAGACTTTGTAGCATGGAGCAGAGGAAGCCTGAAACACCTCATTAGCTCTGTGCTACAGTAGGGGGTTCTCTCCAGTCCACTGCACTGTGCAGAAAAAAAGCCTGCACATATCATGGAGAGCGGTGATGGCAGAAGAGGTGAGGGATCTGTCCATATGAAAACGAGAGACAGCTTTGCAGAGACCAGAGAGTTCATTTAGAGAGGAGTGCACTGTGGAAGTGTGTGGGGGAGGGGGAATATGTGCAGAGAGGTAAAGTTTGTGTGTGTTTAGCAGAGGGGAGAGCATTGTACACAGAGGAGAGCTTGGGGGGATTTGTGATGAGAGGAGAGCTGGGGGGGGGGGGGGATTTTGGGGAATTTTCCTTATGTGATACAAAGTTCTAAGCCTTAACTCATTATAATTTTTTGGCGCCGCTGTAAATCTCTCCTCTAAGGAAGGTGTGGCTGGGGGTGGGGTTTGGCTGTGGTGTGGGCGGAGTTTGGGCATGGTTGGGGCGGAGAGTTTTTTTTTTTTTCTTTTTTTTTTTTTTTTCGCCACGCTAGCAGCATCGTCGGAGCGGTGAAGGAGCGGTGTATACACTGCTCCTGCCCATTGAAATCAATGGGGCAGAGGCGCTTTGCGGTGGTTTTTAACCCTTTCTCGGATGCTAGCGGGGGGTAAAACCACCCCGCTAGCGGCCGAATACTGACGGTAAAGCGCCACTAACAATAGCGCCGCTTTACCGCCGACGCCGCTCCCTCCCCAGTGTGAAAGGGACCTTCAAATCATATGTTACATATGTTTTGGTGAAAGACGTGCTGCGCGCATTGCTATTTACCCCAACTCACCTGCTACTCCACCGGGAAGCAGGGGAGTTGGGGGGGCGCCATTTGGCATCTTCGCCCTGGGCACTGGATGACCTTGTCCCGGCACTGCTGAAGCCAGTAGAGGAAGTTTTCTGCACAGCGCACTTCCTCTGGCTTCTCTGTGCTAGCGCTGCACAATCAGGGCTGCTGCCCTTGATCACTGTGAGGTCCCATGTTCCAACTGTCAGCTGCTCCAGTGACTCGGGAGGAAGCTTCCATCCCTGCCTGCTGCCGCTACTCAGACTTTGTAGCATGGAGCAGAGGAAGCCTGAAACACCTCATTAGCTCTGTGCTACAGTAGGGGGTTCTCTCCAGTCCACTGCACTGTGCAGAAAAAAAGCCTGCACATATCATGGAGAGCGGTGATGGCAGAAGAGGTGAGGGATCTGTCCATATGAAAACGAGAGACAGCTTTGCAGAGACCAGAGAGTTCATTTAGAGAGGAGTGCACTGTGGAAGTGTGTGGGGGAGGGGGAATATGTGCAGAGAGGTAAAGTTTGTGTGTGTTTAGCAGAGGGGAGAGCATTGTACACAGAGGAGAGCTTGGGGGGATTTGTGATGAGAGGAGAGCTGGGGGGGGGGGATTTTGGGGAATTTTCCTTATGTGATACAAAGTTCTAAGCCTTAACTCATTATAATTTTTTGGCGCCGCTGTAAATCTCTCCTCTAAGGAAGGTGTGGCTGGGGGTGGGGTTTGGCTGTGGTGTGGGCGGAGTTTGGGCATGGTTGGGGCGGAGAGTTTTTTTTTTTTCTTTTTTTTTTTTTTTTCGCCACGTCAGCTAAGTACTTTACATGAGGATATATTATTTCAACTTTTCAGTCAAACTTATCCCTCGATACTTTCACATCCTTGTGGCTGTTTTCTAAATGCGAATAGTCTTGGTATTCCATGTATGCACTATACATATGATTGCCTTTTGCCTTCATTATTTCATTCCGTGTCTTATTTCTCTATACCCTCCCCCCTATCCCCCTCCCTTCCCAGGTCCCCCCCCTTTTGAGAGAGAGAGAGCCCCAACGCAACCTCGACCTGATGATTCTCCCTACCAACTATTTCTAGTATTTCTATAGCATGTTATGATATTATAGTTTCAATCTTGAGTTGGATACTACATTTGGGGTGAGTTTTCTGCTTTGTCCACCCACGCCTCTGCTGCATGGCTAGAGGTCTTAAATTTGACCCAATCTCTCCATGTCTCCTCATACTCTTCCATCTCCAGCCCTTCGCTATACCTCAGATATTCCAAAAGATAGATTTCATCCACTTTGTCGAGCCACTCCCGCTTTGAGGGTCTCCTACTATCACACCAGTGTCTAGGGATGAGACTCTTGGCCGCATTGAGGAGGTGTAGTGTTAGGCTTTTCCGGTAGTTTTTAGATGGTATATTACTGCCGTGGTGTAAGCATACCCAGGGGTCGTCCGGGATTTTCTTATTGATTATCGAGTGTGTGGTCCCTCGCACCTCCTCCCAGTATTTTCTTATTTCTGGGCACGTCCACCAGATATGCACAGCTGTCCCAACTTCCCCACACCCCCTCCAGCAGAGCTGCGAAGTTTCATCTTGCATTTTGTGTGCCAAATCCGGGGTAATATACATTCTAGCCATCGCTCTATAGTTCATTTCCGCAATCTTATAGTTTACTGACATACCATTTCCTCTACTCAGAATTCTCCTCGCCTCATTGTTACTGATCTTATTTCCTAATTCCTCCTCCCATTTCCCGAGAAATCTTGGTCGGTCTGTCTCTCCTCTTCTTATCAGGCTTCTATATATCCTTGACATTCCTCCCCTCCTACATTTTTTTATAAGTGCTTTCTCTAAGGGATAAAGATCTTCTATTGATCTGATTGGCTGCGGGAGTGACTCCACAAAATGACTGAGCTGCCTATATTTCCAACGGTCCAACACCAGCCGAGTTTCTCTTGCTTTAAGATCCTGGTAATCACATATTATCCCCTGGCTGGTAACATCCTTAAGTTGGACCTCTTCGCTCAGGATCCATCTTCCAGCCACCTCTTCCCTCCCCGGTGGGAAGTAGTCTGTGCCCTTAAGTGGGATTAGTGGCGAATTATATTTCCACCCCTCTCTAGTGTGAATTTTGTCCCAAGTGTTTAGAACATGTGTCGTTATATCAAATGTTTTTGTGTTTAATTTTCTAACGTGTGGTGGTATCCAGATATTTTTCCCCAGGTCTACCCCGCTGCTAACCCTCTCTATTTTCACCCATTGTTTATTCTTATTATTATCGATCCAATCTGGTATCCGTGATAGAATTATAGCTGTGTAGTATTTTTTAATGTCAGGTGCTCCCCAACCCACCTTCTTCTTGCTGCTCGCTAATTGTGCGTAATTTATCTGTGGCTTCTTCCCTCTCCATATAAATTTTAAGAAAAGTGTGTGCATTTTATTCAGAAAACCCTGAGTGATTGCCAGTGGTAGCATTTGCATTTTGTATGTGATTTTGGGCAAAATCGACATTTTAATTAGATTTATTCTCCCACCCCATGATAATCTATTCCGTGGGACTCTATTTAGCTCTGTTTTAATCTCATTGAGAAGAGTCATAAAATTGGCTTGAAACATTTCTTCCTTTGATGATGTTATTTTTACTCCCAGATAGCTCAGTTCCTTGACCCCCCATTTAAAAGGTATGCTATTTTGATAGGTCTTATCCCCCCCTTTTTCTTCTACGACTTCCAATACCTCCGACTTAGTCGCGTTTACTCGGAAGTTTGATAGCCGCCCGTAGTTTCTGAGGGTCGCCAGAAGGTTGGGGAGCGTGATCCTTGGACGGGTGACGTATAACAAGACGTCGTCTGCGAAGGCTGCTATTTTGTATTCATCTTCCCCGATTTTAATACCGCTGATGTCCGAGCTGTGTCTGATCATAGCTAACAGCGGTTCCAGAGTCAACACAAACAGCAGCGGGGAAAGTGGGCACCCCTGTCTGGTGCCATTTTTCAACTCAATGGCCTCAGACAGAGTACCATTGATTTTAACTCTCGCCGTGGGATAAGTATATAGGGCCCTGATCTTTTTAATCATTTTATAACCAATCCCCAGTTCCTCCAGCGTGTTCCACATGAAGCCCCAGTCTACCCTGTCGAACGCTTTTTCAGCGTCAATCGACAGGAGTAGACTGGGGGCTCCCCTGTCCCTCATTATCTGAGTTACCATTAGTGTTTTTATACCGTTGTCTTTCCCTTCCCTCCCCGGTACGAATCCCACTTGGTCAGGGTGGATCACTTCTGTTATGACCCTTTTCAGTCTGTCTGCGAGAATCTTTGCATAGATCTTTATATCTATGTTCAGAAGGGAGATGGGTCTATATCCTGAGCATGTAGTACCGTCCTTCCCTTCCTTCTTTATAACCACTATATTCGCTTCTAATGCTTCCTTTCTTATCTCCCAATTTTCTCCAATCCCGTTGATGTAAGAGCAGAATATTGGGAGTAGGGGTTCTTGCATCTTTTTATAGTACAGGGCCGACAGCCCATCCGGTCCTGGGCTTTTCCCGTTGGGGATATCCTGGATGGCTCTCCTGACCTCCTGCAGGGTCACGGGAGCATCCAGAACATTGCTATCCTCTTCCGTGATTTTTTTTAGGTTTGCCTCTTTAAGAAACTTTTTACTGGCTTCCTGGCTACGTTTGACCTGTTCTTGGGTGCCACTCCCTTTTATTGCATACAGTGCCTCATAGAACTTTTGAAAAGTTTTGGCTATATCTTGCGTTTTGTATTTAGTTTCCCCTGCACTATTCCTGATTCTTTCAATATAGTTGCTTATTTTCTTCTTTTTTAGGATCCTTGCCAGGTGTCTGCCGGGCTTATTGCTATTTATGTACCTCTCTTTTTTGACCAAGTAATAAGTTTTGCGTGTTTCTTGTTCCAGGGATGTCCTCAGCTCTTCTCTTTTTTGGAGTAGGGTCCTCCAAACCTCCCCCCCTCCTGATATTTTATGTTGTTGCTCTAATTTATGGATCTCTCTGGTCAAGGCAAGCCTTTGATTTTTCAATCTCTTATTTCTTTCCCCGCCTATCATCATTAGTATCCCCCTTATAAATGTTTTATGCGCTTCCCAGATTGTGGCCTCATTTACCTCACCGGGGGTATTTATTTTAAAAAACCATTCTAATTCCTCCTTTAATCTTTTTAGGATTGCGTTATCAGCTAAGAGATCCTCGTTTAGTCTCCACCCTGTGCTCCATACTCCGGTTTCACCTGTCCCTATATGTAGACTCACCGGCGCATGGTCCGAAAAGGACATGTTGCCAATAGCAGCTTCTGTGATTTCCTCCAGCATCCTGTGTTCTACCAAAAAAAAATCGAGTCTTGAGTACGTCCCATGCACGGGGGAGTAGAAGGTGTAGTCTCTTTTGTCACCCTGTTGTATCCTCCAGACATCTACTAGTTGTAGCTGGTGAAGTTTTTTTTTAAGTTTCTCCGGCCACATTCCTCCCTTCCCCCGAGCACGGGACGTACAATCTCTCTCGGGGTCAAGACAAAGGTTGAAGTCTCCTCCCACAATTGCTCTCCCCGTCCTGAAGGTCTCAAATTTGGTCAGTATGGCAATTACTGTTCTGTAAGTATTTTTATTTGGTCCATAGATATTCGCCAGGGAATACTTCAATCCATTTATTTTCCCTTGCAGGAAGAGATATCTCCCCTCCGGATCGGAGAGCCTCCCCTCCAATTCGAATCTCGTTCCTCTGGCGAACCCTATGGCCACTCCTCTTGCTCCCCTGATTGGTGAGTCACTGTAGTACCATTCTGGGAAATCCCTGGAGTAAATGGTTTGATTCCTGTTTGATCTAAGATGGGTCTCTTGCAACATTACCACCTCAGCCTTCAAAAGCTTTAGTTCCCCCAAAATATTTGCACGTTTGACACAAGCATTCAGTCCTCTTACATTATAAGAGATAATTGTTAAATTAGCAAGCATCTCTTTCTACTGTTTATATCCTGCTTACTATAAGGCGGGCTCCTAATATTATGGGCTGCGTTGGGCTCTCTCCCCCTCCCCTCCCCTCCCCTCCCCCCCACCCCCCCCTCGGCCCCCCCCCGCCCCCCATAAACCCGCAGAAATCCTACCCTCCCTCCCCCAACCTTTTGCCCAATTTTTTTGGGGGTATGACAGGCCTTGACTTGGCCCTTGATCTAAAACCGAGGCTCTCCACCACCACTCAGCCCCCCAGTTGTCCCCCAGAGGTTGAACTCGGTGCGGGGTTTGGCCGTGACCGCAGGACTCCATCTCATGTGCAGGGGCTTACAGCCTCGGCTATCCCTCCCTCCTACCTCCCCCCCCCCCATTCCCGTCACCTCTCCTCAGCCCTCCCCACCAACCCCACGGTCTACTTTGTCGTCGCTGAATAACCTATTTGTACAACTATACACGAGCATCTGTTTTAATTCCTACTTCTTTCTCCCTTTTTCCTAATGCTTTTTTTTTTGCGGATATACTATAGATTTCAAACGGGTCTCCAGGTGGGTATTTCCCCTATTGGGTCATGGTTGGTATTTTTCTCCCACCACCCCGGAATGTCCACCAGGGGGATTTCTAAGTGTTCGCAAAATTTTTGAGTTTCTTCAGGGAATCTTAGCACCGCTTTTCGGCCTTCTTTGCGTCCGATCAGGCAGGCTGGGAAGCCCCAGGAGTATTGGACTCCATGCGCTTTCAGGGTTGCCAAAAGGGGTTTCTGGATTCTTCTTCTGTTAGGTCTTCTGCTGTGAGGTCTTGGAAGATTTGTAGGTTCGTATCTTTATATTTAGCCTGTAGGTTTCTCTTTAAGTTGGAGGTTATTTGTTCTTTGTCCGCAAAGTTGTGGAATCGCACGATGACATCTCGTGGTGGGTTTCCCCTAACATCAGATGGTTTCCTTAATCTGTGCACCCTGTCCACTTTCAGCTTTCGGCCTACTTCCGTTGGGTTCAACAATTCATTAAAAATTTCTTCCATTATTAGCGGGAGGTTTTCTATACCATCTTGTGGTTCCGGGAGGCCTCTAATCCGGAGGTTCTTTCTTCTGTTGCGATTTTCTTGGTCCCCCAATCTGTATTTGATATTTCTAAATTCGGCCTGCATTGCGTTCATTTGGTGTTTCATTTTTTGAATTTCGGCTCCCTGCGTTCCCACAATGGATTCCGCCTCTTCCACTCTTTTCAGTAGGTGGCTCATATTGTCGTGGACAATATTGATCTCCCCTTTAATTGAGGCCTCCAGCCTAGCGAACATCTCTGCTATTTCTTCCTTCGTGGGAAACGTTCTGCCCTGCAGGGGTTCACCTGATGGTTCCTCTTCTGTATCTTGACCTGTGAGTCTTGCATCCCCATTTGCTGTTTGTCTTCTTACTGCCGTTTTACCTGCACGCTCCGGAGTTTTTTTTGTGCCTGTCGCCTCTGTTGCCGCTGTGGCCCCTGTTGGCTCGCTCGGACTTTCTTTGCTACCTTCATTCGTCATATATTTCCTTATTGTACCTGGGCTTGAGCTAATCCGGGGTGGGATTGCCGCATTCCCTCTGGTAGACTTGCCCCTCATTTCCCTATTTCTTCTATTCCCTAAGGAATAGACCGGTGGAATATACTGGCCCTGGGGATAGGGGTGGCTGGGGATAAGGGAGTCCCCCGGGGTTTCCCCAAAATGATGTTAGCTATGTAGCTGATTTCCTTTTGGTTATTTACGTGGTTCCTCCCTGAGAGCTCAAGGGTGTATTCGCTGTCCCTTGTCGCTTGTCCCTCAGGCGATTTCTTCCCGTTATATTACTTTTCCCTGCTTTAATACTTCTTCCTGGGGTTCCAATCTTAGGGGCACTGGTTATACTTTTACATTTGAGACGGTCTCAAAGAGAGAGCTGAGGAGAGCTGAGGAGATATAGTCGCAAACTCGGGGTGCAGGCCTCTATTCCACCCCCAGATATAGTCCCGAATATGATCCGATGTAGGGTACACTGGGGGGCACCGATAACTTTATGATTTAAATCCTTAACTCTCCCCGACCTTCCAATCTGCCCCTCTCTCAGTTATGTCCCAAATTAGACCGGGTGGTTAGCATTTACTAAGTAAGTTATGTGAAGTGGTTTCAGTCACTCTAAGGTACATAATCTTATATATAAAACATGATTTGAGGTCCTTACAACGATGAGAAGGTAAAGATATCCAATCATCTGTAAATCACATTATGGAGGTTACTTACCCTCCTCCTGGGTTTAGCGGTTTGTAGGATCTTACCCTTCCTGGCTCCTCAGACCTCCTGGAGCTTCCCGCAGTACCAAGGTTCCCACTTACTTGCTTGACTTATGCAGTCTTCAAATCTTGTTACATACACTGCAGCGACTTTCTCAAAGATTTGCCACCACTGATGAAAATCGCTTCCTGAAAGCTGAGTGCTTTGTCTCCGGGGGAGGGGGGCGAGACGGCATTCCCAGCCCCAGGCTCAGCTGTGATGTACTGTTAATACTTTTGCTGCTTCAGAGAGCCGCAGCACTAAGACACTGAGACGCCGCCTCCACCGCCCTCCTCTCCGCCTTCGGTCTCGGGGACTGGGGAGAAAGCCGAGGAGAGGGAGATGTCAGGGGATAGCGTCCGCGTACACCGCACAGTGCATCGGGACGAGGGGAAGGAGGGAGGCTAGCGTTCGCTCCGTGAGCGCTTCGTCTGCATCACGGCTGGAGGGACGCCTGGCTGCAGCCTCGCGTCTCTAACGATCCGTCCTTGCCCACATCCGGCTCCTCCTCCCCTCTCCTGGTTGGGGCGGAGAGTTGGACAGAGAGGGTGAGTTCCTGCACCTTTTCTCTGAGAAAAAGCCCTGGTGATAAGTATCTTTGATATTTCATTGTTGTTATATGTTGTAGAGGCATGCTGTTTAGTATATTGGGTTCTGATTGTAAGCTTTGTAACATTGCAATTTTGTGTAATACCTTTATGTTAGTTTTTTCCTAATTCTGCTGCTTTAGTACATTCCTATTTTATTGGGAAATAAATGTACCTTGTTTACTAAGCAGAGGTGTTTGTTATATCATTGTGCTTATCAGACTCTTACAGATTAGCAACTATAGGGATTAGACAAATTAATACATGTATGCAATATAGGATATATTAGATTATATAATATTGCACCGATTACATAATTTTGCACCCCAGCAGAAGGCGCGTGAATTTTATTTTTACACAGAATCCACAAAAACCTAATGTATTTTTTGTCTTGAGTCCCTGTAAGCATAAATCCTCAAATACACCCAGAACTGAAAATTGTCTCTAATGTGGACAAGATGGCGCTGGCTCGCAAATTCTGAAACCACGCTTGGATGGTCATGAAGATTCTGTGAATTATTTCATCAGGGAGACGGATGTGTAGAACCTGGTGAGATCTTTGGCTGATATATGTATATATGTTAAACGTTTGTATCGTTAATGTGCTTTAGGCCTGTAACCAGTCAAAGGTGCTGGTGAGTGAGGGATTGATCATCCCTGGTTCTGATGTAGCCTGCAGATTGACAGGATAAACCACACATCTTTGAGGAAAAAGTGGGAGAAATATAGATTTTTATTTTATTTTTTTTTTATTATTTTATTACTAGTTTATTCATTATTTTTTGTCCCCACGTGAGTGTGAAATAGCTCTCTGTTCCAACAGAAGATGTGGCCTGCGATCTAAGGGGTTTAAAAATCAGTGGTAATATAGTAAGGCATTGACTAAGAGTGTGCCTTCTGTCTTGTAGGCTGTAGAACTGCAAGGAACAAATTCGTTTTTAAACGGCTTTGTATTTGTTTTTTGTTTTTTTTTGTTCTTGGTTGTGGGACTACAGGTGAAAGTTTGCTTTTAAACAGCTTTTATCTGTGTGTGTTTTGTTGTCTAGCTGTGTGCATTGTGTAAGCAACTTCAGTGTAGCTAGGTGCAAATTAGCATATCAGTGGAAGCCATTGAAGATTTTGTTAACAAGTATGGCTGTGTTAGATTTGAGTCTATACAAAAGAAAGCATTAACACACCAATACAATGATCTATTAAAACAATGCAATACCCATAATGATGCCATAAAGTATAAAAAGTCTTCCAAAAAAGGCAAGAAACAGAGATTGGCCAATGCTGTGTGCGTGTTGTTGAAAATGAAAGACATTGCGGAACAAAAGGAATTAGAGTGGTATAAAGATAGAACAGAATTAATAGCTAAGATAGAAGATGTGAGTAAAGGTGTTTCAGCTATAGCTGCGAATACAGATGCAAATGTTTGTGAATGTGATAAACTGAGGGATGAGATTGAACAACTGGTGATTGAGAATGGTTCATTAGAGCAGAGATTGGATGAATTGGAGGAAACGTGTATGTTAAGGGAACAATGTATCGCATCTTTAGGGCAAAGAGAGGCCGGTAATGAAACTGCAAAAGAAATGTTTAAAAGAGAATTACAGGAATGTAAAAATCAGCTAGCCCAAAAAGATCATGCAATTTTATCTTTAAAAGCACAGGCAATGGAGAAAGTGCATAGCCATTGTTGTGCTAACAGGGATACACATCCCTTTGTGACACAGGAGCTGGGAGACAGAATGCTGATCGAACAACAGCCAATATATTCGGCTGACAATCCTGAAGAATCCCCGAATCAAAGTTCTTCTCTCTTCACTCCTGGGCCAGAAAGGACTGGGCAAGGATTAGGAATTATAAGAAGGGAGGGTAGCACCCAATCCACAACACTCTCCATACAAGATCGCACAAATCTGTGCCAGATTTTGGGAAAATTTGACACTAGAGTTTCGCCCATTAGTCTCTCAAACAGGCTGGAAGTGGTGGTGGCACAGTAAATTTTAAATAATAGGGATACATGCACACCCCTCCGCGCATGGCTTCCATTGCAACTGTGTGAAAAACTGCAACCATCAGTCGGGAGTCATAGAGGTCTATCTCCCGAGTTAAACTCAAATTGGGGAAACTCGTCAGATAGAATGAGGGAGATGCAGCGCATAATGGCAGGAAGAGATACTAGGGGGTCAGACGCCCTAGAGAATACAAAATTTAGGAGAGGAATGGATCCAATACTCTTTTGCAGTGAATACTTCTCCATTTATAAGGCCACATACAATTGTCCTGATATGTCTCCTGATGACAGTAGTTTTCTGTGTTCTATGTCTAATAATTGCACAAGCGAGGCACCTGATGCTACAATATATGGTCCTCTTTTGAGGGAGGTACAGAGGGCAGGGAAAGGATTTAAAGAAAACCAGGAGGAATATAGAATCCCACCCTCAACCAATCCTTATTTTAAACAATAGGGACGTCAGGCCCCGGTATTGTCCCTAGTATGTCATCTGGAGAGGGACAAAGGCAGCAGACCACATATCCAAGGGGCGGTAGTGGGCCATCGCACAAATATACTTTTGGATACGGGAGCAGCTGTCAGCATAACGAATATCAAACTTGAAAAGGATCCTATGGGGAGACAAATTCTCCTGAGAGGATTCGGAGGACAACTAGTACCTTCTGAGCAGTCAATACCTGTACAGATAGAACTGAAGAGGTTATGTGTAGAACATAGTTTGTTACTTTCCCCAACACACGAGGGCACTATTTTGGGCTCCGATGTCATGGGGACACATGGACTAAATCTTGATCTGTGTAATTGGGTACTGTGGAAAGGGTCTAGATACAAAGGCAAGGTGCACGTGGTCATGGACAGCTGTGAGGTTACATCAGTTAAAACAAATTAAATCCTTGACCCACAGGCACTACTGAAAACAGAGGACCAAACATTGGCTAAAATCTTGTGACAACATAACAAAGTATGGGCAACGTCTAAAGCGCAATGTGGTAAAGTTTCAAACATGATTGTAAAAATTGAGGGCCCTGATCCGCCACCTCAGCGTCAGTACAAAATTCCGCCCAAATCTATCCTATACATAGAGAGCACAGTGAGGAATTTGTTGGCACAAAATGTAATTAAAGAGTGCCAATCTAAAACAAATGCAGCCCTCTGGCCAGTAAAGAAGGAGGGGGGGTGGAGGCCCACCGTAGATTTCCGTGCGCTAAACAGATGCACCCCATCTATTACAAATGTTGTTGCTAAGATGCCAGACATGATGACAGCACTGAAACCTTCAGCAAAAGTGTACTCATCAATTGACATATCAAATGGCTATTTTTCAATTCTCTTGCATGAGGATAGCCAATACAAGCTGGCCTTTAGGTTTCAGGTGAAACAGTATGCATTCTGTCAATTAGCTCAGGGGTTCAAATCCAGCTCCACATACTTCCACATCTGTATGGTGGACATTCTGAAGACATTTTCTGAGCCAGAATGCATCATTCAGTATGTGGACGACATCTTGCTCCAAACTGAGACAAAAGAGCAACATTATGCTCTGCTGGAGGAACACCTGACACTAATTGAGAATGCAGGTCTGAAATTAAACCCCAAAAAGGCACAATTCATGTATGTTTCTTGGGTGTGATAGTTTCACAGGGGGGAAGGACTCCAGACCCAAACAAATGTGAAACTATCATGAAATTGCCAAGACCAAGCACTAAGACTGCGCTGAGACAATTCCTGGGGATAGTCGGTGTTAGGTACCTGGTAGTTGAGCCCGATTGGTGGAAGGAGACCTCTCTTAAGCGTTGGTTCAGGAGCCACTGGAGTGGGAACAGTGGTCTCTTGAGCACAGTGGGTAGGAGTGCCTGATGCGGGTTCTTGCTGTGGTCAACACAGGAGCTGGAAAAGACGTCCCTCCGGGATGGCTGGGCTGCGGATGCTGACAGGCAGAAGCGGATCCGTAAGCAGACAGGTGGATGATATGGCAGCAGCGGAACCAGGAGCTGGAAGAGCAGGCTGGAAGCAGCGTCACAGGACACAGACAAAGCAGAGTCAAACAGTCGGTATTGGCAGGAGATCAGGCAGGTATATGGCAGAAGGAATGATCACAGAATAGTCAGGCAGGCAGGTGTTCGGCAACAGGTCACAAGATATAAGCAAGGTCAGGCAGGCCGGGTCGGGTTGGAGACAGAAGAATGGTCAGACGTAGCCGGGTCAATAGCAGATAATAAAAACAGGCAGGATACAGGAACTCAGGTGCAGAGCTGCAGACGAACAGCACCTGATGGAAGGATCTGACAACCTTTTAAAGGGTCTTTGGCGCCAAACAGCGCTAGCGCGAACGGGCGCGCGCCACAGTGGGGAATTCAGCTGAACTGCCCTGGTAAAGCCCCTCGTGCACCTGCGCACACGTATGTTAGCCCGACGGCCACCGACATGTCCCTGACATTGCCCCCTCCCAACGGGCAGCCTCCGGATGCCCAGATAAGTCTTCTTTTCAGGATGAGCAGAGAAATAGGCATTGATCAAACGTTTAGCATGAATATTGCTATCAGGTTCCCATGAATTATTCTCTGGGCCAAACCCTTTCCATTTAATCAAAAACTGTACCTGCCCCAATCTCTTCCTGCAATTGAGGATGGCCTCCACTTCGTATTCCTCATTTCCGTCCACCAAAACAGGTTCAGGGATCCTGGTGCCCCTATCAGGAAAGGGGTCGGCTACAGCAGGCTTCAATAGCGACACATGGAATACAGGATGGATTTTAAGTGAGTCATGTAAACACAGTTCATAAGATACCTCATTAATCTTCCTTTTCACCGGGAAGGGCCCAATAAACTTAGGAGCGAACTTTTTGGAAGGACAAGTCAACTTAATGTTATTGGTAGACAGCCATACCTTATCACCAAGCTGCAGGTTCAGCTCTCCTCTTCTTTTTTGATCGAAGATCCTTTTACTGTCTGCTTGTGCCTTGGATACCGCTTCCTGTAACATCTGATTATGGTGACTGAGGAACTGTACTGTGTCCTGGACCGCTGGAACTGAGGATTCTGGAAGAAAATCTGGTAAGAAAGATACATGAAAACCATAATTGGCAAAGAAAGGAGACTGACCGGTGGCAGAGTGGCTGGCATTATTATAAGCAAATTCCGCTAGGGGCAGCAGGGACACCCAATCATCTTGTAAAAAAGATGTAAAACACCTAATGTATTGCTCCAGCGTCTGATTTGTCCTTTCTATTTGCCCGTTAGTTTGGTGATGGTATGCTGAGGACAGGGCTAGTTCAATTTTCAAGATCTCACACAGGGCTTTCCAGAAGCGTGAAGTAAACTGCACCCCCCTATCACACACTATATTTGCGGGGACTCCGTGCAGCCTAACGATCTCTTTGATGAACACACGGGCCGTTTCTACGGCAGAAGGCATCCCCTTTAAGGGCACAAAATGGGCCATCTTGGACAGACGATCGACGACCACAAAGATCGCCAAACATCCTTCAGAACATGGTAGCTCAACTATAAAGTCCATTGCTATCATCCTCCAGGGCCTATCTGGTATGGGCAATGGCCTCAACAGTCCCCAGGCTCGGTTCCTGGAAGTCTTATTTTGGATGCAAACAGAACAAGAGTTGACGTACTTCCTGCAAAATTCTTTCAGGTTGGGCCACCAGAACGTGCGTTGCACGAATTCAAGGGTCTTACGAACCCCAAAATGTCCTGCAAGTGGATGGTCATGCAATAAAGTTAGCACCTTGACTCGGATGTTCTCCGGTACAAATATTTGACTTCCTCTCCACAATAACCCATCTCGAGATGTTAAGGAGAATCCCTGGAGACTTGAAGGTTCTGGCGATGCTTCTCTGATCAAGGACAGGAGATCCGTCTGAAGGAGCAAGAAGCTATTAGCCGGCAGAATGGTGTCGGGTACAGAAAGGTCTTTAGGATTGTCAAACATGCGCGATAGCGCGTCTGGTTTTATGCTTTTAGTTCCTGGCCGGTAAGTGATGTGGAAGCAGAAATGAGTAAAGAATAGGGCCCACCGGGCTTGTCGGGGTTTCAGTCTCTTAGCAGATCTTAAGTATTCGAGATTCTTGTGATCAGTATATATTAGAACCGGATGAACTGCGCCCTCTAACAGATACCTCCACTCTTCTAATGCTGTCTTGATGGCAAGTAGATCCCGATCACCCACGTCGTAATTCCGCTCAGCCGGCGAGAGTTTCCTGGAGAAGAATCCCACGGGGTGCATCAGATCCTTGTTGCCCTGCCGTTGAGAGATGACTGCACCCACGACCACTTTGGAAGCATCAACCTCCAGGATAAAGGGTAAAGATGGATCAGGATGACTGAGGATCGGAGCTGAAGTGAAACGCCTTTTTAATTCTTCAAAGGCCTCCTGAGCCTCCGAGCTCCAGTGAAAACGACAGTTCTGCTTGGTTAGCTGCGTGATGGGTGAAATGATGGCAGAAAATCCCTTAATGAATTTCCAATAGAAATTTGCGAATCCAATGAAGCGCTGCACGCCCTTCTTGTCCAGAGGAGCTGGCCAATCTAACACAGCAGACACCTTCTGAGGGTCCATTTTGATGCCGGTTGGGGAGATCACTAGTCCCAAAAACTGAATGTCCTTTTGTTCGAATTCGCACTTCTCCGCTTTAGCGTACAGTCCATGCAAACGAAGACGGCCCAAGACTCTGCGAACATGTTCCCGATGCTGATTAAGAGGACTGGAGAAAATTAAAATGTCGTCCAAGTAGACAATTACAAAGATGTCCAGGAAGTCTCTGAATACATTGTTGACCAGATGCTGGAATAACTAGATATTCATAGTGCCTGAAACGGGTCCGGAAAGCCGTCTTCCATTCATCCCCGGCCCGAATGCGGACCAGGTTGTAGGCCCCTCTTAGATCCAACTTGATGAAGATGATGGCAGACCTCAATTTCTGAAATAATTCAGGTATCAGGGGCAACGGGTAGCGTTTTTTAACCGTGACTTTGTTTAACTCCCGATAGTCCACACATGGACGAAGAGTCTGATCTTTATTAGAGACAAAAAATATTCCGGCCCCAGCTGGGGAGGTAGAAGGTCGAATAGAGCCCTTTTCGAGGTTTTCATTAATGTATAGCTTAAGTGCCTCTTGTTCTTTTTCAGATAGCGGAAAGATACGTCCGAAAGGAATCTCGGCCCCAGGGAGCAGCTCAATTGGGCAATCATAAGGACGATGGGGTGGCAGGGAGTCCGCTCCCTTCTTGCTGAATACATCTGCAAATTCCCGGTACACCTCTGGTATGGTTTGAAGCAGATCTTGGTCCACATCCATGCAAAGTAAGGTTGCAGCAGGTTTGGAAGGTTCAGGTAAACAATGTCTTTGACAATAGGGTGATAGGAACTTGACTTCACCAGTGGCCCAATTAATGTGGGGGTTATGGGCCTGAAGCCAGGGCATGCCCAGAATGATCGGAAATAGTGGAGAGGAGATGACGTCCAGAATTAAGATCTCTTTATGCTGAGATAAACAGGTGGCAGACAGAGGAAGGGTTTCTTGGGAGACTTGTCCCGATCTTATATGGGACCCATCGGCCAGAAAAACTGAGAGTTTGTGAGTCTTGTCTTTCAGGGGAAGGCCTTGTTGGGTAGCAAAGGCAGAGTCAATAAAGCAGCTACATGCCCCAGAATCAATAATGGCGTTGACTTGGATTGTTCTTCCCTGGAGCTGTAACGAGAGAGGGAGAGCAAGTTGAGTTGCATTGGCGGTTAAAGCGGATAAACTGGCCGGGGTAGAAGAAACACACTTACGGGTCTTGACCGGACAGTTGTTCACATAGTGGCCTGCCCCACCACAGTAGAGGCAGAGGTTTAGCTGGCGTCTACGCGCCCGTTCTTCTGGAGGCAGAGTAGAACGCATTAGTCCCAGCTGCATTGGTTCAGGAACATCGGGTGTTGGGGTAGCCGGGTTTGAGCAGGCAGAAGGTAGGTATCGCGAGGCAGGAGCTGGAACTCTTGCAGTCATCCACATAGGGCGCGTTGGCTGGGAGTAACGTTCAGACCGGCGTTCACGAAGACGTCGGTCGATCTGGATTGTTAAGGCAATAAGTTCTTCAAGGGTATCGGGCATTCCTACCCGGGCAAGCTCATCTTTTAGACTTTCAGATAACCCCATGCGGAATTGATGGCGTAAAGCTGCATTGTTCCATTATGTGTCCGTGCTCCAGCGTCGGAATTCCGTGACATAGTCCTCAGCCGGCCTGCGGCCTTGCTGGAGCGCGAACAAAGCTGACTCAGCTGTGGCAGTCCGCTGAGGATCCTCGTATAACTGAGCCATGGCTTCGAAGAAAACGGGCAAGAACTGGATCTGTGCAGAGTTAGTTTCAAGAAGGCGGTGGGCCCAGGTCTGAAGTTCCCCCTGTAGGAGGGATATAACAAATCCCACTTTGGTAGCCTCTAAAGAAAAAGTCCGTGGCTGTAGGGCGAAATAAAGTTGACAGGCGCTGCGGAAGGCCAGGAACTTGGTTCGGTCACCAGAAAACCTTTCAGGGATAGGGACCCTTGGTTCGGGTGGAAGCATAACCACAGAAGGAGGAGCAGCAGCCTGTACTGGAGCAGCTGCTGAGGCAGGAGACACACCTCCCGAGCCACTGAGGTTCAGGACTTGACCTTCCAGTCTGGTGTAGCTGTCTTGCAAAGTCTTTACGGCCTGGGTGAGTGCCGCTAGATGCGTACAGATCTCCTTAATGGGGGAGGTCTCTCCTGCGGGCTCAGTCATGGCTGTTTGTACTGTTAGGCACCTGGTAGTTGAGCCCGACTGGTGGAAGGAGACCTCTCTTAAGCGCTGGTTCAGGAGCCACTGGAGTGGGAACAGTGGTCTCTTGAGCACAGTGGGTAGGAGTGCCTGATGCGGGTTCTTGCTGTGGTCAACACAGGAGCTGGAGAAGACGTCCCTCCGGGATGGCTGGGCTGCGGATGCTGACAGGCAGAAGCGGATCCGTAAGCAGACAGGTGGATGATATGGCAGCAGCGGAACCAGGAGCTGGAAGAGCAGGCTGGAAGAGCATGCTGGAAGCAGCGTCACAGGACACAGGCAAAGCAGAGTCAAACAGTCCATATTGGCAGGAGATCAGGCAGGTATATGGCAGAAGGAATGATCACAGAATAGTCAGGCAGGCAGGTGTTCGGCAACAGGTCACAAGATATAAGCAAGGTCAGGCAGGCCGGGTCGGGTTGGAGACAGAAGAATGGTCAGACGTAGCCGGGTCAATAGCAGATAATAACAACAGGCAGGATACGGGAACTCAGGGGCTGAGCTGCAGATGAACAGCACATGATGGAAGGATCTGACAACCTTTTAAAGGGTCTTTGGCGCCAAACAGTGCTAGCACGAACGGGCGCGCGCAGGAGCGCGCCGGCGCCCCCAAGTGGGGAATTCAGCTGAACTGCCCTGGAAAAGCCCCTCGTGCACCTGCGCACACGCATGTTAGCCCGACGGCCACCGACATGTCCCTGACAGTCGGTTTCTGCAGGGACTTCATTGAAGACTTTGCGGAAAAGGCAAAACCCCTATATGATTTTCTCAAAGGAGACAAGAAGGAAACAGACCCTTTAGACTGGTTGGGAGAGCATGAGCAAGCTTTCACCAAACTAAAGGTGAGTCTGATGCAGGCCCCGGCCTTGAGCAATCCGAACTCCGATTTGCCTTTTGCACTACAAGTGTATGCCTCTGCAGTAGCGATAACGGCAGTGCTGCTGCAGGAGAGGCAGGGCAAATGGGTACCTGTTGGATACTGGTCCGGGGTACTAAGCTCGGTAGAGAGGGGATTCGATGATAGTGTCAGAAACCTTTTGGCAGTGCACTGGGCGGTTCTTGCCACAGAGCATGTCATGGGATTTGGCGAAATAATTCTGCAGACTCCCCATTCTCCGATTAAAATGCTTTTGGAACGTACCCTCGGTGGAGTATCCTCCCAAAGGGTAGCCAGATGGCTAGTGGATTTAACACCCAGAAACCTTACCGTGACCCACAATGCCACCTACACTCTCCCACAATTGATGCAATATGAGGGTGAGCAGCATGACTGTGGGGAGGTACATCGAACCAGAACACAGGAGGTGTTCAGGTTAGCAACGAGTAATGAAGACCTTAAAATCTGGGTAGATGGATCAAGATATTGAGAGGGAGGAACGTTTCACACAGGGTATGCCCTGTGGTGCCCCCAGACCAATGAAAAAATCATGACCAAATGCCCTTGAAGCTTTTCTGCCCAAAGAGCTGAACTGGAGGCAGTAAGAGAGGCCATCACACATTTCAGTTCAAGTCCCATAAGCATATTCTCTGACAGCGACTATGTAACAAGGTCTTTGACTGAATATATGCCTTTGTGGCAGTCAAGGGGCTTCAGTGATGCCTCTGGGAAAGACTTGGTACATAGTGCAGTGCTAAGAAATATATGGGAAAGAGCCAGTGTGGAGCCTCAGAGAGTGGCTATCATTAAGGGGAAAGCTCACCAAAGAGGTGGAGTGGAGGTTACTGTGGGCAACAACAAGGCAGATGAGCTGGCAAGGAGGCAGCCCTGATAGGAGTCAAGTAGACACCCTATGATGCTGAAGGGAGGCAGGCCTGGGAGGAACATAATTTTGAGGAGCAGGAGGTGAAAGCAGGTTCACATGAATTCCTGCCGGTGCTAAGGACACCTACCCCATGTTTAGCAGATGAACAAAATAAGGATGAGGCCTTGAGCTCAATCAAAAAGCAGCTTAGAATGAAAGCAGCAGATGCTCCCCAAAATTATGTACTAGAAGGCGATCTACTGTTAAAAGAAACTTCAGAAGGACAAAGGTTTGTAGTGCCCTCCCAGTATCAAAAGGATTTAGCCCTTGAAAATCACAAGTTAACAGGCCACATGGGTGTTCGGGGTACCTTGAAATTTATGCAAACTAGATACTGGTGGGAGACAATGGGAAACACAATCTCACAGGTAGTGCAGGAATGTTTGATATGTGCACAAATGAACCCTAGGCCAAAGGGACAGAAACCAGTATTAGCAAGGGTGCCGGTAGCCAATGGGCCCTGGGAAAACCTACAGATTGACTTTGTTGGTCCGTTACAAAGTGCCCCTGGAGGATACAGTTATCTACTGGTAGTGGTGGATGTCTTTTCAAAATGGGTGGAGGCTCTATCCCTGAGAAAGGACTCTGCTACTGCCACGGCTAGGGCTTTGTGGACCAAAGTCTTTTCAAGATGGGGGTTCCCCAAAGTCCTGGAATCCGATAGGGGCACTCACTTTACCGGCAGGGTCATGAAAAATATTTGTGAGCTGCTGGGAGTGGAACAGAGATTCCATGTACCGTACCATCCACAGTCCACGGGGATGGTTGAGAGAATGAATCGAACATTGAAGGAAAGGCTTAAGAAGATGGTACTGCAATCAGGAAAGAACTGGTTAATTCATCTGCCTTCAATCCTGATGGACGTACGTAGGTCCACAGTAAAAGGTACATCATTAGCCCCATATCAGTTAATGACGGGGTGAATGATGAACCTCAGCCATCCAGCAGACCCAATACTTAGTACCCCCTTGAGGGAGAGTGCTGAAAGGGACAAATTTCTGGTCCATCTACAGGAACAGGTACAGGGATATTTGCAATTCGCTGCAAGTAACATGGCACCTAAAGAGAAGGAGCAGCCCGAGAGGCCTCCCATTAGCTTGAAGATTGAAGACAGGGTTATGGTAAAGAACTTTGTTTCCAAGTCTTCATGGGATGCAAACTGGACCGGACCTTTCACAGTCACCATGACCCTTAGTGATCAGGTGGTCAAGGTGAAGCGGCTCATTGACAATAAGGGTGCAAAAGGCATGAAAAAGAGGGCGTTAGAGAAGTGGGTTCATGCCGATCAATGTAAAAGGTACTGCTGATAAGAATTGATTCTGCTCTTGTTCTTGTTTTTCCAGAGTCCTGGTGGAGCAAAGATTGGCAAGGTCTCTGGAGAATGGATGGAAGGATCATAATTGTTGTGTTGGCGATCCATCTGAGCCATGTAACATCTCAAATTGATTCAGATGAATATTCAGGGGATGATGTGGAAAGGGAAAATCCTAAGGAAAACCATGCATCCACTTAAATTGTATCATCAAAGTTGGACTTGTTAGGCCAGAAGGGGATGCAGGGGGGAGGTGAAAGAAGGAGAAAGGTCAGGATTATATCAGAGAGCCCTAATTTAACAGAGACTTACCAATGGGGTCACCATGGCAAGTTGCAATACAAAGTTTCTTTTGCTTTCGGACGATTTAATCCTAACTCAACATCTCAAGGACGTGCGTATAAACAAGACTTGAAAAATTTTATACCGGAAGCCCTCCAGCCGTTTGTGGATGCAACTATATATGAATGAAACGGGTTATTGGTTAGGGGAAAATTCCAATCTATCCAAACCTTGGGAAGCAAGGGACGTAGGATATGGGGTTTTTGGTGAAGAATTGAAAGAAGGGAAATATGTTTTTGTGTGTGGCATATATTGGCATGACCAAAGTAATAGGTCGCAGAGGCCCAGGAGGCTGACACTTAGGCATAGTAAGGTGGCTGTTGGCCAAACTAGCTCTCGGTTACTGGACATGTGGGACACCAGAATTGAACATGGGGGAGATACGCCTGATTGATGTCTCACCTGAGAGGTTAAAACCCTGCACAGGTAATGCCAGTGACTACACACACAGGGGCATGCTCCGTTAGAGAAAGGGGAACCACTACAAATAGATCTGAGCTCGTCCCAAACGCTGGCTACCAGGGTACAGTATGCCTTCACCATATGGCACTTCAATGTCTCGCAATGGTTGGTAAAATCCTATTACCCTATACGTGCTGAATATACACTGAATCAAGCGCGGTCAGTAGATCAGTGGCTTGCTCCCAGAGATGGGCAGACGCAGAATGAGGTCCTTGCAGGACGCTTATTTCTGAGGCGTAACCGAAAGAGGAGGGATATATTCAGCACTATATTGGTGGGAATAGGAGCTGGGATGGGTGTCGTTAATGGAGTGGACATCGATCTCCTGAGGAACAAACTCTCAGCTATAGCTTCAGACAGTAAGCGGGGCTTTGTTGCTCAGAGAGAGATTAATGACATTCTTGATAATATTCAACAACGTCACATAAGTACCCAGGTAAAAGTAGCTTAAGATTTTATCCGCCGTTTTAAGAGGTTGGTAGATAGTGTGGTGAAACAGGGCAAAAATATGTCATGGGCTCTGGCGTGCACGCAGGGACAGGCGGAATTATCAACCAACATCAAGCTGATTGTACAGTCCCTGTATGGGGGGCAGTGGCCTTATGAGTTGGCATCACAGCTCAGTAAGATTTTACCAAAGCACATCTCTTACACTTACTGTGATGCCTTATGAGTTGGCATCACAGCTCAGTAAGATTTTACCAAAGCACATCTCTTACACTAATCCAAGTTGGTGGTCGAATGCCTGGATGGGCTGTACTAATTCTACATCTTTATGAGAGATGTTATGCTCCCTCATTGATCCCATATACAGAAGTGCAGACTCAATCTGTGTATTCGGTGATATCGATGGGCTTGCTGACTGGGGATTCTACTTTGTTGCATCTGAGGCTAACCTACCCACATGTGATCAGAGAGGACGGGAGCTGGAGGCAGGTTGATATTTCCCTCTGTCGGAGGCATGACCATGACATCCTTTGTATGCCAGGTCAATACACGGTGGTGGATGAGAAATGTTGGGAAGATTCCTCACTCTGTGTTCTGGATGGGGAGAACATTGCCGGGAAGGGAACACCGGTGTATTATTTGGGACATAGGAGAGTTTGTTTCTTTGTCCCAAAAGATACTAACGTAACGTTAGTCATGGAACTAGGATGTTCTGTGAACCTGACAACAGCTAGAGGAGCATGGTGTACCCTTGGCAGTGTCTCTGAAATCCAGACACAGGAATGGAATTATGTGGTACCGCATATTGCCAATCTGTCTGTGGATGTCAACCAGAACCACCCTGTTAATCTGAGAGCCCTGAACCTTGGTATGGGAAGGAAGATACAGGAATGGTTAACAGATTGGGATAGAGATGAGAGCCTTATGAGGATGCTGCAGCAAGAGAGAGCTAATGCTACTATAGCCATCTACCATGACCAGAATGTAATAAAGGAGGTAGTACATCAACTAGAAAATGATGTGGGAGGGTCTTGGTGGGAGGTAATATTTGGACATTCCAGTAAGGCCAACAGTATTTTGAATTATTTGATACATCCCGTTGTAGTATTACTTATTATTGCTGCAGTTTCATCATTGGTTCAAGTTAGTATGTGTTGTTGGACTCGACATTTATATAGGAAGGTCTCGCATTTACCTATACAAGCGGAGGGACGAATTGACGGTAAGGTCTCTTCATAAAAGGTAGAGGCTTTGCTGCCAGTTCAGAACCCTGAAATATCACTGACGTGCCAGAATTGCGGTAGGAAAGGCCATTGTGAGTGAACCTGCCTAATCCTGGCCCGTATCTACACTGAGGAGTTATAGGAGGTTGGGAATGGGATGCGTAGTCTGATGGATCATAGGTATATATGTATATATTATGGTAATGGGTTGATTTCATGTTATGGTATAGTGTGATAAAGGTGTATTTTAGGCTAATAATATGGGCAAAAGGCCCTCCTCGAGACTCTATATCGAAAAGCTGGTTGATATGTTGCTCTGAATGTGTGTTGGTGAATGGTGAGTGAATGGACACCCCTTGCCTGTACTGCACCCCGTCCTGAAGATATAGGAGAGAAGAAAACACAGAATGGTGACATGGAAGCTGTCATGGAAGAGGGATGTTGGTGTGTCACCCGGTAACAAAGCGGCATGTGTGGAGAAGCGCAACACGGTAAGACCCTTATGGACTGTTCCATAGGAGCTGTTTCTGAAGCACATGTTGAAAACCGCAATGCAGTAAGACAGTTATGGACTGTTCCATAGGAGATGTTCCTGTTGAAAAACACAACACGTTAAGACAGTTAAGGACTGTGCTATAGGTACTGGTTCGGAAACATGTGTTGGGGAGAAAACAGTTATGGCCTGTTCAATATGAGCTATGTCTGAAGAAGGGTGGTATGCGCCTTTTAGGCGCAAAGCGGTTTATGTTGGAAGTCAACATGGTCTAATGTTTTATGTCTAAAGTTTCCACACATCTGTTCTTACAACCGAGATCAAACATGCTGACACTTGCAGTCCCACAGTTTTAAAAAGTACAGAGGACTGTGGCCCCAAACAGAATCTGCATAGCAAAAAGGCTTGTCTCTAGCCCACCTGCTGTGACATGTGTGATTACTGGCTTCAAAGAGAATAAGAGCAAGCTAAGACGGCCCAGGGCTAATAGAGATGCTGACCCTAGTGGACAATACATGTTTCCTGAAGAATGGGCAGACATTTGAAGGATTACCTCTTGGCGATTTCTATTGGATGGAAGGCAAATGGGGGTGGCTACGAGTGGGCGTGTATGTTTGAATGAAAGGGGCACACAGGCAATTGTTCTGTCTCTCTTGTTGCTGAAAAGCCTGCCGTGAGGTTGTCCCTCTGCCATCTTGGGACTTCGCTCTGACTGAGGGCTTGGGCCTAAATTCCATGTGGTCAGGACCCTTTTTATCATCCAGAACCAGCAGATGAAACCATGTGTGATAAGTATCTTTGATATTTCATTGTTGTTATATGTTGTAGAGACATGCTGTTTAGTATATTGGGTTCTGATTGTAAGCTTTGTAACATTGCAGTTTCGTGTAATACCTTTATGTTAGTTTTTTCCTAATTCTGCTTTTTTAGTAAAATCCTATTTTATTGGCAAATAAATGTAACTTGTTTACTAAGCAGAGGTGTTTGTTATATCATTGTGCTTATCAGACTCTTACAGATTAGCAACTATAGGGATTAGACAAATTAACACATGTATGCAATAGTTATATAAAATATATTAGATTGTATAATATTGCACCAATTACATCAGTGTGACCAGTGACATTTATACAACTATCAGTGCTATAAAAATACACTGATTACTGTATAAATGTCACTGGCAGGGAAGGGGTTAACACTAGGGAGCGATCAAGGGGTTAAATGTGTTTCCTAGGTGTGTGGGGGACTGACAAGGAGAGGAGACCGGTGTTTATACTTAGTATGAACACACGACTTGTCTCCTCTCCCATGAAAGAACCGGGATTTGTGTGTTTACAAGCGATCGCGGGTGCCCGGCGATGACCGCGCCGGGCGTGCACTTGCTTCAGCTCTGGGGACATGCTGCGGGCGTGCACGCACCTCCTACAGCGTTTTAAAGAGCCAACGTACAGCTACGGCTTCTCGCCTAGGGGAACCAACCTGCCGCAGTATAACTGCAACGGCTGGTCTGGAACCAGTTAAAGTGGCTGCATGGGAAGCAATTTTCATGCATCAACCGAAAAGAAGATTCTAAGCCTGGGTTTACAAATATGTGGTGCAAGAAACACAACGATACTTGCGCATTCCGTGTACCAGATTACAGTCGCACTATGTTTGCTATCTGCTGTGTGTGTCAATATAAAGTTAATGACACCCCAAATGCATTGCGAACGCAATGCGTTTTGCCTGCACTGGATCGCATGGTACAAAAGGACCATGCGATCCGGTTGAGGTGGCGCTCCAAAAAAGGTGCCTAGGTGGAGTATTGATCTGATGCTGCATCTGTCCCCAGCCAACTCTGTAGTGAGAACTGAGCAATTAAAGACTGCTGATTGCTCAGTTTCCCCCCTCCACTCTGAGCAGAGAATTGTGACTGTCAGTCATCGGTTCTCTTCTCTGCCCCTCCAGTGCTCTCTGGAGTGCTGGGCTGTGGAGGTGGCAGGAGGGGCTAGCTCAGGCTCTCAGTTGATCGCTGAGAGGCTGAGCCAAGTGCTGGTCCAGGCATAAAGGTAGATCCAGACTGTAAAATTTGGGATATTTCCCAAGCTCGGACCTGCTGAGTGGCGTCAGTTGACAGCGGGCTTTAGCCCGCTGTTGGCTGAAAACGGGTCACAGGAGTGCAGAACACACTCCTGTAATCTATAGGAGAAATATGGCCAAAAAAGTTTGACCATACTTCTCTTTTACCAAAATACAGATCAAGCAAATTAGCAATGTGTCTAATTATTTTCATGCAGACGTATTCAAATCATGAATCACAATTGCCTGCATTCCCAAATACAGTGATTGTTCCTTCATCACACATATCAGCACCAAACTATTCAGACAAGTCCTACATTTGTGATTCAATTATTCTTTTTGTTTGGCAAATTGCAAATTTAATTTTACCTGAATATTTCCATGCATATCTCTCTAATGTGAAAAGAACAATGCGGTTCAGTATTCCTGACAATGGTGATTAATAAATTGTATGATTCTACATAGTCTGCCTTCATATATTTAGGCAAATAAAAATGAGAGATTTGCCAGTTTGCCAATTCACAGCATTTGCAAATGAATGTTCTCTTTCCTAATTCATAATTTTTAGGAAAGGTCTGTCTCCTGCATTCCAATCAGTTCATTTCAGCATTCAATATAAAAGCAGAATACAATACGGTGCGAAAGCACCACCTACTGGACACATAGCATATTAAAAAATATATATTAGATAAAAAATACTCCAAAATTGCATTGTCTTTACTGACAAACTTTAAACTAAATTATTTTCTATTGTCATTGGAGCATACAACGTGGGAATTTTAGAACTGACCTTTTTTTTTTTACAATATTTTCTGGCATTTAGGTGTAGGATATTTTTTCTTTAAAGCTTAACTCTGAATTATTTTCTATTGTCATTGGAGCATACAACATGGGAATTTTAGAACTGATCCCTTTTTTTTTTACAATATTTTCTGGCATTTAGGTGTAGGATATTTTTTCTTTAAAGCTCAACTCTGAGAAGTTGTGAAATAATTCCGTGCAGTGGGGCTGCGCCTGCACTGCATGGGTTAATGACTCATTTTATCTAGGGGAGAGGAGGAAAAGTTTTTACTTACCTGATCTTCTGCTCCCCAAGGGGATGGTGCCCCCCCATGCTTTGGTGATGGACTGTCCCTTTGTGTCATCATGTCCAATGCAGAGCTATGGACCCTTTTTTTGGTCTTGATGAAGCCAGGACCCTAGAACTCTCCAGCATGGGGGAGCAGAAGCTGCAGGGAGCAGCGCAGAATTGGATAAGTAAATCTTTTTTTCTCTTAGACAAAAATGAATAATTAATCCTTGCAGTGCAGGCACAGCCCCACTGCAAGGGATACTTATTTTAGTTGCCCAAAGTTGGTTTTTAAAATTGTTTAGGGTTTTAAATGTGTTATCATAACATGCTAAAAATTAAATAATAATTTTGGCACCTGATATTTAATGTGCCATGTGTTACCCATAAAATAGGTAACTTTGATCAATGGTTGCAATACTTTGGAATGGTCAAAATATACTGTAATATATGCTAATTCCACAACACAGTTAGAGCAGATATATGGTCAAAATGTAAAATATATTAATTTACACATTTTATCTCAATTATTTCTAGCATAATCCTATTGATATGAACAATCTTGAAGTTTGTAAACTTACTTTGTGAAGATTAATTGCAAAAAGAAAAACCAATGGGACTTTAAAGGTGTTGAACCTCCTTTCAGAATGATTACCAGTGCACAGTCATTAATTAAGAGATTTTTATGGCAAAATTCTTAAAAACTGTGAAGCTAGGGATCTACATATCCCCTTTAAAATCATTAGGAACATAGTAACAACAAATAATCAAACAATCAAAACCCAAGGCACCCCCAAAGATCGAGAACCCTCCTTATGTATGTTAACGGTTTACTTCAGTTGTTTGAGAAAACCTCATAACATATAGATTATGTAAAACATATCACGTAAGGAGGGAATAACTCAACCCAACGTGTTTCGCCTTTGTCGGTTTCTTCAAGGGCTTAAAAGGGTGCAGTGACAATGGGTTACTAGAAAAAAAAATGACATTATATACATTTACAAAACATGTTGACCATCATCTATTTCTTCTATCATTTAGTATCTGTACTAATCTTATTGACTTACAGTTGTAAAATAGTTTGTAGTTCAGGAGGATCCAACAAGAAGTCTCATTCTATGTGGCCCGACACCAAATGGACAAAAAAACAGGGGGGGGGGGGTTATACATTTCAGAATTTGACAGAAAAAAATTGTTGGTAGGTAAAAAAAACCTTTCAGATACAGTATGTATTTCATCTGTATTTTAGCTGTTTACCTAAAGGTACATTTTAAAACTGATAGCCAAAAAAAGAAAACAAAATCTTTAGCTTTAAAGAGCTAACTTACCTGAAATATAGGATGGCAGGATACAGGCAGTGAAAGCAATGAAATAACTTTTCTTAAAGGAGGAGGAGGGGGGAGGAGAACTTTTTTATAGCAGCTTAAAGTGATGTTAAACATGTTATACCCACCTTCTCTGTGCAATAGTTTTGCACAAGGCAGCACCAATCCTCCTCTTCTGGGGTCCCCTGCCAGGGCTCCTTGCTCCTCCTCTTTGGCAAGTGCCTCCATAGGAGGCCACAGGCTCAATCCTGAGCCATGCTGCCTGCACCCATAAACACAGACAGCACGGCTTGGCCCTGCCCTGTCCCTCCCACTGCCTGGTCACAGGATTTAATTGACAGCAGCAGAAGCCAATTGCTCCCAGTGCCATCAATCTGCTCTGTTAGGAGGGAGAGAGTGGATCCACTGCTCTTGGGCACAGCGCTGGGTTGAGATCGGGCTCAGGTAAGTATAAGAGTGGGGCTGGGAAGGGGATACTGGACACAGATGTTTTACTTAATGCAGAGCATACACTAGGGTAAAAAACTTAAGGATTTAGAACCACTTCAACAGAAGATCTAGAGCTATTTACCCCCACAGCACCACCAAGTTCAGACACAGGAAGAGGACAGGACACCCTCAAAGTGAAGATTTCTATAGGATTCAGATGCCTGCATAACGTGGGACATGCTTCATTACTATTAATGTAGGTCACTAAAGTGATAAAAAATGTTTTTTTCATGGCTAAACTACTCTTTGGCAATAAGGGCTGCGGTTTTAATGAATATGTGTAGTTTGCAAAGCTGGAGTACAGTTAAGCAATGGAGTGGTAAGCTAACCTAGGCAAGTAATACTACAAACAAAACATATTTCGTTGCCGTGCATGTACTACCATTAAAAAAAAACTCACAAAAAATATGCAACATTGAGAAATATATTTAGCAAGATTACTGCCCCAGTTTGTCCCCCAGGCATCATCACTTACTGAAGTTAAAGGTCACAATAGCATTTTGGTTTGTCACATGGGTTCTGACATTGAGATGTGGTATGAACTCTCAATTATAAAGTTTCATTACAATTTTTTAAATTCCCACAATGCTGCTGAAAGGGGATGAATTTGTTATTGACAGTGCTGGTCTCTGACAGCAGGGGCCGCACTGGAGACTATCATTGCCATGCGCAGAAGCAGTGCCATCTTAAAAGCATTATAGGCCCCCGGGCAATACGCTGCACTGGGGCCCTGTCTACACAATCACGCACGACTTCCAAATGCAGCTTTACTGTGCCCGTGAATGCAGCCTCACTGTGCCCATCAAATGCAGCCTCACTGTGTCCATGAATGCAGCCTCACTGTGCCCATTATTGCAGCCTCACTGTGCTCGTGAATGCAGCCTCACTGTACCCACCATTGCAGCCTCACTGTGCCCATGAATGCAGCCTCACTGTGCCCACCATTGCAGCCTCACTGTACCTGTGAATGCAGCTTCTCTGTGCCCACCATTTCAGCCTCACTGTTCCCATGAATGCAGCCTCACTGTGCCCACCATAGCAGCCTCACTGTGCCCATGAATGCAGCCTCACTGTACCCACCATTGCAGCCTCACTGTGCCCGTGAATGCAGCCTCACTGTGCCCACCATTACAGCCTCACTGTGCCAACCATTGCAGCCTCACTGTGCCCATGAATGCAGCCTCCCTGTGCCCACCATTGCAGCCTCACTGTGCCCATGCATGCAGCCTCACTGTGCCCACCATTGCACCCTCACTGTGCCCACCATTACAGCCTCACTGTGCCCACCATTGCAGCCTCACTGTGCCCATTAAATGCAGCCTCACTTTGCCCACCATTGCAGCCTCACTGTGCCCATGAATGCAGCCTCACTGTACCCACCATTGCAGCCTCACTGTGCCCATGAATGCAGCCTCACTGTGCCCACCATTGCAGCATCACTGTGCCAATTAATACAGACTCACCATCGCCTGGTAACACACACAGTGGGCATCTCCTCCTGTGTATCACGGAGCTGGCTGGGTCTGTGTTCAGAGGCTGCGCTGTAACAAGGTCCCGCCCCCCTAGACCGGCTCATGTGATAGGCGGAACACTGATTCAATCTACTATTACACAAGCCGGTCTAGGGGGGTGGGACCTTGTTACAGCGCGGCCGCGGAACACAGACCCAGCCAGCTCCGTGATACACAGGAGGAGAGTGGGAAAGAGCAGAGCACTGCAGCTGCAACTTAAAGTGGCCCCAGGGCAGGCGGTCTACCAGGAAATTTCCCAGTATCCCGGTAGGCCAGTCAGGCCCTGGCTGCTCATGCGAAAACATGGCCCCGCGCAGAAGGTCTCACAGTCTGCAGCTCCATGTGTCTATCAGTGACTGCTTATATACATACAGTACTGTACATTATACAATTTTATGAATGATCAGTGCAGCCAAGCCATATCATACACGTCACCAGGCCAACATCACTGATTATTCATTCATAGTTGCAGCGCTGAGTGAGCTATCACTAATATGAATGAATGATCATACATACCCGTTCATTCATGATAGTAAAAAGTCACTCAGAGCTGCAACCTGAAGTAATCTATCTGAGGCTGCTTGTACACATACACAAAGGGTACCTGAAGATACATTGCACAGAACCGCAGTGTTGAGTGAACTTGATGATGAATGAACAGGTAGCTCTAATTTAGGGATGAGCTGAACACCCCCTGGTTTGGTTCGCATCCAGAACACGCGAACGGACCGAAAGTTTGCGCAAACTTTGGAACATCGTTAAAGTCTATGGGTCGTAACGTGAGGAATCAAAAGTGCGAATTTTAAAGGCTAATATGCAAGTTATTGTTAGACATGTGCACACTGAAATATTTCGTTTCGGAATATCGTTTTCGTCCGAAAAATAAATTTATTTAGTTACTCCCGAAATTCGTTTTTATTTATTTTGTTTTTCGTTAAAAATTGCATTCATCCGAAAATCCAAATTAATTAAGGTCGAATCTAGACTGGTGATAGTGATCACTGATCAGACAGGTAACAAGATAGGGTATATAGAATCTATATAGAATCTCAATCTATAATATAGAATCTATAATAACAACCCCCCCCCCCCCCACAACACGGGCAGCCTCTGAGGCTATCACAACACTAGCAACACTAGTATCACTATCAAGTTCACAACACTAATGCCCCGTACACACGGTCGGACTTTGATCGGACATTTCGACAACAAAATCCATGGAATTTTTCCAACGGATGTTGGCTCAAACTTGTCTTGCATACACACGGTCACACAAAGTTGTTGGAAAATCCGATCATTCTGAACGTGGTGACGTAAAACACGTACGTCGGGACTATAAATGGGGCAGTAGCCAATAGCTTTCATCTCTTTATTTATTCTGAGCATGCGTGGCACTTTGTGCGTCGGATTTGTGTACACACGATCGGAAACTCCGACAAAGGATTTTGTTGTCGGAAAATTTTATAGCCTGCTCTCAAACTTTGTGTGTCGGAAAATCCGATGGAAAATGTGTGATGGAGCGTACACACGGTCGGAATTTCTGACAACAAGGTCCTATCACACATTTTCCGTCGGAAAATCCGGCCGTGTGTACAGGGCATTACACAATAGCAGCAGATTATTATGAAAAAGTTAAGTTGAACTGTAGCTTGCTTCACTATTGTTCTGCGGCTGTGCTTATGCTTAATTGCTAAATTATTCAGGTTCTCTGACAAACGGACCAGCTAAGATTGACTGTCTTCTGAAATGATTCAGTGTGTGTGTCTCTCTCTGCTAGCAAATCGTAAGTGAAAGTAAGTTGGCTGTACGTGTGTACTTAGTTAGTTCTCGCTATTTTACTGCTCCTCCTCTTTGGTTACAATCAGCCAATAACATTGATCAATATCATTATTTTTATTTGACTTCCCTCACCCAATTCCAACAGCGATCTTTTCTCTCTATGTCGAATCTTTTCTCTCTATGTAGAATAATTTCGGACTAATAGAGCTAAGGTTAGGCACATTCAACCACAGGTTCGATAGACACAGATTGTTATTGTTAGCATCATGTCGAATCTCCTATCTATATCGAACTGTTGTCACAACGAAAACGAAAATAAAGCATTTGTTTATGTCGGATCTTTCGTTTTTCGGATTCTGCACTTTCGTTATCGTTTGTTAAAATGATAACGAAAATACCTGAAATTTGGACGAAAATGCATTTGGATGAAAACAAATGCACATGTCTAGTTATTGTCCTAAAAAGGGTTTGGGGACCTGGGTCCTGCCCCAGGGGACATATATCAATGCAAAAAAAGTTTTAAAAACGAGTGTTATTTCGGGAGAAGTGATTTTAATTATGCTTAACCATTTCAATACAGGGCACTTATACAACTTCCTGCCGAGACAAATTTTCAGCTTTCAGTGCTGTCGCAGTTTGATTGACAATTGCACGGTCATACAACACTGTACCCAAACTAAATTTTTATCATTTTGTTCCCACAAATAGAACTTTCTTTTGGTGGTATTTGATCATCTTTGTGATTTTTGTTTTTTGCTAAACAAATAAAAAAAGACCAAAAATTTTGCAAAAAAATAAAAGTTTTGCTTTTGTTTCTGTTAAAATTTTTTGTAAATAAGTAAGTTTTCTCTTGCTCTGATGGACACTGATAAGGCGGCACTGACAGGCACTGATAAGGCGGCACCGATGAGGTGGCACCAATGAGCGGGCACTGACGGGCACTGATGATGGGCACTGATATGCGGCACTGATGGGCAATGGTAGGCAGCACTGATGGGTGGCACTGATATGCAGCACTAATGGGCATTGATAGGCAGCACTGATGGGCACTCATGGGTGGCACTGGGTGGCACTGGTGGACACTGATAGGTGACACTGATGGGCACTGAAAGGCTGCAAAGATGGGTTCTTATGGGTGGCACTGATGGGCACTGATAGGTGGCACTGCTGGGCACTGATAGGCAGCACTGATGGGCACTGATACGTGGCACTGATGGGCACTGATACGCGGCAATGATACGCGGCACTGATAGGCATCCCTGGTTGCACTGACAGTGGTAGGCATTGTGAGTGGACACTGATTGGCAGCTGCCTGGGCACAGATTAGTATTTCCCTGGGGGTCTAGGGGGCATACCTGGTGGTCCAGTGTGGATGGCTTCCCTGGTGGTCCTGGGCGGCTTCCCTGGTGGTCCTGGGTGGGATCTGAGGGGGGGCTGTGCTAATAAACAATCAGCACAGACCCCCCTGTCAGGAGAGCAGCCGATCGGCCCTCCTCTACTCGCGTCTGTTAGACGCGAGTGAGGAGAAGCCGATCACCAGCTCTTCCTATTTACATTGTGATCAGCCGTGATTGGACACGGCTGATCACGTGGTAAAGAGTCTCCGTCAGAGACTCTTTACTTAGATTGGTGTTGCTGACACCCCGCAACAACGTTTGCTGCGATGCGTGCCCCGGGGGCGCGCAGCGGCTCAATATCCTGCAGACATCATATGACGCCCAGTCAGCATGTTGAAACCACTTTGCCGCCATCATTCCGCTATATGGTGGGCGGCAAGTGGTTAAAGTGAAAAAATAAAAGTGAAATATTCCTTTAAATATCGTACCTGGGGGGTGTCAGCCACAAGCAGTTTTAAATGACTTTTATTCCTTTAGAAATTCATTTTGTGCAGGGACTGTTCTAAACACGGGAAACAGGTGCCACTTTACAGACAACCCATAGGGGTTGTGTAGACCGTCGAGCCGATCGTGTTTTTTTTTTTTTTTAGATTTAGGAACCACCTGAAGCTGGTCAAGGTGGAGATTACCAGTTCCCTGTGAACCAGCAACTGGTCTTTGTGTTGGGATAGTAAGAAGAGTCATCGAAATAATGATAAAGACGTACCCCTCTTGTTTAAATGAGGGCCACTATGGCCAGAGAAAACTTTTTTTTTTTCAAGAAGTTTTGGGTGAGGTTATCAGCCCGAAAAGGAGGAAGACGAACTGTAGATGGTCTTGCCCAATTTGGAACCGGAGGTAAACATCTTTTAAGTTGTTTGAGATTAGCCAATCTCCCGGCCATATAGAAGGTCGACAGGGCCTTCTATTGTATCTACAAATTTTATATACTTGTATAAGTAAGTTAGATCTATTACTGGTCACCAAAAACTGTTACTTTTGTAATGACTGGGGTATCTAGTGCCATGAAAAGCTACTCGCCTGCTCATAGCTGGGCCCTGAGCTACACCGTATGATGGTATGCTAGATTCTGGAAACATTCCGACCGGACGCCAAAAGGAACAATTGTGATGTAGGTCCATGGAGGAGGACAAAAAAGGAACACAGTCTATACAGGTGAGCTCAATCTTATAGGGTAGGGGGTCCTATAGCATTGGAGAGGAGGCGGGGTTAACCCACACGTAGGCTGCCATGGAGTCTGTCAGGAAATCTATTTTTAAGCTTTTTGGAAAACATAGGGAAGGGTTATCACCCCTGTAACATTTGTTTTGCTGTCTGTGCCCCTATTCAGAAGATTTCACCTCACTTTCTGTCCCAATGGCAATTGAATTTTGAAAATTCGGGGTTTTTAGGGAAACAAGGATTGATGATAAAGCATGAGTGGAGGAGACACCTTTTTCCCATATTAACTCTTACAAGAGAGAATTTCCCTTCCTAGGGGTAGATTTCCTCTCACTTCTTGTTGTCTCCCTCCCTTTGTAAGTAGGAGTCGTTTGTAAGTCGGATGTTTGAAAGTAGGGGCCTGCCCTATATACTCTGCAGAAATTTGGGCCTTAGGTGTTGGTGGTACCAGAACACTGTAAGCCCCCACAGTTACTGTGGTGGGCGCTGGAACGGGCCCTGCTGTGAAATATTATATCAAGAATTGTAATTACATACCCCTGTTGAACAGGGTCAGAAAAATTGGGCCTTTGGTGGTGGTGTGGTGGTGTTGCCACAACACTGTAAGCCCTCACAGTTACTCTTGGTGGGCGCAGGAACGGGCCCTGCTGTGAAATATTAGATCAAAAATTGTAATTTCACGCCCCTGTTGAACAGGGGCAGAAAAATTGGGCCTTAGGCACTGGTGGTGGTGCCACAAAACTGCAACCCCTCACAGATACTCTAGTTGAGCGCAGGAACAAGCCCTGCTGCAAAATATTACAGCAAACATTTTAATTACACGCCCCTGTTGAACAGGGGCAGACAAATTGGGCTTTAGGCCCTGGTGCTGGTGCCACAACACTGCAACTGCTCACAGATACTCTAGTTTAGCACAAGAACAAGCCCTGCTGCAAAATATTACAGCAAAAATTGTAATTACACGCCCCTGTTAAACAGGGGCAGAAAAATTGGGCCTTAGCCACTGGTGGTGGTGCCCAGAACCAAAAATGTTCTTACAAGCTATCAACATGAACATTGAGGAGGAATAGGATAGTCACTTGGCATAACAGGATAGTCACTCAGCATCAGTATAGGCAGTCTTCAAGGGATCTCACATTTATAAAAAAAATAGTCGGTTACATCAGTATCAGGTGCTTGGTAGCTGGTGATCCAAGACTGATTCATTTTTATGAAGGTGAGCCGATCAACCGAGTCGGTGGATAGGCGCACTCTGTGATCGTTTACAAAGCCTCCAGCAGCACTGAATGTGCATTCCGAAAGAACGCTGGATGCATGACAGGCCAGTAGCTCAATTGCATACTGTGCAAGCTCTGGCCAGTGATCCATTCTCAAGACCCAGTAACCCAGAGGATTTTCGGTTGGAAAGGCCTCCAAGTCTGATCTTGCCCCTAGGTATTCCTGCACCATGTAAATCAGACACTGGCGATGGTTGCTGTAAAAAATTGTCTGAACACATCGGTCAGATGGCCACCTTTTCCACTGCTCCTTCTGTGACTGACCGAAGCCTCAGCAACATGTTGTCCAGGACCAGGAATTTGTAACCTCCCAGGCTCTGGAAACGCGTTGCACAAACCTTTCTGCAAGGCCTCCCGAAGATGTTTCATCCTCTGCTCCCTCTGCAACGGCTGGATAAGTTCCGCAACCTTACCCTTGTAATGTGGATCAAGGAGGGTTGCTAGCCAGTACTGATCCCTCTCCTTGATACCACGAGAGGCTTTGTATGATCAGGGAGGCCATGCAACGTAGGTTTGCTGAGGCATTCAGTCTGGAGTCCTCTGGGTCACTAAGGACGACCTGATCTGCAGCCACCTCCTCCCAGCCACATACAAGTCCATGGGTTTCTGGGGACTTTAAACGATCCCTTGAAGACTGCTGCTGATGCTGAGTGCTAGGCTTCACCTCCATGCTGACACAATCCTCCTCCTCTTCCTGTGTGATCAGCGGGCCCGCAGGAACACTGTCTGGATAAAGGGGGCCTTGAGAGGTAAGGAAGTCCTCCTCTTTCTCCCTCTGTTCTGCCTCAAGTGCCCTGTCCATTATTCCACGCAGCATGTGCTCCAACAGGTAGACAAGAGGGACAGTATCACTGATGCATGCACTGTCACTGCTCACCATCCTCGTGGCCTCCTCAAATGGTGACAGGACAGTGCATGCATCCTTGATCATGAGCCACTGGCATGGCAAAAAAAAGCCAAGCTCCCCTGACCCTATCCTGGTGCCATAGTCGCATAGGTACTCATTGATGGCCCTCTGCTGCATGTGCAGCCGCTGCAGCATGGCCAACGTTGAGTTCCATGGGCATGGGCATGTCACAAATTAGGCGGTTCTTGGGCAGGTTGTATTCCTTTTGGAGGTCAGCCAGTCGAGCACTGGCATTATATGACCAGCGGAAATGCACACAGACTTTCCTGGTACCTGCTCAAGAACCGCTGCACCACAAAATTAAGGACGTGAGCCAAACAGGGAACATGGGTGCCCCTGTCGGAGGGCGGAGAGGAGGTTGGTGCCATTGTCACAAACCACCATTCCTGCCTGAAGCTGGTGTGGCGTCAACCACCTCTGATCCTGCCCCTTCAGAGCTGACAGAATCTCTGCCCCAGTGTGGCTCCTGTCCCCTATGCACACCAGCTCAAGCACTAAATGGTATCTTTTTGCCTGCATGCTTGCGTAGCCCCTTGAACGCCTACAGAGCACCGCTGGTTCCGAGGACAAATCTATAGAGGAAGAGGCCATGGAGGAAGAAGAAGAGGAGGGGGTGGAGGAGAGAGGTGTGTCAGAATCACCACTAGTAGCATTTTGGAGGCGTGGTGGCGGAACAAGCTCCAACAATACTGCACCCTGTCCTGCATCCTTCCCAGCTGCCAGCAGGATCACCCAGTGTGCCGTGAAAGATAGCCTGCTGGACCATGAGTCAGCAGTAATATACACCTTACCGCTGACCGCCCTGTGCCAAGACATTGCCTTCCACATGCCGGTAGAGAGCCGGATTCGCTTCCGTTAGAAAATGAGGCGTTTGGGAACCTGCCACTAAGGTCCCGCACATTCCACAAATTCACAAAAGGGGGCAGAGTCTACGAGCTGAAAAGGCAGCAGTTGGAGTGCTAGCAATTTAGCCAAGCTAGCATTCAGCAGCTGGGCATGTGGATGGTTGGGACCGAATTTCTTTCGCCAGTTTAGCAACTGGGGTAGGGTAATTTGCCTGCTACAATCGGACATTGGTGTAGCAATAGCAGATTGCCCGCAAGTACTTGGCACACCTAATTCTACACCTTCATTCCTCTCAGTGCAGGTTTCTGAGAGAACTGAAGGTATAGTGGGGTTGGAGATCCCAGCTGATGAGGAGCAAGGAGAGATCCGCCTTGTTCTTTGGTGTGGGTCTTTTAAGTACGCTTGCCAACGGACTGCATGGGAGTTCGACATATGTCTGGTCAAGCATGTGGTGCCCAAGCGGCTGCTGTTTTGGCCACGCTTGATACGCTTCAGACATATGTTGCAAACAGCAATGGCGCAATCTGCTGCACACATCTCAAAAAAGGCCCACACCAAAGAACTTTTGGAAAAACGCGTGGAGTCAGCAGCGCCCTGCACATGCAGAGCTCTGCGGTGTGATGCAGTCGGTTGGCTGCCCTTAAGCTGGCCCCTGGAGGGCATCCTGCCTCATTGGAGATGTGCCTCCTCCTCCTCCTCTCTCCTATCAGGCACCCACGTAGAGTCAGTGACCTCATCATCCCCTCCCTCCTCGTCACTGGAGCAAACCTGGCAGTATGCTGCAGCTGGGGGAACATGACTGCCAGTTTGTTGTCCTTCTTGGGCACCCCCTCTCTTTGGGCTCACGTTACTGCCTTCCTCAATCTGGGTACCATCATCGAAAACATGTGCATCAAAACGCTGCGCATCCTCCTGCAGCATGTACCCAATAATGTGGTTGACCAGTTTGGGGGACTCCTCAGGGCATGATGGTGGGGCTAGGGAAGGAGTGACTGATGACATTGAGCCGATGGAAGAGGCCATTTTGGCAGCTGCATTGGCAACCAAAGTACTCTGAGCCTGGGTGACAGAGGATGAGGAGGATGAGGACGGCTTGGTCATCCACTCTACCAACTCTTCTGCATGTTGTGGTTTAACACGGCCAGCTGCCAAAAAAAGGACAAGCGCGTTCCATGGCCACGTGCTGAGGATGCACCGTGCCCACAACCAGCAATGTTGGCTGTAGACACAGAGCCTGCTTGGCCTCTTTTAGTGGCCTGTGAGTGTCTTCCTCTCCTTGTTGGCCTTCCAGACATACTGTATTTGATGTATTTGTAATGTATTTGAATAGATACACCAGGAATGGCCTGCAGTGAGATGTAGCTGCACAAAGCTGGGATGTATATATATATATACTGAATATACTGCAGCTAACTGAATCAACTGCCTGCCTGTAGTATATTAGGAAGAGAACAACAGGAACGGTCTGCAGTGAGATCTAGCTACACAGGATACAATACTGAATATACTGCAGCTAACTGAATGAACTGTCTGCCTGTAGTATATTAGGAACAGAACAACAGGAACGGTCTGCAGCGAGATCTAGCTGCACAGGATACAGTACTGAATATACTGCAGCTAACTGAATCAACTGCCTGCCTGTAGTATATTAGGAAGAGAACAACAGGAACGGTCTGCAGTGAGATCTAGCTACACAGGATACAGTACTGAATATACTACAGCTAACTGAATGAACTGCCTGCCTGTAGTATATTAGGAACAGAACAACAGGAACGGTCTGCAGCGAGATCTAGCTACACAGGATACAGTAATGAATATACTGCAGTTAACTGAATGAACTGTCTGCCTGTAGTATATTAGGAACAGAACAACAGGAACGGTCTGCAGCGAGATCTAGCTGTACAGGATACAGTACTGAATATACTGCAGCTAACTGAATGAACTGCCTGCCTGTAGTATATTAGGAAGAGAACAACATGAACGGTCTGCAGCGAGATCTAGCTGCACAGGATACAGTACTGAATATACTGCAGCTAACTGAATGAACTGCCTGCCTGTAGTATATTAGGAAGAGAACAATAGGAACGGTCTGCAGCAAGATCTAGCTGCACAGGATACAGTACTGAATATAGTGCAGCTAACTGAATGTACTGCCTGCCTGTAGTATAGTAGGAACAGAACAACAGGAACGGTCTGCAGCGAGATCTAGCTGCACAGGATACAGTACTGAATATACTGCAGCTAACTGACTGAACTGCCTGCCTGTAGTATATTAGTAAGAGAACAACATGAACGGTCTGCAGCAAGATCTAGCTGCACAGGATACAGTACTGAATATACTGCAGCTAACTGAATGAACTGCCTGCCTGTAGTATATTAGGAAGAGAACAATAGGAACGGTCCGTAGCGAGATCTAGCTGCACAGGATACAGTACTGAATATAGTGCAACTAACTGAATGAACTGCCTTCTTGTAGTATAGTAGGAACAGAACAACAGGAACGGTCTGCAGCGAGATCTAGCTGCACAGGATACAGTACTGAATATACTGCAGCTAACTAAATGAACTGCCTGCCTGTAGTATATTAGGAAGAGAACAACAGGAATGGTCTGCAGTGAGATCTAGCTGCACAGGATACAGTACTGAATATACTGCAGCTAACTGAATGAACTGCCTGTCTGTAGTATATTAGGAACAGAACAACAGGAACGGTCTGCAGCAAGATCTAGCTACACAGGATACAGTACTGAATGTACTGCAGCTAACTGAATGAACCGCCTGCCTGTAGTATATTAGGAAGAGAACAACAGAAACGGTCTGCAGTAAGATCTAGCTAAACTGCATACAGTATATATATATATATATATATATATATATATATATATATATATATACAAAGCCTGGAATCAGGGGCGTAACTACTACCATAGCGACCCATGCGGGCGCTATGGGGCCCGCAGCCGAGTGGAGCCCAGTGAGGATAAGAGCACCGCCGGCACAGTCTCCCAGCCAGGGGAAGAGAGAGGAAAGGAAGAGGCGAGCTGTCCGTATCAGCAGAGAGCTGAATTGCTCGATGTAAGAGCTTTCATTAGAACTTCCAGTGTTCCCGGGGCTCACGTCACATAGCTCCACCTCTTGGCCCGGTGCCTTTGATAGACAGAACGCCGATCCAATGCGGGACATGTGACGCCATCAAAGGCTTCGGGCCAAGAGGTGGGGCTTGTAGTGATCGAGTATATTGTATTGAATATTGGGTGTATAGATAATTAATATTTAGGTATTATTATAATGATGATGATGTAAGTACTCTTCCGCAGCAACCCAATTCTTCCAGAGAGATGCACTTTATTGACTTCCAACACAGAACAAAGTCCAAAGTCCACAGATGACAAAGAAATCCGACAGAGGAGATATAATTCAGAACCCCATGTCTTAGGTCCGAGTGTGCATACACAGACAAGCCTCCCCTACACACAGACAAGCCTAACTCTCCCCCCACACTATAGACTGAATGCCGTGTTATATTCACTAAATATTGAATGGCTGAGCAATCTGATTGGCCAATTCAATTTAGGACTCTGATTAGCTTTAGTCTTTCAAACAGACAACAACCCCCAGCCGTGAACAGTTGCAATCATAAACCGCCCCAATTTGCACTCCCGCATATCAACATCAACAAGTCCCCTTTAGATATGTGTATTTAGATTAGATTAACATACCACCTGAATACCCTTTGAAATGTTCAAATAGACTTGCATATGATTAACACATCAAAGAGTCTTCAACTGTTCCCTTGCTATGTTAAAATTCAGTTGGACAATGCAACTGAATTTCTGGTCAGCATGGCACTCCAATACAATATTATACATAAATTGGCCAACATATTACAACATATACCCCCACTTGGGTCGGTTCTAACTACTAGAACTGACCCATAAATCAAACAACAAAAAAATATCATTATGATTTAAGGTACTGGATGCTTTACAATGGCTCATATAAAATATGAAGTTGAAACTGGTTACATCTCTCTTCGCCAGCCTCTAAAATATCCCCATGAAACAGTTATTAGATAATATAACTTTTAGACCATGACTGGAAAAGGATTTGGTAAACATCAGTGGCCCATATAGCTGTTAGGCCTTATATCACATCAAGATCTTGAATATTGCGCAAAGACGAGCTGATGTCACAGTCCATCCTTCGGTCTGACTTCATCACATCTCTCACCATCTCACTGAAAGTAAACTTGGTATGCTCTGCTCTGGGAACTCCAATCCACATAAGTCCAGGATTTTTTTCATCTCCAGGCTCAAGCTTTCCATTTTTAAAGATGCTTTTACGCAAACACTCTACTTTCATCTTTATAGTAAGAAGAACTATCAATGTACCAGCACTCACTTTCAAGGTCAAAAGGTTTGGATATGGCAGTAAAAACTGTGCTTTAAACTATTTTCTTGCACTTGACATTCATGAGTCCATCTTGCAAGCATTTTACAATTCACATCTGCTTCTTTCCATTTCCTATTTGAACAATGATGACTGGGATGTGTACCTGTCAAGTATCAGAATTTGTTGATTGCCAGCCACAATTTGCTTTTTGTAATTTGCTGTAGGCCGACCCCTCATTGTCTTCAATAAAGCAGTTACTTGGATCATTCAGTCCACAATTACACTTGAACGGTATACCAACATATATATATATACCCCCACACGATGGTTCAGATAGAATCAGCTTGACATCAGTGTTTATCAGATCTTCTATCCAGACAAAGCGGCAGTGGAAATTCTTGCCAGTATCTTCACCATGAAAGGTAGAAAGATCTCTTTCATCCATATATGTCATAGCCTTTAGCATATTATAAACAACTGAATCAACAAAGTTTCAAATCATGACTAGAGTGATGAATTTCACTCACCCCTCTTATAAATTTAGGAAAACCACCCAACATACTAAAATTTATGCTATGCCAAGCCATTGTGCAGCATCTCACCTTAGATGTAAATATATTGATCAATACGCATTATGTAATATGTACAGATGTTATGAAAATTATTTTAGGTTAAAATGCTTCTCTTTGGTGTTAAGATAAAGTTCAGGAAATAAAACATAAAGAAAATTAAAAAAATGAAAAGCAAAATATATCAGGAAAAGGGAGAAAAATTAAAAATTAGGGCGTTGAAGAAAAAAAAGAAAAAAAGGTCCATTGCTTGATGAATTTCGAGAGAGTCCATGAATACTTTATAATTCCATGTATAGTGATATATTTGTTTATTCAGCGTTTCTCCCCCACTAGCCAGCAATTTCAGACTGTGCTTCTGCTATTCACCGTCATTTAAATTTCAATATCTGAAAGACAAAAAAAACTCTCCAACAAAACTAATTAGCAAGGTCCTTAAACATTGTTTGAAGTTAAAACAAAACACTATTTACACGTTTACAGTTTGGAGCTAATTCACCCCCACTGCTAGACAAGTGTCATCTGCATTCAAAGACAGATCTGGAGAATGTACATCTTGTACATTCATGACACCCTGTACCTCCTTCAACTGCTGTAATAATTTATCACGTTCCCCTCTCATCTTGTCATACTCAATTTTCAGGTGGTCATATTTCTGTTTTAACTGAGAAAACGGTATCCAAGTCTTGGACCTTTTCTTATTATTATTTTGTTCAGCTCTGTTTTTCATATTAATATCACCTATGTTTGACCCGGAGTGTCCTCTCTGGGTGTTGTCATAGGATATTATCTTCTGATCTTTATGTTCAGTATTTGTCCTAAACAATGTGGCTAAATCAATTTTGACAGCCTGCTCATTTGACTTTCTCCATAAATGGTCTGCTCTCAACAATATGTCTTTTAAATCATGAGGATTTGGGGTAACTAATAAAATATTTTGTTTGATATCTTCATGCTAAGCATCTAGAAACATACTCATATGTATCAAGCTCCCACGCTCAAATGCAAGATTATTACCGACCAATAATTCCATAATAGTTGCTATCCTGTGTGACAATTCATAGGGAGATTCATTTTGCATTTGTTGGATCCTCCCATGAATAGTAACATCAGAACGTACACCATACAAAACACATAATAATTCCAGTAATATGTCCCTTGTCCTCAGAGGCTGAATACAGATTTGTTTAATTCTCATCCAAAGACCACTTCCTACAGAATGTTGCAAAACTCTTTCTAAGTCAGATGGGTTGAGATTGTACATATCTCTGACTTGCTGCACGTCACAAAACCATTTTAAAAATCTGTTTAAATCATGGTATGGAACCATTCCTATTTCTTTAAGAATTGCGTCTAATAATTTTGGTTTCAATGGCTTCATTACAAGCTGAACTTCACCTGTATTATTATTATTGTTATAAACTGTGGTAGTCACAGTGGGGGCAGCTGGTAATGAATTATCAGATTTAATATGAGGTTCTGTTTTCTGCAGATTGCTGAATCCAAGATTTGATGCATATCTGCATTCCTGAGATCTCTTCTCTAATTCCATAATTCTTAATTTTAATCTCTCATTTTCCTCTGATAATTCATCACAATGTTTAGATTTCTCAAGTAAAGCTTCTCCAATCGTAACCGCATGCAATTTTAAATTTACTGTCTCGGTGTCTGATTGGTTTTGTAACCACTCACAAACACTGTTGCTATTATCAACTGCCTTCTGTAACTGGGTAATTTCCTCAACCTTACCATTCAAAGAACTTTCCATTGTTAAACAGCAAGATAACAAGCCCTGTATAATGCAACCTTTTCTTTTACTTTCTGAAATTTTGCTATCAAAAATATTTTTCTCTAAAAATTCCTTCATCATCGTCCATGTCTGCTTACATTTTCCTGGAATTTCATAAGGACCGCCATGGCGCTTAATACATTTTAATACCCATCTGTTAACTTTATCAGAACTGACACTGGCTTCACACTGAGTAAGCATTTTGACTATATTACTAATAGTTAAAAAAAAGGAAATATTTTACTCACCGCATTAGTTACTCCTTCAGATTCCAGTTCGGGTCTTCTGGTACACGACACAGTCCTTTTTTTTGTTGTTTCCAATCTCCAGAGAATAATTCTGGGGTTCCCAACTTGTTTAAATTTGTAGACCAGACTCTCTTATGTCACAACCAGACATTAGAGTCACAGCACAGCTCTTGGTTCTTCATCAGACTTCTGTCCACCTCACAGAATTGTTGTCACCACCGACTTCTGTTACTAAGTCCGAAAATGCTCTTCTGGTCGCTTGAACAGCACCAATGTAGTGATCGGGTCTATATTGTATTGAATATTGGGTGTATAGATAATTAATATTTAGGTATTATTATAATGATGATGATGTAAGTACTCTTCCGCAGCAACCCAATTCTTCCAGAGAGATGCACTTTATTGACTTCCAACACAGAACAAAGTCCAAAGTCCACAGATGACAAAGAAATCCGACAGAGGAGATATAATTCAGAACCCCATGTCTTAGGTCCGAGTGTGCATACACAGACAAGCCTCCCCTACACACAGACAAGCCTAATGCCGCGTACACACGGTCGGACTTTCTATCCTACTTGGTCCGGCACACTTTCCGACGGACTTTGTCCGCCAGGTGCGCCGGACTTTAAAACGGACGGACTTGCCCACACACACCCGGACTTTCCGGCGGGCTAAGTCCGCCCGTCTTTCCGACGGACTTTCGCCGGAGTTCCGGCGGACTTTCAGAATGAACGGACTTGCCCACACACGGACAAGTCCGTTCATTTTGAACGTGACTCAGGTGCGACGGGACTAGAAAAGGATGTCAATCTTGCCGCTTTTATCGGCGAGATTGACACCTTGCGAGCCCCGTCGCGGGGCATACCAGGCCCTTAGGTCTGGTATGGATTATAAAGGGAACCCCCTACGCCGAAAAAACGGCGTGGGGTCCCCCCTAAAATCCATACCAGACCCTGATCCGAGCACGCAGCCTGGCCGGTCAGGAAAGGGGGTGGGGACGAGCGAGCGCCCCCCCCCTCCTGAACCGTACCAGGCCGCATGCCCTCAACATGGGGGGGTGGGTGCTTTGGGGGAGGGGGGCGCCCTGCGGGGCCCCCCCACCCCAAAGCACCTTGTCCCCATGTTGATGAGGACAAGGGCCTCTTCCCGACAACCCTGGCCGTTGGTTGTCGGGGTCTGCGGGCGGGGGCTTATCGGAATCTGGGAGCCCCCTTTAATAAGGGGGCCCCCAGATCCCGGCCCCCCACCCTATGTGAATGAGTATGGGGTACATGGTACCCCTACCCATTCACCTAGGGAAAAAGTGTAAGTAATAAAACACACTACACAGGTTTTTAAAATATTTTATTAAACAGCTCGGGGGGGGGATCTTCCTCCGGCTTCGGGGGTCTTCTTCCGGCTTCGGGGGTCCCTCCGCTTCATCTTCTCCCGGCGTCCGGTTGGTTCTTCTCCGCTCTCTTCTCCCGGTGTTCCTGTTCTTCGGCCGGCTCCTCTGCTGTCTTCAAGTAGCTCTCTTGCCAGCAGAGGTCCGGACTTCTGGGCTTCTGGGCTTCTCTTCCCCAGATGTTGACACGACGCTCTCTCCTGCTGGACTGCTCTCCGAGGGCTGCGTTGTGACTTATATAGGCGGAGACCCCGCCCCCTTTTGATGTCACAGTCCCTGGGCATGCTGGGACTGTGACGTTTTAGGGGGCGTGGTCACTGGGTGATGTTGACCACGCCCCCTAAAACGTCACAGTCCCAGCATGCCCAGGGACTGTGACATCAAAAGGGGGCGGGGTCTCCACCTATATAAGTCACAACGCAGCCCTCGGAGAGCAGTCCAGCAGGAGAGAGCGTCGTGTCAACATCTGGGGAAGAGAAGCCCAGAAGCCCAGAAGTCCGGACCTCTGCTGGCAAGAGAGCTACTTGAAGACAGCAGAGGAGCCGGCCGAAGAACAGGAACACCGGGAGAAGAGAGCGGAGAAGAACCAACCGGACGCCGGGAGAAGATGAAGCGGAGGGACCCCCGAAGCCGGAGGAAGATCCCCCCCCGGAGCTGTTTAATAAAATATTTTAAAAACCTGTGTAGTGTGTTTTATTACTTACACTTTTTCCCTAGGTGAATGGGTAGGGGTACCATGTACCCCATACTCATTCACATAGGGTGGGGGGCCGGGATCTGGGGGCCCCCTTATTAAAGGGGGCGCCCAGATTCCGATAAGCCCCCGCCCGCAGACCCCGACAACCAACGGCCAGGGTTGTCGGGAAGAGGCCCTTGTCCTCATCAACATGGGGACAAGGTGCTTTGGGGTGGGGGGGCCCCGCAGGGCGCCCCCCTCCCCCAAAGCACCCACCCCCCATGTTGAGGGCATGCGGCCTGGTACAGTTCAGGAGGGGGGGGGCGCTCGCTCGTCCCCACCCCCTTTCCTGACCGGCCAGGCTGCGTGCTCGGATCGGGGTCTGGTATGGATTTTAGGGGGGACCCCACGCCGTTTTTTCGGCGTAGGGGGGTTCCCTTTATAATCCATACCAGACCTAAGGGCCTGGCATGCACCGCGCTCACCGCAATAGGAAAATTTGTTTTTCCTATTGCAGAGAGCGCGAGATGCAATACCCTGCCCTCGCGTCGTATCTGGTCCGTCGGACCAGCCTACACACGAGCGGGCTTTCCGTCGGACCAGCACACACACGAGCGGACTTTCCGCCCGAAACTGAGTCCTACGGAAAGATTTAAAACTTGTTTCAAATCTAGGTCCGGCGGGCTTTTGGGAAGAAGTCCGCCGGAAAAGTCCGCCGCCGCCCACACACGGGCGGATTGTCCAGCACACTCTGGTCCGCCGGACCAAGTATGCCGGAAAGTCCGACCGTGTGTATGCGGCATAACTCTCCCCCCACACTATAGACTGAATGCCGTGTTATATTCACTAAATATTGAATGGCTGAGCAATCTGATTGGCCAATTCAATTTAGGACTCTGATTAGCTTTAGTCTTTCAAACAGACAACAACCCCCAGCCGTGAACAGTTGCAATCATAAACCGCCCCAATTTGCACTCCCGCATATCAACATCAACAAGTCCCCTTTAGATATGTGTATTTAGATTAGATTAACATACCACCTGAATACCCTTTGAAATGTTCAAATAGACTTGCATATGATTAACACATCAAAGAGTCTTCAACTGTTCCCTTGCTATGTTAAAATTCAGTTGGACAATGCAACTGAATTTCTGGTCAGCATGGCACTCCAATACAATATTATACATAAATTGGCCAACATATTACAACAGGGCTATGTGACGATGAGCCCCGGGAAGGCAGGAAATTCAAATGAAAGCTATTACAGCAGGCAATCCCGCTCTCTGCTGATCCGGGTGGCTTGCCTCTTCCTCTGCATAGGTGGGGCTGTATGGGGCACAGGCAGACCAGGCTGTATTGGGCACAGGACACGCTGTATGGGGCACAGGTCACGCTGCATTGGGCACAAGTCACGCTGTATGTGGCACAGTTCACGCTGCATTGACACTCGGGCAGCTGTGAGGGGGGGGGCTGTTTGCAGGGGGGCCCCATACAACATTTTGCTATGGGGCCCTGCTATTTCTAGTTACGCCCCTGCCTGGAATGTATATATATATATACTAAATATACTGGAGCTAACTGAATCAACTGTCTGCTCAGTCTATCTAAATTAAATTAAATGACACTCTCTCTCTCTCTCTCTCTGAACGCCGGAACACACTACACAAGGCTGACGTGCAGGCGGCCTTATACAGTGTGGGGTGTGTACTTAATCCCGTGAGCCATAATTGGCCAAAGGCACCCTGCCTTTGGCCAATTATGGCTCTGTTTGCTTACAGCGCTGTGATTAGCCAAAGCATGTGGGTCATAGTGCATGCTTGGCCAATCATCAGCCAGCAAACCACTGTGATGACACAGTGCATTATGGGCCGTGACGCGTCGCTCGAATTTAGCGCGAATGGCCCATAATGTTCGATCTTCGTCGAGCGATCGAACAACCGATGTTCGAGTCGAACTCATGTTCGACTCAAACTCGAAGCTCATTGCTACTCTGATTACTCATTCTTAATAGTGACAAATCACTCATCTCAGAAAGGGGGCAGGGGTCTGTGCTGGCTGCAACACACACACTTTACACCACAGCAATACCTATAATTGGAGCTTCAAAAAGGGGTGCAGCTGTTTTGGGGACAACACAGAACCAAATGCTTTATGGTCCCCCAGGGAAAAATATATTTTTTTACAAATTTTGAGAGTTCTTCTTTATGAACAGGATAACATATAGTGGATGAGTTGTCCAGTTTTTCATCCAAGCATTGCTCTTCTATACCAGGCCATTCCACCCCCTTTCCCCTGTCTGTAATCTGCTCAAACTGGAAAATTGGAACACATGTACAGGTAATTATGGAAAACGCAAAGTGAAAAAGTATTCACACCCGTTGAAATTTTCCACAATTTGTCATTTTCATTTTATGTAATAGACTAACACAGAGTGGCACAGAATTGTGAAGTGGAAGGAAAATGATAAATGTTTTTAAAAACTTTTACAAATAAATATGTGAAAAGTGTGGTGTGCATTTGTATTCAGCCCCCCTGAGTCAATACTTTGTAGAACCACCTTTTGCTGCAATTACAGCTGCAAGTCTTTTTGAGTATGTCACAACCAGTCTTGCCCCAGATTCTCGATTGGATTTAGGTCTGGACTTTGGCTGGGCCATTCAAACACATGAATTTGCTTTGATCTAAACCATTCCATTGTAACTCTAGTATGTTTAGGGACATTGTGCTGCTGGAAGGTGAACCTCCGCCCTAATCTCAAGTCTTTTGCAGACTCTAACAGGTTTTCTTCTAAGATTTAAATTAAAAAAATTTGTGCGCTTGCATTAGATACTTAAATCTATATTCCTGTGTGATTGTCATAAATAGATGAATAAATGAATAAACACCATCAGAGTTAATTTTAAGTGTAAGTGAATAAAAAGTCGCTATGCGACACAGCAAATAGCGATATGTAAATCAAATACTAATATTAACCATTCCATACAGATAAATATAGAAAACTTGTGTGCAGAAAACAAGGTTATTCCACCCAAGTGCAAAGTCATAAGTGAAAGAGTTCAAAATTGCGTCATGAGTCGCAAAAAAAAAAAAGCATATCCAAAGTTCATAAGTTGCATTACTTTGTGTGTATAAAGGAATAAGGGGACGTGAAGGGACCTCCAACCACCAGTGGATCCAAAGGTTGATAACAGATGTATCCTTACCAGACGCGTTGGACCTCCTTTATAGCAAGGTCTTAGAAGCATACAGATTTAGCCCTCTGCAGGGACAGGAGATGACAGCCCACCACACGACCGGAGATGATTCCGACACTTCCGCGTTGATGTAAATACTCCCTCGTTTTAAACTCGTGGATAAAGAAGGGGAGAAAAAGAAACTCCAATAGTGTAGTAGATAAAAAAGGGAATTTTATTGCCTCAGACAACTAGGCATCATACAAAAACATCCAAAATATAAAAGCCGGCAAAATATAAAAACAGCAGAGACGCCCGTGCTAAATTACATGGGGCTCTATGGCGATCTGGCATACACTGCGTAACCACGCCCTACATGTTTCGTGATAGGTCACGTCTTCAAAGGGGCACGGGCGAGCCCACCCTTTTTTGAAGCCAATTAGAGCCTCAGACTCTTATCATGTGCTTCAAAAAAGAAAAAAACCCCATTGAAATCCATGCGACCGGCGCTCTGCATGTAGATTAGGGGCCGGGCGCATGTATTAGGGGGGCCGCGCCCTTAATGGAGCGGCCACCACTGGGCTTCACAGAACAGCTGTATTTATACTGAGATTAAATTACACAGGGGGGGACTATTTACTAATTAGGTGACTTCTGAAGGCAATTGGTTCTACTAGATTTTAGTTAGGGATATCAGAGTAAAGGGGGCTGAATACAAATGTACGCCACACTTTTTATATGTAAAAAATGTTGAAAACCATTTATCATTTTCCTTCCACTTCACATTTATATACCACTTTGTGTTGGTCTATCACATAAAATCCCAATAAAATACATTCATGTTTTTGGTTGTAACATGACAAAATGTGGAAAATTGTATGAATACTTTTTCAAGGCACTGTACTGTATTCCTACTACCGTCCTACAGACCCACCATGGAGCTGTGTGTGCTTATTCTGCAAGGATTAAATAGGACAAGAAAAAGTGTTTATTACCCCAACATTTCATATTCCTGATATGTGTCTGTTGTACCATGTTCTTATGTTAGAAAGTATCCTATTCTCTTTGCATTGCTTCCTTTGTGTGAAATACCTGGTGATCCTGCCATTCTCCCTGCTTTCCTACTTCAAGCTCATCCATCCCAACGCGCCCAGTTTTCTGTTTGTGCTGACATGTTCCCCTGCACAACTCCTAACTGAGAAGATCAGTGTATTGCTCTTTCTCAATCTCCTGCTGACCCCCTGCAGTCTCCACCGCTCCAAGCCCATTTTGAAGCTGAGAACAGAGGTCATGTGATCACTTATTAAAAAAGAAAAAAATATATATTTTGCTCTCCATATACAGTATATTATTTATTGCAGTAAAGTTACTGTAAACAGTGGGTCCTATTTAAAGCCAAACCTGGTCTGATTTTTTTTTTAAATATAATTAATAAAAAAGGACTGGCCGAGTAAAGGACTTATAGAGAATCTGGAGGCTTTTAGATTCTTGAAGAGTTGACACTTGTGTCTCTTGTGGAGTCAGCAAGTTGCCATACTGTCCATACAGGTTTCAGGAGGTTGAATATAACGACATTTGGGACAGCACATAAATATTGTAAACAAATATAGTTACTTACAATAAACCCCCCACAAGAACTAATAGTGATAATTCATTTTAAATATACGAAAATAAAAACCACTAAACATTATTGCCAACTGCATTTCACATCTCATTATTGTAGCAATCCCTTTACAAAGCATTCTGAATTATCGCCAAAGTTTTGTTGAAGCATCTAGGTGCTAATACCAAAGTATTTCTAGTACATAACAAGTATGTCTTGTATATAGCCTAGATGTTCTGTCTCTCTGGCATAGGTGTGTACACAGGGTATGCCGGATGTGCCTGGGCACACCCTAATCACCCTCTGCGGCACAGATTCCCCCTGCTCTACTGACACTGTTCACTGCCCTACTGACACCGTCCATGTATTAATATATTTTAAAAAGTTTGTTTACATTTACGCATATGTGTTTTAGCTTTGGGGTACACACCTATGCTCTCTGAACAAAATGCAGGAATAAATCCCCCCCTGGGACTTCTTAGGCAGAGTCACAAATACAAAGTATCTGAAAGGCTAATACCAATTTTCTATTTTTACAAAAAGTCATAAAAGAGGGCCACGGTCCCTACAGTTATAGAATAACATCATGATAGATCAAGTAGATCAAAATAATCCGGGGGGATTATTCCTGCATTTTGTAATTTGTCTATTTGGCATGTTGGCAGAATATTATCACTTGACTCAACATTCTGGTATGTAAATGTCTCTGGACAGGCTTTCCAATAACATGAGTGTCCTCTTGTTAGACAAAGTTACATACATATGGCAACATCATATGTCTGTAATGAGGAAAATACCTACTCCTATCTTGTAACCACCCTCACTCAATGCGTTTATTTGCTAAAGATAAACAGTGTTCACCTGGCAAGGGAAGTTGCACTTTGCAAAGGACTTTGCCACAGAGCCTAGTGAATAAAGTAAAGTTCTGCCGACTTCCATCATCCAATCACATACAAGTAAAAATTGTTTTATTTTTTATTTATTTTTCTTGCACATGATTGGGTATTCTTTACAAAATAGAACTTCACCACATTCACTAAGTTTCCCTAGCAAAGTGAACAGACTATTTGGTTCTCTGGAACTCGTGTAATCAGCTCAGAGATTCTTCTGTTGCTCTGAAGATCCCTTTCCAAGATGGAGAACAAGGGGCCATGATGTGGTGGAAGAACGTCAGGTCAGACATGGCTCCTAGGGCAGGGGACATACTGGAATTGAATTTTCATCCAGTGGTTAGACATCTCCCTGTGGTTGCCTCTCTTTAGTAATAAAGTTTGTAATTCTATTTGTATATACTGAATTACTATTGTATAGGCTGGTGACTTAATCTCACTGCCTGCAGCCTTCTATTGAACAGCTAAGGAAAAGCAACAGACCAATGCGTTTATCTCTCTGCTCTCTCCTTAGTCTTCAGGGTTATGTACAGGGGATTATAAAAGACTGACGTCAAGTCAAATTCGGGCATTTATACTAGTTACATTTAGTATACACTGAATATTTTTTAAGAATATATAGGTGTATTTTTTTTAAATATCTACCTACTGTAGAGGTAAGCTGAAAATGGGGGCCTAGTGGTCGCATACTGTATAGTCCTGACATACTCTTTTCTCTAGGTTTGACATGCAGCTTGGAAAGACTAACAGCTAGAAAAAACACAATAACCCAATAGTGATTATTCTATCTTTCTTTCCTCTGTAAGGTGATGTGTAAAAGAACTAGATTAACTATCCTGTTTGTAGAGGGTCTTACTACAGCTTATTAAAACATTAATTTCAGTGATGACCTATTACTAATTTATGGGTATTAATAAACACAGCTCTTCATTTCAATTTTATTTAAAGTAAAATGAACGTGTAATGTATATATATATATATATATATATATATATATATATATATATATATATATATATATATGGCCCATTATTGCTCTGCACAACAAAGTCATTTTTGCTGATGACCACTAGATGTCCTCCAACTCCAACAAAAATGTTTGTGTATTTTTTTTTTTTTTACCTTGCTTTAACAATACATTATGTGATGCCATAAAAATACATTTTAAAATAACTAAATATTATCCAATTTAGGCACACTAAGCTTTTACTCTATGTCACAGATTTGGGTATTGTTTCACAGAGATATGACATCAACCACTGGTTTTAGTTTAAAAAAAATATTTGTAAAATACTGTACCTATTACTGACTTGCCATGCCTTGTTCTGCACTGTCTTTTTGTGGAGGTGATGATCTTGATCTCATATCAGAGCTGTCCCTCTGATGACTGATTGTGACTAGTGGGGTTGTATTCAGGAAGCAGCAGGACAGGTACAGAAAACACAGACAGATGAAGCAGAATCAGGACAAAATACCTGTGCTGCAGATCCTCGGGTACAATTCTCTTTCCAACAAAGAGCTTCACGGTGGTGATGTGAAGTCTTATGCCAGATCTCCAGAGTCTAGCAGTCAGAGGCATAGTGCCTTAGATGATCTCACACTGCAGATATACAGTTATGAGGCTGAAGGTACAGGAATGCCAAAGCACACTGCTATTTTTCCAGAGTGGTCAGTGGTTGTGTCGGTCTACAGACGGGGGGGGGCTTATCGGAATCCAGAAGCCCTCTTTAAGTGTAAAAAAAGACATTAGACAGTTTTTGACAAGTCTTTTATTTAAAAAAAAAGAATGTCCCCCAGTGTAGATCCATTGTCACTCATGATACCTGATACCACTGCTGACTCGAAAAAAGAAAAAAAAAGTTTCACTCCCGCCGTCTGCCAACTCTGCTGTCTGCCAGTTTTTAATTGACAGGGGCACCCAGGTGGTGCGCAGGAGTGATGTCATCGTGGCTCCAGCCACTCACACAGCTAGTGCACATTATAACATTGGCTTGCAGGTTTAGAAAAAAATACATTTTTTTAATTGCAAGGAAATTGTTTTTTTTTTTTACTTTCAGCAGAGAACCCCGCTGACAGCTGATGACTCATCAGTTGTTTAGGACACGGCAGCCGAGTTCTCCTTAACAACCATGTTGCTTAGTGGTTGTTAAGGACACAGGTGGCCACCTGCTCCTTAAGAATGCCTATTTATTAATGTTATTAAATACACAGGCTACTGCTAGGCGTTAAATTACCGCATGTTTTTACTACTAAAAGACCACATGACTTCACAAAATAACTTATGCGGTATTTTAGTAGCGTTTTTTTAGTGAATGCCAAAAAACTTTTTGAAAAATACTGTGCGATATCTTACTGCATATTTGGATGCGGTAAGATACCACTTTGTGAATGGAGCCAATTGTGATATAGTTTTGTCCATCTTCAAGCGCATGCCTTCTGTGCCTGATAGTAAATCAGGACCCAAACCTAACCCTACCTATAACCTGAACACTAATTTTCCCTGTAACTGTAACCATCACACTAACCCTTCCTGCTATCTAATACTGACCCTTCCTTTTTTAACCCATTGTTTTTATACACACCTTTCCCTTTTTGTGTCAAGAGAAACCAGGGCCAAAGATTAGCCCTGTCCTAGAACTTATTGCCCTGGGGCAAGTTTGGGTGCACAGCCCGAACTCTGCAAGTAGGTTTCTACATTGTTACTAATGACATAAAATTGGCTCAAATATAATTGCAGGCTTAGGCTTATAATGGTCAAGACCTGGCAGTTATGAATCAAGATAGAAAAGACAAACCCATAAACCTCTTTAAACAAGGTCTGTGTTGGCTCAGTAAAAAACACATGACCAGCTGTATTCTGGTGTACAGAAGCCATAAATACATGAACCACTGAATGTGCATGAGTTGATGGAACAGCAGGTACATACAAGTGTGAGATATTTACTAATTTATGGGACAGTTACTACTGAAATAAAAGATTGTCTCTAACTATAAACCTTTTTATGTTTGAAAGAGCCCAGAAGCCAGAACTATGTCTTAACATAAATACATCCATTAATAAATGGAAGGTTATGTAACTCATAGCAATAAAGTAAAAATCCAGAGTGTCTGTACATTCCTAATATCATATCTTACCACAAGATGACACTGTGGACCAAATAACTGACATGCAGCTGAGATCAGCCCTGTATCCATGGTCTGTGAGATAACACAGTTGAGTACTGTGAATAAGAGTTTTTCCCTTGTGCTAACAGCCAAATTTTCAGGAAAAGCTTTAGGAGGTTTACCCTCTTCTTCTAAAATACAGAGGGTTTACCAAAATGTGCAGCACACACAGACACATGGCTATTAGTTTCTTTTTTCCTTTGTATTGTATTGTTCCCTTTGGTTTTTCAAGACAGCATTTCTGCTTGTATTGATAGTTTTGTTGGTTTGACCTTTTTTTTATAGAATTCTGCTAGTACTCTTATGCCACGTACACACGGTCGGAATTTCCGACAACAAATGTTCGATGTGAGCTTGTTGTCGGAAGTTCCGACCATGTATAGGCTCCATCGGACATTTGCTGTCGGAATTTCTGACAACAAAAATTTGAGAGCAGGATCTCAAATTTTCCGACAACAAAATCCGTGTTCGGAAATTCTGATCGTGTGTACACAATTCCGACGCACAAAATTCCATGCATGCTCGGAATCAAGCAGAAGAGCCGCACTGGCTATTGAACTTCATTTTTCTCGGCTCATCATACGTGTTGTACATCACCACGTTCTTGACGTTCGCAATTTTTTTACCTTAGTGCATTCTCTGCTTTAAGGTAAAAAGTGTCCCACTTGTATCATAAACAAGCGTGGCATTTTTTTTAAATGTTGGCTTTAATATAATTTTAAGGAGGTTATCCTCTAGGTCTACCATAAATAAGTTTGCATGTCGTGGTCCCATACACTGAAAATGATTGTCAATATTGATATACGGTAGTTGTGTGTTAAAAACGCTGTGGGGTTGATTTACTAAAACTGCCACACCAGAATAACATATTTAATGTGGACCTCAGCTTTCTAAGGCTGGGTTCACACTATTGCGCATTGGATGTGTTTTTATTTTATCAGTTATGCTGTGTAGAGCTTTCTAGGGTCTATATGAGTGGTCAGTGAGGGCCCCTGTCCTAATAACTGTGATATATGCTGTGTGCTGCTGGGAACATGGTTCATTTAGTGCTTCTTTTAGGATTATTCCATCCCTTTGTAGAAAAGCCCTTTCTGCTTATATGGGCATTGTTCTAAAAAAAGATATACGTTTTTAATCTATAGGTCAAACATAGAATACTGATGAAAGCAGCCTTTCTCTGATTTTTAGCCACCTCTCTGGTTTCAGCACAGTGAAGATTAAACAATTCAATTTTACTGCATGTCAAATACAAGAGTATTAGCAAATAAATAAATCACAGACCAATTACAGTAGATGTTTGATGATTTCAAGTTTTTAGAAAGTCATAACTGGCTGAATAGGATGGAAAAGTATTGGAAAGGTATTCTTAAAGCGGAAACTTCAATAATTTTTTCACCTTTCCATCTATTACATTTTCTGCCTTGTTGTTTAAACTTTGGATAGTAAAACATTATTTTTCTGCCAGCAAATACCTTATACCTCACCCCCCTGATGAAGACATGTGATCGCTGTGTCAAACACGCGTAGGGGAGGGGCCAGGATGGAGCGAGAGGTAGTGAATCTACCAGTGATGAGAAGCATACCATACTCCTAGACCAGTTCATTGTTTGTACGCTTTCTATAGAGCGGTGCACTGACGCACCTTAAGATTGTGAGTATTGTGTTTTTATGTTGATCTAATAATTTTAAAACGATATCACACTATCAAGCTCTCTTTCTCATATATCTTTTTGGACACCGCATTGGAGCCTGTGATCTGCACTGATCCCTGCTGTAGTTCAAAAGCGTGTTTTGACTCAGTGTAGCAGCTGGGTCACACGCTCTTAGGTGAGCACATTACCTGGGGGCCCACCGGTGTGTACCTAAGCATGGTTTTGCGGCACAGAGAAAGTTATGAGCATGCTGGAAAATAACTACATTGAACATTGAGCATAAGCACCTTTTTGTTATTAATCTACAGGATTTCACTTTCACCTTTATTATTGTTGCAATAAGGACTGTTTTTTCACATGTACTGTGTGGCACTTGAGCACTTTTGGAATCATTTATTTTATATACCTTTATGATGCACTATAGCATGTTTGTTTGTTTTGATTTTGCATATTGCACTTTAGTGTGTTTATATATACATTTGTGTATGTTTACATTTAGGATTATCTTCAATTAATTTATTCACCTTAACCATTTATTCGCCACTGTTTGTGCTTTACCCAGTGGGGGTATATATTTAATTATAAATCTATGTGTATTTAGTTTCATACGCTTGTAGATACATACACATTTTTGATATTTTTGATATATTAGTGCAATATACTATACTCTAGCGCAGCATAATTTTCTCTTGCACCCACAGGTGTGCGCAAGGGGTGTGCCAGATGTGCCTGGACATACCCTAATCACTACATGCAGTGCCGATTCCCCCTACTGTCCGGGCTTCCCTTGTGTTGGCCCCGCAGTGCTGCTGGCTTCCCTCCCCCCCCCGCCCCAGCTGCTGTGGGGAATGTTACAGGATGGAGAGTGAGGGAAGGGGCTAGTAAATATAATTTACCAGCCCCTTCCTTTTCTAAATGAGCAGTGAACACACTCACTGTGTTCAATCACAACTGAAGCAAATTAAATTGTGTTTACTATGCTTCAGTTTGTGAATGAAAAGGAAGCTGCTCAGCACAGAGCACTTCCCATTAATTCACGTGCAGCTGAGGCTGCAGGAAAAGGCATGTGTGTTTGAGCTTTGGGGTGCACAGCCTAATGCAATAGGCTGTGCACACCTATGCTTGCACCTTATACAGCCCACTTCCTTTTTACTTGTCTGGTAAAAAGCCCAGGCTTATGACATCATGCACAGCTCTCTCTCGTGAGAATTGCCAGGGGGGGGGGGCGGGAGAGTCATAAGAGGGCCAATAAGAGCTGCAGAGCTAGAGGCATACCTCTGTGTGTCTGTGTAAATCCAGGAAATGAACAGGCAGCAGCTTCAGGTGCCCACATTTAAAATGGCTGCAGCCAGACTCAGTGGAGGGAGATTTCTGCAGCATATTTGGCAAGTATAGAATCACAGTACAGTGGAACCTCAGATTGCGAGTAACGCGGTTAACAAGCGTTTCGCAATATGAGCAATTTTTTTTTTTTAAATCCTGACTCAAGCCTCTGCGGTGACACTCGGAGCCGTTCAGAAATCCGTTCCCGAGTGTTTTCGAGCCTTTCCGAGGGTTTCCGAGTATTTCCGAGTCTCTCCGGCGCCCCCCCACCTCTGGCCACATGTGGTATTGCATGCAATAGAAGTCAATGTGGAACGAATTATCTTTGTTTCCATTTACTTCTATGAGGAAACTCGCTTTGATATGCAAATGCGTTGGATTACAAGCAATCTCCTGGAACGGATTATGCTCGTAATTCAAGGTTCCACTGTATATATAAAAACATATGCAAAGTGGTTGGAGGGAAGCTTCGGAATGGCAAAGATGTTTTTATTACAAATTATGTGAGCAGACTGCAGTTCCTCTTTAAAATGAGAAAAAAAACTGTTAAAAGTACAATAATAATACGGACACTGCTGAATCCAAAATTTGATGTGTTGCTGAGCTACGGTCATCACGGGAATCTTCAGCATACTACACTTTTGGGTGCATTAAATGTCTGCGTCTCATCGCTGTGCACTGTGATTCACCCTATCACTTAAGTGAGTAGTGTCATATTGAATACAGCACCACCCTTCTTTTCTTTTCAAATAGTTTTTATTAGTGCACAGGCATTTTACAAAAGAAAGAAAGTTAACATTATATTGCATTAGATCACATAGGGGGTTATTTACTAAAACTGGAGCATGCAATATTTGGTGCAGCTCTATCAAGAAACCAGCTTCTGTGTTTTATAGTAAAAGCTTAATTGAAGAAGCTAAACTTAGAAGCTGGTTGGCTAATATGCACAGCTGCACCAGATTCTTAGTGCACCAGTTTTAGTAAATCTACCCCATAGTGTACTAGTCTCGTCTAGTGCAATGACTGTGGCAGGCCATATATTGTCAGGATATCAATAACCAAACACAATAACATACAAGAGAGTAAATAACAAGAACAAAGCACTAGGCACCGATTATTCCAGAAGGTGGCCTACTTTGGGAAATCTTGTAGGGTCACACGTCAGTAACAGAAGATTAGACTTTGTGTGAGACACATCTCAAATCACAAGTAAAAATACCCAGCTCATGGCAAGATCTGGTTGAAATGCATACATAGTACTACCAGAAGTCTGGCAAGTCTCGGCACTACCATCCAAGTAAAATTATTAAGCCGTGGAACCTCTAGCAGAGCTTAACAGGCCTTAATACAATTTGTAATTGGCCATCTTAAAGTTATTTAGAACAATATTCAGTGGAGTTGATCTCTACTTGACATGAAGCTGTCCTTTTCACAACCCAGCTCACAAAAATCATTTTATATTTCATAAATTCTGCTATGATAAAATTACAGTCAAAACAAACATCTACCTGAATGTATCAGAAACCAGTGGTCAGTTACATATGGAATACCCCTACCCAACAAGGTGCAGAAACTAAAAGGACACATTATTCTTTATTGAGAAAGCCATATATAAAATCCATATATAAAATCCACTCCATGCCTTATATCTATCAAATTGTGATTTTGTTCCGTGCAACAATTCGTTGGTTATCGTTTTGTAAAATATGGTCGTAAATATTGATACAGTTACAAAAACTGGCATGTAGGGACTGTCTGCTGAACTATCATACAACATGCTGACATCCCCTTTAACACACAAACCAGGGGTTGGCCTAAAAGTATCTGGGATCAATAGGTAGCAGCATGAATGCAAAAGATCATACACTTACATGGTCATTATGAGGTATAAGCTGTACTATAGCCTTGCAGAGAAGCATACAGTATAATTTAGTTTTGTTTTTATTTTTTAATGCAAATTGTTTATTGTTATTCCATATAAATAAACAGTGGCTTCTTTTATTTAATATCATATGTTTTAAAATGTAAAGGGAACTATAATAGCTTTGTGTGATTTTTTTTTCTGCCAGAGCTGTTTTTGTATTTTTTTCCCAGAATTAATTTTTATTGAAAAAAAAAGAATGTTTTTCTAGTATAACAAAAGATATTACAATAATTTACAGTTGAAAAATGAACAAAACATAAAATCAGGAAAATAAATAGAAAACAAAACTAGTCACAGGACCACTGGTCCCAGGCACAGATACATAGGTTCCATAAATAAAGTAGGAAGGCTTTGTACATCAATTCTGTCAGCCGTGTAAAGACCTAAATAGGTAGAGAGCCTAGTTGTTTTTTTTGCATTTTTGTACTATGTTAAACTGCACATTTTAGACCTGTACATTAGTTAAACCCCCAAACAATATATATTTTCTGACAGCAGACACCCTGGAAAATAAAATGGTGGCAGTTGCAATTTTTTAATGTTACACAATATTAGAGCAACTGTTTATTTTCAGTAAAAAATACACTAAAGTTTATTTAATGCACACAAACATATAAAAGATCAAGCTGCCTTGAGTAAATAGATACAAAACATGTCAACCTTTAAAATTGCCTGTGCCTGTGAAACGGCGACAAACTTCGGTACCCAAAGTTGCCCATAAGGGACAGTGGAGAACCTAGAAGTATCGTTCCCACTCTGGCATGGTTAGCAATACTTAAAGTGTTTATTACCCCAGCATTTTAAATTCCTGATATGTGCCTGCTGGACCATGTAATTGTATGGACAAGTATCCTGTTCTCTTTGTATTGCTTGCTTTGTGTGAAATCCCTGGAGTTCCTGCCAGTCCCTTTGCTTTCCTGTTAAAAGCTGACCACGCTTGGCAGGAGAGCACACCCATAGTCAGTTCCCTAGCTGTGCTGGGAACTCAGCCTGCTTTCCTCCAATGAATAGACTTGTCCTGACATGCCCCCCCCGCACAGCCTTTCACTAGGAAGATCAGTGTGCTGTTGCTTCTGAGAACAGAAGGGATTTGATCACTTATAAAAAAAGGGAAAAAAAGGTATTTATAATTTTTCTGTTTTATATCTATACACAAATATTTGCCTTTCATCTCAATTTTAAACTAAATGGGTTGTTTTACAAGCTGATCGTTTAGAATGACTTTATTATGTGGTGAAATTTTCATTTTTGTATGTAGGTGCACCCAAGGAATATGTTTACATTCGTATGTTTGTGTATATAAGTGTGGGGTGGTCTTTAACCACTTCAATACCGGACAATTTTACCCCCTTCCTGCCAAGGCCAATTTTCAGATTACAGTGCTGTCACATTTTGAATGAAGATTGCGCGGTCATGCAACAGGGTACCCATATGACATTTTTATCTTTTTTTGCACACAAAAAGAGCTTTCGTTTGGTGGTATTTAATCACCATTGGGTTTTTAAAATTTTTTGCTAAGTAAATGAAATAAGACCGAAAATTGTGAAAGAAAAACAAGTGTTTCCTCATTTCTGTTATAAAATTTTGGAAATAAATAATCGTTCTTCATAAATTTAGCCCAAAATGTATACTGCTACATTTCTTTGGTGAAAATAACCTAAATCAGTGTATAATATCTAGTCTGTAGGAAAGCTATAGAGCCTACAAACTATGGTATATATCTGAAAATTGGTCAATCCTGATGTACTGATGGCCTCATTTCTTGCGACCCGAAGGTGCCAGGACAGTACAAATATCCTCCAAATGACCCCTTTTTGGAAAGTAGACAGTCCAAGGTATTTAGTAAGAGGCATGAGAAGTTTTTTGAAGTTGTAATTTTTCGTCATACTCTTTTGGAAAGTGAAGAAATGAAAAAACTTTATTCAAACTTTATTTTATATAATGTCACCAGTGCAGTATACTGTCATCAGATAACTGTTGTGGCGGTGATCAGAGACACTGACTGGTGACAGTATGTAAAAAAAGGAAAAAAAATATTTATTTTATTTTATTTATTTATTTATTTATTTTTTTTATTGTTTTTTACTTTTTTTTTTTCACATACAGTGACCAGAGTAATATGTTTTTTCCATATTAACCCTGTACCACTCTGAAGAGGTGATCAAGATTTTTTTTTTTACACACTATGAATTATTAGATTGTAAGCTCTTCTGAGCAGGGCCCTCTTAATCCTATTGTATTGTATTATAACTGTATTGTCTCCCTTTTATATTGTAAAGCGCTGCGTAAACTGTTGGCGCTATATAAATCCTGAATAATAATAATAATTGCTTATATTACAGTATAATAATAACAATAAGCAACCATTTTTTCTGAATGAAAACAATTTATTCAGTGTTTACTAGTCTGATTAGCTGTGATTGGCCATAGCTAATCACATGGTACGGGTGGGCTATGATTGGCTCTGTCTGTACCATGTGATCACTGTGGCCAATCCCAGAGCTCATCACAATAGTACACAATGAAAGGCATGAATCCAAGCCTTTCATGGTATACAATTGTCATGTAACCTGCTGTGATTGGCCACAGTGACCACATTGTACCAACAGCCGGTCAGTGTAGTGATCTGTCATCGGCTGTGTGGACACAGTGAGTGACAGATCATGCTGGAGCATTGTGCTATTTGCTGGGTGTTTGGTGTGTCCTGTACCTTTAAGAAGGGGTGGGCTCCCTTCAGTCCACCTGCCCTCACTTAACTATCAGAATGCATGTGCCTCCACTGTGGGGACACCCAAATTTAAGTGTTAGGACCACAGATTACAGGGTGCCCTGACGTGGCTCTGTGGCTTACGCATGCGTTTGTAAATGCGTGTGGACTAAACCCCTGTTTTTAACGCATACTGTTAGACAGGTTAATTGGTTGTCTGCGAGCTGGTGGTAAGTAGGCTTGGAGTTTTTTCCTGGGCATTCCCCAGGTTTTTGTTGTTATCTGGAGCATGGCCTGATCCTGGGTGGTCATCATATGACATCCTCCCAGGATAACAAGGCTCTTGCTCGGCCCTCATATTACAATAGGCCGGATGGGAGGGGTTAAAAACATTTTTCTTCTAGTTAAATTAGGGTTTCCAAGAGCTTTATGTTTCTCCGGAGAATAAAATAGTGCTCTGGGAATCTCTATATCTGTTCCAGGTACCTCTAAAGCTGGAGCAGGTATAAACATAAGGAACATGGGCGCTTTTCTGACACTCATTCACAGCATGCTTATTTCAGGTTATTTAAGTCAGACACAGCTAGGCAACTAAAATTTCCAAAAGCAGGCCAGCAATGGCAGCTCCAATACTTCTATCGTGACTTTTTAATTTTATTCATTTGTTCATTTTGTCAGGAGGAAATTCTTGTTTACTAAAAGCCTCCGCACATTAGTGGGTGTTGAAGATGAGCATATGTTAAGTTGGCTAAATAAAAATATTATACTTCTTAAAGCAGAAGTAAACTCTGCTATCTCTAGTGCATTTTTCATCTAATTAGTTATAAAGATTTCTTTGCAATCTTTATATAGTATAATGTATGCAGTAATGACTCTAACTTACTATTTTTGTGAAGTTTGTAAAAAAAAAACGTCTTCCGGTAGGGTACTGTTTTCTGAGTCAGCTGTGTACATAATTTCCACCCTTCCTGCTTTCCCTTGCTGTAATTTGGCACATGCGCGATAGTGTATTACCAAGCCTCTTTCTCGATCCAAAAAAAAAAAAATCCACTAAGTTGACTTGTTGCTAATACATGCCGTTGAAGATGTCAGGCTTAAAGCTTCAGATGATTGCCGCGATAGGAGCCTCTATGCCCTGGTTTACTTCCCATGTGACGTCACGCGGTCACAAGAGGCGAACTAGGAAGCTGTGAATGAATGCCCAGTTTATCAAGTCTTCACAGCTGAGCCACAGGCACTGGAACTCGTGGACACGGCATGCTGTCACTGGGGAGACGGCACACAGAGCGTGCCGTGAATCAAAGGACAAGGAGTGCATGTGCCTAGGACTTTAGCAAAAATTATGGGACGGATTGCAAGAAGTCAGTAAAAGTAAGGAGGCTTTTACAGGCAGCAATCAGTAGCTTTAGTAATGAGGATTAGCACGTGCTGAAGTTGGGTTGGAGAGTTTGAAACCACTTTAAGCAAAAAACTGCCATTGTCCAGGGAGCAGACTGGAGGCAGAGATGACACCGGAAACTGCATACTTGAACCAGGAAATAGATTTGTCATCTGCCTAGTCACAAGTGTGGATGAAAGAAATCACAAATGCTGTGCCAGGTAAAACAGTTCACATCTAAAAATCAAAGCTGTTTCTCATTTTGGAAAGAGTAGGTGAGGGTTAAAACAACCATAATTTTTAGCTGTCTGTGATTAACTAGGGAGATCTCTCCTAACTTCCTCCCCTCTAGTTTCAACAGGAAGTGATAGGATGTTGTTCCAATGTAAGTGAAATCCCCCCTTTAAACAATTGTTCCAATTGGAAGATTTCCCCTCTATTCCTGTTCTGATGGCAATTTAAAATTTTGGGTTTACTGCTGTGTTCATTCCTGGTGATACTGGTGGTCAGGACTGTTAAAGAAAGTGAATCTTCCTGTCAGCAATAAAACCTGACAGTAGTTTTAAGCCCCCACCACTCTATCCACGTCTAAAAAAAAAGTTTTGCTTTTAGTAAAAAAAACCCAGTGTATCTAAACCCAAGGACACAAATTGTATTTTTCGCAGCCTACCAGTCCTTTAATGTGGTGGCTACATACATTTTCCCTTTTCTGACTTTTTATTTATTTTTTTATCTGGTGAGTCTGCCAGTATCACACTTCCTGTCCACTTACCCATTCACATACTGTATCTATGGAGGTGCAGTGCTAGCATATAGGACTACAGAACACTTTCTCCATTTCTCTTATCCTAGCATGGAGGAGGTGTTTTGCCATCCAGAAAGTGTTTGGAACAATGTGACCAATAGCACAGACATAGAACACAGGAAGTTATCAGCCCACAAGTATTCTGTCTGGATCAGTGGGTATTTTTGAATATATGGAACAGATATAACAAAATGGTTTCAATGGTATATATAATGGACCAATGGGAGCAAAAAGGAAATGTTCATAGTCGAATTCCAGGAATTTAAATAGGTAGTAAACCGCGGCTGTTGTAAAAAAATAACATCACCTGCACAGCAATGTCATAATACTACTACATTATGAAAAAATTCACCTTGCAATGAAGCCCTTCAGCACTGTGCTGTCACTGCTGAGAGGGCTCACATCTTCCCCCGGTCTTTCTTTCGGGTTCGCTCTCCGGCTATGTGATTGGCTGTAGCTGTAATGATGTCACTCCTGCACATGTGCATGGAAGCTCTTGGTTCCAGCACGAAGCTCTGAAGGTCTGGCAAGGTATGCACCAGTGATGTAACTGGCTGCATCCAGGGTGAATATCTCCTAAACAGTGCACATTTAGGAGATATTAATTTTACCTACAGGTAAGCCTTATTATAGGCTTACCTGTAGGTAAAAATGACCAAGCGGGGTTTACTACCACTTTAAAATAGGGAGCTGAGACCAAAAGGTCCAGCAACAGAGCGCCAGAAGTATATTGGTAGCTATACTCCCAGTGCTCAGTAAAAATACAAATTGCAAATAAAAGATGTGGTGTGCATCTTATTGGAAAATGGCTGAATTCCCGGGGGTTCTTCTTTAAGCTCATTGTTTTCAAATACATATTGTATATATGTATAAAATATATATATATATATATATATATATATATATATATATATATATATATATATACACAATATATATATATATATATATATATATATATATATATATATATAAAATTATAGTCACTGATTACTTTGTACATAGTATCAATATATAAACAATAATATAAAAAGAATGTAATATTTGTGTCTAACATTAATGATATAATACAGCAAATTACAACAGTGAATTTCATTTGGTGCAGAAAATGTCTCATATCCTAAAGACTGTGAGGTGTTTTAGTTTGCTTGAAGCTTACAGAAAACTGCTAGTTTATGTTTATTTTTTCCCGATATGAAAGGATCAAACTATGAAAGCTCTGCTTTCACCTACGATCCAATCTAAGTAATGTGGAATGTTAAGGAAATTTGGCTGTGAAGTTTTGAAAATCAAGTTAAAATTACAAACCAGTCATTTAATTTTTTGCATTTGGAAGCTGGGATATAACAAGCAGACGCTGTGCCGCCATGGTGTTCTTAATAGTAATTAAAAAGAAACCTCCTTGCAAAACATCTTTTGATTTTAATAAACATTGGTAATCATCATTGCAGCTTCAAATGTGGAGCCGCTGGAATTCCCAGCTCTGTGAGCTGCTTTGACCCATCAAAATCCTGCTGCAAATCTGCAAAATCATAGCTAATTATTACTTGTGTACTCTTTGTGGGGAAAAAGCTAACTGCAACCCTTTCTGTGCCGAATGCCCAGCAGCTGCACAATGTAAGGTGGTTTGCTTCAAAACAACAGTAGATAAATACACAGCGCAACTTGGTCAGAATATCTTCAATTTTTTTTCTGAATAGTTTAGTTTTTCCCTAATATATTTGGTAACCACAGTTGATGGACTTGACATGCTTTGAAGTGTAAAAAAGTAGTGACAAAAAATATATTATCTTACAAAAAATATATATTACACTGCTCAAAAAAATTAAAGGAACACTTTTTAATCAGAGTATAGCATCAAGTCAATTAAACTCCTGGGATATTGACCTGGTCAGTTAAATAGCAGAGGGGGTTGTTAATCAGTTTCAGCTGCCTCCAAAACAGGAATGGTTTTACAGGTGGAGACCTCTGACATTTTTTTCCCTACTCATCTTTTCTGACTGTTTTTCACTAGTTTTGCATTTGACTAGGTTCAGTGTCACTACTGGTAGCATGAGGCGATGCCTGAACCCTATAGAGGTCACACAGGCAGTCCAACTCCTCCAGGATGGCGCATCTATACGTCATTGCCAGAAGATTTGCTGTCTCCCAGCACAGTCTCAAGAGCATGGAGGAGATTCCAGGAGACAGGCAGTTACTCTAGGAGAGCTGGACAGGGCCAAATAAGGTTCTTAACCCATCAGCAGGACTGGTATCTGCTCCTTTGTGCAAGGAAAAACAGGATGAGCACTGCCAGAGCCCTGCAAAATGACTTTCAGCAGGCCACTGGTGTGAAAGTCTCTGACCAAACAATCAGAAACAAACTTCATGAGGGTGGCCTGAGGGCCCGACATCCTCTAGTGGGCCCTGCGCTCACTACCTGGCACCGTGGAGCTTGATTGGCATTTGCCATTGAACCTCAGAATTGACAGGTCCATCCACTGGCGCCCTGTGCTTTTCACAGACGAGAGCAGGTTCACCCTGAGCACATGTGACAGATGTGAAAAGGTCTGGAGCAGCGGTGGAAAACATTATGCTGCCTGTAACATTGTTCAGCATGAACGGTTTGGTGTTAGGTCAGTGATGGTCTGGGGAGGCATATCCATGGAGGGACTCACAGACCTCAACAGGCCAGACAATGGCATCCTGGCTGCCATTATTTATTGGGATGAAATCCTTGAACCCATTGTTAGATCCTTCGCTGGTGCAGTGGGTCCTGGGTTCCTCCTGGTGCATGACAAAACCCAGCTTCATGTGGTGAGAGTATGCAGCCAGTTCCTGGAGGATGAAGGAATTGATACCAATGAATGGCCCCCATGCTCACCTGACCTAAATCCAATAGAAAACCTCTGGGACATTATGTTTCGGTCCATCAGACGCCGCCAAGTTGCACCTCAGTCTGTTCAGAAGCTCAGTGATGCCCTGGTTCAGATCTGAGAGGAAATACACCTGGACACCATCCTTCATCTCATTAGGAGCATGCCCCGATGTTGTCAGGCATGCATACAAGTTCATGGGGGCCATAAAAACTACTGAGTACCATTTTGAGTTGCTGCACTGAAATAAATTTAAAAGAGCTAATAAAAATCCTGGGTGGCTCAACTCCAACGTAAAAATGCATATAAAAAGCAAAGGAAAAGGCCTTCAAAAAAAACAAAACTGAGGGATCATTGTCAGCATTATAACTTTACAAAGAACGCAATAAGAAATGTAAGGGTGCAATAAGGGCAGCTAAGATAGAACAGGAAAAGCACATAGCGGAGGAGAGTAAAAAAATCCCAAGAAATTATTTAAAGAGGGAGTCCACCTAGAAGAAAAATATTAAAAGCCAGCAGCTACAAACACTGCAGCTGCTGACTTCTAATAAATGGTCACTTACCTGTCCTGGAGTCCAGCGATGTCAGCAGCCGAGGCCGATCAAAGTGAAGAGCTGTGGCTTCACTTCCCGGTTCCCTACTGCGCATGCGTGAGTCACGCTGCGCGTTCTAAGTGGTCCCCGCTATCTCCTGGGACCTGTGTGTTTCCCAGGAGACAGCGGGGGGGGTGCGGGAGGGGTCGTGACTCCCGCGGGAGTCTATTCCCAGAAGTGGGTGCAGATACCTGTCTAATACAGGTATCTGCACCCCCCTCCCCCCTGAAAGGTGCCAATTGTGGCACCGGAGGGGGGGAGGAATCAGATGAGCGGAAGTTCCACTTTTGCGTGGAACTTCGCTTTAAGTATATGAATAAAAAGAGAGGGAGGCCAGTACATATTGGTCCTTTAAAGGATGATGAAGTGATCTTTTTACAAAAGACGGAAAGATGGCGAAGGTTTTGAATATATTCTTCTCCTCAGTCTTCACAAGGGAAAATTGGGGATACAATAACCAGGACGGTAATGTTAATTTTCATAGCATGTCACAGGAAGCACCCTCATGGTTAACAGAGGACAGAATTAGAGATAGACTTCAAAAACTTAACATAAATAAGTCACCGGGACCAGGTGGCTTACACCCAGGGGGCCTTAAGGAACTTAGTCAAGTGACAGCCAGACCATTGTTCCTAATTTTTGTGGACAGTTTGCTGACTGGAATGGTACCAACTGATTGGAGAAAGGCCAATGTGGCACCAATATTTAAAAAAGGGCCGAGATATATCTTTGGGAACTACAGGCTAGTTAGCCTAACATCAATAGTCTGCAAGCTATTGGAGGGGATGATAAGGGACTATATACAAGATTTTAGTAATGAAAATAGTATCATTAGCAGTAATCAGCATGGATTCATGCCAGACCAATCTGTTAACCTTTAATGAAGAAGTGAGCTGTCATCTAGATAAAGGAAGGGCTGTGCATGTGGTGTATCTAGATTTTGCAAAAGCATTCGATACAGTTCCCAACAAACGTTTACTGTAGAAACTAAGGTCTTTCGGCTAGACATGTCCCACGCACACTGAATTATTTTGTTTCAGAATTTCGGTTTCGTTTGAAAAATACATTTATTTAGTTACTCCTGAAATTCATTTTTATTTATTTTGTTTCGTTAAAAAATGCATTCGTCCGAAAATCTGAATTAATTAAAGTGGAGGGCCACCCTGAAATAAAAAAGTGCATCAATATTTTAAAAAAAATAAAAAAAAAAAATTTGAAAAAAAATTTAACTTACCTGAAACCCCTGTTGCTAGGCAGTCTTCCTAATCTGTCTCTTCCCATTCCGCGGCGCTTCCTCCTCTTCGGTGAGCAGCCCCATTGCCTTCTGAGACATGTGTGTGTCCCAGAAACCAACGGGGCCATTCACAAAGCGCCGCGTGACTTGCACATGCGCAGTAGGAAACTGGCAGTGAAGCTGCAAGGCTCCACTGCCTGTTTCCCTTAGTTAGGGGGGCCGACATCACAGGCTCGCTGGACAGGTAAGTGTCCTTATTAAAAGTCAGCAGCTACAGTGTTTGTAGCTGCTGACTTAAAAAAAAGCAGCAGGTACTAGGTAAAAGCCTTTATTAATAAAAAATTGGGCCAAATTCATAATCATAAAACTGGAAAAGGGAAAAGCTATGTGTTGCTAACACACAGTGTTAGTACAGTGATCTCCCCCACTGTGCCATTGTGTTCTGACTGGGAACGCGCCCCACCAGAACACAGCAGTCAATTCTATGAGCCATTGGACTGCCTATCGCAGGGTGGTGCACTGTAGTAGCCAACCTTACTGGACAGGTGCAAAGGGCACCATCTTGTGGAAGGCAGCACACTTACTGATTTTTTGTTAATCCAGCTTACTCGGGCAAGAAAAGTGGTACTGTGCAGAGTCCACACATACAAAACATACCTCTGAATATTTGAACTTGAGAATGAGGGGTATGCCAGGGAAAGAATGACCTGCAGTGTTCCACCAAAAATGGATGTGGCCAACATTACCAACATTATTGTGGGAGGGGCTTAAGAGCAGAGGGGGGGAGACTTTTGAACTTGAGAATGAGGGGTATGCCAGGGAGAGAATGACCTGCGGCGTGCCACCAAAAATGGGTGTGGCCAAAATGATTGTGGGAGGGGCTTAAGGGTAGATGGGGAGAGACTGTGGATGGATTACAGGAGATAATCAGAGACTGCAGATGGATTACAGGAGATAATCAGAGACTGCGGACGGACTACAGGAGATAACCATAGACTGCAGATGGACTACAGGAGATAACCAGAGACTGTGGACGGACTACAGGAGATAACCAGAGACCGTGGACAGAATACAGGGGATAACCCGAGACTGTGGATGGACTACAGGAGATAACCAGAGAATGTGGAGGGACTACAAGAGATAACCAGAGACTGTGGACAGACTACAGGAGATAATCAGAGACTGCAGACGGATTACAGGAGATAATCAGAGACTGTGGATAGATTACAGGAGATAATCAGAGACTGCGGACGGAGTGCCCAAACCGAGCCATCCATCAGCAGAGCACCCCGCCCCTTGTCCAAGCCGAGATCTAAAGCCGCCTGCAGAGAGGAGGGAGGGGGGACGGCTGGATCGACACGGGAGCTTCCTGTCCATTGACAATTACGGACCAGACGGGGACGAGTGCAAAGCTTCCTTTTTTTTCACAAACACAATTCTGCTCTGGGGGAGTTCAGACACCCCAAACCCCCCTTATCTACACCCATGTACCTGAATTGAAAACTAGCTACAGGGGCGAGTTCAAAGGGTGGTGATTAATGGAGAGTACTTCGAATGGTCTGGTATGGAAAGTGGGGTCCCCCAAGGTTCTGTTCTGGGACCAATCCTGTTTAATGTATTCATAAACGATCTGGAGATTGGGATGAACAGCTCAATCTCAGTATTTGCGGACAATACAAAGTTGAGCAGGGCAATAACTTCTACGCAGGATGTAGAAACCTTGCAAAAAGACCTAAACAAATGAATGGGGTGGGAATAGTTTAATGTTGAAAAATGTAAAGTAATGCATCTAGGTGCCAAAAATGTGAATGCAATTTACTCGCTAGGAGGAGAACCTCTGGAGGAATCTAGGATGGAAAAGGACCTGGGGGTCCTGGTAGATGATGGGCTAAAAAATGGCATGCAATGCCAAGCTGCTGCAAGCAAGGCCAACAGAATGTTGGCTTGCATTAAAAAGGGGATTCACTTCAGAGATAAAACGATAGCTCTCCCACTCTACAAGACTCCTGGTACAGCCACATCTGGAGTATGCTGTCCAGTTCTGGGCACCAGTCCTCAGGAGGGATGTGCTGGAACTGGAGCAAGTCCAGAGAAGGGCAACAAAACTAATTAAGGGGCTGGAGGATCTCAGCTATGGGGAAATACTACAAACATTGAACTTATTCTCTCTGGAGAGGAGACGCTTGAGAGGGGATATGGTATAGTTGTATAAATACAGTGCTGGTGACCCTAGCATAGGGAAAAATCTTTTCCGTGAAAGGGAATTTAAAAAGACACACGGCCATTCACTAAAATTATAAGAGAAGTGGTTTAACCTTAAAGTGCGTAGAGGGTTCTTTACTGTCAGAGCGGTGAGGATGTGGAATTCTCTTGCACAAACAGTGGGATCAGTGGGGAGCAAGAATAAACCTATTAGATGGGTACCTTAACAACCACAACATACAAGGATATACGGATATACGATGTACTATTAGCATAAAAGCACAAACAGGTTGGAATGGATGGACTGTCTTTTTTCAACCTCACCAACTATGTAACTATGAAATTGGACTAGCCTGCTGCATAATTTTTTCACTTTGATTTTCGGGTGTCTTTGAATTCAGCCCTCTGTAGGGGCAAACCACGTGGGATCCTTTTGTTCATAATACATTACCCAATCCATATCAATATAGATATCCAGCATGTTTTTTTCCCCATTGAGATCTGATGTGTTTTTAAAGTGTTCCCTTCACTTTTTTGAGTAGTGTGTATATATATAGATCTCTATCTATCTATCTATCTATCTATCTATCTATCTATCTATCTATCTATCTATCTATCTATCTATCTATCTATCTATCTATCTATCTATCTATCTATCTCTCTCTCTCTATCTATATATATATATATATATATATATATACTATATGTCAATACCAGTTGAGCATGTCCCCCTTACAAAAAAAAAAAAAAATATATATATATATATATATATATATATACACACACAGCCCTCAGAGCCGCATTGGAAGGGGGATTCTCCTCTCAGCCTCCACCCCTGTCATTCTCTTAGCAGGGCCTGGCATACAGTGGGAGTCGGCAAAGAACTAGATGAGGTGGGGTGGGGCGGGGAGCTGCCAAAGTGTAGATTTTCTATTAACAAGCTGGTGACTGGTTGCTCAGACTGCCTAGCAACCAATCACCAGCTTGTTAATAGGATAAGTTTACTTTGGCAGCTCCCGCTCCCCTGTTCAATGCTGTGCTCTGCTGTAAGTCTTTCTGCATACTAAATAAGTGAAAGTCTCATTCATTGATTTTCATTTTTTAATGCTATATTTTTTGGACTTTTTATATTAATGATCATGTAGTTATATGATACACATGTTTGCTATATAATTATTTTTTCTTTTGGATTATTCTATTACACCAGGTATCATTATGTGACACTATTTTGATTCCATGTATGTACACTTGGTTGTTTTTACCAAATATCACTGCAGTTTCCACCATCACATCCTATTTTAGCCCCTCCCACACCCCCTTTTTCACAGCGCAATTACCATCACTTTTTCACCTTAATGCTATTTTTAATATAGCATGAAAATATTTACTTTATAAGTATTGATGTGTACAGTGCCTATAGTAGCCAATCATATTTTATCCTTATTTTTTTTTACTGTTAATATTGTTAAAGTTGTTGTTGTTAATATTTCTTTTTGTAACTTAATTTTGCATCAAACATTTAACAGTGTCATTTCATTAGGTAATTTACGAGGGCGTGTTTAGGGATAGAATTAGGGGCTGGGCAGGGAAGGGGTTTGGTGGGGCAACTAGAGGCAAGTAATTCGTAAGGCCTGGCTAGTAGCTCAGGACTTGAAATTTTGAATATTTTGTATTTTGATCTTCAGCCATCAGGTGAATAAGTCAGAGCCTCTCTTTCCTTCAACCTTTGTAAGGCTCTGTTCAATGTTTCAGGTAAAGAGAGAGTCTAACTATTTCTGTTGTGCTGTCTATTTAGGAATCCCATAGCACTCTGGGAAACATCTGCCATAGATGTAACCTGTATTTATTGCTTTTTTGATATACAATAATTTTATGTAAATAGTTGAATAAAAAGATAGAAAACTGTTAAAAATGTATAATCTGTCACAAAAATGTTCTCCGTTTCAGTATTTTCGGAGTCATAGGAAGCAATGCAATGTGCAAAAAAGGCTTACTCTATATAAAGTACATATATATTTACAAATTATACAGTATATAAAAGCATTAATTAATCCCACGTGATCATTAACCCGTTCATTGTTTAAACCCAACAATTCCATTGTACACTGCAATAGTATAGTATAGTACACACACACATATATACTGTATATATACACGTGCATACAGTACTGTGCAAAAGTTTTAGGCAGGTGTGAAGAAATGCTGTAAAGTAAGAATGCTGTTTATTTTTTTAATCAATTTACAAAATGCAAGCTAAGCAAACAGAAGATCAAAATTCAATCAATATTTGGTGCGATCACCCTTCAAACCGGCATCAATTCTTCTAGGTACAATTGCACACAGTTTTTGAAGGAACTTGGCAGGTAGGTTGTTCCAAACTTCTTGGAAAACTAACCACAGATCTTCTATGGGTGTAGGCTGCCTTAAATCCTTCTGTTTCTAATGCTGCATACACACGACCGGTTTAGCTGTCGTAATAAACGCCGATGGTTTCTCCAACGGAACTCTGACAGAGTTCCATTCAAGCGGTCTTGCCTACACATGGTCAATCCAAAGTCTGACCAAAGTCTGACCGTCCAGAACGCGGTGACGTACAACACTTACGACGGGACTAGAAAAAGGGAGTTCAATAACCAGTAGCCAATAACTTCCGTCTCGTACTTGCTTCAGAGCATGCGTCTTTTTTGGTCTGTCGGACCAGCATACAGATGATCGGTTTTCCCGATAGAAATTGGGTCTATCGGAAAGATTTAGAACATGTTCCATTTCTAGGTCCGTCAGATTTTTCTAAAAAAAAAGTCCGATGAGGCCTACACACGATCGGTATATACGATGAAAAGATGGGTCTGACTTTTTCTGTTGGACAGTCCTCTCGTGTGTAAGTGGCATTGATATAATCCCAGACAGACTCAATGGTGTTGAGATCAGGGCTCTGTGGGGACCAAACTATCACTTCCAGGACTCCTTGTTCTTTTTTAGATTGCAGATAGTTCTGAATGACATTGGCTGTACAGTGAGGGAAAAAAGTATTTGATCCCCTGCTGATTTTGTAGGTTTGCCCACTGAAAAAGAAATGATAAGTCTATAATTTTAATGGTAGGTTTATTTTAACAGTTAGAGACAGAATATCAATCAGCAAGATTTCTGGCTCCTGGGAGTCTTCTATACAGGTAACGAGCTGAGCTCAGCTTGTTACCTGTATAAAAGACACCTGTCCACAGAAGCAATCAATCAGATCCCAATCTCTCCACCATGGCCAAGACCAAAGATCTGTCCAAGGATGTCAGAGACAAGATTGTAGACCTACACAAGGCTGGAATGGGCTACAAGACCATCGTCAAGCAGCTTGGTGAGAGGGTAACAACAGTTGGTGCGATTATTCGCAAATGGAAGAAACACAAAATAACTGTCAATCTCCCTCGGTTTGGGGCTCCATGCAAGGTCTCACCTCGTGGAGTTTCAATGATCATGAGAACGGTGAGGAATCAGCCCAAAACTACACAGGAGAATCTTGTCATGATCTCAAGGCAGCTGAATGTAGATAATGAATATCTAAATGATTCAGAGGAGAACTGGGTGAAAGTGTTGTAGTCAGATGAGACCAAAATCGAGCTCTTTGGCAACTTAACTCATCGTATTTGGAGGAGGAAGAATGCTGCCTATGACCCCAAGAACACTATTCCCACCGTCAAACATGGAGGTGGAAACATTATGCTTTGGGGGTGTTTTTTAGCTAAGGGGACAGGACAACTTCACTGCATCAAAGTGACAATGGACAGGGCCATGTACCATCAAATCTTGGGTGGGAACCTCCTTCTCTCAGCCAGGGCATTGAAAATGGGTTCTGGATGAGTATACCAGCATGACAATGACCAAAACACATGGCCAAGGCAACAAAGGAGTGGCTCAAGAAGAAGCACATTAAGGTCTTGGAGTGGCCTAGCCAGTCTCCAGACCTTAATCTCATAGAAAATATGTGGAGGGAGCTGAAAGTTTGAGTTACAAAAATGTCAGCCTCGAAACCTCAATGACTTGGAGAGGATCTGCAAAGAGGAGTGGGACAAAATCCCTCTTGAGATGTGTGCAAACCTGGTGGCGAACTACAAGAAACGTCTGACTTCTGTGATTCCCAACAAGGGTTTTGCTTATTTCACTTATTAAAATGCAAATCAATTTATAACTTTTTTAAATGTGTTTTTCTGGATTTTTTTTGTTGTTATGCTGTCTCTCATGGTAAAATAAACCTACCATTAAAAATATAGACTGATCGAGGGAGATGGGCGGAGCCTAGCGGAGCAGACATGCATTGTTAGAGCTCCGTACCGCTGAGGAGAGAAGAGAAGGACAAAGCGCAGCCTGCAGGCTCAAAAGGTATCCATTTGAACCTTTTTGCCCCAGGGAACAAACTGTGAAAGTTTGGGCAGGAAATATGGTACTGGGATGAAACCGTGGCAGAAATAAAAATCTCCTCACAAAGAGCTCACAGGCACTCACTGCAACTAAAGCAGCTCCAGTCACCTCACAATATACAGCATCAGGGCGCTTTCACAGACAGAAAATGTCACAGCAAGACTCTCCATTTGAGTCAGATACAGAACAAATCCTCTCACAAACGTCTCCACAAGCCTCCTCAGCATCCCCAGTAATATTATTACAATTTGAAAAGATGCTTCATAAGGCTTTAAAATAAACCTCAGACCAAATAACAAAAAGCCTAACCAAAGAAATAAGAGAGCTGGGAAACCGCACCGCAGCCTTAGAAATAAAAATGGATGAAATTGAAATTACAACCCAAGTAAATATAACAGAATTGGAACAATTAAAAGAAGAGAATTTAATACTTCAAACTAAGCTCGAAGATTACGAAAATAGAGCCAGACATTCAAACTTGCGCATAAGGGGAATACCTGAAACTGTGACAGACCTGCAATCTACTATTACTGCTCTATTACAAGAACTAAAGCCAGATATCCCTATTGAACGTTTAGAACTGGACAGAGTACACAGAGCCCTCACAGCCAAAAAGAAAGATGGACCCCCACCTGATATAATCACAAAATTTCATTATTACAGAACGAAAGAACAAATACTAATTGCTGCAAGAGAAAAAAAGGAACTTAATTTTCAAGGACACAATTATCAAATTTTTGCTGACCTATCCCAACTTACTATTACTAAAAGACGATCCATGAAACCCCAACTAATGGAACTGCAACGCCACAACATTATGTATCAATGGGGCTTCCCCTTTTCAGTCAGATTTAACTACCAAGGTACAATTTACAGAAGCAGATCAGCAGATCAGCAGATGAACTACAACAAACCCTTTTAAAATTAAATCTGACAGAACCCACAAGCAGCAACTCTCCCACACGCAGAAGAATGGCATCATCTTCACCTTCAGACAGCACTCAGAAAATTTCAGAACAAAATGGGAATCATTCTCACAAAAGAGGCCGTTATGCCACATCATCCATGGACCAAGAAGATTCAATGAACTGACATCCTAATTCCTGATATCTCTTCATTTATTATACTAAGAGATGGTTCTCTATAAAAAACCTGTATTTATAACTGAATGTAACTGCATTCTGATAGTCACACACTGTGTGGGATCATGTTACATTCCAGTTATATTTCTTATTACTTCTGATTCATATAGCCTTAGAATATATAAGTGAAATAAGGAAATTCTTGTTCAGTTATATATTATCAGGTAATAACAATAGATTTATTACTTTTTAAGACAAATATGTTCAATAATCCAGAAGTAATGGAAGCTTTTTCTTTCTTTTCTTAAAACAAATATATTATTACCTAACTAGTTCCTAGAATTATGTTTTTGTTTATTCTAATCTGAAGCAATACAACCTCAATTTTATGAGTTAACATATCTAAACAGTTACATATGAATAAAATATGTAATTGTTTACTCTAAAAGGGTTAAAATCCCAAAATAATTCAAACTATCTTCATCAATACCAAAGTTATTAACAGTACCTTTCTAACTGAATTATTTAGCCTAGGGCAAGACTAACCATATACAACCACCCTGGAATAAATAATTTCAACAAAAACTATATTCTGCACTCCAATTAATGTGATGTCTTTTGACATAGCACTTCTCTCCTGTAAGCGGAAGATCCGTGTACCCCCATTAGCCCTCCTCATTCTCCCAACCATATTATGTGGGAGTGTGACGAAGGCACTTATTCCCCTGAGAGAGATATCTATTCTCTTTCACGGGTAAATTGTGATTACTTGCAAAAAATAATTTATACAATGTATCATCTAATCTCATATGTTTTTTGTTTACTCTTTACTCCAGAATTCACTGGTTTCTTTTCTATCTATTCATCTCTTCAGTCCACACAGGTTGATCTGCGCAGTCAGCTCTGCATAACAAAAAGTAAGTCAAATCTATTTGATCTGTTGCCATGGCACCACTGAATATATTTTCCCTGAATGTTCAGGGAATAAATGTCCCTCAAAAAAGGACCAAAGCCTTCCGTACTTTCCATAACAAGAAGGCTCACATAGTATGCCTCCAAGAAAGACACTTCACCAAAGATTCTACTCCAAAATATATTTCTCCTTTTTATCAACAAATTTACACGGCTTCTGCCTGTACCAAGCAAAGGGGAACTCTAATTGCATTTCACCGATCCACACCATTCACCTTATCATCAGAAATTAAAGACCCAGAAGGTAGATACCTGATACTCATGGGTTATATAATGGATACAGCAATCACGGTGATTTCCTACTACGCTCCTAACAAACAACCTACACCATTCCTCTCACATATATTACAAGTGATTAATACACACAAAATAGGAACAGTGATAATGTGTGGGGATTTGAACCAGGTCCTCCTCCCATTTCTAGATAAATCACCTTTTACACCATCCAAAATAACCTCTAGATTACCTTTTTCTCAAATTCTTTCCAAATACAATCTGGTAGATTCGTGGAGAGAAAGTAACCCAATGAAAAAGAAATTCACTTATTTCTCGCACCCTCATCAAACCTTCACCAGAATAGATCATATTTTTCTAACAATAGGAATGATACCAGAAATTATTGCATCAGATATAATTCCGATTCCGTGGTCTGACCATAATGCAGTATACACTACTATAGCCTCAGCCATACCAAAAGCGCATGACCCAACGTGGTACTTACCGGACATAATGCTCAAACACCCACTACATCAGATGGCCATTGAACAAGCTTTAAAGGAATACTTATCAATTAATAATACAACAGACATCTCCCCAATAACACTGTGGGAAGCTCATAAGCCTGTCTTGCGTGGTACAATACAAAGACAAATGGCACTATTTAAACGGGAACGCAAAAATCTAGCAAAAAAACTAGAACTCAATTTTAATGCAGCCTACATATCATTTCAAGATAATCCATCTCAGAGTACAAAATCTCATCTGGAAAAATCTAGATTGGAATACGATCTATTTCTCACTGAGTCAGTTGATAAATCCCTCAAACGCTCCAAACACAATGTCTACATGAATACAAACAAACCAGGTACATATTTGGCTCGGCATTAAATTCAACTAACAAATCTTTCAAACCAATACGTTTGAAATTATCAAAAAATGTTTACACTTGTAATCCAGTTAAAATAGTCCATAAATTTCACTCACATCTCGCAACTTTATACAAGACAAACAATGAATTTAATCCTACAGCGGCTGAATCCTTCTTCTCAAAAATAACCTTACCTGAGTTATCTCAGAATCAAAAAAGCAGTTTGGATGAGCCTATAACTATAGATGAAGTTGCTAACGCCATAAAAGACCTAAAACTTAACAAAAGACCAGGCCCAGACGGCTACTCGGCTTTATACTATAAAACATTCTCAGAAATACTCTCTCCCATTCTCACTGAAACTTTTAGATGGACATTCTTTTCGGCAAGAAACACTAATGACAATTGTTTGTATGATCCCAAAACCCCTTTCTGATGATACTTCCTGTGTGAATTATCGGCCTATCTCTCTGTTAAACCTTGATATTAAATTATTAGCAAAAATAATAGCAAAACGCCTCAATAGCATTATAGGAAAATTAATACATAGAGATCAAGTAGGCTTCATGCCAAATAGACAGGCAGGCGATAATATACGCAGGGCAGTGTTATTGGCACATATTGCTAAAAAACGGAAACTCCCTTTATGTTTTCTATCTCTCCATATTAAGAGGGCATTTGACACAGTATCCTGGCAATATATGCAATATTCATTACAAAAATGGGGTTTTGGACCCCACTTTTTAACATGGATCAAAGCATTATATAATAAACCCAAAGCCTATATAAAATATGCTGGATACAAATCTGAAGCCTTTAATATAGAAAGAGGTACCCGACAGGGTTGCCCATTATCTCCCTTATTATTTGCCCTTATACTCGAACCCATGGACCAATACATCAGAACAAACCAAACTATAACTGGCATTGAAGTAGGAGGTATTACACACAAATTATGTATATTTGCAGACGATATATTACTTTTTCTATCATCACCACAGGTCTCTGGTCCTAACTTAATACCAGCTCTTGATGGATTTGCAGCGCTATCCGGCCTTATGATTAATCCTAAGAAATGCCTAGTGCTTAATATTTCACTCACAAACATGGAATTGATCCCGGCTAGGGCTGCACTCCCATTCACATGGGCAGAAAAATCAATCCCATATCTTGGAATTCATTTAACAGCATCTCATTCTGACTTATTCTCAACCAATTATCCTCCTGTATTAAGACAGATCACAAATCTAATAAAACAATGGTCGCAACTTCCTTTATCCTGGATAGGGAAGATTAATGCAATCAAAATGACTATTCTACCCAAATTGCTTTATCTATTCAGAGTCCTCCCTATTCCAATTCCTTCCTATTTTTTGAGAATAGTACAAAAAAGAGCAACTTCGTTTATATGGGGCTCTTCTAAACCACGTATACCTATACACACACTACATCTTCCCAAAAATAAAGGAGGCCTGGGATACCCTAATTTTACTAACTACTACAGAGCAGCACATTTGGCCAGTCTGTCCAAATACCATGCAAAACAGGAAATCCCATTATGGGTATTTATAGAGGCTTCAGAAAATGACCCTCTATTAATATCAAATTTATTATGGCTTGATCCTAAAGACCGCTTTAAAATTCATAATCCCATAACTAAACACTTCTTATCTCTCTGGGATAAACTAAAAACCAAATATCAGTTACAATCTCCACATAATCCTCTCCTTTCTTTTATCAGAAATCCGGCCTTTTATCCGGCATGGATCTACCCAAATTCTTTTAAAGCTTGGACAACATCAGGCATTCAAACACTAAATGACTTCATAGCATCTAAATCATTCCTTTCATTCCCATCGCTTAGAGAAAAATATGATCTACCAAACTCTGAGATATTTAGATATCTCCAAATCAAAAATTTCTATACACCATTCCTAAAGGGGGATACACCATTATCCCAATTATCCATTTTTGAATCAATCTGTACAAAAGATCCATTTGCTAAAGGTACAATTTCATCACTTTATAATCAATTATATGGAGTAGCAAATCTTAATAGACCCTCTTACGTTCAGAGGTGGGAGGAGGACCTGGGACGAACTTTAGAAGACACGGACTGGTCTAACATATGGCTTACATCTAAGTCATCTTCACCCAACATCTTAGCACTGGAGACAAATTATAAAGTCCTAACTCGCTGGTACCTTGTACCCGCTAGAGTGGCAAAATATTCACCTAATACCTCAACTCTTTGTTTTCGAGGATGCCCAGAAATAGGCACATATTTACACATATGGTGGACGTGCCCAGTAATCCAAACCTTCTGGAAGGAAGTCTTCGTGATTGCATCCAAAATATTTAAAAAAATAATACAACCAGATCCATATTTAACTTTACTTAATCTAAAACTGGAATGGTTAACACTCTCTCAATTCAAACTTATGATCCAACTAATAACGGCTGCAAAACAAACAGTGGCCAAGGCATGGAAATCTCCTACATTGGTACTAGCAGAAACAATTCACAGAATGAATAATACAATGTCCCATGCTAAGATGGTAGCCATCGATCAAAATCAAATTCCAAAATTTGAAAAACTTTGGCATCCTTGGATAAAACAACAGTTCCTGTCAAACTTCAATGACTCTGTCCTGTTGCCATGGTAACAGAATAAATGACTTACAGAGACACCCATTCTAAGGCTTCAAAGAGAACTAAAAAGAATAATAAACTGACGAGCGGGACAACCTTGTGGACCATACCTCTACCTTTCAACCCTTTTTCTTCTTTCTCTTTCCTTTTCTCCACCTTAAGATTAAAGCTCATTATCAGAATTTATTTGACCTATATACACTCTACTTGTAAACAATATGTATAGTAGGTATAAATCATTTAAATACCTACAAAAGTAACTAAGGAAATGATATATATCTTTAATTTAGGTTTACGTGAACCCAATGTTTAATATTTGAAATTTCATGATATTTACCTATATAAACCCTACTGTAAAACAATGAGCTTACTTTATAGATCCTTGTAAACTTACTTTATGTATCTTTATAACATTGTATACTCAATAAACTTCTTTTGACAAGGAAAAATATAGACTGATCATTTTTTTTGTCAGTGGGCAAACGTACAAAATCAGGAGGAGATCAAATACTTTTTTCCCCTCATTGTATGTTTGGGGCCGTTGTCCTGCTGCAGAATACATTTGGGGTCAATCACACACCTCCATGATGGTATGGAATGATGAATAAATATCTCCTGTATTTCTTAGCATTGAGGACACCATTGATTGGGCAAACGTAGACAAAGTGGTCGGCCAAAGAAACTTAATGCAGCAGATGAAAGACACATTATGCCTAGTTCTCAAAAGATGACCAGCACTGCCATTAGAACAAAACTGTCAGAAACCAATAGGACCCAGGTACACCCATCTACTGTCCAGAGAAATCTGGCTAGAAGTGATGTTAATGGAATAACTGTACCAAAAGCCAAACCTCCTACAAGGAAGCAAGGCTAGGCGACTCCACTAAACATGAAAACATAACTGGGGTGCAGAAAAATGGCAGCATGTGCTTTGGAGTCGAAATTTGAAATATTTGGCTGTACAATAAGTAGTGTCTGCAGACCATAGTGAAGCATGGTAGAAATTCCTTGCAAGTTAGTGGCTGCATTTTTGCAAATGGAGTTGGAGATTTGGTCAGGATCGATGGTGTCCTCAATGCTCAGAGCTTTAAATAGATACAATGTATATGTTTGGGCAAAATATCCTTAAAAAAATATATAAAATGCCATACAAGCACAGTTAATAGAGTGCAGGAAGAGTAATGAACTAATGAACTACTAGGGCACTCATCAGCAGCCTTGCAATTTATTGATAACTACCAGGGCTTTTTTTATCAGAGAATAGGTGCAGGAACTCCCCCTTTTGGGAGTTATCCATTGTCTTTGCCCCTACCTACCTCTGAGCACCAGTCCTTGGTTCCACCCCCTACCCACCTCCCAGCACTGCTCCTTTTAGAGAATACAGAACCAAGTAACATTTGTAGTACTAAATTGTATGGAATTTGTTATTGTTAACAAGAAAAGCAGTAAAATAGACCCCCACAGCCAACAGCAATAGACCCACCAGCAACAATAGACCCCCCCCTGCAACAATGGATCACCTACAACAAAATACCACCCAGCAGCAATAAACCCTCTAGCAGCCAGCTGTAGACTGCTCCCCCAAAGTAGATCCCTCCCAGCGACAACTGACCCCCCAGCAACAATAGATCTCCCACCAGCAACAATAGACTTCCCCAGCAGCAATCAACCCTTCTGCAGAAATAGATCCCCTCCAGCAACAATAGATCCACCAGCAGCCAGCATCAATAGACACTATAGCACAACCCAGCACCCCTTGCCATTGCCAAAAAAAGCCCTGATAACTACTAACCATCTGCCGCAGTGAAAAATGGGAATTGTAGTTTCTTCATTCACAGATTCCTATGGTGCTGGGAGAGGTTCCCCCTCAGCCTGTCACAGGGGGGTCGGGAAGCACGGGAAGAAATGCATAGTAAAATGTTATGCTGAAAATAGTAGTGTAACATGTAACATGGCACTTAACCCCTTTTCCCCCTTCCTGACGGGGCCATTTTTTGCGATACGGCACTGTGTCGCTTTAACTGACAATTGCGCGGACATGCGACACTGTACCCAAACAAAATTTAAGTCCTTTTTTTCCCCACAAATAGAGCTTTCTTTTGGTGGTACTTGACCATCTCTGCGGTTTTTATTTTTTGTGCTAAAACAAAAAAAAGGGCCAATTTTGAAAAAAAAAAATATTTTTTACTTTTTGCTATAATAAATATCCCCAAAAAAAACTTCTTCCTCAGTTTTTTTGGTAAAAAAAATCACAATAAGCGTATATTGATTGGTTTGCGCAAACGTTATAGCATCTACAAAATAGGGGATAGATAGGGGATAGATTTATGGCATTTTTATTTTATTTTATTTTTTCTTTACACTAGTAATGGCGGCGATCTGCAATTTTTATCGGGACTGCTACATTGCAACGGACAGGTCAGACACTTTTGACACTTTTTGGGACCACTGACATTTTTACAGCGATCAGAGCTAAAAATAGCCACTGATTACTGTATAAATGTCACTGGCAAGGAAGGGGTTAACACTAGGGGGGATCAAGGGGTTAAATTTCTTCCCTCAGCACGTTCTAACTGGGGAGGGGGGGATGGGACTGCCTGGGGGAGGAGATCGATTGGTGTTCCTATATACTCGTTCTGGCTCTGTGAGGAGCGATCGCGGGAGCCTGGAGGACATTGCAGCCGCCAGGCACGCGCATGGGCTCCTTAGTACTGCGGTGGGCGTGCGTGCGCACCTCTGGTGGTGCCCACGAGCCCCCTATACCCTTTAATTTGGCCGCAGTACAGCTACGCCGATTTGCGCAGGGGAGTCATTCTTCCGCCGTCAAACGACGGCGGGCAGGCAGTCAGCAAGCGGTTAAAGTGAAGTTATTATTTTACAGTGGTTCTAAAGGCTCAAGGGTTTTTACATTATTCCATTCTCCACATTAAGGTAAAAAAAAAACTTCTGTGACCAGGATCCCCCCAGCTCCCCCTAATTACTTACCTGAGCCTGATCTCTATCCAGCGAAGTAACTGAGAGCAGCGGCTCTCTTTGTTCTCTCTCTCTCCTCACAGGACAGAGAGGGAACGGTGGGTGCCATTGGCTCCTGCTGCTGTCAATCAAATCCTATGACGAGGGAGCGGGGGGGGGGGGCAAGCTGCACTGTCTGTGTCTATGGATTCAGGCAGCTCAGGTCACAATTGAGCCCGCACAAGTGACCCCATAGCAAGCAGCTTGCTATAGGTGCACTCACTGAAGAGTAGAAGCCAGACAAGGAAGATCAAAGCTGCTCTGTGCAAAACCATAGCACACAGCAGGTAAGTATGACATGTTTATTAAAACAAAAAAAAAAAAATCAGGACATCCAATATATGCACCATTGCACCAACATGTATACTTGAAAAAGTATTCATACCCCTTGACATTTTCCACATTTTGTCATGTTACAACCACAAACATAAATGTTTCTTAGTGGGATTTTATGTGATAGACAAATGATAAATGGTTTTTCAAAATTTTTTAACAAATAAATATGTGAAAAGTGTGGCGTGCATTTGTATTCAGCCCCCTTTACTCTGATACCCCTAACTAAAATTTAGTGGAACCAATTGCCTTCAGAAGTCACCTAGTTAGTAAATAGAGTCCACCTGTGTGTAATGTATTCCCAGTATAAATATAGCTGTTCTGTGAAGCTCTCAGAGGTCTGTTAGAGAACCTTAGTGAACAAACAGCATCACGAAGGCCAAGGAATACACCAGACAAGTCAGGGAAAAAGTTTTGGAGATGTTTAAAGCAGGGTTAGATTATAAAAAATATCCCAAGCTTTGAACATTTCACGGAGCACTGTTCAATCCATCATCCATAAATGGAATGAGTATGGCACAACTGCAAACCTACCAAGACATGGCTGTCCACCTAAACTGACAAGCCAGGCGAAGAGAGCATTAATCAGAGAAGCAGCCAAGAGGCCCATGATAATTCTGGAGGAGCTGCAGAGATCCACAGCTCAGGTGGGAGAATCTGTCCACAGGACAACTATTAGTCATGAATTCCATAAATTTGGACTTTATGGAAGAGTGGCAAGAAGCCATGTGGGGGACACAGCAAACATGTGGAAGAAGGTACTCTGGTCAGATGAGACCAAAATTGAACTTTTTGGCCTAAAAGCAAAACACTATGTGTGGCAAAAAACTAACACTGCACATCACCCTAAACACACCTTCCACAACATAAAAACATGGTGGTGGCAGCATCCTGTTGTGGGGATTCTTTTCTTCAGCAGGGACAGGGAAGCTGGTCAGAGTTGATGGGAAGATGTATGGAGCCAAATACAAGGCAATCTTAGAAGAAAACCTTTTGAATCTGCAAAAAAATTGAGACTGGGGCAGAGGTTCACCTTTCAGCAGGACAACAACCCTAAACATACAGCCATAGCTACAATGAAATGGTTTATATCAAAGCATATTCGTGTGTTAGAATTAGGGACATACTGGTGAGGCACTCAGGCTGTCTTAATAGCATCATGGGCCCCTGGGCAAAGTAATGCTCTGGGGCCCCTACAATGGAGACAGCGCAGGTAAACAGACATCAAGTAGGTAGGAGGCAGACAAATGAAGCTTCCCCTTTTGGGTGAAGCTCTTCTTTACCTAAATGAACAATTATTCTGTACAGCAAAGAAACAGTGGGAAATTACTACATACATAAAGTAACAAAGCTGTCCTGAGCATATAATATATCTGCTAGAATGATGCTTAGGACAGTTGTAACAAGTATAAACACGGCCACCAATAAAAATCATGAAGCACCATCCAGCCTGACAGGGCCTCAGATACCCCCAACGTTGTAACCCCTCTACATGTTATATACATCCTGCACTCCTAACTCCACCCAACCAATTCCCCATACCCCCCCACACACACGCGCCAGGTTTCCCACTACCATTGTTATCCTGTTACCCCTCTCAACCCCAATTAAATAACTCCCCAGCACTTTGACCCCTCTACACACTAGATATCTCCCCAACACTCTGACCCCTCTACATCCTAGATATCCCCCCAGCACAGTGACCCCTCTACACCCCAGATATCCCCCCAGCACTGTGACCCCTCTTCACCCCAGATATCCCCCCAGCACTGTGACCCCTCTACACCCCAGATATCCCCCCAGCACTCTGACCGCTCTACACCCTAGATATCCCCCTAGCACTCTGACCCCTCTACATCCCAGATATCCCCTCAGCACTCTAACCCCTCTACACCCTAGATATCCCCCCAGAACTCTGACCCCTCTACACCCCAGCTATCCCCCAAGCACTCTGACCCCTCTACACCCCGGATATCCCCCTCAGCACTCTGACCCCTCTACACCCCAGATATCCCCCTAGCACTCTGACCCCTCTACATCCCAGATATCGCCCCAGCACTCTGACCCCTCTACACCCCAGATATCCCCCAGCACTCTGACCCCTCTACACCCTAGATATTCTCCCAGCACTCTGATCCCTCTCTGCACCCCAGATATCACCCCAGCACTCAGACCGCTCTACACCCCAGATATTCCCCCCAGCACTCTGATCCCACTCTGCACCCTAGATATTCCTCCAGCACTCTGATCCCTCTCTGCACACCAGATGTTCCCCCAGCACTCTGATCCCTCTCTGCACCCTACATATCCCCCCAGCATTCTGACCCCTCTACACCCCAAATATCCTCCCCCAGCACTGTTACCATATACCATAAGATACCCCTTATATTGTGACCCCACTACATTCCTGATACCCCTACACTATGGCCTCTCTACATCCCTGATACCTCTAACACTATAGCCACCCAAGATACCCCAAGCATTGCTACCCCCTATACACCCCAGATCCACCCTCAGCATTGTTTTCCCCCATACACCCTTGATATCCCCCAGCACCATTATTCTATCCATGTAGTACCCCCTTTTCCAGCGGAGATACAGTGCATGTGAACTTTTGGCTATGTGCCCATCTCCAGCACTGTGACAAGGACTCACCTATACCAATCAAGTCATGCAGGCAGAAGGAGGGGTGGAGGAGGGAGCATCCCTTCGGGAATTCCAAGCCCTTCGGTGCAAACAGTGCTGGACAGCTGGGCTCACCATGACACCATCCACAATGCCACTACTGCAGGTGGACTCTCAGTGCTGCCGACTCAGCAGCTCCCACTCCAGCTCCTACCCCGCAGCCTCCGAGTCCCGAGCATTCAAGCTGCATGGGGTGGAGTCAGAGCATCACTGGCGCTCCGCCCCGCTCCTCCCTGCCGGCTGTGAAATAGGCATCGTTCTGCACAGCACGGTGCACCGCTTCCAGCCTGCATCCCCTGTGTATCCATCACTCTCAGTGCCATCATGGGGCCCCCAATTTCTGGGCAGCGTGGGCCCAAGGAGCTTTCAGATTATACAAAAAAAATGTGTTTTTTTAATACATTCATGAAACTGTTTTTTTTCCAAAAAATATGTTTGAAAAATTGCTGCGCAAATACCGTGTAACATAAAAAGTTGCAACAACCACCATTTTATTCCCTAGGGTGTCTGCTAAAACAATATATATATAGATATATATATCTGTGTATAGATATATATAAAGGTTTGGGGGTTCTGAGTAATTTTCTAGCAAAAAAATTATGATTATTATATATAGGAGAGAAGTGTCAGAATTGGCCTGGGTGGCAAGGGGTCAATTACCATAAGTAATATACAAATAATTATTATATATTGTTTTTAAGGTAATTTACTATATTTTCAAAAACTGTACTCAAGCAGGTGGCTTAACGGACAAATTACTGAAGTTTGAAGTTATAACTTCAAACCGGTAATTTCAACGTAAATAGATAAATAATAAATTATTATCTTATAAGATATAGCATAATAATATATGATTTAGCTTGATTATAACAGGACCTTTTTAACAGCAGCAGATTATTATTCTCCCTCTTAACTTTGTGAGAAAAACATGGGATTGTGGGTAAATCTTATACACATAAACACTCCCTTTAGTTAAGAGGGCTGGGCTGGAAGGGAGCATTTGTCTTTTAGACACATGCCCCTTCTATGACACTGCAGTAAGAGGCGTGCCTCCACTGCAGTATTTTTATTGGACAGCTGGGGCTAATGGTACTTTACCATTGGTCCAAGACTCCAAGCAGTCCATCAAGCTCAGTGCCTCTGACAAGAAGTGAGGAGAGGCACTGTAAGCTCAACCTCTCAGTCTGCTGCAAACAGAGTGTGCCAGCTTGTATTTAAACTGGCTGTTCTGTATGTAGCTTCTGACAGGCTATACAAGGAGGTAGTAGGAGCCCCAAATTGTTACCAGTGGTGGGGTAAGACTTAGGCTACCTACCCCCCAAATGGGGTCTCTGTGACCTCAGGTCGCCAAACTAGGACCCTCAAATCTCAATTTTTTAATTTTTTTTTATTATATATATTTTAATGTAAATGGCAGGTGAGGCAGAGCCTCCCCTGACTGCATGTCCCTGGTTAGAATGGCCCAGTCAAATTCCAGACCTAAATCCAATTGAGAATCTGTGGCAAGACTTGAAAATTGCTGTTCATAGACGCTCTCCATCCAATCTGACAGCTTGAGCTATTTTGCAAAGAAGAATGGGCAAAAAGTTCACTCTCTAGATGTGCCAAGCTGGTAGAGACATACCCAAAAAGACTTGCAGCTGTAATTGCAGCAAAAGGTGGTTCTACAAAGTAAGGACTGGGGGCTGAATACAAATGCACGCCATTCTTTTCACATATTTAGTTGTAAAAAATGTTGAAAACCATTTATCATTTTACTTCCACTTCACAATTATGTGCCACTTTGTGTTGGTCTATCTTATAAAATCCCAATAAAATACATTTATATTTCTGGTTGTAACATGACAAAATGTGAAAAATTTCAAGGGGTATAATTACTTTTTCAAGGCACTGTATGTTTCATGCTGCAAGACCAGAAAAATAAATGTTCATTCTGCTGGAAATCCAATGTAGTCTTAACATTATGGCTACCAGAACGTGTGTGTGTCTGTAAGTGTGTATGGGGGGGGGGGGGGGTTCTTTAGTCCAGGAGGAGAACTGGGTATGGCTGACAACAGAGCTTGAGATTTCAGTGCAGGAAAGTCACTGTGATGACAACTTGAACAGGAACTTATGCTTTTGTTTTATTTTGCACATACATAGGATTAAACAGGGAATAAGATGATGGGTTGAACCTGTCTACAGTGCGATACTATGCAAAAAACAACTCACTGTATACCTGTTATATTAAGTAGAGGTGCATCGAAAATATGGCCGCCGAAAATTATCGGCCGAAAATGGTGTTTTTTCATTTGGCCGATCGCAAAAAAACAGCCGATACCGAAAAGGGGCGGGGTCAACCCCGGGTGCTGCCCATTCCCTCCTCCTCCCCTCCCTCAAGATGCATTTTAGTGGGCCCTTTTGGAAACAATAGATGTCGTCATGTCCATGTATTTTACCTGCTCTGAAATATGCACCAAATTAGATAATACAACATCTAGTTTAAAAGAGCCCTCATGGAAATGAATATGGTACATGGCTCAAGGAAATATAAAAAAGTAAAAACATTATTTTCAAGTGAATATTATATTCAATCATATTTTGAAATCAGATATGTGAAATAATAATTAAATCAGCATCATTTTTTAGTTTAATTAATTTAAATTATTATTAAATAGACAAAGAGTATGGAAGAAATTCACGATCATCAGAGTACCATCCAAAAACTTTGTTAGTAAGCCACCTGTAGTCATTACAGTCTTGATGAAGAAAACGCATTTTTCTACAAATGTATAAGATACTCAAACTATATCCATAGTAGAAAATACACCAAAAAATTACAGTATAATTAGTTTTTCCTTGCAAGATTTTGGAATCCAACAGATATGTTAAACTTTGTCCAAAACCTGGTATTTAAAGTGATCTGAAACTATTAATTATTTGCTAACATTTAAAGATGGCATTTTTGCATTCATCTTATAGCATACTTGTTTTTTTAACCAACTAAAATGTATTTATGGTGTTAATAGATACAGTACATTGAATTTATGTTCAATCAAAAATAGGGTACATAATAATTGCAATTTAAAGCAGACGTGTTTAACTACATCTTTAAGGGTGTAACATCAAAGGTCTAGTGTTTACCTTTGGTAATTAAACAATCAATAATTACATTTTTTATCCTTCTTTGTTATGGATTAAATGTATTTTCTAATCAATTTATAATCATTATATTTTTTTATTATATTGTTATAGATAGATTGTTATAGATTATATTTTCACTGGAATACAGGAAATTATTTGCCCTATACCAACATTTTTAATTTGTTGCAAACTACAGTATGTTACTGTAATTGTTTACATACCTGTCGTGAAATTAGGTAAAATATTAAAAATACAGTTCCACAAGGTTAAAAGCAGCATCATGTAAAACGTTTTGCAGTAATGCTTAGGATATAAAATTTCTTATATATAAAAGGTCAAATTACAGAGCAGCACATTCAACTATACAGACAGATCCTTCTACAAATGTAAGCACAATCAAATGTATTTAATTGATAAAGCTTGATAATACAAATAATACAATGTATTTCATTATTATTATACTAATGCAAATTATGCGTTGTTAGTATTCTTGTTTTACATTAAGTAAAAAAGCAACTTTGCAGAGAAACAAAAATATTGTTGAGTAAATGAAATATACTGAGTGCTTTTTAATTCGATGATACATGGTGGATTGAAGGATATTCAATGATAAATGTTTAATTTTGTTTTACAACCAAGTATTAAAAAATAGGTGAAATTATCTTTTTTATTATTCATAAGTGAAGCTGCTTTTTTATTTAATTATAGGTATCCGACAGGCACAATTCTACCTTAATACGCTTATCGCTGAAGTCAGAAAATTGCTCCTTTTTAAAACTGACAATAGCTCGGTATGTTTCCACAAGAGAAAGACAAATTATACAAAATCATTGCTTTAAATATATTTAAATAGCCAGGAAGAAGTCCAAATTGCAAAGTTTGAAGATGCTTTCTATTTTTTTTTTTTACTTCCATGATATTTTCTGTAATTTCCTTTGGAAAGAAGATCTATGTGCTGCAAAAATTAAAATGATAAAAAATCACATTGCTTGAGAATTTCCTAGGGTAATAATCAATTGCAATAAGATATATATATAATTTGTTTTTCAAAAAAAAATAAACATTTATAGAACTGTAGTCACCCTGCTTATAAGTGGAATTTTAAAAATGAAATTAATATCTTGTGTCATGTGCAGTAAAATTGTAGGTTTCAGATTTGGCTTGAATTAATGTATTCTGTGTTTAAAATAAAAATAAAATGCTAGTAACTACAAAGGTGCAGATATACCTAGAGAACGAAGGTTTTCCATCCTTAACAACTTACGGTAATTACAAATGAAGACACCCAAATGTCCTCATCTGACCTGAAAAAGGTAAGGGATGGGCAAAGCACTGCCATGCTTTTTTCTATTTACTAAACAAAACCTATACTGAGGCATATATAGTATGTAGGCTTCTATTTATAAGCACCTTCTGAACATTCTAGTTTCCTGGCTGTCTATGGTTTCAGTGATTCCAAGTCACTGACTTGGAACAAGTGTGCAGCATTTGAAGCCAAAGTGGAAATGTGAATCCTGATCTTCATACATATTCTGGGATTGTGACTCAGTGGCTGATGTGATAGATATTGTTCACTTACCAAAGTCAATTTAAGTTAGAGTATATGTTTTGACAAATTAAAAAAAATTCATTACATCTCTGAAATAAATGCCCATTTCCCTGTAATGTATAATGTCATGGAGATGTTCAGTGAAGGAAAACTGGGCAGGGCTGAAAAAACTGCTTGGGCTTTGAGTGAAGAAGGGGAACTAGGTTTGATTACTAAAGGAGTATGTTCTCTGAGCTTAGAAAATAAGCTAGAACGTATCTGTGCCAATGTTAATCATGCAGTCATGTGCAACAAATATTTTCTTATTTGCTATGCATGCAGTTGGGTATTCAAAGTGAATATGGCTTCACCTCATTTATGTAGCTAGGTGAAGACTGACTCTGCAAGCGAGAACCCTCTGATTCTTTAATAAATCAATGTGTGGTCAAATAAAAGAGGAAGTTAGGATCACACTGGGTTTCTGGCAAATCAAAAGCATTGTAGCAGACAAAAAATGGGGAAATGTGCTTATATTGGAGACCTATACTGCATAGGTGAGATACACATCAAGCTCTAAACATCAAGTTCCAATTTAAATTATCTAATCGTTTGCAAGGCAATTCCTAATTTATTATAAATTCTTTTTCATGTGATTGAGTAATCATACTAAGCCAAATGAACATTCCCTGCCCCTTTATTAAACCAACCGAAATGTATTGCTACCATTAGAGCAGCAAGACAGAGAGGCAACTAGCATGTTCAGAAGGAGATCAGCATGGAGGGCTCTATATTACTTTCCGTATAGGTTTGCTTTAATGATTTGAACCAAGCTTGGCCTATCCTCAAATTACCCTCAGTATTCTAAGTTTGCGTTTGCCACACTTTTTCTTTCCTGGTAAAATCCAAATTAACCTGTAAAAGCCACATCCAGCATAATAAACAATATGTTAAAGCCCAATTCCAGGCAACTAAAAAGTTATCCCTTGCAGTGGGTCCGTGCCCACACTGCAAGGGTTCATTGCTGGTTTGGGTCTAGGAATAAATAAAAGAAGATTTACTTACCCGATCCTCCACTCCTCCACTCCCAACCCCACTTCTAGACCAGTCCCCGCAGTGTTTTCTCCCCCAGGCAGTGTCTTCTCCTCCTAGGCTTCTGACATCATCAAGGCCAACACTAGATGTGTTGACGCCAAGGGACAGTACACCACTGCAGTGTGGGGAGTATTTGAGCCCATGGTCTTACACGATCATGGCAACAAATCTCACTATTCCTCAGTTAAAGTACAACTAAAAGCAAAACTTTTTTTAGATTTGAATAGAGTAGAGATGGATTAGAACAGCTGTCAGCTCTTATTGCTGCCTGTGCCCCCGTTAGGGCGATTCACCCTCTCTATTTGCCCTGTTTGTCCTGTTTACCATTATCATTGAAAGTGAAAGTAAAAAGAAAACCCACATGTTGGGTTGTCCCCAGAAATGTAATAGAGGGGAAATCTTCCAATGGGGATATTAGTTCTGGTAAACTGGGGGTCCCCTAGGGATTCCCTTAATTTGCATGGATTTCCCAACACTTGTTTGGCTACAGGACAGGAAGTGAAGGGATATCTCCCCAATGGGACACAGATGGCCAAAAATAAACTGACAGGGGCTATGACCTTCAATGACTCTATCCAAAATGACAAAAAATGTTTTGCCTATAGTTCTACTTTAACTACACATTGCAGCCCATTCACTGCCTATTCTATTTACTTCTCCTTTCAGTCTGAAAATGGAAGTTCAAGTGTAAATAAACATGCTTTCCTCTGAGAGCTTTATACATGGTGAATAGCCTTGATGTATGAAGGAAGGCCAAATCCCTGCTCAATAAATTGACATCCATGTCAGAAAAAGGCAAGTGGATCTTTGCAAATAAACATAATGTTGTAATATATCGTTTTTGTAAAGTGTAAGGGCAGAATTACTGGAAAATAGGTAAACATGTAGCTTTCCGTTAAGTTGGCAAAATAATGGCCAGTACAAACATTGAACTTAAGAGGTGGATGACTGCATTTCTGTAGGAATTACCTGTATGCAGGGAACAGTAGCAACATTTGGAAGAAAGCTAGATGAGCACACTGTTTGAGTGGTGTAGATCAAGGAAAGGTACAATATTCTGTAAAATTGGTTAACTGTTAAAAGTGCTTTTACACCTGTGTTAATGGTCTTTTGTTGACTTCTGCTCCTCTCCCCATACAAGTCTTGCATCTCAGGAGTGTCCCATACTGATGTGGAAAACATTCTGCATTTGTCCAATGAACCTTTTCCACACAAGTCTTTTGTATCTCAAGATATTGGGATTGATTTACTAAAACTGAAGAGTGCAAAATCTGGTGCAGCTGTGCATGGTAGCCAATCAGCTTCTTCAGCTTCTTCAATTAAGCTTTGACAAAAAAAACCTGGAAGCTGATTGGTTTCTTTGCAGAGCTGCAGATTCAGTAAATCAACCCCACTGTATAGCATGCACATTGTTCAATAGGCCCATATATAAACTAGCGGAACATTTCTTCACTAAAATGTTTTCCAGTCCTCTAAGGAAGTAATTCCCAACAGTTTAAAAGTTTCCCAGCAGTAAATTGGGGCGGACTTCACAGAGATAGTCCCATAGGAGTTACAAGATTTCAGTAGATATGACATGTCAAATTCACTCTAGTATAATACCATCAAAAGACCTCTTTCATAAGGTTTATAAAGGAGAAGAAGCAGAAATCAGGTAAGAAAATAGTTAGGCTTGCCAAATGTGTGACCATATAGCAGGGGTTGATTTACTAAAGGAGTAGAAAATATTGACTATGAAAAGGTGATGTTCATTTAGACTACTGAATAAAGTAAAGCTGTGTTCACTTAAATCATACAATTGTGTACCAACAAATATCCTGTTTTTTTCAGTTTTTCTTCCATGTAATTAGTATTCATAGTAAAACCAGCTTCACCATATTGAACAGTGAACAGTTTCTACTTCTTTAGTAAATCAAACCCATTGACTTTCTTTAAAATGAAAACTGACCATAACAATTACTTATACCTGTTCCGTACCCCCGAGGTTACAGACTGACCATAACAATTTCTTATGCCTGTTCCTTACCCCTGATGTTACAAACAACAGAGTACAAATATATTAAATGGAATGTGCAAATGGTTTTGTGTGCAATATATATATAACTGACTTTTAGATTAGGTGAATATGAAATATTGCATATTAATGTTTTGCATCCTATTTCTAAACAAGTGGTAGATATATATATATATATATATATATATATATATATATATATATATATATATATATATATATATATTTTTTTTTAAATTTACAGCCTATTCAAAAGATCTTTTGTTTACAGGTTCCATAGCTCAAGCTGCATTTTCCAGACAGGGGTAGAGAAGGAAGCGCCACCTGAGTGTAGTATTAACAAATGATGTTTAATGACACCAGGTAAAAACACACTTACAGGATAAAAACATATTAAAGGCATTTTCCAGACAGAAATAGATAACTTATCAGCAGTAATTTACCACCCCTTACTGTATGCTTCAGTCTGAAGTATCAGTGAAACACATAAAGGCACAAGGTAGGCAGCTTATGCTGTTTCATCTCATCAGAAAACGTATACAGGACGTCCCCGAGTTACAAACACGTTAAGGACTGTAGGTTTGTTCGTAAGTGAAATCTGTTCATAAGTCGGAACACTGCTTGTAAGTGTAACTTCCGCCTGTGCAGGGATGTGGGATGTTCTAGCGTCCACCTGTGGAGGGATGTGGGATGTTCTGGGTGCTTCTGGGGCTCTTCTGGCCATGCAGTACATGAAGCACTGCAGTGTGGAATGTCGAAAGATAGCTGCTCGGAGGTATCCAGGACCAGCATGGAGCACAAGCAGCCGGCATTGAGGCCGTTTGTAAGTAGGAGTCTTTCGTAAGTGGGGCGTTTGTAAGTCGGGGACTGCCTGGAGTGCTTTGAGAATCCGTTGCCATTTGTTAACCTCCCTGGCGGTATGATTCTTTCGGATTTTAGGTGCTGAAAGCGGTACCATTATTTTGCATGGAAATTTGGCGTTTTATATTGTAGGTCTGTAAATCTTAACAATAACACACTTAAATCTGTCCAAACCAGAGTCTAGTAGATATCCCGGGTATGATAAAGTTTGAAACACAAAAACATAAATTATAATATAATAAATAAAAATAAATAATTAAAAAAAATTAAAAAAAATAGTAATAAAATAAATTTCCCCACAATTCACTATCGCTCAATTCTGCAAGTGTTCTAATTTACTATACTGTTTTCTAGCTGGTCTAAAGCCACTTTTGACGTAAAGGGACACTTTTTGGTTGCTATGGACAATCTCCAGTTTCCAGGCAGAAAGAACAGTGTATATCATGTAAAACTGCATGCAGGGCATGGGCCAGAGCACTGGGGACAAAAGGGATGTGAAATCATTTCATACAGTACTGTAATCTGTAAGATTACAGTACTGTATGTGTTATGATTTTTTACTTTTTTTGAATTTGCCGCCAGGCTCCGCCCCCGTGCGTCGCGCCGCTCGCAGGGAACGGAGCCTGGCATAGAGAGGCTTCGGAGGAGGACGGAGCCCTCGGACACTGCGGGGGACATCGCAGGATCCCGGGGACAAGGTAAGTAAAGCCGCCCCAGGATCCTGCAATGCGATCCCGAGTGTGGCTCGGGGTTACCGCTAATGGTACTGAATTTTAACCCCGAGCCACACTCGGGAATACCGCCAGGGAGGCTACACGTTTATTTGTGAAATGAAATTGTATATAAAAAATAATGTATGTAAAACAACAGTTTCAAAGTGTAAAAAATGTAAAAATGTTTAAACTGAACGGTACATCGGATACGTCGCTGGACAGGAATTGGTTAAAGGGTCCAAAGAAGACCTTTACCAGTCCCTTAGAGAAGGAGGTGGCAACTTGCATGCACTCCTATAAACCACCACACCAAGGACAATAGTGGTGCAAAATATCTTGATACCCATTGGCACTGGTGAAAAAGGACCAATTATTATCAGAGAGGAACAGATGCTATAAGATCTATGTAAATATGTATGTATGTTTTATGTATTTTAGATATTTTTAATTGTGTTATTTTCACAATAGACATCCTATAAGGACATTTAGTATAGTTTATGGCAGCATAAGTGGTGATTTAGTAGGTGTGTACATTTTTAGGAAACTCTTTGGACAATGAATTGGGAAAAAATATTTAATTTTTATCCCATGACTTGCTTGACTTTCTAGACAGGGCAGTGGTAAAAAATTGTATCCATTGCTCAACCACTGCAATTATGGCACACAGTCCTTAAAACAAGCTAGAAAAATTAAAGCTGAACTCCATACAGAAATACAGAAAACACAAAGTAACACAGTTATGCATTCATTAGTAGGAATCGTTTTAGATGCAGCTAGTGTAAGTACCCGAATTTGAGTTGGGATGAGCCTCTTGTAAACTCCTGTACAGCAGCTCTCTGTCTGGTAGAGGGATGGGCAGCCCTAGCAGCCAAAAGCCAAGTCAGAATACCTTTTCCCCCTGTAATGTAAGCTCTTAAAGCGAATATCTATATTGTGGGCAGCACAGTGGCTTAGTGGCACTTCTACCTGGCAGCATTAGGGTTGTTGGCTTGTATCCCACCTGCGACACTACCGGAAGGTTCATGTTCTACCTGAGCTTGCGTGAGTTTCTTCTCTGTGCTCCGGGCTCGTCCCATGTTCCATGACTTGCTTGTAGGTTAATTGACTCCTGTCTAACCTGGCCCTAGTACAGTATATGTATGAATATGAGTTAAGGACCTTAGATTGCAAGATCCTTGAGGGCAAGGACTGATGTGAATGTACACTATATATATATATATATATATATATATATATATATATATATATATATAATGTAAGGTGCTGGGAAAGTTGCCGGCTCTATATAAATTCCTATAATAAATAAATAAAATTTATGTTACCTCCATTTTTATTATTGTTTTTAAATTAGATAGTTGACGGTGAAGAAAAAAAACTAATGACATTGAAAACAGATGTACATACATTGTCAGTCAACATAACACCTACTGAGAGAGAATGGATCTGATTCTTGTATCTGTTTAAATACAGTTTTAAAATTCATAGCAATTCAAGTCCTATATTCATTTTATTCATGCAACACTTTTCAGCTCCTGGCCATAATATTAATATCACTAGCTGGTAACTATAACATCTTTTTTAACAAAACACATCAGGGGATGCAATTTCCAGTGTACTTCTTTCTGGATTCCCATGGACAGCATTAATTATCGAGGTACCATTTGCAAAGGTCCTGCATGCCCCCCTTTAAAAGCCGTCATGCATTAGCTGAAATTGGTAAAATTATGCAGGGCCTGTGGTCAAACTGAGAACAGCCACAAGCGGAATAAAATGACATAATTATTTTTTCTATACAGAAGACACTGATATACTTTTTTTTATCTTATCTTTCTCCGTGCCCCCCTCCCATTCTATCTTCAACACACTTCTCTTCTTGTACTTCCTCCCTCCACAAAAGGAATACTTTAGAACACAAGTTGGAAGAGCAAAAGCAATCACAAAATAGCTGGATGCCTTTGTCTATAGGAAGAACATAGCAATTTCTTATGGCCTACCACAGGGTGTCAACCTTTACCTCCACTACCCTTTTGCATTTTGGATGGCCAAGCTGATTATCTAAAATGGGAAATTAGCACACAATGGCTATACTCTGCGATATCCCTTATGCAACTAATGGCAAAGCTTGTTAATTGGTTGTAAATGCCAGCTGGATGCCATGATAATACTTTAGAAATAAGCAGGTATTCTGATAATTACAGCAATCTTCATCTATAAAAGCTTAAGCAGATGAAGAACACGGGGCTGGCTGGAAACCAAGATTTACCCTGCTGCACTCACATTAAAAAATGAGAAGGAAAAAAAACATATAGACAATAATGCAACAAAACAATTATATAGCAGGAAGCTAGAGAGATGGTGAAAATTCAGAAAAGTCGAACACTGGAAATGTAATAACTAGCTATGGAAAAATGGCCCATTTACATTTGTGTATAATTAAATAGTGGGTTAGACAATTTTAAAGTAGCCTGCCAGCTTTTTCTATCTTTTCTCCTTTCTGATAATCAACAGATCTGTACTAAGTTTTTTGAAGTTTTAATGAAAAAGCAAGAAAATTATAAAGTACAAGTAACATAAGAAGTACAGTTTATAATAATAAAAAAAGGAAACAACCAGAAAAAAATATAGATTTATTATTTATTTAGAGAACTCCAGGCATTTTTTTAAACGCCAACACTATACTGCATATTAATTTCAAAACCAATACAATAATTTTTAAATGTTGAGCTTTCCGTAATTCCTATTCATACTGCATCTAAAATTTCAAATCATACAGACAATAAGAGTGGGCGGAGACCTATAATGAGGTGCATTATAATTAGTTGAAAATGTTTTCTGAAAAATTTACACTAACATTTTTCTTAATTTATCATATATTGATATAAAAGTTCAATCTACAGGATGCATTCTTACCCCTCCCAATAACCTCTTTTCCCTCGGTAACCCCCTCCCCAGCATTTGTTTTATACTTCTCTTTTCTAGATAGTATCAAGCCAGTCATGTAACATGTTGAGTCCCCTTCTTCCGATAATGACGATGCAGAGAATATTGCGGATGTGATGACAATCTGCATTAACACACTGATTGAAGGGTGCCATAGTCACACCGTGGAGGGTTCCTGATTTTCTGAACTCTAATGCCGCGTACACACAAGCGGACTTTACAGCAGACTTGGTCCGGCGTACCAGAGTCCGTCGGACAATTAGATCGTGTGTGGGCTCCAGCTGACTTTTTTTTCTCAAAAGTTTGACGGACTTAGATTTGAAACATGTTTCAAATCTATCTGACGGACTCGGCTTTCTAGCGTACAAACCGGTCGTCTGTGTGCTAGTCCGACGGACCAAAACTGACGCATGCTCTGAAGCAAGTACAAGACGGAAGCGCTCGTAAAACTAGCCTTCGTATTGAAGCTAGCACATTCCTCTTCTGTGATCTTTTAATACAGCGCATTCTTTTTTTCTTTATAATGCGAGAGGAATGAAGTTGTTTTGCTGCTTATATTCACACAGAGTTCTCACAAACTACTTTATTCATGATTTATCCTCATGCCATGACTAATATTATATTTTTTAAAAGCCAGATCTCCAGAAATAAAGTAGATAAATATTTTTTGGACTCATCTTTTTTTTTTTTTTTTTTTTTAGATTTAAACAATATCTATTTTACACTGTGTGCTAAATTATACAAAATGTTAGTTTATTTTTTTTTTTTTTTTGAGTTTCAAGTTACCACAATAACCTTAATATTTTTTAGTGTTTTAATGAACCTCAATGAGGTTGGTGTCCCTTGTTAATTAGAGATAGGGGGGTTATTTTCAAAAGGCAAAATCATTTTTCACTACAAGTGCAAATTGTACTTGGAATTGCACTGAAAGAGCACTTGGAAGTGCATTCTCTGTGTATCCGGGCACATGCAAGGAACCCCCAAAAAGAAAAACATTTCTCTTGCACATGATTGTATGATACAATCAGCAGAGCTTCCCCTCATTTCAGATCTTCCACTCAGATTTACAGAGACTGCACTTCCAACAAGTGCTCTTGCACTGCAACTTATAAAGTGCACTTTGCACTAGTACTTTGCACTTGAATTGCCAAATGATTTAGCCTTTTGTAAATAACCCACAACACTGGCAACACAGGAGACACTTTTGGAATGTGTGAGGCCTTTTGTCCCCCAGGACACACATCAAGTTTTTGGAAAATAAAATTGGTATCTTGTGACTAGGGAGCACAGTCAGAAGTCAGACCAGACAGAAGCCAGGCAATCACCTTCGACTCTTCCGTGGAGCCTTCCCTGCAAGATGCCCTGCAGCGTTCCCTCCACGCTTCTCTGCAGCCTTCCTTGGGGGCTGTGCCTCTGGTGGTGTACTTGGGGCAGGAGGAGGAGGAGTAGCAGGAGGAGTGGCTTCATCTGCTATATAAGTTGTTTGAGTAAGCTCCCCTCTCAAGCCCTTCTGATATGCTTGAAAAATAAGACCCTCACAGAGGAGGCGTTGCCCCTTTTGTAGTTCCAGCAACCTGGTGGCCATATATGTTCCATAGTCCTCTTCAGTATTGGGTGTGCTCAGGATTTGGCTGGCTTCCTGAATGAGGGCTAGTGATTCCTCCTCTGTTCGGGTCATCTTCCTGGACCTTTTTGTGGTAATGCAGAGGGGAGGCACCTGACATTCCGTGAGGCTTCTACTGGGCCCAGCCACGGCCTCCTCCTCTGTCCCACTGGGCAAGGCCTCCTCCTCTATACCTCTGGGCATGGCCTCCTCCTGGCTGAGCTCATCCTGGGTAAAAAAAAAGGGACATACCGATAGTTGTAATTTTGGGTTACGCAATCACACACAATTTTCAGCTCATGACTTGCAAATATAATTCTAAACAAATAGTAAAGGCTATCTTTTTGACCCCACCATTATTGTAGCTGCTCGCCAATATTTGAAGTATATTTTTGGCCACTACTGTCTAGTGATATGTCTACATATTAATAATTGTGATAAAGTCATTTTTGGTGAAGCACTTCAAAATTTTTTACAATTACATCATTAATAATTACACAATCCCAAATTCACAAAAAAAATATACCTGGCTGAAGCTGGGTGCATCCACTTCATCAAGGATGAAAGGGCCCAGTTCTTCCTGGGACTCCTCAGCTGGGGTGGAGGGAAGGGTGGAGGTGAAGGGAAGGCTGGGGGGAAGGGTGGAGGGAAAGGTGGAGGGAAGGGTCGAAAGTGATTGCCTTGTTTATGTCTGGTCAACCAGAAATCGCAGTTTTTGGTAGTACCACAGCTTGGGGACATAAACCTGGTCTGCTGCTGCTCCGGATCTGCGCGACTCCTGGATTTTATTGTGTTCCCGCCTGTACATTTTGCGCAAGATACCAATTTTACTGTCCACAAACTTAAGGTCTGCCTGGGGGACTCAAGTCTTCACAAATTCCAAAAGTGTGCCCAGTGTTGCCTTCCTTACATCTCTATTAAAATATAATGGGTGCTTGACCTCCCACAGGTTTCTTTTTTCTTGATACAGATCAATGAAGCGTGTCAAAAATTCAGCATCCTTAAAGGGATTCATTTTTGCTGAAAGACAAGACACAAGATAAAAACTGTAATGTCAGTCCAAACTCCCAGTATTATTTTTTTCAGAATCTAGGGTACACATATACACACACACACACACCAAACACATTCACCAAACACACACCCACGTTTAACCTTACCTTCGTTTCTGACGCTCGCTACTTCCGCTCGGACATACGTAGGGCAGCATAATAGCTTTATATACACTGCGCATGTGTCATGCTACGCCTGCGTCATGCTACGCCTGCATCGCCCGCCCCTGACGTTCCTTAGTACGATTTGTCCCCACCCCTTCACTCTTCGTTGCGCAGTGGGAGTATACAGAGAAAGATGGCGGAGAGATTATCTGCAAGTAGCGCGAGGAAAGCCCGGAGCCACAACCATCCAGATCCAGGAGGAGATATAAGGCCACCAACATGGCCTTTGAAGAGATGGTGGAGATGGTGTCCATATTGAGAAGGGAGGATTATGATGGCAAAAAAGGACCGTACACCCGACCCAATATGCGGAAGGATAAAATAATGGCCTCAGTTGTCACCGCTCTTGACCAAAAATTTGGCATTAAACGGGCTAAAGAACAATTGAGGAAGCGGTGGTCTGACCTCAAAACTAGGGAGCCTGAACAATATCGGCGAATAAAGAAGCTACTTAAAAAAGTAAGTACTTGTGTGTTCCTATTGAGATACTTAACTTGCATGCTGATCCATATGCTTTTCGTTTATACAGCAACGCTCGTGAAGACCGTTCTTTTGAAAATACATATGATACTAAGAAAATTACATTTATTTTTTGCCAAATACGATGGTACAGGGTTGGACATACATTTAGGTCTTGATAATTTGTCGTATTCCAAAAATGTGGTGATGTTGTGTAGATGTGTTTGAAACTATAATGCTTCTTCAAAAATGATTCAGTGTAATGTAAAGACAGGACCCAGCAGCTGTTTCCACATCTGGACTCACGAGCACTAGTGTACTATGTGACACCAGATAACATTTTTGAGGCTAATACACATAGCGGATAATTGAGGTGTCTGCATGTGTGAAACTTGCATGAAAATGTGTATTGTTTTGCATTTTTTTGTCAAAATGAATTTTAATCCTGTCTTCAAAATTTTTTAGGAAGCAAAGTGACAGTTGTCCCCAACTTCTAACCAAAGTTTCATATTCCTTTTTCATGACTGAAATATCACTGTGTTTTAACTATACCTTTTGTTTAATTTTCATAGGAGAGAAAATACTCAGACAACAGTCCAAGGATCCCAGGACACGCCCAAGTCACCAGCCTCAGGCAGCAATTAGCCCAAGCCCCAGCCCAAGACCACGCCCACCCGACGAGCTGGAGGAAGGAGAGGTGGAGGAAGTGTGTGATATTTCCACCCCACCAAGTGAGTGACTGACACCCCAGCTTAAGTTAATCTATTTAGGCGTGCATATTTTTATAAATTTTTTTATCCACACATTTTAGGTGATTGGTTGTGGAAGGCCAAGCGGCGGAGCCATTTAGCACAGACAGTGCACAAAGACTGATTGGGCAGATAATGGTGTGGAATGGCCAAATTGACAGCATGAGAAATCGGCTGGACACCATGCAACAGGAAATGAAGAACATGATTGATGTTTTGGGCAGAATCTAATAACTTTTTGCCTAAAAACATCAATCATGTTCTTCATTTCATTGTCAAGTTTTATTTTTTTTAAATGTTTGAAGTTCTTAAATACTAATGTAAAAATTTAGCAGATGCACATGTGCTATCTTCCATCAGGGGATATCAATGTACTTGTTTTGTGTTTGCAACCCCTTCATCAGAATAATTTTAGTTTGTGAGAGGAACAAAGGGATTGCACACATAAAACACGTCCATTGCTCCCCCATGATGGGAGATAGCACATGTTGACTTGAACCTTTTTTACTCCCAAATTGGGAGCATCTGCAAATTTTTTGTTTTACATGGGTGACATCACCAGCACCGTTATTAACATGTTGAACTTTGTAAGTTTGTGTTATTTTTTTGTTCTTCTGTTTTTAAAAAATCTGTTGTCAAGCCTAATTTTGTCAACAATTTATATTTTTAACAAATATGCCTAAACTAAAAAAAAAAATATATATTGTTCCAAAAAAAAAAACAAAAAAAAAAAACAAAGAACATACACACGTTCAAACAAAATGCACCTTTCAATGTGCACACAGTAAAATGTTTTTACTACTACAATGTGTGTGGCTTATTATTTATCAATAACAGATTGTTATTTTTTTGTGTGGTTACAGTGACAAAGGACCTTATTAACTAAAGGGAAATGCACTTGCCACTACAAGTGCACTAGGAGACAGACAAAACTAAATGCAAACAAGAATCAAAACAAGAGAATTTTGCCAATTTTTAAAAAATCTTTTGGAATAAAAGATTAAAGCTCTTGTTGCATTGCAATGGCCCCCCGACCATTAAAATAATTGACATATCTGTCACACACTTGACAGGCGGTTTGGGGGACCAAGTCAATACGGCCACTATCCAGGCCTGTGAGTGGATCTTCACCACTAAGTCCGGCCTCAGGCCCAACTGATGTAAGATGTGTCGATGAATGACGTCTTAAAAAATTATGCAGAATGCAGCAAGCCATGATGACATAACTGATCTTGCATTCTGCAAGATTTATTGCGGAGAGGAACAAACAGAACCGGCTCGCCAGAATACCAAAGGCATTCTCCACAACTCTTCTTGCTCTGGCCAGATGGTAATTAAATACCCTTCTCTCAGGGGTGAGGACCCTTTGGGGGAACGGCCTCATCAAGTGCTCACCGAGGGCAAACGCTTCATCAGCGATGAAAACTGAGGGGAGTCCATCCACGTTCTGGTCATCAGATGGCAATCCCAGGCCACCAGTCTGAAGACACTGGCACAGCTTGGTCTGTGCAGACTCCTCCGTCCGACATCCGGCCGTTCTTCCCCACGTCCACGAACATAAAATCCAATTGTGCCGATACCACTGCCATCAAAACTACACTATGAAACCCCTTATAGTTATATTAATAGGACCCCGAAAGGGGTGGTGGCACAATGCAGACATGCTTCCCATCGATCGCCCCGACACAGTTGGGAAAGTCCCAACGGTCAGCGAACTGGGACGCCACAGTCTGCCATTCCTGTGTGTTCGAAGGAAACTGTGTCAAACAAAGAAAAAAACATAAGTACTTTTAAACATAACTTTGATATCAGATTACACAAAAACATTCTTGAACAACAGCAGTAGAACATTATTAATATGTGTTATTTTTATAAAAAAATCCAAAAACATAACGCCCACTTATAAGATTACTCACCCCCTCTGATGGACCATTGATCAATTTGTATGTGGGGGAAGGGGTTCTAATTTGGGTAAAAAAACACCTGACAGTTGCAAACATTTGAGGAGGTGGGGGAGGGGTTCTAATTTGGGCAAAAAAAACACCTGACAGTTGCAAACATTTGAGGGGGTGGGGGAGGGGTTCTAATTTGGGCAAAAAAAACCTGACAGTTGCAAACATTTGAGGGGGTGGGGGAGGGGTTCTAATTTGGGCAAAAAAAACACCTGACAGTTGTAAACATTTGAGGGGGTGGGGGAGGGGTTCTAATTTGGGCAAAAAAAACACCTGACAGTTGCAAACATTTGAGGGGGTGGGGGAGGGTAAAACAGTACAATGGAGCTGACAATATACATTGTTCAAGGGACTATAGGCTAGAGGTATAAATGGACCCAGGATTGCATGGTGGGGAGTTTATTAAAGGTAAATATGCATGTAGGCCAAAAAATGATTAATGTAAAAAAACAGGCATGCACGAAGATAAAGGGGACATTCCCAGCATATTCCAAGCATGGTAATTAGGTAATGAGGACATTTAGACAATACATTAGCAAACATTAAATACATATCATGTAATGTTAAAGGATAAAACTTACCTTCATATAGTCCTTCTGCAGGACCTGAATAATAGCAGAACAGGTCTCTGGGATTATGATCCCCAGAGCCTGGGGGGAAGATGCCTGTCGAGAACTTCAAGTCCTGAAGACTTCTCCCAGTCGCCAAGTAACGTAAAGTGGCAACTAGCCTCTGCTCCGCAGTGATAGCTTGCCTCATGCAGGTATCCTGCCTGCAGATATAAGGGGTCAGCATAGCCAGCAGACGTTCAAAAACGGGGTCTGTCATCCTGAGATAATTCCTGAAATCCTCAGGATTATTCTCACGGATCTCACGGAGCAAAGGCATGCGCGAGAATTAGTCACGCTGGCGCAACCAATTCTTCATCCATGAACTCCTCCTCGCCCTGTTCATTGACTGGACTCGGGTCAAAGTATTAACCCCAACACCAAGTCCCCATGCAGCACGAACTCAAGAACGAGTACTTCCACGCAACATGGCTTCAAAACGGTCAGCTGGTCAATCAAACAAACTTAGAACAAACTCACTAAAGAACAGCAAGGTCTATGAAGAGCGACCTGAAGATCAGGAACGAGCGGACCAGAACGCCCTGCTAGGCAGGTTACGAACTGACCAACACGCACTGAAAAGCAGATACAAACCTCACAAGCACAAACTGAACCGCAGAAAGGGATTGAAATAAGCTGAAGTGTGAAAAGCGCGAATCGTCTCTGACCAAACTTCTACTAACACGAGATAAACACAAGATTAGCAGAAGAAGCCAAAAGGGTGGCGTAGTGGGGCTTGAACTTCCTTTTTCTAGTCCCGTCGTACGTGCTGTACGTCACCGCGTTTAGAACCATCAGACTTTTGGAGTGATCGTGTGTGTCCAAGTCTGTCCGTTTGTAAGTCCGGCGCAAATACGCTACAAAGTCCGTCGTAAAGATCGCCGGACCAAGTATGCCGGAAAGTCCGCTCATGTGTACGCGGCATAAGCTTTATTCAGCCCAGACGACTGAAGACATCTTGTGGCAAAGAGGTATTACTGCAGGGGACAACCCTGATTTTAAGATGAGTACTGCAGCCAGAGCTGCTTTTTATTTTAGGCAGTTTCTGAGTGACTATTTTAGTTTCTTAAAGATTTTGTCTGGAGTTGTTTTTTTTTAAAGTCTTGCTGAATTGTCTTAAATTTGAGCCGTGGGTAGCTTTGTTGGTACCACCCAGCTTCCAAATTAATTTTTTTAAATTGACTGAGCTGGGTGGCAATTATCAGCTGAAAAGTGACTGGTTCCCATCAGATGAAGTCACTGTTCAGATATTCAGGCAACCACAGGTGTTACAGCTGCCTGAGTACAATAGCCAGCAGTAAAGATCCTTCCATCATTTGTTTGGTGTGAATGAGAGAATCTACATTATTTGTTTTCTCTCATTCAGCCCGCTGGAACCTAAAAGTGTATGGCTAGCCTAAGCAAATGCAAAAGCTTTTATTGCACAATTTATTTTACTCTAATATATATTGTGAGGCATTTATATTGTGAGGCACTGGCTGTCAGGATTGTGGACAGGGTCTTTACGTCATCCAGGTTTCTCACATACACCTACGGTTTTATTAGGTCCCAGAGCCCAGAGGCTTTGTAGAGCTTTGGATATTTTAAAACCTCTATTACTAGGGCCATATCTATGATATGCACATGCACTTTAATGCTATGGACTTACTGTACAAAGCCTCCCTTCTTTGAAAGATGTGTTTGCTTGCTGCTGTGCTGCATAAGTGCAGGACAAACCTGCTTGTAATTGTACTAGATGTCCCTGTCTCATACATTGTTTACCACTGTCAATGCCAGTTTAGCATGTCCATCGGAAAACACAGGCTAGGCATGATGAGGTTCATCATTCTACTAGTTTGAAAATTGTTGTTAGCCTAAAGTTAAGAGCTCAACCCCCCCCACTCTCAAAAAACATCAGCACAGCCCAAATATTTTCTAATTTTGGGGTTTGGTTTACTTCGAAGCAGTGCTCCTGGGATGGCTACCTTGCTAAGCATAGAATGAAGCATCAAAACAGGTCATGTTCCTGATGATAAGCTATGCAGTTCTCTGCAAATTTGTCAAATGCAATTATGCACCTTTGGAATTTTGCTGGTAAACTTAAATTATGTCAGGATTCACAATCTCCTAAAAATATCCCTCTCAGATTCCCAGAATTGAGAAGACGTGAGAATTAGTGCACACTTTCTGTCATGTGATCGCATCATACGTTGTTTTCATATTTATTCTCTGTACGTAGACGATGATGTAGCACCATGCCCTATGCTGGTAAAGTTCGTTTTTGGCTCTGCTGTACTGCTGAGCAGAAATTTATTCTCTAGTTCTTGTCAAGTCTTCCTAAGCTTGGTGGTTGATTATTCCTGCCTGTCTCTGAAAGAAGCTTCAAGAAATAGATTAGGAGGGTTAGCCACTGGATGATGAATATTTATCTGACCTCAGCCAATCCCTGGGGAGAAGATAAATGTTTGGGAAGGCCTTTTCAGAGTTTCTTCTCCTGGGGCCTCTGTCCATGGGGATAGCATGTGCTACTTGAAAGCTATTGTTGTCAGGCCTTAGCATTTGCTTGGCTGAGTGCCTTGAAGGAACTTGGACTTGAGAAATCTGCTAGAAAACACTACCTGTGAAGCTCGGCTGATATAGAAAACCCTTTTACTGAAGAGTGTTGCAGGGGAGCTGTCTCTGGACATTGTGAGTAGGACCTAGCCTAGAGCTCCAGGGGTGCTTGTGCTTTGAGGATCAGACACCAGAGGTTGCTACATGGACTGTGACTGCTCTTACAGATTCTCAGATTGGCTGGCTGTCCCCTCTACCTACAGCAATATTTAAGGGTGCTATTGAAGTACTTGGCCTGAGAATCTGCCCTTTAGTGCTTGCGTGCGTTTTGGAGTTTCCTGCACCCTCACCCCCCTCTCCTGCTCAAGTACTGCAATGAAACTTGGAAAAAAAACCTCCCTAAACTGAGCCTGTGTTTGTCGGTGTGCTCAGATGCTGGTAGTGGGGCTGACAACCTCTGAACAGGTAGCGGAGACCTGTCTGTTTTCAGTGGCCCATCTGGGAGAGAACACTACAATGATACAGTTTTTGTATTTCTTACTACCAACTTATACATGTGATGTTGGTTTGTCTATTAAATGGGTGTGGCTAAAGACACAAGACTGTATTTTTTTCCCTATAGGTGATAGTAATGCTCTGTTAGAAACCTTATTTGTAGATCTATCTCTATTGCTATCAACTCCCACTTTTAAAAATGTTCCAGCAAGAGAAGGGTTTAAGTTTTATCTGTTTATCTAATGCAGGTTTTCACACAAACTGCCTTGCTTCACAATATTTTTATGACTTTATTAATTAAACGTTTTCCAACAAGCTAGCTGTGCCATTTCTTATCATCAAGGGTTCCATTACTTTTTAATGGTGTGAGACCAAATTACCTTTTTACCCGCACGCAATTTAAGAAGTGTCGTTAGGAGAAGAAATGCACCTGGTGGAATAACTAATAGAAAGTACTTCTAATTTTTTTGGGTTTAGCAGGAAATGAACGCTCAGGAAGAAGCACAGACGTGTTGCCTCCTGTTAGATAACTGGAATTTAATATTCCTAAACTGTTGAAAAACAACTGTAAGTGCGTATGCTAGAATACAAAACAAAATGTTGAAATTGCAATTTTTGCAAGTTTACATGCTTTAAAATGTTTTTTTTTTTTTTTTTGTGCATTGTGCATTATACAGTATGTACAAAACAGAGCACATAATTCTGATTGTCAAAACTGAGTTCATAATACCACTAATAGAGGTGCCCATGTTTTGTTGTTTGAATGTCTGTACCTGCAATGTACTATATACAGTATGCTAGGTCTAGCAGCCGCTTTTGGTAAAGAAATACTCCGGTCTAATAGATTAACGAAATATGGTAGCAATCAGTAAATGTATACATTTTTTAAAAAGACTTTGTATTTATTTAACAGACAGTTGTTATTTCAGTTTGATAAATTATGATCTATTTCACCAAGAGGTGGAATGCAGGGTGTACAAGTAGGTGTTCTTAGTAGATAGTGATGCTGAAAAGCTGTCTGCTGTCTACCAGTGCTTGGATGGCAACTACATGTAGCACTAACTCTCGGTGGAGCTGCTGGTTTAAACGGGCTGTTACCTTCACTCTCGAAACCTCTGTTTCACCAGCACGGGGTCTAGGGTTCCGTTGAGTTTACCTCTGGACGATCTAAGCACCAACACTTGTGTACGTTTTCAATGCTTTATTGAACCAAGTAATGAAGGAAGTAGCAGGAAAGAGGCAGGAGGAAAACTGCAGGGAAGCTCAAATACCTTTCTTTAGGTTTCTTTAGAACATCCTTTAAAGTTGAATACTGTAATTGAATGCAATCCCCTTTTGTGGGACACGATCTTTGCTCGCCTGGATAGGCCTCTTGCCTAGCAGCCAGTACGTAGCACGAACAAAAGTCTCTGCCACAGACTTGCTTGAATTAAACCTGTACGATCCTCTGCCACAGGATGTATTGGTTTGCGATGAATGTCAGACACAGTACTTGAACCTTTAAGCCAACCCGGCAGTACCATGCAGTAAGACTACTTCAGGATACGTCCTCCAACCAAGTCACCAGGCCCCTCTCCAGACCAGCACTCTGCATGATACTTCCATGACGGGTCCTCCCCTGGGATCTTCTCGGTTGTCCAGCTTCTTCACTCTGGATAGATAGCTCAGGACCATTCCTCGGCTGCCATGGTAGGCCCCAGACAGGCTTCTGGGCCCACCCACTCGCCGCAGCGGCGCGGGCCTCCGGAACGGAGGACCACGAGGTGGTATTCTAACACATACCTGTCAGCCAGGGGGGCCAGCAGGTGGCTGAAAAACGAACCCCTAAACATGGCGTCTGTTCCCATAAATACCCTCTCCCAGAATGCAACTCGGAGGACCACCTCCACCGAGTTGTCTCCGGGACAGAGGAGCACTCATCCACTTTAACACGTTGCTTTTCCAGCACCCACCGATGGTGACAATGACACCCACCGGCACAATGTGGAACCACATGCAACGTCAGCCAAGCTGGAACAGAGGCAAATCTAACTTCCTATAACGAGCAATTGACTAAATTTACCTATCAGATGGTAGATCATAAATCTACCATTGCTACATACTCCCCCCACTACAATAGACGTTGTCCCCAACATCTGTCCAAAAATAATAATAATAACTCCCAAGCCTGGGAGTAGGTATTTGAGCTTAAAACTTGGATTAGATAAAGAAGAAGGAAAGACAGTGGAAAGGCATTATAAAATAACATCTATAAAACAATATGTTTACGTCCGTAAACAAAACCATCCTATGACTGTACATAACCTCACTGTCTATCTAGCTGAAAATCCTAACAGCTTGATAGAGGATCAAATGGTTCCTGAAAAGGAAAGCATATTAACACACATATATGCTGTACAACTTCAGGAGCAAAGCCTCATTTAAAAATGAGACTCTCTTCCCATAATCTATATCAAAATAATCTTTAGGAGTCCATCCCTGTATAAATGTTTTTTTTCCTTCAAATGAAAGAAATACGGCTAGCAAAAAGAAGTCCTTGGATTTGAAACACCGAGATGAATATTCAGATCTTGACCACGAAGATCTCTTTATACTGACACTAACTAACTCCAAAGTTCTTTTGTCCATAATCACCAATAAAACCGGGGATCTGGCAAGGTCAGTGTCTTTCCCAGTTGAACACTGTAATTGAATGCAATCCCTTTTGTGGGACACGATCTTTGCTCGCCTGGATAGGCCTCTCTGATTTGCCTAGCAGCCAGTACGTAGCACGAACAAAAGTCTCTGCCACAGACTTGCTTGAATTAAACCCCTTACGATCCTCTGCCACAGGATGTATTGGTTTGCGATGAATGTCAGACACAGTACTTGAACCTTTAAGCCAACCCGGCAGTACCATGCAGTAAGACTACTTCAGGATACGTCCTCCAACCGAGTCACCAGGCCCCTCTCCAGACCAGCACTCTGCATGATCCTTCCATGATGGGTCCTCCCCTGGGATCTTCTCGGTTGTCCAGCTTCTTCACTCTGAATAGACAGCTCAGGACCATTCCTCGGCTGCTGTGGTAGGCCCCAGACAGGCTTCTGGGCCCACCCACGCGCCGCAGCGACGCGGGCCTCCGGAACGGAGGACAACGAGGTGGTATTCTAACACATACCTGTCGGCCAGGAGGGCCAGCAGGTGGCTGAAAAACGAACCCCTAAACATGGCGTCTGTCCCATAAATACCCTCTCCCAGAATGCAACTCGGAGGACCACCTCCACCGAGTTGTCCCCGGGACAGAGGAGCACTCATCCGCTTTAACACGTTGCTTTTCCAACACCCGTCGATGGTGACAACGACACCCACCGGCACAATGTGGAACCACGCGTAACGTCAGCCAAGCTGGAACAGAGGCAAATCTAACTTCCTATAACGAGCAATTCACTAAATTTACCTAACAGATGGTAGATCATAAATCTACCAGCACTACATACATATGCAGATTCTACTTTCTGCTTTGCAAAATATTTGTGCTGTACTCCTTCATCTCTCACAATGCAAGTCTTTAAGAAGGCTGCCCTACTGGAAACAATTCACAACCCGTGTGGCTGATATCTTATCTTAATAGTTGCTATGAGAGAGACATAGTAATTGCATTGTGCCACTAAGAGCACCCTCAACTGCATAATCTACACATTTCAGGATTTAACACAATACAATAACAATTTTGAAATCACAATATAAAAATCTGAAAAGCACATCAATTATTACTTTTAGACAGCAATAAAAGCGCCAAATAGGCACTCCCATGGAATATTCTTTAACATCTTTAACCACTTCAGCCCCGGAAGGATTTACCCCCTTCCTGACCAGAGTACTTTTTACAATTTGGCACTGTGTCCTTTTCTTCCCACAAATAGAGCTTTCTTTTGATGGTATTTGAGCACCTCTGCCGTTTTTATTTTTTGCACTATAAACGGAAAAAGACCGAAAATTTTGAAAAAAAATGATATTTTCTACTTTTTGTTATAAAAAAAATCCAATAAACTCAATTTTAGTCATACATTTAGGCCAAAATGTATTCGACCACATGTCTTTGGTAAAAAAAATGTCAATAAGCGTATATTTATTGGTTTGCGCAAAAGTTATAGTGTCTACAAACTAGGGTACATTTTCTGGAATTTACACAGCTTTTAGTTTATGACTGCCTATGTCATTTCTTGAGGTGCTAAAATGGCAGGGCAGTACAAACCCCCCCAAATGACCCCATTTTGGAAAGTAGACACCCCAAGGAAATTGCTGAGAGGCATGTTGAGCCCATTGAATATTATTTTTTTTTGTCCCAAGTGATTGAATAATGACAAAAAAAAAAAATGTACAAAAAGTTGTTACTAAATGATATATTGCTCACACAGGCCATGGGCATAAAAAGCCAAGATGGCACAACCCCCCCCCCCCATTTGACCCCATTTTGGAAAGTAGACACCCCAAGCTATTTGCTGAGAGGCATGTTGAGTCCATGGAATATTTTATATTTTGACACAAGTTGCGGGAAAGTGACCAATTTTTTTTTTTTGCACAAAGTTGTCACTAAATGATATATTGCTCACACAGGCCATGGGCATATGTGGAATTGCACCCCAAAATACATTTAGCTGCTTCTCCTGAGTATGGGGATACCACATGTGTGGGACTTTTTGGGAGCCTAGCCGCGTACGGGGCCCCGAAAACCAAGCACTGCCTTCAGGATTTCTAAGGGCGTAAATTTTTGATTTCACTCCTCACTACCTATCACAGTTTTGAAGGCCATAAAATGCCCAGATGGCACAAACCCCCCCCCCCCCAAATGACCCCATTTTGGAAAGTAGACACCCCAACTATTTGCTGAGAGACATGTTGAGTCCATGGAATATTTTATATTTTGACACAAGTTGCGGGAAAGTGACAAATAGCCTCTTTGTACCACCTCCTTATACCACGTCCAAGACAGGGCTCCCCAAAGAAATCAAGATATAAGTGGGAGTCATGCTCGTCATAAGTATGTAGTCCTGGCAGTTCTACTGTGTCCCACAGGTTCCTCGCAAGATCTGGGTAGCTGGGAAAGGTTCTGGTGTGATCTTGTGCTGAATAGCTGTACATTCAGGAAAACCAGGAAGTAATCAGCTCCATGCTGTCCAGCTTGAACCAGAAGAGGAAGTGAAGCGCATAGTCTTTCATTCCACAGAGACAGGCCTGACCCCTCCCCCCCCCGCTGGTGACATCACTTCCTCTTCTGGTTCAAGTAGAACTGCCAGGACTACATACTTATGACGAGCATGACTCCCACTTATATCTTGATTTCTTTGGGGAGCCCTGTCTTGGACGTGGTATAAGGAGGTGGTACAAAGAGGCTATTTGGAAACACCTGGGAGAGAGGACATCCTATCTCAGTGACCACGGGATATCGGCCAAAAGGACGGGATTGGGATCCTGAAGTGTCTGTTACCCCTGCAGGGGTAGTGGGAGTCGGTGAGTGGGGAGCCAAAAGGGGGAGCACAGAAGTCACGGATTTTTCATCTATAAGGGCACCACAGTCACCAAGCTCTTGGAACTTTTTTTTTTTTTTTTTTTTTTTTATCTGCTAATTGCAATCTGGGACGTATCACGTGTGACAGTTTTTTGTGTTTTTTATTTTTTATTATTTTTTCTTTATTCAATTATGTTGAGACACATTGTGTAGATCGTTTGGATACATATTTTTTGGATTTGATTGCACTGGTATACAACTTTTTTGCATATTTATATACATATAATTTTCTGCTATTTGCAGTTTGGGATGCATTACTTGTGACAGAACATTTTTTCTATCCATATAAGCTATTACACATTGGGTACATAACAATTTTTTGGATTTGATTGCACTGTTATATTATATTAATTTTTATATTTTTTGCATATATATATGTTGGAATCATCATATTAGCTGCATAGTGTATCAGCAGCCACACTTAGTGGTACTTTTTGGAAATTACCTGGGCATATAGGTATATGGTACCTAATTAGGGTCTTCTTCACGTTTCGTATCACATATATTTTACCAGTTATGGGGGCACTTATATGATTATTTATCACTGTTTGTGTATGGTATAGTTCATATCGGTCACATTATTATCAAGTACATACTTTATAAGGAAGCGCCATACCTCTATTTAAAACTTCATATATATGTTAGTCCTCTTTGAGGGCTTAACTAAAGGTGGCAGCATACCTTTCTTTCTTTTTTCTTTTTCCTCTTCCCCCTTTTTTCTCTCTTTGGGGTTCTTTACCCCTTACACCTTCTATTACTAACCCCCTTCCCCTCCCCCCTCCCCACCCCCTTGGTCTTTTTCCTCCTCCCTCTTGTTTCCCTATCTTGTCCCCCTCTTTCTGTCCTAAGCGCAGAGGTTCTGTGTTTAAAGTTTTTATTTCACTCCTCACTACCTATCACAGTTTTGAAGGCCGTAAAATGCCCAGATGGCACAACCCCCCCCCCAAATGACCCCATTTTGGAAAGTAGACATCCCAAGCTATTTGCTGAGAGGCATGTTGAGTCCATGGAATATTTAATATTTTGACACAAGTTGGGGGAAAGTGACTTTTTTTTTTTTTTTTTTTGCACAAAGTTGTCACTAAATGATATATTGCTCAAACATGCCGTGGGCATATGTGGAATTATACCCCAAAATACATTCTGCTGCTTCTCCTGAGTACGGGGATACCACATGTGTGGGACTTTTTGGGAGCCTAGCTGCATACGGGGCCCCGAAAACCAATCACCGCCTTCAGGATTTCTAAGGGCGTAAATTTTTTATTCACTCCTCACTACCTATCAAAGTTTCGAAGGCCATAAAATGCCAAGATAGCACAAACCCCCCAAATGACCCCATTTTGGAAAGTAGACACCCCAAGCTATTTTCTGAGAGGCATGGTGAGTATTTTGCAGCTCTCATTTGTTTTTGAAAATGAAGAAAGACAAGAAAAAACATTTTTTTTTTCTTTTTTCAATTTTCAAAACTTTGTGACAAAAAGCGAGGTCTGCAAAATACTCACTATACCTCTCAGCAAATAGCTTGGGGTGTCTACTTTTCAAAATAGGGTCATTTGGGGGGGTTTGTGCCACCTGGGCATTCCATGGCCTCTGAAACTGTGATAGGCAGTGAAGAGTGAAATCAAAAATTTACGCCCTTAGAAAGCCTGAAGGCGGTGCTTGGTTTTCGGGGTCCTGTACGCAGCTAGGCTACCAAAAAGTCTCACACATGTGGTATCCCCGTACTCAGGAGAAGCAACAGAATGAATTTTGGGGTGTAATTTTACATATTCCCATGGCATGTTTGAGCAATATATCATTTAGTGACAACTTTGTGCAAAAATAAAAAAAAAATTGTCTTTTTCCCGCAACTTGTGTCACAATATAAAATATTCCTTGGACTCTACATGCCTCTCAGCAAATAGCTTGGGGTGTCTACTTTCCAAAATGGGGTCATTTGGGGGGGGGGTTTGAACTATCCTGGCATTTTATGCACAACATTTAGAAGCTTATGTCACACATCACCCACTCTTCTAACCACTTGAAGACAAAGCCCTTTCTGACACGTTTTGTTTACATGAAAAAATATTTTTTTTTTGCAAGAAAATTACTTTGAACCCCCAAACATTATATATTTTTTTAAAGCAAATGCCCTACAGATTAAAATGGTGGGTGTTTAATTTTTTTTTTTCGCACAGTATTTGCGCAGCGATTTTTCAAACGCATTTTTTTGGGAAAAACACACTTTTTTAAAGTTTAATGCAATAAAACACACTATATTGCCCAAATGTTTGATGAAATAAAAAAGATGATCTTAGGCCGAGTACATGGATACCAAATATGACATGCTTTAAAATTGCGCACAAACGTGCAGTGGCGACAAACGAAATACATTTTTAAAAGCCTTTAAATGCCTTTACAGGTTACCACTTTAGATTTACAGAGGAGGTCTACTGCTAAAATTACTGCCCTCGATCTGACCTTCGCAGTGATACCTCACATGCATGGTGCAATTGCTGTTTACATTTGACGCCAGACCGACGCTTGCGTTCGCTTTTGCGCGAGGGACAGGGGTACTTCTTTTTTTTTTCTTTATTATTTTTTTGCTTTTTTATCTTATTTTTAAACTGTTCCTTTCATTTTTTTTTTTTTTTTAAATCATTTTTATTGTTATCTGAGGGAATGTAAATATCCCCTATGATAGCAATAGGTAGTGACAGGTACTCTTTTTTGAAAAAACTGGGGTCTATTAGACCCTAGATTTCTCCTATGCCCTCAAAGCATCTGACCACACCAAGATCGGTGTGATAAAATGCTTTCCCAATTTCCCAATGGCGCTGTTTACATCCGTGAAATCTAAGTCATGAAATGCTCGTAGCTTCCGGTTTCTTAGGCCATAGAGATGTTTGGAGCCACTCTGGTCTCTGATCAGCTCTATGGTCAGCTGGCTGAATCACCGGCTGCATTCTCAGGTTCCCTGTTGGGACAGGAGAGCCAGAGAAAAACATGGAAGACGGTGGGGGGGATTCCCTCTCACTGCTTGTAAAAGCAGTCTAGAGGCTAATTAGCCGCTAGGATTGCTTTTACATGAAAGCCTACTGCTGGCTGAAAAGAATGATACCAAGATGATATCTAAACCTGCAGGCATCATTCTGGTATAACCACTCAAAGTCCAGTAACATACCAGGACGTTGCTGGTCCTTGTTGGGCATATATTGTAAACTTTTTTTTCATGTAGCCTGTGGGCTGAACGAAAAAAAGAGATTGATCGGTGGGTATGCCCACCATTAGAATAACTCCCTTCATCCACCCACTTCTAATGATGGGCATACATGCACCGTATATATATGCCGAAGCATGGGGGCATCCTCCCGCAAAAGTTAGGAGCAAATCGCTCCTCCGCCCTCTGCTGCCCCCACGCTTCGACATATATGCTGAAGTATGTAACTGTGGTTACCTCCGACAGCACTGGAGTCACGGCTTTATATATCGTGGGAGCAAACGATGTTGCTGTCCAGATAATAAATCCGCGCTGCAACTGAATGGCGTACCTGCTAAGCAAATGATGGTTAACAATAAAAAAAAAGTAACATTACAGTATAACAGTAAGACTTCCCATACCTGCAAAGCAAATACAAAAAAAACATAGTAAAAAATAAAACATTTAACGCAACCTGTGCCTAAAATATATATATGCCGAAGCATGGGGGCATCCTCCCACAAAAGGCAGGAGCAAATCGCTCCTCCACCCACTGCTGCCCCCACGCTTCGGCATATATGCTGAAGTATATAACTGTGGTGGTGAAATCACCTCCGACAGCACTGGAGTCACGGCTTTATATATCGTGGGAGCAAACGCTGTTGCTGTCAAGATAAATAAATCCATGCTGCAACTGAATGGCGTACCTGCTAAGCAAATGTTTGTTAACAATAAAACACAGTAACATAACAGTATAACAGTAAGACTTACCATACCTGCAAAGCAAATACAAAAAAAAATAGTAAAAAATAAAACATTTAACGCAACCTGTGCCTAAAATATATATATGCTGAAGCATGGGGGCATCCTCTCACAAAAGGCAGGAGCAAATCGCTCCTCAAACCCACTGCTGCCCCCACGCTTCGGCATATATGCTGAAGTATGTAACTGTGGTGGTGAAATCACCTCCGACAGCGCTGGAGTCACGGCTTTATGTATCGTGGGAGCAAACGCTGTTGCTGTCAAGATAAATAAATCCGCTCTGCAGCTGAATGGCGTACCTGAAAACAAAAAAATGGTTACCAACAAAACACAGTAAACAGTAAAGTATAAAAAAATTGCATATCTGAAAAGCAAACATGATAAAACATAATAACAATAAAACATTGCAGAATAGAATACAGTAAAAAAGAGCAGAACAATAGAGAGAGAATAGAGAGAGAGAGCACAATAAAACGACAACTTTTTTGTTTTTTTTATTTTATATATTTTTTGTGTTTTTATTTTTTTTATTTTTATTTTTTTTTACACTTTTTTAGTAACTTTAACTTTAGTAACTGGTACCAGGTTTGGGTCTCTCAAAATGCGATGGCATCTTGGGAGACCCTGTGAAAGTGTGTCCTAGTCTGTGCAATGCTGTACCCTACGCTAAAACTTAACTAGTGTATGGTAGCATTCAAAACATTCACCAATGCATAGACCAGGATTGTCAGGACAGGTGGGACAATAATACCGGGTGTCACGCCTATATCCGCGCTTGCTGCAGACACAACATCTTCTTTGGGGGGGCTCGTTGGGTAGGGGTACTCGGGAGGACATAGGGAAAATGCCTCTCATGCAGCCGGCTTACTGCATTTGGTTGGGGAAGGTGAGGTGGAGCACCGTCTGGAAACAGAAGGGCTCTGACGATCTCTTCCTGGAATTTAAGGAAGGATCCAGTCCGTCCTGAAGCTCTGTATAGCACATGAGCATTCAGCAAAGCCAATTGAAATAAATAAACAGACACTTTTTTTGTACCAGCATCTGGCCTTACGGGCAACTAGGTACGGCGCCAACAACTGGTCGTTGAGGTCCACCCCTCCCATATTGGTTATATTCGTGGACACAGAGGGGTTTCTCCACAACACCAGTCGCCGTAGTAATTTGGACCGTCGTGTCTGCATGAAGGGAGGTAAGAACGAAAACATTCTTCTTATCCCTCCACTTCATAGCGAGCAAGTTATTACACTGCAAGCAGGCTCTCTCCCCCAGCCTAAGACGGGAATCTACAAGCCGCTGGGGAAAGCCCCGGCGATTAGGTGCACGGTGCCACATGCTCCAATCTGTTGATCAAAAAGGTGACTAAAAAGTGGCACGTTCGTGTAATAATTGTCCACGTACAAGTGGTACCCCTTTCTGAATAAGGGTGACACCAAGTCCCACACAATCTTGCCAGCACTTCCTATGTAGTCAGGGCATTTTGCTGGCTCTACGTGACTATCTTTGCCCTCGTAAACCATAAAACTACATGTATAGCCTGTGGCCCTGTCACATAGCTTATACATCTTGACCCCGTATCTGGCACGCTTGCTGAGAAGGTACTGTTTGAATGACAAGCGGCCAGAAAATTTAATCAGGGACTCATCAACGCAGACAACTTGATGGGGAGTAAACAAGTCTGCAAAACGCTGGTTGAAGTGGTTTACGAGGGGCCGAATTTTGTAGAGCCGATCGTATTCAGAGTCTCCACGAGGACGTCAGAGTTCATTGTCGTTGAAGTGCATGAACCGCAAAATCTGCTCGTATCGTGCCCTGGTCATGGAGGCAGAGAACAAGGGCATATGGTGAATTGGGTCAGTAGACCAATATGACCGCAACTCACTCTTTTTGGTTATGCCCATGTTGAGGGAAAGGCTCAGAAAGATCTTAAATTCGGAGACTGTAATTGGTCTCCAATTTCTGGCAAGGGAGGACTGGGGAATAGTGGCGATGTGTTGACCAGCGTATAAATTGCTTTGGTCCACAATAGATCTATAGAGATCTTCGGTGAAAAACAGCGAATAAAAATCCAGTGGCGTAAAATCAACTGTTTCCACCTGAATTCCGGGTTGGCCAGTGAATGGGGGAAGTACGGGTGCTGCAGAAGTGGTGGGTTCCCAATTCGGATTGGCGAATGCAGCAGGAAGGGCACTATGGACACGATGGGCCTGTGTTCATCTTCTTGGTGGCAGCGGGACACTACTAGTGCTTGCCACCTCGCCAGCTTGAACCGCACTTATGGGACTTGCCACGTCACCACGTGATACTGCAGTGCTGGATGTACGATCAGAGTGTACTAGGCTGCTGGTGCTTGCCAGTTCACCAGAAGGAATAGCGGCGCTAGTACTGCTCTGCTCCATACGAGGGACCTGCGGTTCTTGCACATCAAGGACAGAAGAAGAAGTTTGGGGTCTGGTGCGCCTGACCTTGGCAGGGACCACAACTCCGTCGTCAGAGCTATATGTCATGGAGCCGCTGTCCTCTACAGGATCGTATTCTGAGCCTGAATCTGACAGATGAGTGACTTCCTCTTCACTATCTGTCATGCTCAGAAACGTGTAAGCCTCTTCACTAGTGTACCTTCGATTTGCCATTTTGGGCTCTAAATTTAGGGGTACACTAGTGAGACTCACAGGCAAAAAAGCTCCTGACTGTTAGCGACTGATTCAAAACGCTACCAAAAACTGTTAGCGATCGCAGGGATCAGGCCTGACTCTGCGAACGCTGCAGTTATGTGTGCTTAGTGTTTTGTAAGTGTCGCTCGATACTGCACTTGGGTGGGCTGGGCAGGGCTGGGCCGAGGGGCAAAACGCAGGTGCTAGCAGGTATCTGGACTGATCCTGCTAACACTGTGTTTATGGGAACCCTAAACTGCTGGGGATGCTAGTATAGATCTGATCGGATCAGATATTGATCCGTTCAGATATTATACCACTAAGGGAGGTGTATGCTGCGTGCGTGGGTGTTAGCGGTACTGGCGCTAACCTGACGCTGCCTGGGGCGATGCAGACCTTATCTGACCCTAAAAACGTAACTTATATCACCGCCGGGCAATTAGGGGGTTAAACCTTTATAAGGTAATAAACGGCGGGTGCCCTAAAACTATGATAAACTATAAAAAAAAACAAACTAACTAACCAGTGTCACCCGTAACAGTTATACGGTGATCACTGGTGAAAGGGTTAACTAGGGGGCAATCAGGGAGTTAAAACCTTTAGTAGGTAGTATATCGGGGTCCCTGTCGCTATAAAATGCTGATGGCGAACCTATATACTTACCTCCCTAACTAGCGTCACCTGTGTCACTAATACAGCGATCAGAAAAACAATCGCTTAGTGACACTGGTGACGGGGGGTGATCAAGGGGTTAACCTTTATTGGGGGGGTTAGGGGGGTACCTTAGACCTAAAGGGGGGTACCTCAGACCTAAAGGGGGCTAACTGCCCTAACACTTATAACTGTCACAAACTGACACCAATGCAAAAAAAAACAAAACTGCTATTGGTGTCACTGTGACAGGGGGTACAGGGGGGTGATCGGGGGGTGACTGGTGAAAAGTGTGCCTGCGTGTTCTACTGTAAGTGTAGTGTTGTGCAAACTCACACTGATGTCTTCTCTCCTCAGCGCCGGAACAAAAAGACCGGCTTGAGGAGAGATGACATCACTTCCTCTGCCTCTGTTTACATTACAGAGGCAGAGGAATGATCTCATTGGCCGGGAGCGATCGCGAGGGGGTGGCCACGAATGGATGGCCTCCCCCTCACCTCTGATCGCCTGGGAACAAATGCTGGCCACCTCTGGCACCGGGGGGGTCCGACCCCCCCACCCGCGGGAGGCAGATCACGTACAGGTACGTGATTCTGCCTGCCCGTGCCATTCTGCCGACGTATATTGTCGTGAGGCGGTCGGCAAGTGGTTAAAGATAATGGGGTTTACTTACTAAGGGAGTGTAGGCTGTTCACTATATAGGTCTATACTCAGACAAAAAAGCTACACAAAAAACCAAGCAAAATATAGCACCCCCTTGACCCCCAGGAGGCATGGTGTTATCCCCAGAGTGAGGTTGGGCTGACATTTCACTTACTCTTAGGCAATAGTGGGGTGTGAACAGATGGGCACCAGTCAGTTTAAGGTGCAAAGCAAAATGGTGTTTTATTTGCTCACTCCAGGGATAGAGGGATAGGGCACAGAGCATCCTTGAACTAGCAGGCTAGCAGACTATAAAAAAGGGAACACAAGTACTCACATAAAGAACCTTGAGCCAACCTGGCATTCTGTGATTGTAGCTCCTGACTGAAAGCACTTGAAAGATCAGCTACCAGCTCCCTAGGTAGAAGACACCATACTCCTTTGAGACCCAAGATCCACAGTCAGGTTTCTCTGGCGCCTCAAGAGATCTGGTGGTCCTTCAATGCTTCCAGGCTCCACAGGCAAGGCCGAAAACCAGGCCTCTATCCAGCCACATGGTCACCCTCTCAGGCAGCAGGCCAAAGAGGTTTTATCAGCCCAACACACCCCTCCTCTAGGCCCAGGGGAGAACAGACTGACTTGCCAACATCACAATCTGAATATTTATATCCTTTTCCAGCATGCATCAGTGGCAAGGAAACTCCTAATGGTTGTCCAGGGAGAAATAAATACTCATGAATATTCATATTCAGGACACATACAGTAACCAGGGTTGTTATCATCTTGGAATACTGCCCTGCGGCCCGGTCTCTGAGGGGAGGGGATCATGCTCTGCTTCAGTATGTCACAGTACATGTTGGCATTCATGGTTCCCTCAATGAACTGTAGCTCAGACCATGACACTCCCACCACCATGCTTGACTGTGGTCAACCATGGCGGGGTGTGTTCTGAATGAATCCTGTCCTGTTAAACCGCTGTATGGTCTTGGCCACCATGCTGCAGCTCAGTTTCAGGGTCTTGGCAATCTTCTTATAGCCTAGGCAATCTTTATGTAGAGCAACAGTTCTTTTTTTCCAGATCCTCAGAGAGTTCTTTGCCATGTTGAACTTCCAGTGACCAGTATGAGAGAGTGAGAGTGATAACACCAATTTTAACACTAATGGGACCAATTTGGACATTTTCATTTAGAGGTGTACTCACTTTTGTTGCTAGCGGTTTAGACATTATTGGCTGTGTGTTGAGTTATTTTGAGGGGACAACAAATTGACACGGTTATGCAAGCTGTACACTTGCTACTTTACATTGTAGCAAAGTGTAATTTCTTCAGTGTTGTCACATTAACAGGTATAATAAAATATTTACAAAAATGTGAGGGGTGTACTCACTTTTGTGAGATATTGTATATAGATATATATAGATTTATATGGCAACACTGCAAGGCCGTCCTAATAGCATCATGGGCCCCTGGGCAGTAATGCTCTGGGGCCCCTACAATGGAGACAGCGCAGGTAAACAGACGTCAAATAGGTAGGAGGCAGACAAGCGGAGCTTCCCCTTTTGGGTAGAGCTCCGCATTAACTACATGAACAATCATTCTGTACAGCAAAGAAACAGTGGGAAAATACTACATACATAAAAGTAACAAAGCTGTCCTGTGCATATAATATATCTGCTAGATTGATGCCTCCCCAGCACTCTGACCCCTCTACACCCAGATATCCCCCCAGCACTCTGACCCCTCTACACCCCAGATATCCCCCTAGTACTCTGACCCCTCTACACCCTAGATATTCCCCTCAACACTGCTACCATATATCATAAGATACCCCCTTGTTTTGTGACCCCATTACATCCCTGATACCCCCTACACTGTGGCCTCTCTACATCCCTGATACCTCTAGCACTATAGCCACCCAAGCTACCCCAAACATTGCTACCCTCTATACACCCCAGATCCCCCCTCAGCATTGTTTTCCCCCATACACCCTTGATATCCCCCAGCATCATTATTCCATCCATGTAGTACCCCCTTTTCCAGTGGAGATACAGTGCATATAAACTTTTGGCTATGTGCCCACCTCCAGCACTGGACTCACCTATACCAATCAAGCAGACAGAAGAGGGAGCATCCCTCCAGGCATTCTAAGCCCTTCGGTGCAAACAGTGCTGGACAGCTGGGCTCACCATGACACCATCCACGATGCTACTTCTGCAGGGTGGGCTCTCAGTGCTGCCAACTCAGCAGCTCCCACTCTAGCTCCTACCCTGCAGCCTTCGAATCCCGAGCATTCAAGCTGCATGGAGCGGGGTCAGAGCATCACTGGTGCTCTGGCCCTGCAGCGTGGGCTCAAGGACCAGCTGCTTTGGGGAAAGTGCAGGGGCCCCCATGCAGCTGGGGTCCCTGGGCAGTGCCCAGGTGTGCCCACTCATTAAGACAGCCCTGCAACACTGGAGCTTTGATTACGCTATTTATATATATACTGAATGGATGACAGCTGTGGTTTGGATTCAATCTTGTGACCTCATGTATGACATCTTGGATTTTCCTATATGCACAATTTGACTCCCTGTAATAGGGGTCAATTAAGTCTGGTGAGTGCATTGTGTGTCTGCATGTGGGTGGAGAGGAACCTTTCCTATACTTACTGAGGACTAGGGATGAGCTGAACCCCCACCCCCGGTTCGGTTCGCAGCGAACATGCAAAAAATTTGTTTGAACACGTGAACACCGTTAAAGTCTATAGGTCACGAACGTGAAAAATCAAAAGTGCTAATTTTTAAGGGTTAATATGCAAATTATTGTCATTAAAAGTGTTTGGGGACCTGGGTCCTGCCCCAGGAGACATGTATCAATGCAAAAAAAAGTTTTAAAAAACGGATGTTTTTTCGGGAGCAGTGATTTTAATAATGCTTAAAGTGAAACAATAAAAGTGAAATATTTCTTTACATTTCGTAACTGGGGGGTGTCTATAGTATGCCTGTAAAGGGGCACATGTTTCCCGTGTTTAGAACAGTCCCTGCACAAAATGACATTTCTAAAAGATAAAAAGTAATTTAAAACTACTTGCGGCTATAATGAATTGTCTATGGAAGAAATCAAAAGTGCTAATTATATTGTCATAAAAAGTGTTTGGGGACCTGGGTCCTGCCCCAGGGTACATGTATCAATGTAAAAAAAGTTTTAAAAACTAACGTTTTTTCGGGAGCAGTGATTTTAATAATGCTTAAAGTGAAACAATAAAAGTGAAATATTCCTTTAAATTTCATACCTGTGGGGTGTCTATAGTATGCCTGTAAAGTGGCGCATTTTTCCCGTATTTAGAACAGTCCCTGCACAAAATGAAATTTCTAAAGGAAAAAAAGTAATTTAAAACTACTTGGGGCTAGAATGAATTGTTGGATCCCGGCAATACAGATAAAAGTCATTAAAAAAATGGCATGGGATCCCCCAGTCCATTACCAGGCCTTTGGGTCTGGTATGAATATTAAGGGGAACCCCGAACCAAGATAAAAAAAAAATTGCGTAGGGGTCTCCCTCAAAATCCATACCAGGCCCTTCAGGTCTGGTATGGATTTTAAGGGGAACCCCATGCCAAAATAAAAAAAATGGCATGGGGTCCCCCCAAAAATCCATACCGGACCCTTAGCTGAGCACGCAACCTGGCAGGCCACAGTAAAAGGGGGGGGGCGAGAGAGCGCCCCACCCTCCTGAACCATACCAGGCCACATGCCCTCAACATGGGGAGGGTGCTTTGGGGTAGCCCCCCAAAGCACCTTGATGGGGACAAGGGCCTCATCCCCACAACCCTTGCCCGGTGGTTGTGGGGTTCTGTGGGCAGGGGGCTTATTGGTAATCTGGAAGCCCCCTTTAACAAGGGGACCCCCAGATCCCGCCCCCCGTTTGAATTGGTAATGGGTACATTGTACCTGTACCATTTCACAAAAAAAGTTAAAAAAAAACACACACCTTGGGACAAGTCCTTTATTAAAAAATAAAAAATAAAAATGTCCCCTGAAGTCCATTCATCTTCTTCTATGGCTTCTATGGCTCCGCCGACGGACCGAAAAATAAAATAAAAAATATCCACCTCCATGGGAGGAACTTGCCATATGTCACTTCAGTGCCGATGACAGTTCTTTTATAACTGAGGGCGGGGCCACACGACATACCCAGGTGACCCCGCCCCCCTCTGACGCACGGGGACTTCCCAATGGCTTCCCCATGGTGTCAGAGGGGACGGGGCCACCCGTATACGTAAACGGGTGGCCCCACCCCCTCTGACGCCACGGGGAAGCCATTGAGAAGTCCCTGTGCATCAGAGAGGGGCGGGGTCACCTGGGTACGTCACCGTGTGGCCCCGCCTTCACTTATAAAAGAACTGTCATCGGCGCTGAAGCGTCATACGGTGGGTGCCTCCCATGGAGGTGGATCTTTTTTATTTTATTTTTCGGTCTTTCGGCAGAGCCATAGAAGAAGGTGAATGGACTTTGTGGGACATTTTTATTTTTTTATTTTTTAATAAGGGACTTGTCCCAAGGTGTGTCTTGTTTTTTTTTGGAATTTATCACAAGTGCACAGAATGGAGGACAAATGTTGGCAGGTCTTAGCAGCAACTCACTGTAGTCTTTCATTTATAGACAATGTGACCTATAGCTGCCTTCTAAAGTGGGGTCTCAATTTATCCAACTGCTCAAAGAACAAGGCCTATGGGACTTTTGTGGGAAAAGCCATACAAGAGTAAAAGCTATACATTTTATCACATATATACAATATATGTGAAAGATACATTCTTAAAAATACATAGAATGTACATCAATCGGGAGCAATTGACGTACTTACATTATATATTGGTTTACAAAGGTACTTGTAATATCATGGTTAATATGCAAGTTATTGTCATAAAAAGTGTTTGGGGACCTGGGTCCTGCCCCAGGAGACATGTATCAATGCAAAAAAAGTTTTAAAAACTGACGTTTTTTCGGGAGCAGTGATTTTAATAATGCTTAAAGTGAAACAATAAAAGTGAAATATTCCTTTAAATTTCATACCTGTGGGGTGTCTATAGTATGCCTCTAAAGTGGCACATTTTTCCTGTGTTTAGAACAGTCCCTGCACAAAATGAAATTTCTAAAGGAAAAAAAGTAATTTAAAACTACTTGCGGCTATAATGAATTGGTATGATCAGTGGTATGATGAATGCAGGTAGCTGGATATTGTCATGGATATTTTCAACACGTTTCCTGAATCTTCACTTCATCATGAGACACATTAATCAACCAAATATCTATAAAGAAACCATGTCATTAGGAATCAATCCGCAGACAATTATCAAATATTATGTCCCAGCCCCACATGTTTTATCTATAGTTGTCACTTTTTAAAGATTAAGCCAGGTAAATCTAAGCCAACAGATGTATAAAGGCCAGCATTAAGCCTCTGTATTTGGAGCTGTGGAAAGGGCGAGGAGCCGCAGTGCGGGTATGCGACCTGCAAGAAAATTACATGGTCAAAAAGACCATGTGATTTCACTGAGGGTCCAGACCTGCACTTTTACATGTGTGTGGGTGCCATTTAGAATGCATAGCGCCCCCCAGGCATGTGAAATCACAGTGCGGGTGTGTAACCTGCAGGGAAATTGCATGGTCAAAATGACCATGCGATTTCACTGCGGGTAAAGACCTGTGCTTTTACATGCGTGTGGGTGCCATTCTGAATGCATGGCACCCCCCACGCATTTGAAATCGCAGTGCGGGTGTGCGACCTGCAGGGAAATCACATGGCCAAAAAGACCATGCAATTTAACTGCGGGTCCAGACCTGCGATTTTACATGCGTGTGGATGCCATTCAGAATGCATGGTGCCCCCCCAAGAATGTGAAATCACAGTGTGGGTGTGCGACCTGCAGGGAAATCACATGGCCAAAAAGACCATGCGATTTAACTGCGGGTCCAGACCTGCAATTTTACATGCGTGGGGATGCCATTCATAATGCGTGGCACCCCCATTCAGAATGCGTGGCACCCCCCCACGCATGTGAAATCTCAGTGTGGGTGTGCCACCTGCAGGAAAATCACATTGTCAAAAAGACTGATCCAAAAACCGGAGACTAAACTGGCATAAAAACACATAATACAGAAGTCGATGCAAAAACTTTATTATGCACAGCAATACAGGAAAATAGTATTGGAAGTCCTTATTTTCAAATGTACTTGAACTTGGCATATTATCAATTTTCAATGGCTTCCAGTTGCCATGGAACCTGTCCAGTTATCATGAAAACTGTGGCAAACTCATCCTGGATATGGGCGCCACTTCTACTCCCTCGGCTCCCACTCCATTAAGCCCTCTGCATAAGGTGCAATAAGGCATTTTCAAAGCAAATGCCATACCGCTGCCTTACAAAATTGCTCAAAATGCACGCTGCTTTCACTGCACATAGGGCGTTCTGCATATTAGGATTAATGGCGCTGTGCAAAAAATGCCATTTGTTTGAAAGCAAGCCAAAGGCACATCCCACCACTCTTCTTGGTCTGGTCTGCCTTTAATTGAACACCCTCTTCTCAATGTTTAGCTTTCAACTGGAGTAGGGCCTTACAAGGTGCTCTCCTAACTCAAATGCTTCATCCCCAAGTAAAATGTAGAGTGCAGGTAGACGATTGGTTCCTGGTAGTGGAGGGTTTGCAGGCAGGTCCAAATCATTGGAATGCAGCATCTGGCCAAAGGTGGAATATGCAAAAATGCTGGACTACTCCCATAGGAGTCAACATATCGGCAGCAGTAGTTGGCACCCACAACCCCCAGTAGGACAAAAGAGAAATATTTTTTATAATTGAAGTATTTGCTTCCACTTGAAATCAGTTGGACGATGCAAATATGTTTTTCCGTCTACCGCTCCAAGGCAGTTCAGAAAATTGCACCGCTCCCAAAATAAATTTGGTATCGATAGCCATTCCTGCTTTGTAGGCTTTGCCATCATCATATTGTGCATCACATCCCAAATTGTACTGCATGTGTCGCGTATTATGTAGCTTGCAGTAGATTTTCCAACCATAAAAGAAAAATGCAAACTGGCCAATGATTGTCCTGTGGGATCAAGAAAAATGACAAGTATTTTTGTTTTGTTTTACAGTAATCATCATGAAAAAAAAATGGAAGAGCCTCAAGGATGCCTACCCACGGTATAGGAGGCAATTGAGAGAATTTAAAAGTGGACAGGCTGCCGATGAACCCCCTCACTACATCCACGCAAAGGAATTTGACTTTTTGAGTCGGGTTCTAGAAATGAGCTGGTAAGTCCTTTAAAAGTATGACATATAAAGTATATAGACATTCTAAAGCTTTTTTCTCCGTTTTTTTTATTTATTTATTTTTTACAGTAACCAAAGTTCATGGGAAACGGCAGCTACTGCTGCTGCTGCTGCTGCTCCTGCTCCTCAAGAATGTCATGATGAGAGCTCTGATGAAGAAGCCAGCCAGGCAATGCCTCACATGCCACCAGAAAATTTTGACAACACATCAATGTCTTCTTCTGGGGAAAACTTGACTCCTCCGGCTGAATTAGTCACCCCTTCGGCTGAAGTGGTCGCCCCACCTCCTGAAGTGGTCATTCTGCCGGCTGAAGTAGTCACCCCTCAGGCTGAAGTGGTCACCCCTCTGGCTGGAGTGGTGCTCCATTTGTTGGAAAGACCTACCACAGCGCTCCAGTTCATTGAGAACTACAACTGTCTGGGCTTGTAGTCATTCAGACACACGGAGCTGTGTGTGTGAATGACATGGCCATGTAGGTGCAGCCCTACATGGCCGCACTGCTTTCAACTAGTGTCAGCTAGTACGGGGAAATTCTCCCCATATGGCTGCAAACGCAGCACTGGGAACGTGTTGCGAGTTCCAAAATTAGGTGTAACATGTAACATGTTCCCAAAGGTGACATAAGGTGAAGAGAGGGGTAGGGAGTGGGAGATGATGGTTTGGAGAGAGGGTATGGGGAGTGTGGTGGGGAGGTGGGTTATTGTTGCTTACCTCAGTGTGATGATGAGCATTTCCACCGGAATATTCGGAATACTGTTCCGATAATAGGTGTCTTCTCTCTGCAGATGTGTAGAGAGTAACCCAAGCAACGCTTCGAAACTGTAGGATAGAAAATTGATTGTTAGCAGGTAAATAATCTATCACACATTGTTAAGATTGTACAAGCTTTGCGTGGTTGAGGAGATGAACCTACCTTTTAAAGACATCTGTTGGTACTCTTTATACCTTCGGAGATCACTGTATATTGCACAGAACTGGCTACGCTGTTCTCTATTGAAAAATAGGAAACAGGATGGACCCAGTATCTGTGCTTGTTTTCTTGCTCTTCTTGCTTCTGCATCAGTAGTGCAGCTGCTGCACATGCGAGGAAACATCTTCCAAAAAAACAGAGAGCACACAAGGAGCACATGGAAACTTGACCTTCACAAACCACACCAACACTACCCACAAAACCAGGAAGAGGAGGACCACTTTATGCAGAGGTCAGATGTGCCTCCAAAACACCTGAAAAAAACGCTGTAAAAATGCTCAAAAAACACCAGAAAAATGCCAGATAAACTCCAGAAAAACACCCTTAAAAACATCTGAAAATGATACGCTCAGGTGTGAATGCAGCCAAAATGTAATGCTATATATCCTCATAGAGGAGCACAGATTCCACCAGTCTACTTCATAACCTCTACTTTGGAGGATGACATTCCTCCACTGGCTCCTTGTGGTGGCCCTAGTGCTCGGCTCCTCACCTTTTCCACAGCTCCCAGGACAGGCACTTGATGGTGGACTTCATGCATTTGTTGACTAAAATTTAAAGTGATTGTAAAGTCTTGTTTGTTTTTTGTTGAAATTAATGTTATACTTACCTGCTCTGTGCAGTGTGCAGAGCAGCCCAGATCTACCTCTTCTCGGGTCCCTCTTCAGCGCTCCTGGCCCCTTCCTCCTGTTAAGTGCCCCCACAGCAAGCAACTTGCTATGGGGGCACCCAATCTGAGCCACAGCTCCCTGTGTCAATTCAGACACAAAGCTGCAGCCCGGCCCACCCTGTTTATATTCTCATTGGCTGACTGACTTTGACAGCAGCAGGAGCCAATAACGCTGCGCTGCTGTCTCAGTCAATGAGGAGGGGAGTCCCAGACACTACTGCAACATCGCTGGATCTAGATGGGCTCAGGTAAGTATTCTTCTTCTTATCTTAATGCATATAATGCATTAAGATAAAAAAAACCTTCTGCCTTTACAACCCCTTTAACTTTTAGCTTGTCTTGCAATTTGGTTTGTGAGTATGGCTTAACTTCTTCCTGCCCACGATATAGCCAAAAGACGGCTACAGCGCGGGCCTTAATTGCTGGGAGGGAATTGATCACAGATTGGAATAAGGGGCCGATCCTGGCCCCTTACCACGTGATCAGCTGTCAGCCAATGACAGCTGATCACGTGATGTAAACAGAAGACTGGTAATCTGTATTTTTTTCCCCTCACGCTGTCAGTGTGAGGGGAAAACAAAGCTGATCACCGGCTTCTGTCAGAGGGACATCGGTCCCTCACACAGAGAGCCGTGGCTGCCTCATCTGTGCCCACCAGTGCCACCTGCCAGTGCCACCTACCAGTGCCCACAGTGCCACCAACTTTTGCCCACCAGTACCACCAATCAATGCCCACCAGTGCTGCCAATCAATACCCATCAGTGCCTCATCATCAGTGCCACCGGTCAGTGCTGCCTGTCAGTGTCACCTATCAGTGCCTACCAGTGCCCATCAGTGCCATAATATTTGATATTTGTCTGTGGATCAATTCCTAATGTTAATGTTACCCCTGATGAGGTTAACTAAGATTCACAAAACATGTTGAGAGTATCCATGACATAATCCAGCTACCTGCATTCATAATACTATTGTTGATATAACTAGTACCTTTGTAAACTTCTTTTTATTATTTTTTTTGCAGTTAACCAATTATACTAACCCCCCCCCCCCAGAAAAAAAATAAAAAAAATATTATTATCTATTTCTTCCCCCCCTCCCTCCCTGCCATGGGGTAGGTCAACTCTGTCCTTTCACACTCTGTTCCTTCCACTTTATGTTATGTTATGTATTCTCCTGCTGTGCCCTTCTGTGCCAAAAAAAAAAAAGTAATAAAAATTGTGCCGTGTGATTAAATATTGGTTGCACATTATTGTGTATATCGGCCTTTATGGCCTAATTCCTCAACTCTAAGTGACACTAAGTAAAAAAAAACAAAAAAAAAACAACAAAAATTTTAATAAAAATTGTGCCTTGTGATTAAGTATTGGTTATCCATGATTGTGTATATCGGCTTATATGGCCTAATTCCTCAACCCTGAGTGACACTTCAAACACGAACAAGAAAAAGAGAAAATAAAAAAGTAAAAAAAAAAAACACAAAAACCAAACGTGCCCTGTAATAAAATATTGATTATCTATAATTGTGTATATGGGCCTTCGTGGCCAAGTTCCTCAACTCAAAAAAAAAAAAAAAAAGGGAAATCTTCGATGTGTTTACCCAACCTCATATAATATAAGAGGCCACAAATGGCCATTGTTAAATTAAAACTTATACCATGTGAAAGAAAAAACTTCGCAACCCACTACTCCCCCCCTTCGAGTGCCAAACCCTCCACCCCCCGTCCCATCTCACCCCACACCACAAAAAAAAAAAAAAAAAAAAAAAAAGAAATTGAGGAGGAGGGGGAAGAAAAAAAAAACCCAGCATAGATCTATCCTGGTCATGGTTCATAATTCGATTCTTTATTCCTTTATGGCTAAAACCGTACACAGCTGTGCTAGGGACCTTATAAAGCCATTACCACCCTTACCTTTCTATACCCTATCTTTTTTCTAGCCAATCTCATGTGCACACTGTATCCAACCTGCCCATATCTTATCAAATTCCCCTTTTTTGTCCCTCACTACATGAATCCACCTTTCGGCTTCCATTATCTGGTTAACCTCCTTTTTCCAATGTACGAGTGTTGGACAAGCAACCTGTTTCCAAAATCTGGGGATTAATAATTTAGCTGCATTCAATAAGTGTGGTGTAATGCTCTTCCTATATGCTTTGTTTGAGCCGGATGTTCCGTTGAATAAGAAGTCCAGAGGTGTAAACTCCATAGGTCTAGGGGTCAACCTCTCGATCCATGGTGTAACTACTACCCAAAATGCTTTGATCCTTGGGCATTCCCACCACAGATGGAGAAATGTACCCCTTTGTTCGCATCCTCTCCAACACCGGGCATCTGCCGTTGGGTACATCTTATTTAGTCTTACTGGTGTCCTGTACCACCTTGTCAAAAATGTATAGGCCATTTCCTGAACATACAAACTTATGGATGTTAAATAAGTGGATTTAATCATTTTTTTTAATTTGTTCATCTGACAGGTCCTTATTTAGCTCTCTTTCCCATTCCCTAATAAAGTATGGAACGGTACTCTTTTGGGCACCAAGTATCAGACTGTACATCTGAGACAACCGATGTCAAGCTTCCCCCAGGTGCACACACTGGCTCTCAAACACAGTAATTGAGTTTAATGGTCTTAGTGGGGGTTCCATCTTTTTAAAGAAGCTAGTCATTTGATTATATCTCCATCCTGATATGGGTATATCCCCTAGAGCTGTAACCAGTTCCAGGTAGGTTTTTAGGATCCCCCGCGGGGCAAATTTGCCACATGTGACATCTCCATCCCTCCCCCATGCCCCCAGGAATCCCCCTCCCTCCCCGGTGGAAACCATGGGAATCCCTTAGGTGGAGCTAAGGGGGACACCTGGGGGGAGTACCCTCCTATTTTATTCAAATTAAGTACCTTTGTAAACTAACATATGGAAGCACTCGAATTGCTACAGTATTAATGCACATGGAACAAAGCTTACGCGTTTCGCACTACACAGAGTGCTTAGTCACATGACTAAGCACTCTGTGTAGTGCAAAACGCGTAAGCTTTGTTCCACTCTGCTGTGACCTGTATTTTGGATGACACTTTATTGAGTAAAGGCAAATATTTTTGGAGTGCGGCTGTCCAGGATTGCTTTGATGTCTAACATTTTGTATTTATGTAATAAAATGTATTGCTTTTACTCTTGTATGGCGTTTCTCATGAAAGTCACAAGAGCATTATTCTTTACGCATTTGGTAATATTTAGGAATGAAGAAACGCCACCCTATGCATAAAACCATATACATCGTGTGCTCACTTAATCAATCATCTGACTAAACGTTGTAGATAATCCCAATTTAGTGTAACATATAGTTCCTAAATGTTTCAAAGTACCCCTAAATCAGTGTTTCTCAACCTTTTACAGTGAAGTACCCCTGCAGGTCTAAAAAAAGTTCCTAAGTACCCCTGTCTCGAGAAAGTAATTTCTATTGTTTGGGTGTCCTGGTTTCTGTGTGTGTGTAATATCAGTATGTGTTTGTGATGAATTGTGTGTGTGTTTCTGATTGTTTTTGTTCATGTGCAATATCATTGTATGTGTGCATGCTGCAATGACAGATACACACACACATATACTGATAGATAAACGATAGACATATGCCCACAAAATCCCAAATTAACTGACTGGCAGACACACATTGCCAAATTAACACACTGGCAGACACACACACACACACAATCCTAAATTAACCCACTTGGAGACACACATATTCATAATCCCAAATTAGCACAGTGGCAGACACACACACACATAATTCTGAAATATACACACTTGCATACACACGTATAATCCCAAATATACACCCTGGCAGACAGACACAATCCAAAATTAACACACTTGGAAGCACACAGACAGAATCCCAAAAGAACACACTGGCAGACACACACAGAATCCCAAAATTAACGCACTGGCAGACACACACAAAGAATCCCAAATTAACACACTGGCAGACACACATATAATCCCAATTTAACACACTCAGAGATACATACATACATAATCCCACATTAAGACACTGGTAGACACACAGACATAAACATTATCCCAAATTATTACACTGGGCACTGATGAAGCTGCATTGATTGGCACTGAAGAGGTTGCACTAATAGGTGGCACTAATGAGGCTACACTGATAGGTGGCACTGATGAGGCTGCACTGATAGGCAGCACTGATAGGTGGCACTGATGGGCACTGATGAGGCTGTACTGAAGGGCACTGATGAGACTGTACTGATAACCAGGTCATTGATTTTCAGTGTAAATGAGCCCCTGTCACAGTAAAGCCACTTATCGACTTTCCATTCCTCAGACACTGATAGTGCTAAGGAAATGCAGATAACCAGCATTTGTTTACATGTAATCAGCTGTGATTGGACACAGCTGATCACATGTTAAAAAGCCATGGTAAAGAGCCTACATTGCCATTGGTTGCTGATGCATTAGTGATGAGTGGCAGTTTATTAACCCCTTTATGCTGCATTAGTGGCGCCAGTGTCAGTGTTAATTAACCCCTCCATGTTGCTGCATGAAGATAACACTGCCACTGGTGCCACTGCCACTAATGCAGCACAAAGGGGTTAATTACCTGCCACTGGTCACATGCATCAGTGACCAATGGCAACACATTAACCCCCCTCCATGCTGCAGGTATTACAGTACAAATAGCGTTATATGTAGATCAATTAACCCCCCCCCCCCAAAAAAAAAAGAAAAGTTAACTAGCAAGATCACACAGTTACTATGACAAAGCCATGCAGCCCCTGTGCTCACTCACTTGTGATAGCTAGTGGATTTACTGCAGGTTGGAGCGGCCACACTGCTCCTCTTCCATCCTGGCTCCCCACCTCTGAATGACATCACAATGGGTGGGGCCTAGGAAGCTCCTGTCGGGCTGAGCGGAGTGGAAAGTGACTGTGTTGAATGGATGCAGGAGCGCACTCATACTGCTGCAACTCTGCAAGCATAGCACTGTGCAGTGGTAGCACAGGCGGCGTACCCCCTGCCCTCGGTGCACATATCCCAAAGGGTACGCATACCATGGGTTGAGAAACCATGCCCTAGATGACCAACATCAATATAGAAATGACCGGTTGTAGTATTAGCACATTTTATATCTTTTTCCTCCTTAAACCTCCTTATACCCTCACTTTTTGCTCTTTTTCATATCACCTTCTTTTTCAAATTTCAACCAGTCAGCATTCAGACCACAGTTAATGATCATTTTAGATGTAAAATGCAGAAATATTTAGCCTCTCCTATGTCATTGCCTCACATGTTCAGTCTTGCTGTAGCTGTTACACAACTACCTCTCTTTATTTAATCTCACTAATATAGTGAACAAAACTATATAAAGCAATATACTCAATTACAACATTATGTATTAAATAATGCAGGAAGGATACTGCTAGTACATGAGTTCAGTAACCCAGAGCAGCTTATTATGATTCAATGCCAAACTCAGCCTAGTAAACCATGTTAGCACTTTGCTACTTATACTTATTAAAAAAATGAAAATGTTTCTGTAGAAATTAATCCAGATGGATCAAGCAAACTCTCCAAACTGGGTATACTTATAGAAGAGAATTGAATCACTCACTAGCACCAGTCATCAATTTAAGGAGAAAGTTTCTGGTCAAAGATATGACTATGGGGTCAGCCGCCTCTCTGACAACTGGAATAGCACACGGACTGCACTAAAAAGGTTAGAGGATTAGCCTTGCCACCTACTATTTTTTTGCAGCACAATACAGTGTTTTAAGACCTCTTATGCTTGTCATGCTCAAACAACTGTAGTCTCCCTGGGCATCTCACCACTCAAAACTCTTTCAACATGCCCCTCCTTCATTGGTGATTAGGACCAAAACAGAGGCTCTTAAAAAGAGGCTTTAAAAGAACTCTCCCATCCCGTCTATATTTCCCCTCCCTTTTCACACAGAAACTTTGCAAATATACTTCTATAACCTTTTCTGCCCCTTCCAACTAGAACCTATTTGGGAACACATACTAAAGAATAATAACTAAAAACACAAATGGTCATGATTGCCTTTATCTAGCCGCCTCTTTACACATTACACAGTATGCCGGAGGCAAAAGGGTGCTGGCCCAGGGCAGACAGGCAGTGAATTATGGTACTGCAGTATATTTGCAAAGTTGCTGGAGGAGGTGGGGCAGAGGGAAATTCTGGAAACAAATTAAAAGTATAATTATCAGCTTAAAGTGATATTAAAGGCTTTCTTTAAAAAAACAAAATAAAATCATAATCATCTGCTCTGTACAGTGGTTTTGTTATTGGTCCCTCCCTCTTGCCGAGTGCCCCCAGAGAAAGCAGCTTGCAATGGGGACACCCAAGCAGGCTTGTTCCCAAGCCATGGCTTTATGTTCATTCACACACAGAGCCGTTTCTTGGCTCCACTCCCTCTCTATTCACATTGGCTCACTGGCCAATGGCTCCCACTGCTGGCTCAGCCAATGAGGAGGGAAAGTCCCTGGAGAGCCGAGACTCTCGTGCCCATCGCTGGATCGAGATGAGCCTTAGGAAAGTATTAGGGGGGGCTGGGGGGACTGCTGCATAGAGAAGGTTTTTTACCTTCATGCATAGCAAGCCTTTAGAACCACTTTAAGTGGAACACAAAGCATAGAGCACAGTTATGGGTAAAACTAAAGTTGCAAGTTAGTGAATCCCTTTTAAAGTGAATATGAAGTGTCAGTTGGCATTAGGGTAACACAAGGGCACACACCATATGAAAGCTCTTCAATACAGTCAGAACTCAAACAGGCATCCTTCCATATCCAAAAATGCAGCCGAGCAACTCAGTCGCTCATTGTAATGTAAAAAAAAGCTTTGTAGGACTGAATTTTCAAATCAAATGTACAAATCAAATCCCAGTGGGACACCAATATAGAAAAATATGAAACGTCTCAATGGAGTTCAGTTGCATTTGGCATTAATGCTATACCTTTCAAACTTGCTAAAAGAATAATTGTAGCTTTATGTTTTATTCTCTTATCGTAAAACAACATGTTTTATGCTCTTATTGTTTTTCCAGATTGATGGCAGTGTTTTGGTATTGTTATTCTTCTGTGTTTATATACAGAAAAATCAAAACAGCTATTGTGTCATGGGTGCACCATTTAGGTTTACTGATTTATTTATTTCCCTTCTTAAATTAAAAAAGGGTTAATTTTATTATATTATTTTACCCAAGGCCTGTAGCAATTAAAATTTGCTTACGGGTCCCAGTGGAATGAATGGACTTTAGATGTTAACACTTACAAATGAAGTATTATAATACTCACACCCATCATTTTCAAGTGGAAATGTGTTCTAAAGGTTGCTTCAAAAGACTCACTAGTCTATTAAAGATAATTAAAAGCAAAATATTATTACCTCAAGAAGATGTTTGTCTCTCAATGAGCCACTATGGGCTCTTTTGGCACACATTTGCTTACAGTAAATAGATCATACCTTGCAGAATCCATGATGCCCTGGAGAACCCCACAGTTTGCACAGCCGCTCCCTTAATGGCTGTAATAGTTCATGCTTATATTCCGGACTCGTTCATCAGATTCTAAGGGCAAGAAGGACAGAAAAGTTACACGTTAGAGTTGATAGTAAAATCCTACTTTTTGTAGAATTATTTTAATTGTTTTCATTAGACTGTTCTGATTCTGGTTATTTGTAAAGTTGGCCTTTTTTTTAACTTTTTTTGATGATAGAATATTTTTAAAATACATTTTGTATCAAAAATATGGGCTATAATAATAAAATATAACACTACTGGGCATAGTCATAAATCAGTAAATGTGACATTAACCAAACATTTACTTCAGGTGAATAAAGGACTGTATATTAACAAAAATATGCATAAGAAAAATTTACCTACAGTAAATGTTTTGTGAGTATCACAATTACTGCTTTAAAAATATTCTTCTTTACACTTGCTTGTTATTTATACATTCTTGAATCAGCACGTTTGTGATATAAACCAATGCTCATAAACAGGTGTGAAAAAAACAGTAGCAAACACACAATCCCCTGCATTTGGGAATGGGCCCCAGAGGAAACAGTTCCCTATATTCTCATCCTGGATCTAATGAATATGCCTCGCCTTGCTGCCCTTTTAAGACTGGGGAAGTCTGGATACACTGAAACCATAAAAAAAAACTGAGGGCACACCAACCTATTGCATTATATACTCACAAACCGACAGGTGCATCAAAGTGGGGTGTGTAAGTGACACCCCCACCTGACATTAGCCATGTCTTTTTACCAATTAAGTGTGGATGTTAAGCATAGTTCTGAAATAGGTGAACAAGTATGTTGCGCTTAAATGAAATAAACAGTAAATATCGTATTTATACCGTATACCACGCCCATCAAATCATTCTCTGCAGCTATTACCTTTTGTACCACCACCCCCTCCCTTTAGAATGTAAGCTCTATGAGCAGGGCCCTCCTGTACCTTTTGTATTGAACTGTACTGTAATTGTGTTGTCCCCCCTATACATTGTAAAGCGATGCGTAAACTGTTGGCACTATATAAATCACGTATTATAATAATAATAATAATAATAATAATAAGTATTTATTGGCGTATAACACGCACATTCATTTTAAGAGGGAAGTTTCAGGAAAAAAAAACTTAAATTTTAAATAAGGAACCTTGAAGCAAAATAAGGGTCAGTGCCCATCTGCAGGCTCACCATCGCCATCAATGTAGCCTGATCAATGCCCATCTGCAGCCTCACAAATGCCATCAATGCAGCCTCATCAGTCCACATCAATGCAGCCTCACCATTGCCATCAATGCAGCAGCCTCACCATTGCCATCAGTGCAGCCTGATCGATGCCAATCTGCAACCTAGAGGGGACGGGGGGGGTGGTATGAGCGCCGACAGATTAGATACAGTGAGAATCTCCTATGATAGACAGAACAGTGGTCCAATGGCGGCCCAGGAGGCAGGACTTTCTATTACAGAGGCCGCCAAGTAAACAGGAGATTCTCACTGTATGTAATCTGATGGCGCTGGTCCCGCCCCCCTCCCTGCCCCCTCCGAAGCAGCTAAAATGTAAGTATTGGCGTAAAACACGCACACGCTATTTGCACCCGATTTTCATGGTGAAAAAGTGAGTGTTATACACCAATAAATACAGTAAATAATATAAACAAGTAAGTCCAAGCGTCACAAACATGACACAATAGTGAAAGTTTGAATGAACTTCCTCCACCTTGTGCGACCACCACCAAAAAAATAGGATGTGCCCTAACCACCAGAGAGCGTTGACCACTTATTACGGGGGGGGGGGGGGGTCAACATAGGCTCGTATGTCTGGAAACACTCCACGTCTGTAAAGAGGTCCACTAAACAGAAACTTCAAGCCACCACCGGGGAAAACATCAGGTTTCCTTTACTCCAACCGTGACATCAGGTCATATACCTCAAATGAGAGACAAATGCCACAATAGTGTAAAACCTTTTTTACCAGGATTTAATGAAGTTAATCCACTTACATGAAAAGACGATTAAAACAGCATGTACTGGATACAGTGGTTTCAGAGGTAGATTCTCCAAACGCGATGAAAGGAAATGACAATAATTTCCCTGATAGGATAAAATCAGCGTATAAACTCACCTACACTGCATTTTTTCAAAGTGCTTAGCAGAGTTTAACAGAGTTTGGAGTTTGGGTTTATTTATTTTTAATCTATTATGGCCATTGAATTAAATAAATGCTGAAGTGCTAAACGTTTATGAGTGTTTATGGGCGATTATGAGCATTTATGCGCTTTTTTCAGCGTTTTTGTGGTCAGAAAAACTGCTCTTATGATTTTAGGACATTCAGACAACAGCACATAAACTCCCCTGCTGATAAACTGCTAAAAACGTCCATGTATGCATGGACACATAGGATATCCTAGAGGGGAGTTTAAGGGCTGTTAAAAAAAAAAACACCCAAACTCACAAAAATGTGAGTTTAACAGCAGCAGTCTGCATGAGGCCTAAAAGGTAATATTCAATACTTAATATATCAGGAGTCAGTGACAGACTTGTGATAACACAGTTCAACTGTAGTGGTGTGGGGTACAGCACCATTGTTTGCTAATGTATTTGTTGAGTCCGTTGAGTTATTGAGTTGCACGTACAGTATATGAATATGAGCAGATCCTACATAGATGGCACATTTGACATTTGGACATAATATTGGTGAAGTGAGCATTTTGGTCAAATGTATCAGTAATGATTGATGTATGGTTTGAGTTTAGGTTTTGGATAGTCTTTGTACCAATAATTATGTCCATATATTTGAATTTGTTTTATTATTTAAAGAATACCTTAAAACGGAACATCACTCTCTCAATCAACATTGACTATTTTTAATACGGATGCTGCTAGTGTTAGAAAATAGATATGAACATATATTATATTTATTATATTTACTTGTTTTAAACATTTTTTTTACATTTCGTCAGTTACTTCCTGGTTTCCAGGCCAAATCTTCAGGAGGGGAGAAGGGGTATTCTCAGCTAAGCACACCCTTTTGTCTGCATGCCTGAGCTAAGGGCAAATGGATTCCATTAAGTAAATGCTACACAAATCATCTGCCCTGACTCAAGATGGCCACAGCCAGAAATGCTAAGGGGCGTATTTCAAAGTGATTTCTCAGCAAAGAAAAAAAAGCATGGAGACATGGATGGATGGGTGAGTTGAAAACAATTAATTAAAGCAGTTGTAAAGGCTGATAACCTTTTTGAGTCTACTCTATATTTGTTTCCATTTTTTTCCAAAAGGTTCTGCAGCATCTTACCAAAGATTGTAGAACTCATTACAAGGAATATTCATTATAAAGATTATCTATACTTAGTAAAAATGTATGCAGCTCCATGTCCTTATGAAAAGCTTACATTTTACCCCAGCACAAGATAATTAAATTCCCCACATACTGTAGCTCTAAAAAAGTTGCCCAGACAAAAAAAAATGCTTTGCATCTTCAGCTTTTCAAGGAGAGCTGAGCAACTTCCACTTTGCTTTTTATTATTCTTCATTTAAGTATTATTTTTTAATTGCAGTGTATTAAACATAAAATCTGGTACAATCTTTAAAAATAAATAGGACCTAACTATAAATGGGCCCTGTTGTGTTTTTATCTTTGACAAGCAAGTAATTGCTTCTCAAATTTATCAGTTTGTTTATGCAAAAGCCATTTGCCAAGCCTAGCTCAAAAAAGCATCAATTTCATCATTATCATCTTATTAATTTAGTCTAGCTATAACACAGCTGATTATTTCTGAGTAATATGCTCTGCAACACATCATGTGTAGCAGAACCATCTGTACAGTACCTATTTAATAAATAAACCCTCGGCTAAATGTCTCTGTTTATTGAGAACTAATGTTTATAGAAAATATAATGGTTTCCCATAAATAACTCGGCTTCATCAACCTGCATATGAATCAGTGCAGGGAATGCTGACATCATCACCTTTTCACAAGCAGAGGAAACAATATTACCCCAAAGAGCCATTGAGTCAATATTAAGGCATTAAAACTGCAATGAAGGCATATTAATGCTTAAAACTTCAATGTTGGCAGTAGAATTGCCACAATGGACACATTTTATAACTCCTAGCATACTTAAAGTTTATGGTTGTTTTTTCAATTTTTTTTTTTTTTTGAGCGCTTCGCATTTAATGTTATTCCTCCTCTTTAAACATATATATAACAAAAAGAAAAAGAAAATTGCTGATTGTCAGCGTCTGTTTTAAAAAAAAACAATAATCAAATTGCTTATTCTAATTGCTCACTGTTTTATACAAAGCAAACTTGCTGTCAGCATAAGGACAGAGCCAGGGTCTGCTTATACTGCAGTAATGCAGCTTTGTTTGTGTATGCAAGGCGACATGTACATGTGCTTTACAGACTATAACATACACTGACATGTTGATGGAGTGAAGTATAGAAATGGGTCTCTGTATAGTGTGATATTAAGAAACATTAGGAAACAAATATGATGTACTTTATACACATAATTATTCTGTATATATAATTAAAAATCTATTGTTTACATCGAAGCCGTTTCACACACTGGTACACTTACATTTTATATCTGAGTAGCTTTGTGTATGTATATTTTGCACCGTCGCCCTCAAAAAAGTCCACAATTGCACGTTGTAGACTTATAGTCAAAATGCTACCCTGAATTTGTAGGGATCTCTGAAGAGGGGTACCATTTGTCCTACTTTGTCAGGAAATGTCTCTAAGCCAGGACATTTGTTTCTAAAAAGTTATGCCAACACCCCCCTAGCTGTACTCAGATGTCACTTTATAGATCATGCAACTCTCCATCACATGGTCTGTTAAGCGTTGTGATGAATGCTATTAAAACTTACTACATCTCCCCATTTTGTATTCAGTGAGCATGCAATTAAATCTCTGTTGAGAAGTCTAATGCCCCGTACACACAGTCGGATTTCCGACGGAAAATGTGTGATAGGACCTTGTTGTCAGAAATTCCGACCGTGTGTAGGCTCCATCACATATTTTCCATCGGATTTTCCGACACACAAAGTTTGAGAGCAGGCTATAAAATTTTCCGACTACAAAATCCGTTGTCGGAATTTCCGATCATGTGTACACAAATACGACGCACAAAGTGCCACGCATGCTCAGAATAAATAAAGAGACGAAAGCTATTGGGTACTGCTCCGTTTAGAGTCCCGACATACATGTTTTACGTCACCGCGTTCAGAATGATCGGATTTTCCGACAACTTTGTGTGACCGTGTGTATGCAAGACAAGTTTGAGCCAACATCCATCGGAAAAAATCCTAGGATTTTGTTGTCGGAATGTCAGATCAATGTCCGACCGTGTGTACGGGGCATAAAGGTATTTTATTCCATGTTCCAATGTTGTTTCAACATTTCCTTATACATGATCAGTGTACCCTTGTCATGCTACCCCCTGCATCATGTAAATTTTGAGTGCAGGACAGGCAGAGCAATATATGTTAGATTTGGTAGTAATACCATTTAGGTGTGTGATTTTGGCTGCAGAAATTTTTGGTACCAATAAAATGTACAGATAATAAACATACTCTGGATAATCATACTGTAACAATAATGTTGAAGGAGCTGCTGAAAATGTCGGGTTCTCTTACTATTCCCAGAGATAACCCATTCTGTAGCAATAGTGCACCAACATACTAATAGCAGATATCTGTTTTTTTAATGCAGGATCGACCCCTACAAATAATTAATAGCAAAGCAATGGTAGAAAGCAATACAAGTATCAAAGTGCAAAACAACCATGACCTGATGTGAGCTTGATGGGAATTCGTTCTCTTTGCCACATGTGAAATGCTTTGGCTCAAACACACTAGCCGAGTAGAGACCGACACTGTAAGCAGCAATAAAACAGTACTAATACACAGGTATTACAAGAAAAACAGAAATGGAAGGCGCGCACATCTAGTGCATTACCAAAGATAATTTAATAATAAGAATTTTTTTATATAAAAGTGGGTACTCACAAAATGCAACTGACACGGCCAAGCTCTGAGGAAGGGGGTGCGCCCCGAAACGCGTTAGCTGTACCCCGTGTTCTGTGCATGCCCATGCACTGTGTTTATGGCCTTTTGTCATTTGCATTTCGTGAGTACCCACTTTTCTATAAAAATTTCTTGTTATTAAATTATCTTTGGTAATGCACTAGGTGTGGGCGCCTTCCATCTCTGTTTTTGGGGTGGGGTAATTCCTTTCAGATTACGCCATCTGAGGAAGGCAGCATCCACCCAGTTTTGGATACCATATATGATACCATATATACCTTTCACACCACCATTTTATCTGACATCTGTTACTCCACACCTGGGAATACCTATTAGTGCTGGAAGTGACTGTGTTTTTTGTAATACACGGGTATACCTGGGTGTATTGTAAGATGGGTGTAGCTATCTACTGGGGTTTAGCAACAATGTACCAACTCTGACTAACCAATAGCCAGTTCTTGAATCCACAACAGAGTCCGCCCTACAACAAAGGGGCCTTTTAAACTGTGAAGCACTTGACCTGGAGGTGAAGGTGTTATCCACAAGGGTGAAAGGTATCTTTTTTGCACAGTGTCCTATTTCAGCAGATAGCAACAGAGTGACGAGGTCCCCTAAGTAGCTGTCTTCCAAATAGGTATAAGCAATGTTTAACACACAGAAGGGTAGCAATGGGGTCTCTCGCTAATCTAGAAATTTTCCACCTGAGTCCTGTATGTCCCCATAATGGAGGTAGATGAGGGTTAGGCTGCAAAGCCTTTCTCTCTCCAGTTCTCCTCAACAGCAGTTCTTTAACACAAGTGAGGAGAGATCAAGAGTTTTACCGAGCAAATCTGCAGAGATCAGGGCAGACCAGAGCAGGGAACAAGACAGTGCAGACCTGATGCTGGGATCTGTACGTTGCGTCAGAGAGGACAGAGCCTGTGTGGAGATCAGGTCCTTTCACTGTGTCCAGGGAAGCCTGAGGACTGAGCTGCAGAGATTGTTTGCTGAGCTGGGACTGGAGCTGGGAAAGAGGAAGCCCGGGACTGTTGCTTACTGTTGTTCAGAGAATGAGTCTTGTGAAGACCAGAGCTGAGAGACTGAGCCTTGTGAGAACCTAATCAGAAGGATCAGGGACGGTTGGGAAAGCAGACTTCCAAGTGTGTGGGACCAGACCTGTTGCATGCTAGGAGGGCTAAGCTGAACTGTCTGTGCTCTTTATACTGACACAGTTAATGCAATAGAGACTGCTCCATGTTCAGCAGCCCATCCTTTAAATACGCTTAAATTGATAGCTTCACATATACCACCATACAGAAGGGCCCCAACGGTAGCCTGCCCATATTGACAATTGGGCACCAGGTACTTGTAGTCACCCAACCGCCTGCCCACTGCTGCCATCCTAGAGGAAGGGCAAAAGATTGTAGGGGTGGCAGGACTTAATAGTGGGTGGGACTTTTCATGGTAAAGGTAGGTGAATGGTTGCTTGGACTGCCCCACGGCTAAGCAACCAAATACCCGCTTCTTGATTTGAAAAGTCCCGCCCGCTATTCAGATCTGCCAGGCCTACAGTCTTTTGCATTCCTTGAGGATGGCAGCAGCGGGCAGATGGGCAGGTGTGAGCACTCAGGTAGGGCAGTAAAGGGAGCCAGGTGCTTGCTGTGATGTGAAGGGGACTTTGGTAAGGAAAAGGACAGGAGTCTGCAATATTAAAGAAGGACTGCAGTGGGGAGGGCAGGGGCTGTGATGGTATGGGGGTCTGTGGTGGAAGGGGTGTGAAGGGAGGACAGTGATGTATGTAAGGATAGGGGGAGGGGGGACTATGATGGGGGGAATGTAATGTAACGCTAGGTTCACACCTATGCATTTGTTAAGCCTGTGTGCTTGTGGGCACAGCAGCCAAGTCATTTGCCCAACCTAGCCTAAGGGCCAGTTCACACCATGCCTGCATCTGAATTGCACAGGAAGGTGCTGCACCTTCCTATGTGATTCAAACTGCAAGCAAAACACACCGCATTTGCAATCTGCAGCTGGTGTCAATAAAACGACACCCCAAACGCAGTGCCTTTGGCCACACCTCCCTGCACTGGATCGCATGGTACATTTGTAACATGTGATCCAGTTACAGTGCATTTTAAAAAGTAGTGCATTCACTACTTTTGGTGTGGTGCGATTTCAGCCCAGTGCGTTCCTGTGCAATTCAATGGTATGGTGTGAGCCATCCTTGAAGGGGGTCTGTGATGTAAAAGGTGGGGATGTGATGTGAAGGGGGGACTACGAAGGTTGTAAGGGTGAGAATGTAATGTTTAGGGGGGATTAAAGACACTGATGTAAGGGGCTTATTCACACTTGTGCAAGGATCTATGTTTTCCTGCACTAGAAAATCACAGGTCTCTGCAATTTTTGGCAACTCACTGGAGCTCACCTAAAGGCTTTGTGTACAGTCTGTTTCAATGCATCGCAACCGAGCTGTGGTGCATAAAAATGAATGAAATGTAATTTTAACATTTCAATAAAGTTGAAAAAAAAAAAAAAAGAACACGGTGTGACACACTGAAATGCGCATTACACCACTACTTCCTGGACCTCACACTAACAGAGGCCCACATGGTAGAACACTGCATTTTACCATAAGGGTCAGGGTGATCAGGCCCTAAAGGGTGGGGGGACTGTGATGTGTACAGGAGGCTGTGAAGAATGATAGCACAAACATTAGACTCGGACCTCCGCTGGAAGAAAATTCCATTGACCAGAACTCTGATTTTAATTAAGTACCCCTGGCTTATATTATACACCTAGGTCATTAAGCTACTTTTCCAAAATTTGGGAAAAGAAAATAAAGAGAGTAAAAGAGAACAAAATGAAGAGTAAAACTTAGAATGATCCTTCCCAGTCACAGTAAACAAATATTACCAGAAAAGGCACCTTCCCAGTCACAGTAAACAAATATTACCAGAAAAGGCATGCCTAAGTGGTTTTAAAAAAAAAAACACCAGAAGGTTTGTCTAAATGTCAAAAATGCTCCTGCCTCCTCTCTATGAAAAATAAAACATATACCAAATCTAACAGAAAACCTTCCTGCATCAGAGTGCCTCAAAGTGCTCTTGCATTCCCATTAACTCACTGACTTTATGGACAGATAAGCAGTTCTGATGCAAATCACTTACATTATAACAATCCCAACACACTCATACAATTACTAGTGTCACTTTCATAAGGTGCATATTAACGACTTGCCGCTCACCTGCCCGCAATGCACTGTAGAGGAGTGGCAGCTGTAGGCAAACCGACATACCTGTACATTGCTGCCTACTTCCAGGTTCAGGGCATGCACATGAGTGCCCCCGACAGGCTCCAGCTGTGATAGTACACAGTGGTAATACAGAGCTCTGTACCGGGGGAGTGATCTGTCATGAAAAACTGAGAGATCTGTAGTTAAAATCAGCACACTTTGCACACATTACACATAGATAGGCACCCCTTGATCGCCCTTGATGTTAACCCCTTCCTAGGGCCGTCTTTATTATTGATTGGAACCTGGGCAAACATTTTCTTGGGGCCCCCCTCATGCAATTTCACTCTCCACCCTTACATCCCAAAAACTGGTCCAAGCTCACTGCTAGAGGTTACTGCACATCCTTACCGCTCACTGATTTGGTTGCTAGAGGTTACTGAACATTATTACTTCTCACTAATTGGTTTCTATAGATTAAAACACATCATTACCGCTCACTGGTTGCTAGAGGTAACTGCACATCATTACTGCTAACTGATTGGTTGCTATAGGTTACTGTGCATCATCATTATTGCTCACTGATTGGTTGCTAGAGGTTACTACACATTATTACCACTCACTGATTGGTGGCTGAAAGTAACAGCTTTTAATTCATTTTTATCTTTTTATCATCCATTTACTGTATTTACAACAATAAGTAGCATACTTACGCACCAAAAACATGTCAGCAGACACAAAATAGGTACCAAACTTACACACCAGAAACATGTCCACAAAAGTCCATGGTGGAAGGGGGGCAAAATACTGGGGCTGGGAGAGCACATACCAGGGGGGTCAGGAGGAAAGAGTACAGGGGCTGGGAGGGCACAGTGCAGGGGTCAGGAGGGCACAATATGGGAGGCGGGAGAAGCAAAGACCAGCAAAGAGAGCACACACCAGGGGGGTCAGGAGGGAAGAAAGGAGGGCGGGAGGGCATAATGCAGGGGTCAGGAGGGTACAGCACAGGGGCTGGAAGAGCACACACCAGGGGGTTCAGGAGGAAAGAGTGGGAGGGCACAGTGCAGGGGTCAGTAGGGCACGGTACAGGGGCTGGGAGGGCACACACCAGGGGGGTCAGGAGAGAAGAGTGGGAGGGCACAGTGCAGGGGTCAGGAGGGCACAGTACAAGGCCTGGGAGGGCACATGCCAGGGGGTTCAGGAGGGAAGAGTGGGAGGGGACAGTGCAGGGGTCAGGAGGGCACAGTACAGGGGCTGGGAGGGCACATGCCCAGGGGGGTTAGGAGGGAAGAGTGGGAGGGCACAGTGCAGGGGTCAGGAGGGCACAGTACAGGGGCTGGAAGGGCACACACCAGGGGAGTCAAAAAGGAAGAGTGGGAGGGAACAGTACATGGGCTGGGAGGGCACATGCCAGGGAGGTCAGGAGGGAAGAGCGGGGCGTGGGAGGGGACAGTACAGGGGCTGGGAGGGCACATGCCAGGGGGTCAGGAGGGCATACACCAGGGGCAGTAAAAACCTGAGGCAGTGGCAATCATTAATGAGCCCAATTTCTCCCAGTGCTACATGAAAAAAAAACATCTCCCCATTTGTCAGCTAACAGGCAGCACTTCTATGCTAAGCTGCAGTGGATCAGCAGATTTAGCATAGAGGTGCCTGCAAGCTAATCCAAGATATCGTGCTAGATTAGTTTACCTCCGTCCAGACACACTTGCTCGAGACTCAGCTCCCATTACTCAGTTCACTATTGCACCACCCACATCCCGGCAGGTGCGATCTCAAAGGACGGGTTCTAGTCTATCCCGCCCAGTCAAACATCTATAACCAGGAGGCTCCGCCTCACAAATGTTCCTTTGGTTCCCGAGTGCCTGCAAAACATCCGGGGGAGCGAGGTAAGGGGAGGTACAGGGGGCGAAGATTGCAGTCTGTGCGGAGAGTGGGCAGCAATCCCTAACACTGGTACAGTGTTGATTCGTGATGTGCTGTGCTGACCACGATTTTTGGGAATTTACTAAAATTCCTGACAGTTGGTGAGTATGGGCAGCATGGGCTCTAGGGCAGCTTCTTTGGGCCCCACAACAATGACTGGGCCCAGGGCAGCTGCCCCTTTTGCCCAGCGATAAAGACAGCCCTGCCCCTTCCCAGCCAATGTCATTAGTACAGTGACAGTGTATAGTATTATCACTGATCACTGTATTAATGTCACTGGTGATGTCAGAATTAGTTAGTCAGTTCCCCCCCCAGTGTCAGTTAGTGTCAGATTGACTGCTGCACTATTGCAGCCCCATTATAAGTCGCTAATCACCACCATTAGTAGTATATAAAAATAAAAAATAAAATTCAGTATATACAGTACACCATAGTTTGTAGACATTATAACTTTAATGCAAACCAATCAATTTACACTTTTTGGGAGTTTTTTTGCATCAAACACATGTAGCAGAATACATTTTGGACAAAATTTATCAAGCAATGTCATTCTTTTTTTGCAAAAAAAAAAAAATGACTGGGCCCAGGGCAGCTGCCCCTTTTGCCCAGTGTTAAAGACAGCCCTGCCCCTTCCCAGCCAATGTCATTAGTACAGTGACAGTGTATAGTATTATCATTGATCACTGTATTAATGTCACTGGTGATGTCAGTGTTAGTTAGTCAGTTCCCCCCCAGTGTTGTGATCAAATACCACCAAAAGAAAGCTATATTTGTGTGAAAAAAAATGATATGAATTTTGTTTGGGTACAGCGTTTCATGACTGCGCAATCATTAGTTAAACTAGCGCAGTGCCGAATGGCAAAAAATGGCCTGTTCATGAAGGGGGTAAACTCTTCAGGAGCTCAAGTGGTAAAAGTGGAAGAAAATCCTTACATATAGCCAATGAGGTGATACACAGAGATTAAACAAATGCTCTTCCATAATTTGTACCTGTTTATCTGCAGCCCTCTCTCCTCCACGGCTGTTCAATGTCCGGAATTTATAAAGCTTGTCTGAGCGGTCAGAAAAAAAGGGCTAAAATCACACTCTGCAGAGCTTTGTAAGGAGAGCTCTGACAGCTAATTGGAGGGAAGAACCCCCCCCCCCCCCACACACACACACACACACACACACACAGCACACAGGAATAGAGCAGAGGCTGTCAACCAGCTGGAGCTCCCTCCCCTGTCACCTTTCATCTCTTGGTGTCAGGAAAACTTGTCAGAAGTGATTCATGCTGATAGCAGAGTAATGAAACAGCAGACACTTATGCCGTGTACACAGGGTCGGACTTTTCATCTACAAAAGTCCGACGGACGCCAACGGACTAAAGCTGGCTGACAATCCGATCGTGTGTGGGCTTCCCTGGACTTTCAGCGGACTTTCAGCAGACTTTTCCACAAAATTTGACGGACTTTAGATTTGAAACATGCTTCAAATCTTTACGTCGTAACTACGCCGGACCCAGAAATCCGCTCGTCTGTGTGCTAGTCCGACGGACAAAAACCCACGCTAGGGAAGCTATTGGCTACTGGCTATCAACTTCCTTATTTTAGTCCAGTGTGTGTCATCACGTACGAATCCGTCGGACTTTTTTGTGATCGTATGTAGGCAAGTCCGTTCGTAAGAAAGTCTGCCGCAAGTCTGCCAAAAGTCCACCAAAAGTCTGACAAAAGTCCGTCGAAAGTCTGTCGGACAGGCTGTCGGACTTTTGTAGCCGAAAAGTCCGACCGTGTGTACGCGGCATTAGTGTTCTTAATTGAGATAAGTTCACATTATAGGAGGATATGCTTTGTTCATATTTCATGTCTAAGGTTTACAACCACTTTAACCAAGCAACAGGGATGAATCTGCCATTAGGCATCGCAGACAAGTGCCTATAGGTGCACAGGTAAATAGGCAGCTTATCCCTATATAGTTATCAGCCACTCATTTTTTCCCAATATGACAGGATACAGCTAACTCAAATAAATGTAATAAATATATTCATTGTCACAGGATGATGTAACGATAGAAATGTTAAATGTTCTCTATAGTGGTGATCCTTTCACAGGGTATTGATTTAGACCTGAACTCTGGGATAAGCAAATGTTGTCTTACTTGAATCATGTTGTTCTTTGTGTACTTCTTCCAGATCTGTGCAGTAATCCAGTGTGAAATTTTACCTCTGTGCAAGATCTTCTATATCTGTAATAAAGACGGGTCACTGCTTCTCTCTCTCTTGTGCAGTGTGATTGATCTTGTATCTGCCCACTCTTGTACACTTCTGCAGGCAGTCTGTAGTTGGTGAGGCCTTCGGCCACTCCCAGAGCTTGCTGTCTGCACAAGCTATCCACAGCACAATGATGGCTTCACCATTACAATTACACAGTAATATTTGGGTTTGCAAATACATTTGGTAGCACAGACTTTGTGACTATTGTGAAATATGCTTAAATTAACACATTTGTGTCCAGAGTTCAGCTTTAAGCACAAAAGGTTATTTGCCTATAGCAGTGATGCATTTCCCATGATGCTTATGCACTTTGCAATGTAGTTGAGCATCATGGGAAATGCAGTTCCAAAACATCTGGGGTGCGAAGGTTCACCATCACTGGCCTACAGGATTTAGTGTTGGAAAAACCATAGCACACTAGATTAACCAATGCAAACACACACACTCCATGCATTTATCCTACATGTTGGCATTCAAGTCGAGTACAAGAGTACTAAAATCATAGCCACTATTCTGTACTTAAAGCAATACCTTTTTATTCCAATAAATGAAGAGTAAAAAATGCTGCAGAATATGTTACTGTAACAACTACTGCATAATACGTAGTGCTTACCCTTGAAGGAGGCGCTTGGTATGATGAGTTCTCAGTTCTTTGCCACGACTCTGTGAACAGCTTTGTCCACTCTAAAACACCTGGATAGGTAATGGGATGCTGCCAACAGCTATGTGAGCACAAGTATTAGCATTCTACAATCCAAAGGGTATCAATAAAAAGCACCAAGCTACTTAAAGCGGGAGTCCCGCGAAAACGTTTTTTTTTAAAAGTCAGCAGCTACAAATACTGCAGCTGCTGACTTTTAAAATAAGGACTCTCACCTGTCCCGGGGTCCAGCGATGTCGGCACCCGAGACCGAAACCGTCCCTCGGTCCTCAGGTGCTGCCGCCGCCATTCTCAGTGAGGGAATCAGGAAGTGAAGCGTTGCGGCTTCACTTCCCGGTTCCCTACTGCGCATGCGCGAGTCGCGCTGCGCGTTTTCAATGGTCCCCGCTATCTCCTGGGACCTGTGTGTTTCCCAGGAGACAGCGGGGGAGTGCGGGAGGGGGCATGACTCCCGCGGGTGTCTATTCCCGGAAGTGGGTGCAGATACCTGTATTATACAGGTATCTGCACCCCCCTCCCCCCCGAAAGGTGCCAACTGTGGCACTGGAGGGGGGGAGGAATCCGATGAGCGGAAGTTCCACTTTTGGGTGGAACCCCGCTTTAATTATAAGTAAAGCAAATATAAAGGAAGCCTGAGGAAACAATTTGCATTCGTACAACACTGAAAGGAGTATACACAAATGCTAGGAGCCTAGCTAACGAAATGGAGGAACTGGAGCAGCTATTACACGAGGAGGACTAATGCCCCGTACACACGGTCGGACATTGATCGGACATTCCGACAACAAAATCCTAGGATTTTTTCCGACGGATGTTGGCTCAAACTTGTCTTGCACACACACGGTCAGACAAAGTTGTCGGAAAATCCGATCGTTCTGAACGCGGTGACGTAAAACACATACGTTGGGACTATAAACAGGGCAGTAGCCAATAGCTTTCATCTCTTTATTTATTCTGAGCATGTGTGGCACTTTGTGCGTCGGAAATTCTGACAACGGATTTTGTTGTCAGAAAATTTTATAGCCTGCTCTCAAACTTTGTGTGTCGGAAAATCCGATGGAAAATGTTTGATGGAGCCCACACATGGTCGGAATTTCCGACAACAAGGTCCTATCACACATTTTCTGTTGGAAAATCCGACTGTGTGTACGGGGCATTAGACTTTGTGGGAATAACAGAAACTTGGTTTGACAGCTCACACGATTGGCTGGCAAATATCGAGGGATAGTCCTTGTATAGGAAGAACAGGGAAGGTAGAAGAGGGGGAGGGGTGTGTTTTTATGTCAAAAATTATGCAAGGGTGGTAGAGAAGAGTGACATTGTGAATGGGACAAGGGGGAGGGGGAATCAGTGTGGGTAAAAGTTCAAAGAGAAGAAGTAAGTGGGAAATTAATAGTAGGGGTATGTTATAGGCCACCCAACCTGAAGGAGGAGGAGGAGCTGGACCTACTATCACAGTTAGAAATGGCAGTGAGACAGGGAAATGTCATCATAATGGGGGACTTCAATTATCCCGACATTGATTTGAGCTCACTCATTAAAGACCCGTCATTTCATGAATGTCTTACAGGACAACTTCATGTTCCAATTGGGGGATTCCCCAACTAGAAAGAATGCCCTGCTAGATCTATTAATTACGAATGATCCAAGTCTGATCTCAGATGTGGCAATATGGAACAACTTGGGATCTAGCAATCATAGGATGATCGCATTTAGCGTAAATCATAGAAAAAGGAGGCACGAGGGTAGCACAAGGTCACTAAATTTTAAACGAGCCAATTTTTCTAAACTGCAATTGAGACCAAATCCTAGAAACACTGAGACCAATTGAGACCAAATCCTAGAAACACTGAATGCGGAAGAAAAATGGGAATGCTTTAGGAGCATATTAAACAAAGTTATCACACAGTGCATGCCAATGGGCAATAAATATAAAAGAGAGAAGGTTAAATCTGGGTGGCTAAACCGTAATGTAAAAAGCCTCAATAAAAAGAAAAAAATGGCCTTAAAAAATATAAAGTAAATATAGAAAAATGGGACTTTAAATGAGACACTAGGTCTCCATCCCTATGCGTGAATACATAAAACAGGAGAGTTGGGACTTTAAATGAGGTGAGCAAAGAAGACCAGGGGGACAGTCAAACATAGCATAAAACACTTTATTGATACATAGTAGTGCAATGACACAATTGTAGTTCCAGTGTAGATAGTTATAACAAGTCGTGTAGCAGTCACATCCTAACTGATACATGGTAAACATGGTAAACAGCCCCAAAATGGATGCAGGGAGAATAATACTATTCTGGAAGAAATATTCACTAAAGTAGTCATAGGGTGATAAAAAACTTATAAGTTTATGGTTGTCTGGTGCATGTAGTAAGCCCGACGCGTTTCGTGTATTGAACACTCTTCAGGGGCGATATAGCACCAGGGTCTACAAAGGAAAAGAACAATGGGATAAAAACTGTATAAGAAAAAAAAAAAAAAAAAAGGCAAAACCTCTAGTCTCCAATGGGTACTCACATGCCACGCGATAGTGAAACCAAGGGGGTCCTCGACTGCCGGCAGCCAAATAGCCCGTGCCCGGGAGCTGAGGGAGGAGCTCAAAGAGAGGGGCGGAAGGAGATTCCAACACAGCACAGAGGTCCCCAGAAAGTAATGATACACACTGGGAATTGGTGGGGGTAGGGTCCTAAAGTAATAAAAGTAAATAGTATAAAATGTAGCCCCAAAATAGGACTGGGGCCCCTGCTTGAAACAAAAAGTACAAAAATATCCCTGTGAAACCCCCCTTACCTTAAGATGGTGAATAATGGCCAACCGGACCGACCCGGTGATCTCCATACTGCCTGAAAGCAGGCTAAGCCTAGATGGGAACCCTATATATGGTCAGTCCCCGCCCCAATCAGATAACTCCCCCCAGCATCACGCGGTGCAGGCACACATGCGGATGGAGGACTCATCCAGCGCAGCGGCAACCGCCGCCCACAGCTGCTGGAGAGGCCGCCACCCACGTGTCTGCACAGAAAGGAAAACACAGCGTCAAACGCCGTGACACTCAAGCAGAGGTCACGTGCGTAATGAGGAGGCGTGGTGCCGACGCACAGCGAGAGGCCCGCCCCGACCACCCATCAGAGAGAACGAAGGGGGGGAAGGGGAGGGGTCCCAGCCTTGCCTCGCAGCTCCCGGACACAGAACAAAAGGTCGCCAAGCAGAGGCCGACCCCCCAGAGACACACCATGTGGTTGCACCCAAATGGAGAGAGGGGAAAGCAAAAAAGGAAAAACAAAAACAAAAAGAGTAGATGAAGAATGGGACACAGCATTTTGTGTACTGCTAAGCAACCCCTAAAAAACACAGGGAAACAAATGATTCAGGGCAAACGCCCTGCCACAGTGGTTTTCAAGAAAGTAAACCTTCCAAATGTCCTCAAGCCAACCTCCATCCCCATATCAAGTAATAAGACGAAGTGGGACTTTAAATGAGACACTAGGTCTCCATCCCTGTACATACATCAAACAGGAAAATGGGGACTTTAAATGAGGGGGGCAAATAAGGACAAAGGAACAGTCTTCAAGGATAAACCATATAATAAAAATAATAATAATAATAATGTGGTGATGCAGTATTACAAAGTGGTCCCAATTAAAATTATAATATCAACTCATATATGAGTAAATGACTTCCCATAGGCTTCAGAGCGCACCTCCATCCCTAAATCAGGTAAATATAGAAAAATGGGACTTTAAATGAGACACTAGGTCTCCATCCCTATGCGTGAATACATAAAACAGGAGAGTTGGGACTTTAAATGAGGTGAGCAAAAAAGTCCCACTTCGTCTTATTACTTGATATGGGGATGGAGGTTGGCTTGAGGACATTTGGAAGGTTTACTTTCTTGAAAACCACTGTGGCAGGGCGTTTGCCCTGAATCATTTGTTTCCCTGTGTTTTTTAGGGGTTGCTTAGCAGTACACAAAATGCTGTGTCCCATTCTTCATCTACTCTTTTTGTTTTTGTTTTTCCTTTTTTGCTTTCCCCTCTCTCCATTTGGGTGCAACCACATGGTGTGTCTCTGGGGGGTCGGCCTCTGCTTGGCGACCTTTTGTTCTGTGTCCGGGAGCTGCGAGGCACGGCTGGGACCCCTCCCCTTCCCCCCCCCTTCGTTCTCTCTGACGGGTGGTCGGGGCGGGCCTCTCGCTGTGCGTCGGCACCACGCCTCCTCGTTACGCACGTGACCTCTGCTTGAGTGTCACGGCGTTTGACGCTGTGTTTTCCTTTCTGTGCAGACACGTGGGTGGCGGCCTCTCCAGCAGCTGTGGGCGGCGGTTGCCGCTGCGCTGGATGAGTCCTCCATCCGCATGTGTGCCTGCACCGCGTGATGCTGGGGGGAGTTATCTGATTGGGGCGGGGACTGACCATATATAGGGTTCCCATCTAGGCTTAGCCTGCTTTCAGGCAGTATGGAGATCACCGGGTCGGTCCGGTTGGCCATTATTCACCATCTTAAGGTAAGGGGGGTTTCACAGGGATATTTTTGTACTTTTTGTTTCAAGCAGGGGCCCCAGTCCTATTTTGGGGCTACATTTTATACTATTTACTTTTATTACTTTAGGACCCTACCCCCACCAATTCCCAGTGTGTATCATTACTTTCTGGGGACCTCTGTGCTGTGTTGGAATCTCCTTCCGCCCCTCTCTTTGAGCTCCTCCCTCAGCTCCCGGGCACGGGCTATTTGGCTGCCGGCAGTCGAGGACCCCCTTGGTTTCACTATCGCGTGGCATGTGAGTACCAATTGGAGACTAGAGGTTTTGCCTTTTTTTTTTTTTTTTTTCTTATACAGTTTTTATCCCATTGTTCTTTTCCTTTGTAGACCCTGGTGCTATATCGCCCCTGAAGAGTGTTCAATACACGAAACGCGTCGGGCTTACTACATGCACCAGACAACCATATACTTATAAGTTTTTTATCACCCTATGACTACTTTAGTGAATATTTCTTCCAGAATAGTATTATTCTCCCTGCATCCATTTTGGGGCTGTTTACCATGTTTACCATGTATCAGTTAGGATGTGACTGCTACACGACTTGTTATAACTATCTACACTGGAACTACAATTGTGTCATTGCACTACTATGTATCAATAAAGTGTTTTATGCTATGTTTGACTGTCCCCCTGGTCTTCTTTGCTCACCTCATTTAAAGTCCCAACTCTCCTGTTTTAAAAAATATAAAGGGGATGGATAATCGTCAGCATTCCAACACTACAATACAAGAGACACATAGCGGAGGAAAGTTAAAAAAAATCCAAATTTTTGGGATATATTAGAAATAGAATATAGAAGTTTTTGGGATATGTTAACAGAAAAAAGGCAAGATCAGAGCACATTGCCCACATATAAGGCAAGGATGGGAGGATGGTTACAGATGACACAGAGAAGACAACTGTACTAAATGCCTTCTTCTTCTCGGTTACGCAAGAAAAGGAGGGGTATACAGACCGCGACAGAACTGTTAGTGACACATTGCAGGGCATACCCTTGTGGCTAACAGAGGAACAGAGGAGCCTAGGACACAGTCTGCTGAATACATTGTATCAAGCAGCAGCAGCTTGTGTAGCAAGCCTTGTCCTTACAAGCCAGCTGAGATCTGCCTATCTGCATGCCTAAAACAAGTCAGGCACACGTGAGTGTATCCCTGTGCTATTTTGCCTGTGAACTTTTATTGTAACAATATTGCGCAATGTTTTCTCTCTTTGTTTATTTTACATAAAACCACTTGATACTAAGAAAATTACCATTCATTGTGGCTGTGGAAGAAATAGCTCAGAGGGTGAACAAATAAGTACTGCAGAAATCCAGATATCCCAGATTACTGAGGATTGAACCGTTGCCTGCTACTTATCCTATCTCATGAATTTAATCATCTATATTTAATCAGATTCTATTGGCACTATTTATCTATTTATACTCATCAATTGTGTATATATATTGCACCTTTATAAGTTTATCATTTATTTATTTTTTATTACGGAGGATTCAACACTTATCACAGGGAATATATCTAATTTATTTATTTATTGGCACTAATTTGGATTGATTACTATTTGTAAACGCATTTTTAGTATATTTATACACAATTGTTGCTTAGTTTACTTTGGAGATATCGCACCACTTCCAGTGGATTTGTATAACTGGAGGAACACAGTTTTTAAATATTTGCGATTTTTTTCATATATTTGCGATTTTATATATATGCGATTTTTTAGCGATTTGGTAGCAATTTTTTTTTCACATTGGTTTTTTAGCACAAATAATTATTTTCTCACATTGATTGAACTTTGTATCAGAGCGCATCAATCTATGTTATATGCTTAAGGCTATGTTTCCACTAGTGCGACTTTTCATGCGACTTGGGACTGAAAAGTCGCATGACAAATTGTATCCCATGATTTCCAATGAGTACCGTTCATATCTGTGCGACTTCAAGTCGCAGCGACTTCAAAGTAGTCCCTGCACTACTTTGGTCCCACTTTGATGCGACTTGAGGTCCATAGATACAGGCATTGCTTCAAATCACGGTAAAAAGTCGCGGTAAAATCGCGGTAAAAAATTGCGGCAAAATCGCGCGACTTTGGGGACGCAATAGTGGAAACATAGCCTTAAAGAACACCAGTGCAACCCCTTCCCAAGCAGTCAAACATGGCAGGTAATTTTCAGACAGGTAATTGGTGGGGCCCAGTAATTAATATGGTGCGCAGATGTATAGTCCTTTTATAGCTCTGCATGCAGTGATTGAGGGCTAATTCACACTGTGTGGTGACAGTCAATTATTTCCTGTGTGTCCAATTCGCACTGCAACACACCCCAAAGCTGTGCCGCAGCATGCTGCGATAAAATGCTGACATGTTTTCTACACTTCAAGTAAAGTTTGTACCAATGCAAAAAAAAGGGGAGCTGTGTGTGTGATGCGCTGAATCGTGCATCACACTGCCTCCTATCGCAGTCAGGAATGGACAGTTGCTGGAGCTCCAGCAGCTGTCAGTTTCTGTGCAAATACAGCCTTAAGGCTACTAGATGGATGGTCAGTCTCTTCCTTAGTCTGCTAGCAGCAGTAAAATCAGACACCTCAAGTGGCCACTCACCAGGCTCAAGCACACAGCCAACTCCAATCTGGACGCATGGCTGTCAGCAGTCTTTCTGGCTCTGCATGCACTCCAGGCCTCAGTTATAGATGGTGAGTATACAGAAGTGGAGATGGGCACTCTGCATTCCCCTCCAGCAAAAAGAAGTTCTCTCCTCTATAGCCCAGCAAAAAGTACTCCTTTCTCCTTCTGTTAAGTGTCTATATCTGGGAGTTGTAGTCCATCACTTTATTTACTCTTATGCAAGATCCTTTTCCCAGACTACATTTCCCACAGTTCAGTGCAACTTGCATCAAAGTCTCTCATGTCCTTCATGCCCACTGGTTCCTTCTACTGGATGGATTCTGAACACCATTGAAAGCCAGCATACGAGTCTTATATAAGCAATCAAATCAGCTGCAGCACAGTGTCTTTTTAGTTGCTTCCTGTGGCAAACAAAGCACCTGGCTACACATACATTACTTGTAAGGATAAGAAAAGATATGTGAAGTTATATAAAAACACCACTTTGCCCTTTAAAAACAACTTCCCACCCACTGATACTTAGCTTGCCTGCACTCTCCTGTGTTGGATACAGTGTTGCCAACCTCCCGTTGGATTTCTTTCTGACAAAACATGAAAAATTTACTGACGGAGTACATGTTTTACTGACAGCCTAAGAATTTACAGAACTCCTGTTAAAAACTAAGACTAAGGATATTTAAACAGTATAAACACACTATAGAAACACTGACAATACCCATAACAAGTAGTTTACCTGGTTTATACTTAAGTCAACACAGCATGACAAAGTATCAGCCCTGATATTCACAGACAGTTTTAAAAAACACATTTTTTTTTAGGAACTGTCAGTAAATTTTCTGACGGTTGGCAACCCTGGTTGGATAACAACTCTGTGTTGGATTGTGCCCATGTGACAAGGCCCTCATGTGAGAGTGGTTGGGCCTGGTGACTGGCTGCACAAGCTTGATGGAGCAATAGAGCAACAGACGGGTGCAGCAAAGATGACCATCAGCGAGGAGGGGTTATTATTACAAGATAAACTGGGACAGATTTTCTTTAATCGCAGTAGTAGGATATGGTTCTAAGAATTGATTTCATGTTAGTAAAAAACACACAAGATTAAAAGACAGTAACAATAAACACAAGAACGCCATAAGGAATAGGTCTCCTGTTTGAAGCAACCAACAATTGGTAAAAGGAAAGCAGATAGCCCCCACAGACAATGAAGATCTAGCGAACTAATGTTTCCATTAGCAGAGCTATTGATAACTCATGAAATAAAGAGTACCTGTTTTGACCTGTGCAGCTAATAAAAGGTTAACAAGGTCACTGAATATTTGTGTACAAATGCACTGGGGAAGTGGAAGAGCAGCTGGTGGAATTTAGTAGCATTCTGCTCCAGCGCCCTTGTGTTCTAGGGCTTGAAATTGATTTTCTTCTTCTGGCACATGAAGAACCAGACTGAGATCCATCTACCAGAATCAAGTATTAAAACATTGGCACTAAGTGTGCAAACACCTAATACTGTCCATAATCCACAGCCATTACTGCAACAAGGCATGCTGCCCATTTGGGAGGTGGTAAATGTAAAATAAGCAAAAGCAAATAAACTGTTATTAGCACGTCAAAGCAAATCATTGACACCTTTTCCAAATAAATTTTGTTAAAAGGGTCTTTCTGCTTTAACTGATCCTACTGTCTGTTTAGAAAGTTTATTGAGCTTTTTATGGCAAAAACATGGTGCCCTGATGCCCAGACTCAATTTAGCAGTATCAGTAGGCATCAATTAACTTGACTATAGCTTATTTGTAACTTTGTCTGAAAATCTGAGAACTAGGAAAGTGCACAGGTTTGCTACAAACTGTATTAACTTTCTCACGACACTGGCATTGTCTATGAGGAATTAAAAGTGAATATTGTAGACACAAAGTAGTTAAAGGGGTTTCTATCTTAAATGTATACTGGATATTCAGTTTAAATCTCTTCTTTTAGACCCTTTGGGTTGCCATGGATAGGGGATGTTGTTTCACATCTAAACTGCAATGGGATAGCTTGGTTTGTCCATACAGTATATAGTATACTCTTAAGCAACTTTTTTTGGAATACCTATCATTTGAATGTAGCACATAGCAATAGAACTCAGATCAGCAGTACCTTAAAATTGGCAAATATAATGCTTTTTTCAATGTTACTTCATTGTAGTTGTTAAAGTGATACTAAAGTCTCATGTTTTTTTCTTTAAAAATAACAAACATGCCATACTTACTTCCTCTGTGCAATGGTATTGCACAGAGCAGCCCAGATCCTCCTCTTCTCAGGTCCCTCACCGGTGCTTCTGGCCCCTCCCTCCTGCTGAGTGCCCCCACAGCAAGCAGCTTGCTATGGGGGGCACCCGAGCCGAGCCACTGCTCTGCGTGTCCATTCAAACACATAGCTGCAATTCAGCCCCACCCCCTCTCTCACCTCATTGGCTCACTGACTTTGATTGACAGCAGCTGGAGCCAATGGTTCCACACTGCCATCTCAGCCAATCAGGAGGGAGAGTCCCAGGCAGCTGAGACACTCCTGAAAAATCGCTGGATAGAGACGGGGCTCAGGTAAGTATTAGGGGGGCTGAGGGGGGCTGCTGCACGCAGAAGGTTTTTTATCCTAATACTTCTGACTTTACAACCACTTTAAGTTTATAACCTTTTAAACGGTTTATATATATATATGTTTTGACTATGTATAAATCATCTTTATATTACACATAAATATTAAAATGTATTAAACAAAACCAAAAAAAACCAAACATATGCAGTACATCTTTGGAATGCATGCACATTACCAAAGTTGTATCCCTTTAAAAACCCTACAGGTATAGAAAATGAGTTATTAATTCCTGTTGTGGGCTGACAACACACAGCATTTTTGTAGACTTTTCCTTTGTTTAAAGGGGTTGTAAAGGTTTGTGTTTTTTCACCTTAATGCATCCTAATGCATCCTTAATGTTGGCAGGCCACAGAGCTCTGCAGGATTGGCCTTTTTAACATACTGTATCTCCTGCTGAAGCAGTAGAGTAAATGTCTCCAAACCTCCCTGTAAGGGACGTGATGATGGCCATAGCACAGCCGAATTTCCAAGGCAACGGCAGATACGCATTGTGCAGACACGACCCTGCAGGTGCCCATCGTGCCGGGCACAAGTGCATGCGCACACATATTTGCCCATTTTAGCCATTAATGCTGGCGCTGAATGGTCTATATTAGGGCAGCAGCTGCACTAGTGTATTGCTGTCTGATCTCCAGATTTACCCATGTTCCTATTCCTGTGCCCTGTATTTTGATTCCTGTGTTTGACCCAGCTTATTCTGACTAAGCTTGCATTCCATCTGTCCTGACCTTGGCTTGCCTCAAGACTTTGTTTATATCTTTTCATCTGCCTGTTATCCTCTTGCAAACCTTTGCTTGCATCTTGACTGTTCCCTGCCTGCCGTTTCTGCTTATATCTGATCATCCCTTGCTGACCTCGCTTGTCTGAACCTGCATCCAGTCATCTGTCTGTCCTGCTCTTCATAGTGCCTGGTGACGCTGGTCCTCTATCTGCTGTGTGCCTTCATCTGCTGTTCCTGCTGCCACCCTCTGCTTCAGCTATCCAGTCCAAATCTGGTGATGCACCTGCCACACACCACTGCCAGCAGCGAAAGATCTTGTAGGCACTCTTACCTCACCGTGCTCTTGCGGCCACTGTCGCAACACCAGTGGCCCTTGGGCTGGGGCTGTACAAGAGGTCTCCCTGTACATGTCAAGCTCTGCCAAAAGGTACTTAACACTCCCTCATCTCCAGGGTATTAATGTCAACTTAGTAAAACTGCTGGTTTTGCAACTGGAAAGTCATGGAAATAAGAGCTGCTGGTACAACAGCAGCCCTGTCTGCTCTCTCTTCCAGCTGCTGCACCTTCTCCTACCTCTCTGTCTCTCTCCTGGCACTCTCCAACATCTCCCCCACCATAATTCTCCGCCCCCCGCAGCAGTCTCTCCAATCGGGGGCACATAGTGTGCCATGTGGACCTGCCCCATTGATGAGGTAAGCCAATAGGCTGACGTGAGAAATTTGCATATGAGAAGTTTGAATATGGAAATGTGATCGATCAGAGCTGTGTGTGCGGAGAGAGCAAGGTGTCCCCCGGTATTGAGGAGGGACCCTATTTAGCCAAAAATGGAAGTAAGAGGAAATCCCTTCATAGGGTGTCACCAGAATTAGTGTCTCCATCTGAAGAAATGAATCTTCTTAAGACATTTATTCCTGTTCTGGTGACAACCCACTCAAACAGTGGCAAAGACAGCAATAAAAACCTGACTGGTGTTCTAATCCTTCTCTACTCTATCCAAAAAAAAAAAAAAAGCCTTTACTTTAACAACTTGCCAACCGCGCTATAGCCAAATAACAACTACATTACTCGTCCAGTTCTGCTAGGGCGTCTATTGACATCCTCCCCGAACTGTGCCCCCCGAGCGAGCACGGCACACTCTGTGATCGCTGTGTCCCCCAGACACAGCTGATCACAGATTGGGGTATCCAATCACAGCTGATCATGATGTAAACACACTTGCCGGTTATCAGCATTCCTTTCCTCGTGCTGTCACAGCGTGAAGAAAGGAGAGAGCTGGTAACTGTCTAGTGTGAAAGGGGACACCTACACTGATAATCAGGGCACTGATCATCAGTGTCCTGATGATCAGTGCTGCCAATTAGTGCCTCCTTATCAGTGCCACCTATCAGTGCCCTTTAGTGCTGCCTGTTAGTGCTCATCAGTGCCTCCTATCAGTGCTGCATACCAGTGCAGCCTCATCAGTGCCCATCAGTGCAGCCTATCAGTGCCCATCAATGCTGCCTATAAGTGCCCATCAGTGCAGCCTATCAGTGCCCATTAGTGCAGCCTCATGAGTGCACATCAGTGAAGGAGAACAATTACCTGTTTGAAAAATTTTATAACAGAAACTGAGAAAAATATTTTTTTCACATTTTTTTGATTAAATATCACCAAAAGAAAGTTCTATTTGTGTGAACAAATGATAAAAGTTTCAAATGGGTACAAATGCTGCATAACCACGCAATTGTCATTCAAAATGCATCCGATGGTAGCAGTGAACTCCAACCTGAACCTCATCCCTATTTAAGAGCCACTTTTTATGTCCAATTACTTAATTCTAAGAGGAGGTCACATTCATTATCTTGTATTTTTATTTTTATGTTACAGAGAAGATGCAGCAGGAGAAGTGAGACTCATTAATGCATTTATTATATATTTTTTAGCAAATGCTGTTTGGCTAAATGGTTTGTATTGCACCTTTATTCAGCCATATGGTTCCCACCCATATACTTACTGTATTTATGTGGCATACAGCGAGTTCGCGTATACCGTGATTTAGAACAGCAGAAAAAAAAAACATGCTGTCATGAATCACACATTAACAAGTATACAAATTAGCCTCTTGGTAACATTTTCCATAGCTGGTAATCTCCGAGTACTTTTCTCACAGATACCCTTGAATATAAAACTTCACGCTGCTCACAAATCTTTATTATTTTCGATTTTTCCACTTCTATAATAAGGAACAAGGGGTTTCCTGCTGTTTTAGTTGCATTACTCAGTTATATTTCCATTAGACAGGCTGTATTAAATTTGCCTAATGCGGGAAGAAGTAAAGGCGAGATGTAATGGAAACCCACAACAGCATTGCAGTGTTTTCCAATCAAACTTTCCTAGGGCCAGGCTCAGGGGCAATATTAGCCTGTGAAGGACTCTTGGGTGAGTTTACTAAAAGAGTCAAGGCTGTTAACTTTGAAAGAGTAGAGGAAATATTCACTTTGCAAACTGAGCATTAGTAAATAAGGTGAAGCTGTGTTAAAAATGAAAGGGGTTATAAAGCCTAAAATGTTTTTACCTTAATGCATTCCTTGCACTAAGGTAAAAAATGTTTAGATATCAGTATCCCGCCCTCACCCCTCCTTATACTTACCTGAGCCCTCATTCAATCCAGCTCTGTGCCCGTACAGCTCTTCTCTCCCCTCACTTCCTGGGCTCACAGGGCGGGAGCAGGGGATGGGGCCGAGTCCCCACTGTTTTTGTCTATAGATGCAGACAACACGGCTTAGGAGCGAGCCTGCATAAGTGTCCCCATGGAAAGCAGCTTTCTATGGGGCACTCGAGCCCGGAATGCCAATATAGGAACTGAGGAAAGAAGATTCGGGGCTGCTTTGTGGAAGGGCAGGTAAGTATAAACCTGTTTGTTATTTTTTTTTAAAGCGTTTATAATCCCTTTAACCACTTCAATACAGGACACTTACACCTCCTTCCTGCCCAAGCCAAGTTTCAGCTTTCAGCGCTGTCGCTATTTAAATGACAATTGCGTGGTCATGCTACACTGTACCCAAACAGAATTTTTTATCATTTTGTTCCCACAAACAGAGCTTTCTTTTGGTGGTATTTGATCACCTCTGGGAGTTTAATTTTTTGCTAAACAAATAAAAAAAAGACCTACAATTTTGAAAAAAAAAAAAGTTTTTCTTTTGTTTCTGTTATAAAATTTTGTAAATAAGTAAGTTTTCTTCTGCCCTGATGGGCACTGATAAAGTGGCACTGACGGGCAATGATAAGGCGGTACCGATGAGGTGGCACCAATGTGGTGGCACTGATGGGCACTGACGATGGGCACTGATAGGCGGCACTGATGGGCACTGGTAGGCAGCACTGATGGGTGGCACTGATATGCAGCACTGATGGGCATTGATAGGCGGCACTAATGGGCACCGAAAGGCTGCACTGGTGTGTACTTATGGGTGGCACTGATAGGCGGCACTGCTGGGCACTGATAGGTGCACTGCTGGTCACTGATACGTGGCACTGATGGGCACTGATATGCGGCACTGATAGATGGCATTGATAGGCATCACTGATGGCACTGGCACTGGCAGGCATTGGGGATGCACACCTGATAGTTCACAAGCTAACGCCCTACACCCTGTGATACCTCTGCTTATGAGTGCAAATCTTTAAGTGGGAGTGGAAGCATAAACACTGAGGTGTGGTGGAAGATCACAAAGGCCAACCAAGCGTTTTCATTTATAGATTTTTTCAGACCATTCATTGGAATATTTATGAACTTTATGTCAACACTTTATTTATTATTTATCTGTCACAGGGTGTGTTATTTTGATTATTATGTGATATGATGTGTTTGCTCACAGTGTTCCCCAATAACTTTTTTTTGTTAGAATATATTCACATGATATTAACTTTATGTTAAGATTTCATTTATTATTTTCACATCTGCCACAGGGTGTGTTGCTTTGAACATTATGTGATAGGATGTGTTTGCCAATAACTTTTTTGTCAGATCACATTCATATTGTGACTGATTTTGAATGAGGGTATTATTATCAATATTCACACCTATATACCTTTACTGTTCTTTTAGATTGATCATTGCTTTCATTAGCACATTTTTATTTTTTCATTTTTTATTTATTTGAGCGCTACTATTTACTCCACTTATCTCTAGAGGTTTAAATTCAGTCAAGGCATTGGGGCTGGGAACTGATTGGCAGCTGCCTGGGCACTGATTGGCATTTCCCTGGTGGTCTAGGATGGCATACCTGGTGGTCCAGTGTGGTGGCATCTCTCGTTGTTATCACCCAGCTCATCTGATTTTTAAATTTACTTTTTGTTGAGTTGGGTGTTGCCCACAAAGCCACCTACGTCTCAAACTTCAAGCTGTGTATGGCTAGCCTGTGTAAACAGCCTGTTACTTTAGTAAATAAACCCCATTGATAGCTTTTATTAATAAGTAAAAACTCTTATTTAATAAGAGTGAAACTCTTATTTCAGTTTTGATTCTGGAATGATAAGATGAAAGCTGCTGTACACTGGTAAAACAAAAGAACAGATACGTTTTATAATTTTCTATACCAGTTCCCTTTCATTTGTTTACGCTTTTTAGGCCTTCCACATCACAGTTTTTTTTTTTTAACATATTGGCCCCATGAAACACGTCTTCATTCTTCTATGTGTTCTATAGAACACACACAGTACACAAAACACATATCCTTTAGAAATCACAATGTATGCCCTTTGAATAACCCCCAAAGGGGTTGATTTACTAAAGGCAAATACACTAACCGACACTTTATTAGGGACTCCTGTTCAATTGCTTGGTAACATAAATTGCTAATCAACCAATCACATGGCAGCAACTCAATGCATTTAGGCATCTAGATGTGGTAAAGAAGACTTGCTGAAATTCAAACCGAGCATCAGAATGGGGAAGAAAGTGGATTTAAGTGACTTTGAACGTGGCATGGTTGTTGGTGGCAAACGGGCTGGTCTGAGTATTTTAAAAACTGCTGATCTACTGGGATTTTCCTGCACAACCATCTCTAGGGTTTATAGAGAATGGTCCGAAAAAGAGAAAATATCCAGCGAGCGACAGTTCTGTGAACCAAAATGCCTTGTTGATGTCAGAGGTCAGAGCAGAATTAGCAGACAATAGAAAGGCAACAGTAACTCAAATACCCCCTTACAACTAAGGTATGCAGAATCTCTGAACAACACATCAAACCTTGAAGCAAATGGGCTACAGCAGCAGAAGACCACCTCGGGTGCAGTCCTGTCAACTAAGAACAGGAAACTGAGGCTACAATTCGCACAGGCTCACCAAAATTGGACAATAGAAGATTGGAAAAATGTTACCTGGTCTGATGAGTCTCAATTTCAGGTGCGACATTTAGATGGTAGGGTCAGAATTTGGCCTAAACAACATGAAAGCATGGATCCATCCTGCCTTGTATCAGTTCAGGCTGGTGGTGGTGTAATGGTGTGGGGGATATATTATTGGCACACTTTGGGCCCCTTAGTACCAATTGAGCGTCGTTTAAACGCCACGGCCTACCTGAGTATTGTTGCTGACCATGTCCATCCCTTTATGACTATAGTGTACCCCCATCTTCTGATGACTACTTCCAGCAGGATAATGCACCATGTCACAAAGCCCAAATCATCTCACCACTGGTATCTTGAACATGACAATGAGGTCACTGTACTCCAATGGCCTCCACAGTCACCAGATCTCAGTCCAATAGAGCACCTTTGGGATGTGGTCAGGCCTGTGCTGGCCATCGGGACTACCGGGAGTTTCCCGGTGGGCCGATTGGCAGTGGGCCACTACACTTCTCTGACTGTCAGTGTCTCTCTCCGAGTCTCCATTGTCATTAACGCCGGGCGGCTCCGCTCCTGCACTCGGCGGGCGGCGCCGGCGTCACACAAACTTCGGCATCATCATGCTAGCTGCCACTATTCACTCCCCCAGGCACTCCCCCTAACATTATAGCCTTGGGCGGCCTCTTTGTCCCGGCGCCGTGACATCACTCACGGCCGGAGGCGGCCCGGGGACATAGGAGGAGGCGTTGCAAGCAAGCCTGCAAGACTGCAACCAAGAGGAGCCGAGGCCGAGCCAGCACCGCTGAGGAGGAGGATTCGGAATTTCTGAACCATACCAGAACCAAGTTGCAGGCAGCAAGTACAGAGTACAGTGACAGTCAGACCAAGTCTATAGTGTGATTCATCATTCAAGTAAGCACTAATAACTTTACTAATAATAATAGTAAGTAACTGAATATGCAGCATGGCGGGGGGAGGGGTAAATCTGTACTGTAAATGTACTGTCACTGGTCACGGTTAAATTATTCATCAGTTACCATGGCCAGTGGCATTAAATTAATAATTGACCAGTAGCATTAAATTAATAATTGACCAGTGGCATTAAATTAATATTAATGCCACAGTGGCATTAATATTAATTTTAATGCCACTGGTCAATTATTAATTTAATGCCACTGGTCAATTATTAATTTAATGCCACTGGTCAATTATTAATTTAATGCTACTGGCCATGGTAAATGATGAATAATTTAATGCCACTGGTCAATTATTAATTTAATGCCACAATAACTGATGAATAATTTAATGCCAATGGTCATGGTAACTGATTAATAATTTAATATCACTAGTCATGGTAACTGATTAATAATTTAATGTCACTGGTCACGGTAACTGATTAATAATTTAATGTCACTGGTCACGGTAAATTATTAATTTAATGACACTGGTCTCGGTAACTGATGAATAATTTAATGCCACTGGTGAATTAATTTACTGCCACTGGTCACGGTAACTGATGAATGAATTTACTAGTGCCACTGCTGATCATGGTCACTGATAAATGAATTTACTAGTGCCACTGCTGGTCATGGTCACTGATGAATGAATTTGCGGCCATTGGTCATGGTCACTGATGAATTAATGTACTGCCACTGGTAGTCACGGTCACTGATGAATTAATGTACTGTCACTGCTGGTCATGATCACTGATGATGAATGAATGTACTGCCACTGGTCACTGATGAATTAATGACTGACCACTGGTCAGCCATTAATTCATCAGTGACCAGTGGCAGTACATTCATTCATCAGTGACCAGTGGCAGTACATGAGTTCATCAGTGACCAGTGGCAGTACTGGCATTCTTGGCAGCAGCACTGATTGGGGAATCATTGCTGGGTTGGCTGAGAGCTCTGCTGAAGTGCTCATCCACCAATGAGCTGATATCTCCCTAGAAATATGTGAACAGGACACTTCTGGAGGCCTCTCCTTCTGGGCTGCAGAGCATAGATTTTTGGCGCAATTGCGTATAGTTTATATACTGTTTTTGTGTGTGTGTTTGCAAAATTAAAGTGGGCCAGTCTGGATGAAGTCCAGGGCCAAATTTTTGTCCCAGTCCAGCCCTGGATGTGGTGGAATGGGAAATTTGCATCATGGATTTGAAGCTCACAAATTTGCAGCGTGATGCTATCATGTCAATATGGACCAAAATCTCTGAGGAATGTTTCCAACACCTTGTTGAATCTATGCCACAAAGAATTAAGGAAGTTCTGAAGGAAAAAGGGGGCCCGACCTGGTACTAGCAAGGTGTACCTAATAAAGTGGCCGGTGAGTGAAGGTTTTTTCACTTTGCAAGGGAAGTTGTGCTTTGCAAGGAAATTTCCCAGAGAGCTTAGTGGATGTGATGAAATTTCACTTTGCAAGGAATACCCAATCACGTGCAAGGAAAAAAAAACAGCATTTTGCTTGCACTTAATTGGATGATAGAAATAAGCAGAGCTTCACCACGTTCACTAAGCTCTGGGGATCATTCCCTTGCAAAGGGCAACTTCCCTTGCAAACTGAACAGTCTATTTACCTTTAGTAAATTAACCCCAAATAATCACAAGTCGCAACATAACCTAAAAAATTGTGAAGAAATTCATGTGATGGAAGAAAATAGAGGTGCATTTTGCAAGAGGCAACAACCTGTGTGCTATTACCTGCTTGGCAGGACATTCTGCGGGATATAAAGGTTGCAGGCCAATTTACTACATGGTAGGATTGTTTTGCTCAAAGAGGAGCACTTGGCAACTAGATATTATCTCTTTCATGTAAGTTACGTGTCCCCACTTTTCTTAAAGGAATGATTTTGAGTGCTTTGTTTCAGGGGTCATCAAACACTGTATCCAAGTAGTATGTACTCATTATCAATTTTCTGACATTACAGGCATATCCCACTTTTAAGTACACAATGGGGTTTATTTACTAAAGCTGGAAAGTGCAAAATTAGGCTCACTTCTGCATAGAAACCAATGAGCTTCCAGGTTTTATTACCAAACCTTAATTGAACAATCTGGGGTTAGAAGCTGATTGGTTTCTATGCAGAAGTGAGCCTGATTTTGCACTTTCCAGCTTTAGTAAATAAACCCCATTGTGTACTTAAAAGTGGGGTATGCCTGTATACAGTAATAGACAACTGATGTCTCAGTAATTGGATTATAAAGATTTCCAGCACCAATTTCCTTTGAGCCTGATTTTTTATTATTTTTGCATGTACTGTTTATGTGTTCACCTAAGCACTGTGTGTTACTATATTGTGTCATTTCAAAACAAGGGCCCCGTGAGACCCTGAAATGTTGATCACCGAAGCAACGCATTACCCAATATGTCAATAGTGAGCTTAGATGGTCAGAGGGATTGGGCTAGCTTTCGACTCAGGATACTGTATGATAAATCTTACACAAACCCTAACATGTTAATATAATTTAAAAAAAGTAAATATTTGCAGCTATCATTAAAATAATACTTGGAGATCCTGTATAAAATATGAAGGCAGAATTTATGTTAAACAAAAGACAATTGTTTATGATACACAGTGCTTTAGCAACATAAATGTCATTCAGTTTATGCGATCCGATCACTATACAACACTCAGTAGAAATGGCCCCACGAAGGGGGTGTGTTGTTTCCTTGTCCCCTGTAGCTCTGACTGTTTTCTCCTGATGAACCCCACATCACTACAGGGTACAATGATGGTATAGAGGTCAGTAAATGGAAGCAGTGAAATCTGTAGAGGACTAAGGAGACTCATTCAACTGGTAGTGTTTGTTCTCCTACAGGCTAAGAGGGAACATTTCCCATTAAAAGAGAAATATGCCACCACTCTGTGCTAAGGCCCCTCCAGTGCTTACTGGATCAGCAGAGTGTGGGGCGGCTGGAGCAGCTTGTAAGAGGGGCTCTGCAATTGGCTAGAATTGGTGCCAAGAGCACGAGTCCCTACCCCCACTCCTGTCCTGTTAAAATCCTGGCCCCCCTGCTGTGGTTGAGTCCTCTTCCATATTGTGCCCCACAATGCCTGAGGCTCTCACATGACATTCCCGGCCATTGATCTTTACATCTCAAGGAAGGACTGTCCACACATAAAAGTAGTTTTCTACACTTTACTGATGGTATTCAGGAAATGGTATAACAGTCACATCACAACGACACACATTCCTGAGTCATTTGACATTACATAGCCACATTTAGTGTACAGTCCACAGTAGTCAAATGAGAAAGCATATGCAGCACCTTTAGCAGCTGTCTCCCTCCGAAGTCAGCCCTCACAGAACTAGACTTTCTGTAGTCACTTCCTCCTTAGGTACACTTCTCCCGAAACCCTCCAGGGATGCAACTCCTCCCCAGCATCCTGCCCTAACCAGGGCCTACACATGCTGGTTACATCAGTGCTGGGGTGTTTGGCTCTCATGCCCCAAGAGCACTAGGGCTCCTCCCATCCTGACTCATAAGTAGGCACTGACTCACCCATGACATCACTACAGGAGGGTTCTAACTAAAAGGGATTAGCACTTGATCACACTGACTGCTGTAACCAGAAACTTTTCTAGCACAGAGCCACCTAGTGGCAGACTAGCTTGCTGTACCTGCCTACAGGCTGGCTCAGGCTCTCAGTGGTGCACTGAGAGGCTAAGCCAGCTACCAGTCAGGCATCAGGGCAAATCCCAACATTATTGTCGGGATACCTGCAGCTTTATCTCACTGTCAGCTGAATCTAGGTCACAGCAGTGCAAAACTAGCTCCTGTGATCCATAGGAGAAATATGGGCAAAAGAGCTATGGCTATACTTTTCCTTTAACCTCCGTGGCGGTAATCCCGAGTGTGGCTCAGGGTGAATTTTCAGTACAAAAGTGGTAACCCCGAGCCATACTCGGGATCACATCGCAGGATCCAGGTACAGTTACTTACCTTGTCCCCAGGATCCTGTGATATCTCCCCGCTGTGTGTGCGAGCTGTGTCCTCCGCTCGATTCATCACAGCGCCGGGCTCTGTTCCCTGCGAGCGCTGCGACGCACGGGGACGGAGAACGGCGCCAAATTCAAAAAGTGAAACACATACTATACATACAGTACACCGTAATCTTACAGATTACATTATTGTATCAAATTATTTCACATCCCTTATGTCCCTAGTGGTTTGTCCAGCGCCCTGCATGCAATTTTATATTATAACTAGAAAAGCTACAATTTCTGGGGAAATTGTGTAAAGTGTTCTTGCCTCCACCTACAGTAGTCTAGAGTGGAGTGGGCGGAGTAACTGGGTGGAGTGGCTTGAGTAACTGTTGTGTGGTTGGAGTGGCTGGAGTAACTGTGAAATGTGTTAAAAAGCTTAATATTTTAAAAAGTATAAATAGTAGTAAAAATGTTGAAGAAGTTCCATCATTAGTTTTTTTCAAAAATGATTTTTTTCTTTTTTTCAAAAAAGATTTTTTTTTTCAAAAATTATTTTTTTAAATGATTTCTTTTTTCAAAAATGATTTTTTTTTCAAAAATGTTTTTTTTTCAAAAATATTTTTTTTTTTCAAAAATATTTTTTTTTTTCAAAAATGATTTTTTTTTTTTAATTATTATTTTTTTTTCATGGGGTGGTCATAATGTTTTGGCTGATCATTGGGTGGTCATAATGTTTTGGCTGATCATGGGGTGGTCATAATGTTTTGGCTGATAATGGGGTGGTCATAATGTTTAGACTGATAATGGGGTGGTCATAATGTTTTGACTGATAATGGGGGGGTCATAGGGGACATAATGTTTTGTCTGATCATGGGGTGGTCATAATGTTTTGTCTGATAATGGGGTGGTCATAAATTATTTGGCTGATCATGGGGTGGTCATAATGTTTTGGCTGATAATGGGGTGGTCATAATGTTTTGACTGATAATGGGGTGATCATAAATTATTTGGCTGATCATGGGGTGGTCATAATGTTTTGGCTGATCATGGGGTGGTCATAATGTTTTGGCTGATCATGGGGTGGTCATGATGTTTTGGCTGATCATGGGCTGGTCACGATGTTTTGGCTGATCATGGTGTGGTCATAATGTTTTGGCTGATCATGTTGTGGTCATAATGTTTTGGCTGATAATGGGGGGGTCATAGGGGACATAATGTTTTGGCTGATCATGGGGTGGTCATAATGTTTTGTCTGATAATGGGGGGGTCATAGGGGTCATAATGTTTTGGCTGATCTTGGGGTGGTCATAATCTTTTGTCTGATCATGGATCATGGGGTGGTCATAATGTTTTAGCTGATCATGGGGTTGTCAGCTTTTGTCACCTCCCACTCTACTTTTGAACATTTCACCATTCATTCCTATGGGACCAATTTTGCAGCAAAAATGACGATACTTCATGAACCATTCGGCAAAATATTCCACAAAGTAATAGCACACCAATCGGGAACAATCCGCACGTTCCGGTATATTACTGTCTATGTAGTGTAAAAGCTGTGGGAGGAGTTAGGGTGGTAAATTTGGCTATAATAAGAATAATATATATGTGAGATAACAGTAAGTAATCTTGCTATGCAAGAACACTTAAATACTGTTCTTTCTGCCTGGAAACTGGTGATTGTCCATGGCAACCAAAACCGTCCCTTTACATCAAAAGCAGTTTTAGACCAGCTAGAAAGCAGCGATAATAAATTAGAATCACTTGCAGAATTGAGCGATAGTGATTCGAGGGGAAATCCGTCATCAAACACTAAAAGTATGGACAGCGACAATTCTGCAACTGAGCAAATTTCAGTGTTTTTGATTTGATTACATTATTGAATAATTTTTATTATTATTATTATATTATTATTTGTTATAATTATTTATAGTTATTTATTATATTCTAATTTATGATTTTGTGTTTCAAACTTTATCATACCCGGGATGTCTACTCGACTCTTGTTTGGACAGATTTAAGTGAGTTATTCCTAAGAATTACAGGCCTACAATATAAAACGCCAAATTTCCATGCAAAACATTGTACCGCTTTGAGCATCAAAAATCTGAAATAATCATACTGCCAGGGAGTTAATGGGACAGTGTGGGGTGGCATGAGCACCAGATTGTGGGATCCTCTGCTGGGATTTTCACATCTAATGAGAGTGCGGGTGCATTTTTTCTAAACTTTCTGTTTTTCTAATGCAACACTAAAAAAAATGAATAAACACATGAAATAACAATACAACATTTGTAGGTATTAATGGTGAGAGAAATAGGGGAGTATAAAAAATTATTAGGGTAAACTAAGGGTTAATGAGGCTTTAAATAATAACAATCTTTTTTTTTTTACTTGCCAGGTTGCTTTAACTGACATCATATGCAAATATAGGCTCATCCCTCTGAGCTGCAGATGGGTGGAAACGAATAAATAAAAAAATAACTGTTACTTTGTATCTTTTTATCTCAAATGTGAACACTTTGTATAAACATTGTGTCACAAGTTCCATTTAACAGTGCATTTACAAAGCAACTTCTGGCTGTCATTGTGACAGCTGGGAATTGCGGGCAAATGTGTGGGGGGACCAGCAGGGAGGAAAGGGCATACGTGTATACCCTGTGTCCTTTGGTAAAGTTTTTATCAATGTCCATTGTCCAGAGATTGCTTAAGTGGAACTTTACTTGTAATAAAGTTTCTAACAGGAAGGGTTTTTATTGCTTTAAATGTGACATATGAATTTTGTTTGTGATTAGAATGTCTTTATCATGCAGTAACTTGATGAGGGAATGCTTTCTGAATACGACAAAATGGAAAATTGTATACTCACCTTTCCGTAATTTTCCTTTCCTGACGCATATTCATGGCAGCACACACTGGGTTGTGACTCCGCCCCCACAACCTGACAGGATTGGTCTAGCTATAAAAGTTGAAGAGAGATGACCCCCACCATTCTCTGTATATATCATCTAAGAACGGGGTGGGAATCTGTGTGCTGCCATGAAGATGCGTCAGGAAAGGAAAATTACGGAAAGGTGAGTATACAATTTTCTATTTTCCTGACGCCTTCATGGCAGCACACACTGGGAAATAACTCGCCAGTCGGGAGGGTGCAAAAAATTAAAGTTTTATTGTTCTAAAGAGCTGTGGAATTGGCTCTAATAATGGATCTGCCAAAGTCTGCTGTTGTTAGTTGCGCAGAGTCAATTTTGTAGTGAGAGGTAAATGTATGTCTTGATGACCAGGTTGCTGCTTTACAGATTGTTTCCGGTGAAACCCTGCAGTATGCTGCCCATGAAGTTGCCAATGCCCTGGTTGAGTGTGCCCTGATGCCTTCCGGGATAGCTAGCTACTGAGACGAGTATGCCTTTTTTATGGTCTTGACCAGCCAGGATGCGATTGTTCGGGAAGTTGCTGGATGACCCTTCCTAGGACCATGAGGGATTATGAGAAGAGTATCCAACTTTCTGAAAGAAGCTGTAGCTTTCAAATAGCTGGTAATGATAGTTTTAACATCCAATGCATGAGGTTCGCCCTGGTCGTTAGTAAACGATGGAAGGTTGATATCCTGATTATAATGAAAAGAAGTTGATACCTTGGGAGTGAAATGTTCAGAGGGTCTCAATACCACTCTATCGGGATAGAGGACTAGGTATGGTTCTGTTATCACTAGTGCTTTAAGTTCTGAAACTCTTCTCGCAGATGTAATGGCGATAAGGAAGGTTACCTTCAAAGTCAGGTTCCAAAGTGAAATTGACTCAACCGGCCAAAAAGGAGTTTTTGATAATGCATCAAGTACTGTAGAGAGATTCCATGCCGGAAATGTGTTTTTTTTTGGCGGTCTGATTTTTAAGCAAGCCTTCATGAACTGAATCACCAGCGGATGTAGGGCACATCTAATGCCCGTTTTAGCCGAAAGGGCAGAAACCTGGACTTTAAGGGTACTTGAGCTTAATCCTTTAGTAATACCCAACTGAAGAAATTCCAGAACTTGCGGTGGTACTGGGTTCCATTTTTTTTGTTGGGCTAGTGAACAAAACCTATTCCAGACTTGTGAGTATGTCTTGTTGGTGGTGCTTCTTCTAGCCTGTAAAAGAGTAGAAATGACCTCCTGCAAGCACCCCTGCTCTAGCAGCCGAGTCCTTTCAACTTCCATGCTGTCAAGTGTAACCTTTCTGGAGCTGGGTGTAGGAATTGACCCTGGGACAGGAGGTCCGATGTTACTGGGAGAGGAAGCGGTTGCTGCAGGCTGAGTTGTAGTAGGGTTGTGAACCACGGCCTCCTCGGCCAAAAAGGAATTATAGCTATCACTGTCGCCGATGATTTCCGAAGCCTGGATAGGAACCTCGCAATTAAGGGTACTGGTGGAAAAATGTAACCCAGCTTGAAATTCCACGGATGGGTCAGACAATCCATTCCCTCGACCGATGGGAAGGCTGCTCTTGACAGGAATCTCCGACATTTGGTGTTCGCAGGAGTAGCTGCTAGGTCGATCTCTGGTATTCCCCAAGTTCTCGGAAGAAGGGAAAAGGCCTGTTGGCTCAATGACCACTCGTTGTTTGAGAGAAGTTCCCTGCTCAACTAGCCGGCCAGCATGTTCTGAGCTGCTGGGACATATACTGCTTTCAGGTCTATTAGGTGCACTTGAGCCCACTCCATGATAGGGCATACCTCCTGCATTAATGTGCAACTCCTTGTACCCCCTTGCCTCTGAATATACACTACAGCGACTCTGTTGTCCATTTGGATCACAACGTTTTTCCCCGCCAGGTATGGAGTGAAGGCCAGAAGTGCCTGAAAAGCCGCTCTGAGTTCTAGTACATTGGATACTACCCCATGGGCTTGAAACTTCCACTGCTCTTGGGCTGCTAGATTTTGGTAATGAGCTCCCCATCCCTTCTGGCTGGCATCCGAAGTGACCACCTCTGGCTGTGGAAGAACTAGAGGTTTGTATCTCTTGAGATTGCTGGATCGTGTCCACCACCACATCGATTGCTTCACATACCTGTGTATGTAGATTCTCTGAAGCATTGATACTCCATTCCACTGCCTCAGAAAGGAATTCTGTAAGATTCTTGTGTGCCATTGGGGCCACTGGATCATGGGCAGAGTTACAGACATGGAACCCAGGACACTCATACATACTCTGGCTGGTAAGTGTGTAACTGAGATTAGCCTCTGAATTTTCTGAATCAGGGGCATGATTTTCTCCTGAGGAAGCTGTACTCTGTTCTGGATGGTGTCTAGTTCTGCACCTAGAAAAACCATCTTCTGAGTGGGCTGAAGCTTGCTTTTCTGCCAGTTCACTAGCCAACCGAAAATTTGCAGAGTTGATAGTAAGATCTCTCGGTGTTGTATCAAGACCTGACAACTTTCTGCTAGAAGAAGTATATCGTCCAGATAACGATGTACTCTCAGACCTCTTTCTCTGAGGTATGCGATGAGAGGCAGAAGAACTTTGGTGAAGGTCCTGGGAGCTGATGAGATGCCGAAGGGTAGGCATTGGAACTGGAAGTGACGTTGGTTGATTGAAAAGCAGAGAAATCTTTGAAAGGCAGGATGTATTGGGATGTGAAGATAGACGTCTGATAAGTCTACGGACAGCATCCAATCTTCTATATTCACCGCTAGCAGTATGGACTATAGCCTTTCCATCTTGAAGGATTCTAACTTGATGTTTTTGTTTAGTCTCTTTAAGTCCAGCACTGGCCGTAAATCCCCCGTTTTCTTTTTTACCAAAAACAGAGGGGAGTAGAATCCTCTGCCTCTTTGACATAGCGGAACCTCCAAAATTGCCTCCTTTTGTTTTATTTCCATTATGTACTTCAGAAGGATCCTTCTCTTGGCTGGAGAAGACGGGAGTTTGGTTGGTAAAAAGTGGTTCCTGGGGATCTTGTTCAGGAATCTCCACCTGTGACTGAACTTGATCGTAGAAATGGTCCAAGGGTCCCTGATGTTTTCTGACCATATTTGTGTGAATCTCTTGAGTCTGGCGCCCACCCTTGGAGGATGGGCGGGCGTACCTTCAAAAGGACTTTGCTCGTTAGAAGGGGTTTTTCGCATCCTCAGGAAGGATGACTGTGTGTTCCTCCAGTTCCTCTTAAAATCTTTACCTGGTCTGTAGGCTTTGGCTTCTCTGTACCTTTCGGGAAGGTTACCTTTGTAAGCAGGACCTCTTGATCTCTTGGGTCTCCTGTCAGAGGGAATGAGGCCCGATTTTCCCCCCGTCACCTTAGAAATTGCTGTATCTAATTTGGAGCCGAAGAGATTGGAACCATCATAGGGAATTTTGCACCAATTTGTTTTCGACGCTGCGTCGGCTACCCAGGGTTTTAGCCACAGAGCTCTTCTTGCCACAACTGAGGCTAACATTGCCCGGGCCGAGCACCTAATAATGTCCACAGAGGCTTCTGCGATAAAATCGCCTGCTAATTTAAGTTCCTGTAGGGACGTAATTACTTTCTCCAAGTCTACCTCCCCCTGGAGAGATTTCTCAATATTGACAGTCCAGCCCGAGATGGCTTTACCAACTGCTGCTGTGGTGATTGCTGGTCTACAAGCGCCCCCTGCTGTGGAGTAGGCTTTTTTAAGTTCTAGGTCAATTTTTCGTCACGGAAGGAGACAGCGTCTTCAATGGGTAGGGTGACATGCCTTGCCAGGCGCATCAAGGAGGCATCCACAACCGGGGCATTAATTAAGGAGCTGACTTTAGGTTCTTTTAACGGATACATTTTTGCAAGTCTATTGTTTAGGTTAGGCCTCTTGTCGGATCTTTCCCATTCATCCTTGATTAAATCATTCAACTCCTCAATGAAAGGGAAGGCTTCTGGATCCCTCTTTAGGTGTGGAAAATATTTCCGCGTCTTCTGAGGTGCTTCTTCAGATTCTTCCCAACCTATGGCCTCTTTGACAGATTTTGCAAAAGGTTCGAGCAGGGTGAAGTCAAAACCTGTTGGCACTTCTGGATCTTCGTTCTCTGAAGGCGATTCTGGTTCTGTCCCTACCTCGATCGCTGAGCGAGGAGGAGCCATGGGAGTACCTGGGTCTGACCTGTGCAGTTGACTCCATTATGGATTCTCTGACTGATTCCCGAATTAGGTCAGTTACTTCTCTGACGTCCGATTCTCTTTCCTTCGTAGCTTCATTGAAGCACGTGCGACATGCTAATTTATCTGGCAAAGTGGGGGCGCCACATACCCAGCAGCAATTAGCTGTGGGACGGTGTGCTGGGTTTGTCTGTGACGTGATGAAGGTGATCTTCTATGATGTGATCAGCTGCGTCGAGAATGACTGTGGCGTGAGTGACCATGACGAGAATGGCTACGGTGTGAATGCCTGTGACAAGATGAGGAGCATGATCGGCTTCTGCGGGATCTTCTGCTTGAGGTATGGCTTGACCTCTCCTTGCGTCCTGATTCGGACCTGGAAGGGCTGTTAGAAGGAGTCTTGTCAGAAGATATGCGCTCTTTTTTTTTTCTCTCTCTCTTCAATACTTACCATTAAATGTGGACAGCCCCTTACCTTATCGGCCGTGGATGGTCTGCTTGGGCAGTGGTCTCCATGAGCAGAGAGGAAGAGGGCAGGCAGGAACAGAAGAAGTCTGGAAGGGGTTAAAGAGGTAGACAAATATATACATATATATATTCCTAGACAAAATAAAAAATTTTTCATCATCATTTTTTTATTTCTTTTTTAAATATTGAAAACCCCTGCAATGATGAGTAAAGGAGGATTTTAGAGCACTTACCAGGTCCCAGGGGAAATATAGATTAAGGAACGCAAAAGAAGTAGCTGAAAAAGGGAGCAGAACACCAAACTTGCTTTCTTTAAAGCCAGAGTCCTTTTTTAAATAGACCGCCGCTGTCGCGGCAAAAATGACGCTTCGTGCATGCGCAGAAGTGTCGCGACGACTCCGGAGCCATCTTGGAAGCTGGAAAAAGGGTTAGGATGTCCGCATCTCTGTCAACCGCGCATGCGCAATGCGGGACGAGACACGCGGCGGCAATAATGCATACCCTAAGCGCTGTGGGTCTGACTACAGGTTCCAGAAGAAGAACATAGGAAGAAATAAAAATAATAAAAGGGGTGAAATGACTGTAAGAGAAAAGAAAAGGTGGAGACCACTGCAGTACTTGAAGCTTCTTTAAAGCTTACTATGTGCCAGATGATCCATGTTGCTGCCCCTGAGACCACCAGAGTGGGGCTCCCTTCATAGGAGCTCCTTTAGAGACTGTACAGGAGGGACTTCTAGACAGGAGAGGCTTGAACCTGCTGGGGTGATGCGGTAAGAGGCTCTGTGAATGTCCATCCATCTTGTCAGGTGCGGATAAAAAAGAGAATGGTGGGGGTCATCTCTCTTCAACTTGTATAGCTAGACCAATCCTGTCAGGTTGTGGGGGCGGAGTCACAGCCCAGTGTGTGCTGCCATGAAGGCGTCAGGAAATTCCTTTTTAAACTGATGGGTGAATAAAATGTATCCTGTTTGAAAATAAGGGAATCCTCTGCAAAGGATGGGTGAATAGTCTTTAAAAATGATAGGTGAATAGGGGCAAATGCGTTTTGGAAATTTTAGTTAAATAAGGTAAATCCTCTTAGAAAATGTTAGCCAAAAGCTGTAAAATACAGACAAATGTGCCAGCAAATATTTGTAATCATTTATAAAATGATCCATAAGTCTCTTATGCAAAAAAATGCTTTTTATGTACCTGCTAGCAAAGTTGTTTGGATTGTACGCTAGGGTGAATGAATCTGCCTGGGTTTGGTATGTGAACAAACTTTGCGACAAACCCTATTGAAGTCTCTAGGAAGTGTGAATCTTGTTATTAAAATTCTGACCATTTGTAGGGCTAAAAGCAAAAGGGATTGGAAGCTGTGTACTTCCACTCTGGGAATGTAACAATGTCAAGATGAAAAAAAAATAAAAAAAAAAAATATATATATATATATATATACATGTATATGTATATATATATATATATATATATATATATATATATATATATATATATATATTATTATTATTATACAGTATTTATATAGCGCCAACAGTTTACGTAGCGCTTTACAACTTGAGGGTAGACAGTACAAATACAATACAATTTGATACAGTAGGAATCAGAGGGCCCTGCTCCTTAGAGCTTACAATCTAAGAGGGAAGGTCAAGAGATACAAGAGGTAATAACTGTGGGTGATGTGCTGATTGAGAAGATAAATGTACAGTTGTTAGGTGGGGGCCAGATAGGCTTCTCTGAAGAGATGAGTTTTCAGGGATCGTCTGAAAGTGGATAAAGTAGGAGAAAATCGGACGGATTGGGGTAGAGCATTCCAGAGGATGGGGGAGGCTCTGGAGAAATCCTGAAGGCGAGCATGGGATGAGGTGACAAGGGAGTTTGAGAGCAGGAGGTCTTGGGAGGAGCGAAGAGAACGATTAGGTTGGTATTTAGTGACTAGGTTAGAGATGTAGCTAGGGGCCAGGTTGTGGATGGCTTTGTAAGTTATAGTTAGTATCTTGAATTTAATTCGGTGACTGAGTGGCAGCCAATGGAGGTATTGGCAGAGGGGTGTAGCAGACGCTGAGCGGTTTGTGTGGTGGATGAGCCTGGCCGCAGCGTTCATGATGGACTGAAGTGGGGATAGCCTATTTAGAGGTAAACCAATGAGGAGGGAGTTGCAGTAGTCAAGGCGGGAGATGACCAGGGAGTGGATTAGAAGCTTTGTGGTGTCATTGGTTAGGAAGGGGCGTATCTTGGAGATGTTGCGAAGACAGAGGCGGCAAGCTTTGGATAGTGATAGAATGTGGGGTCGAAAGGTTAGTTCAGAGTCCAGGATTACATATACATATATATATATATATTATATACATATATAGCTTTTTTTCTACTGAGAATTGGCAAGTCTCCCTAACAGTTCCCACTCACCCTGCCGTGAGCTCACTCTATAGAAAGGGGCTGGGTTGTCCATTCTTTCCAATTATTGACTCTTGTTACTCAGCTGACCAGGGAAAATGCTGCATGCACTGCATTATAAGTTTTTCATTATTTCTTTTGGCAAGCCTTGAAATGTTTTGGCCAAAACCTGGCAATTTGCAAACTCGGTTCTATGGGATTTGCCAAAAATTCATGATGGCTTCAAATATGAAACTCATGCCTATTGTATACTAAAGTGCAGCTAAGTATATAATCTTGATTTGCCTTGGTACAAATATGTCAGGGCCTGGACTTGAACTTAGGACATTTGTTGTGCCTGGCAATGACTCTTCCTGCTGAGCCACCTGGTTTGCTGAACAGTTCCCTGGACAATTCCTTGATTCCAATGATCTTGCCTTGAACTTTGTTTGTCTTGAACCTTGAAATCTTTGCTCTTCCCATGAGCTTTCTGATTTAAGCCATGTCTCTGCACTTCCTATTTGCCAAATTGTTGTGCTCTCTCAAGCCAATAGCTCACTTTTGTCTCTCCTGCTGACCTTCACTACTATTTGTTACCGACCTTTGGCTTGTTCCTCGACTACACTTCTGCTTAATCCCAACCTGCAATCATTTGTTACTGACCTTTGGCTTGTTTACTGACTACGCTTCTGCTTGATCCCAACCTGCTATATCTGCTACTGGACCCCAGTTTGCTCTCCTCCTGCTGGGGCTATCCTGATAACCGTGGCCTGGTACTAACATGTACAAAAACCCATCTCATCTCAGGAGCTCTGGTGAATACCAGCGGTTAGTACTTAGACCCCGCACCTCAGGTGAACTCGTGTCATCAGCCAGGGTGACCTGCCTATATTCCTGTCCCGTTTGTTGGTGGGTGCTGCTCCACTGTTATAGCGACTGGCCTCCGAGTCAGACTCCAGACTGTGACACAAAATGATTTAATTCCCAAGAGCATGATTGGGAGTTGCAACATCCCTGAACAACCAATCAGGATGGGCAAAGGCACCAAACCCAGAAGATGGCCAGGCAAATATTTCAGCACTGGTAAGGGAGCTCAAAGACTTGCTTTGCCAGAGCGGAGGTAAGCGCTCCTCTATTTAGTTCTGCGGTCATAACATCCTAAAAGAAAAAGTTTGCTAGCAAATTATTTATCAATCTATACTGAAAAAAATCAAGTACACAGTTATTATAATTGTAAGTAAGTACTATACTCATATGTAAAATCTCAAACACAAAAATGCCATCCTGTAAGAAAGACCAGGCATGTTAGGTTATTTTAACAGCAGTTTGAGCACAATGTTAATGTAATTACAGTATGTCAGAAAAGGAATAAATCTTAACACAGAGTCCCATGTAGGTATAAATAATGTGATGGGTGGGATTGTATAGTGTCTGAGTGAGTGGGGGGTAAGTGTAAAAGAAATGTGTTTGTTTCTTGTTTACCAAAAAAAAAAGGTAATTATATGATTCTCTTAATCATGCTGGTACCACAAGTATGGTATAAATTAAAAGTCACAAATCTTAAGTGTTTGGAAACCAAAAGACCGTGTAACTTAATCTGCATTTGAGGAAAGAAAAAACTCAAGCTGGTTTGAAATGGTCTATTTAAACAAGTGCCAATTATCAAATAATGCTCAGACCTAAACAGAAAGATTTTTGTATATGAAAAGAGGGCCATGGCTCTAAGTATTCAACTCCAGATGCCTTGAGCTTGTAATTGTTTTGAATTCTCTCTAGGCCGTTGATAACCAAACCCAACAGTAAAGGTAATGGAGAGGAAGCACAGCTTAACTGCCCAGGGCTGCATAGGAGGCATTGCCATAGGGATCTGTTCTGTATGAATCACTGAGTAGAGGCAATGTGACATTCAATAGAACAAGCCCAATTTATTAAACAAGACGTCTAATATAAACAGTCATTTATTTTCAGATACTGACAGGCCGGGTCTGGAATATGTGAGCATCTTGGCTGTTTAAAGACTTGACTCTACTCCTAAAGTTTTAGACCTGGGTGGAGGAAAACCAAGTAGTGCTGAATGTTACAATTTCTAGGTCTGCTGCTGAAAAGCAGTAGATATACTTGACTTATCTAGTAGTAAAGCATCCTTAAAATTAGCCTGACCTTGCCTACAAAAAACATGTGCTAGAAACAGTGCTGCACACTTTGGTGCCCGGAAGTGTCTGCATTATTAATTCTAGTGCCCCTGTGCTGGGCATACGCCAGGAGGCTAGAGTGGGGTGGTGTATGAGTGGGGTGAGGGAGCGATTAGCAGGAGGGTGGTTAGAGTTGGGCTAACCCCCAGCTGGGGATGCTGACACATAATTTTTGTAGATGTTTTCTATGTTCAATAAATTATTATATACTGTTTTAGTAGTCTTTGAGGTGCTTTATCCTTGTGGGATTTTTTCTATTGCCCCTGTGGAACCCCTCAGCATATAAGCTTAGGCTATAGGTAGGTTCTTGACTTCTGTTCAAGTTGAGATTAAAGCAGAACTACAATCTCCAATACTTACCTGTCCTCCAGCTATGCGGTGTCTGTGAGCTCTGTTGTGGGTGTTGACATTTTCTCCCTGGCTTATTCCGGTTTAAATCCATGCATGCACATTTATTCTGGCACTGAGCTGTACGGAGAATGTACACTTATCTGTGCATCCATTCTAAAGCATCATGTCAGGAGGAAGGTAAGAAGACATGATTGCACAAGAGACACACTAAAGTATGTATATAGTCTTTTCTGCTCACACGTTTTTTAAATCAGAGCTAAGTTCCACTTTAAGCCTCTAGTACCCGGACAGTGGGGCTTAATTCTAACATGCAAAGATATTGAGGTGCAATTACTGCCTGGGCCTAGGTTCCCTAGGGGCAAAGGGGTCAATTTGAGGACTACCACAGGTACTTGCAGCCATCACATGGTACCTGTACCTCAGCACTGTTGTTACATTAGAAACACTATAGACCAGAGCAACCTTATGTTAATTATATAAAATGCATTATAGTCAAACCGTAGGAGGGTAGATAAATGCACAACTGAAAAATACATACAGTATATGTTTATAAGAAAACTTTTTTTTATCTGTTCTTTGTAAAGCCAGCTAGGTCATTCTAGTTCCTGAAAAAGGTTATTTGAGCCCTGCCCATTGGACAGATCCCTGCCCATTGGACAGATGTGCTGATGTTGATTCATTCTCCAGTAAGCAGGCTGGGGATGGAGAGGTAGCATAGGACACTGAATTGTTGAAGCTGGAAATAAGCCTGTCACCTACAGTACCTCACTGTTCAGTGTTGCAGAGGTATTGTATGTATATAACATGATTAGCTGTTACAGCTTTTTCCCAAGTAAAACAGCAAATATACAGTATCTTACAAAAGTGAGTACACCCCTCACATTTTTGTAAATATTTTATTATATCTCTTCGACCCCTTTCACACTGAAGGTGCTTTTCATGCATTTTAGGGCTAAAAATAGCATCTGTAAAGCACCTGAAAAGCACCTCTCAAGCCTCCCCAGTGTGAAAGCCTGAGTGCGGTGCGCTTGCAGGACAGAAAAAAAAAAGTCCTGCAAGCAGCGTCTTTGGGGTGGTGCGGGAGCGCTGTATGGTCTTGGCTACCATGTTGCAGCTCAGATTTAGGGTCTTGGCAATCTTCTTATAGCCTAGGCCATCTTTATGTAGAACAACAATGATTTCCTCAGAGAGTTTTTTGCCATGAGGTGCTATGCTGAACTTCCAGTGACCAGTATGAGAGATTGAGAGCGATAACACCAAATTGAACACACCTGCTCCCCATTCACACCTGTGACCTTCTAACACTAACGAGTCACAGGACACCGGTGGGCCCAATTTGGATATTTTCCCTTAGGGGTGTACTCACTTTTGTTGCCAGCTGTTTAGACGTTAATGGCTGTGTGTTGAGTTATTTTGAGGTGACAGCAAATTTACACTGTTATACAAGCTGTTCACTCAGTACTTTACATTATAGCAAAGTGTCATTTCTTCAGTATTGTTACATGAAAAGATATAATAAAATATTTACAAAAATGTGAGGTGTGTTCTCACTTTTGTGAGATACTGTATGTATTTCAGTTCTGTTTTGCCCAAAGTTTGGCTTTTTGACCCAGTAAAACACAAACATTTTACATTTTTTGAAGGCCCTGCAGGTTCTGGGTCAGAAAAGTAGATTTGTTGATGTAAAGAGGAAAGGAGAGCCACTACTCCCGACCAGCCCAGGTGATTAAACTATAAAAGGCTTCCTCCTTTCTTCTTTATCCCTTTCATGACTAAGCCCATTTTTGAAATTTGGTGTTTACAAGTTAAAGTCCGTATTTTTTGCTAGAAAATTACTTAGAGCCCCCAAACATTCTATATTTTTTTTAACAGAGAATCTAGAAAATAAAATGGAGATTGTTGCAATATTTTATATCACACGGTATTTGTGCAGCGGTGTTTTACACTCAAATTTTTGGGAAAAGGGGCACTTTCATGAATTAAAAAAAAACCAAACAGTAACATTACCCCAATTTTTTTGTATAATGTGAAAGATGATGTTACACCGAGTAAATAGATACCAAACATGTCATGCTTTATAATTGCACACACTTGTGGAATGGCGACAAACTATGGTACCTAAAAGTCTCCATAGGCGATGCTTTAAATTTTTATTTTACGGTTAGCAGATTAGAGTTACAGAGGAGGTCATAGTGCTAGAATTATTGCTCTCGCTCTGATGATCGCGGCGATACCTCACATGTGTGATTTGAACACCGTTTACATATGCGGGCGCGACTTCCGTATGCGTTTTCTTTGCTGCGCGAGCTCGAGGGGACGGGGGCGCTTTAAATTTTTTTTTTATTATTATTATTTTTTTTTTTTATATTTATAAATTGTGTTTAAAAAAAAAAAAATTGATGACTTTTATTGCTGCCACAAGGAATGTAACCATCCCTTGTGACAGTAATAGATGGTGACAGGTACTCTTTATGGAGGGATCGGGGGTCTAAAAGACCCCCGATCCCTCCTTTGCACTTCAAAGTATTCAGATCGCCGGAAACGGCGATTCTGAATACTGTGTATTTTTTTAAAACCTGCGCCATTGCCAGCCGAGTAAACGGGAAGTGACGTCATGACGTCGCTTCCGTGTTTACGATTAGGAGGCTGGAACCAAGCCGCTCATGGCTTGGTTCCAGCCCGCCCCCCAGCCGCCGGAGTCAGCCGATTGGTCATCGGGCCTCCCGATGAAACAGGAGGCCCGGTAAGAGCAGCGGGAGGCGGCGGGAGGGGGGGACGTCCCCTCCCGCTCCTCTGGTATAACAGCTGAGCGGCTTTTAGCCGCATAGGTTGTTACACCAGGAAAGCCGATCGCCTGCTCTACAAAACAGTACCAGGATGATGCCTGCAGCTGCGGGCATCATCCCGGTATAACCCTGGAAAGCCGAGTACGCACATCTGCGTACGCTCGGCGGGAAGGGGTTAAATTTACTAACCCCCCTTTTAGGGCAGTGGATATGACTCATTCTTTATCTTTACTTTCTCCTCCATCTGATGCAACTCATAGACCTGCACACATCATGACATATTCATTTATACATTTTTTCTCCCCCCTTTTTTTGTTCCCAGATCTTTGTCGGCAGTTATTTGGTCACAGTACTATTTTTGATTCAATTCAAGACAAAACCACCCAATTTCTGTGTGTGTGGGGGGCATTTGTTGCACACGCTCTGCCGGTGCACGGCTTTCCCACCTCAGCTCCCGGCAAGGACCACCACCTTGGCCTTGGCTCCACCACAACCACATCTCTGTGTACTGATCTTACGTAAGTACCCAGGGGGGATTTTTTCACCCCTCCCTGTCACTAATAGTTGCACATAGCAGATATATTAATCTACATTTTATTACACCTACAGATATTGTTGAGCATTTACCCCTGATGAGTGACTTACACGAAACGCGTCGGGCATATGTGTCATGCAGATATACATGCTTACACTCTACTAGCAACACAGAACATTTTTCTTCAATCAATCATGGTTTTTACGTCTTTTACCAGCTTTACTTTCACCGCTCAGTGCTGTTGTTTGTGTGTATATATATCTATATTTATGTAGTCATTCTATGTACCTACTTATCAGTTACGACCACTAGGTGGCGTCCTGTTGACATAATTGATGTATTCTCGATGCTCTATTGTATGCGCACATACATATGTGGGTATACAAATTTGGAATGACATTTACTATAATGTTCTTTTCTTTTAAGTGGTTCATACTGTGTTATGTCTGATGCATTTTGTGACAATAAATATATTGTATTTATTTACCTCCACGCTGTCCATGGACCTCATTTAAAGTCCCAAAACTCCCAATTTCTTCATTTTGAACCAGGGATGGAGGCACACCACACATGTGCCTCATTTTAAAGTCCCAAATTACCCCTCCTTTTTCTTCACATTAGGGATGGAGGTCCATGGACAGGGTCGGTAGTGTGCCCCTGCCACCCAGGTGTAAGGTTTTCAGGGTCTAGATGGCAGTGTACCATATGTGGATCCTGTACACTCAATGGACACAACCAGCATGTGTCCATGAGATCTAGCAGCACAGCTGTGACACACTTTTCAATTTGACAGATGTGGCTCTTGGAGCATCCAGGCCGGTTTGTCGTCCGTTGTCCGGGAGTTGCGATGCGCTCTGCGTGTCCCCCCCTCTTTCCTCCCTCCCCCCCGCCTTGTCATCGGAGCGGGGGGGATGCGCATTGGTCGGGGGAGCGGGCAGGCGCCCACAGCGCATCAGCGCCACGCCCCCTGCCGCACGTGTGACGTCACCTCTGACGTCGCGAACGTGCAGGCACTAGGTTTCCCATCTCTAGCCGGCCAGCTGGGTCATGTGGGCGTCTCCCATGGGCGGTAATTGTTTCCGTCCATGTCAGGGCCCCTCCCTGCCTATGCCGTGCTTGGCGTGACGCTGGTGGTGTCAGCGTGCACGTGGTGGGGGCGGGTGTATATGTGTGGCCGCCGCACACACAGTTTGGGTGTTAGGAATGGACAAAGACAGACCTCATCACAGTACTTATCCACTCTTCTGGGATACATGTAAGTTCAACCCCCCCCCCCATACACCACTACTGCCAGTTTTTCCTCTTTTTGTCACTTATTCAGTCCTGATTCTCAGGTACTGTCCCTACTGCCCGCTGTTATACCATCCTTTTAGGGCAGTGGATATGACTCATTCTTTATCTTTACTTTCTCCTCCATCTGATGCAACTCATAGACCTGCACACATCATGACATATTAATTTATACATTTTTTCTCCCCCCTTTTTTTGTTCCCAGATCTTTGTCGGCAGTTATTTGGTCACAGTACTATTTTTGATTCAATTCAAGACAAAACCACGCAATTTCTGTGTGTGTGTGGGGCATTTGTTGCACGCGCTCCGCCGGTGCACGGCTTTCCCACCTCAGCTCCCGGCAAGGACCACCACCTTGGCCTTGGCTCCACCACTACCACATCTCTGTGTACTGATCTTACGTAAGTACCCAGGGGGGATTTTTTCACCCCTCCCTGTCACTAATAGTTGCACATAGCAGATAGATTAATCTACATTTTATTACACCTACAGATATTGTTGAGCATTTGCCCCTGATGAGTGACTTACACGAAACGCGTCGGAAATTTGTGTCATGCAGATATACATGCTCACACTCTACTAGCAACACAGAACATTTTTCTTCAATCAATCATGGTTTTTACGTCTTTTACCAGCTTTACTTTCACCGCTCAGTGCTGTTGTTTATGTGTATATATATCTATATTTATGTAGTCATTCTATGTACCTACTTATCAGTTACGACCACTAGGTGGCGTCCTGTTGATTGTCTGGATTGGTATTAGGACAAGCCTGCACCCCATGTTCTGGGACAAATTGAAGCCTGACATGGCGGTGTTTCCCATGCACAGTTTGACCACGCACACATCAGTTGCACCTCCATGAGGGGAAGACATCATCCTCCGATTTTCACACTACACTCAGTTAATCACTGTTGCTTTTTAGTTTAGCTCACACTCCAGTATATTTGTCCTTCATACCACACATTATCTTCATCCATATTGCACTTTTACACTACTTGCCAATATCCTTTCACATTTTTGTAACAAGATGCTTTACTGTCCCTTCAGTCTCCCTAGTCCATACCAGCATTTACCCAATGCTGGTTTATGTATACTCTTATGCATACCAATTTACTGCATTAAGTTTATTTGCACTTGCAGGGTCCTTTTGACACACACATATACTTTTTTGAATAATTTTCAGTAGTCATTCATCATTAACAATGTGAGACCTCTAGGGACACTTGCACCTATCATAGCCTAATAACCTATTCTCCGATTGTTCCCCCATTGGGGTTGCCAGTTGCTCCGCCCCCTCAGCTCCCTGGATGTCTGTTGCTGCCGCCGCCTGTGGAGTCAGTGGTTGTTGACCTGGCCCAGCCCATTGGTGAGTATGGGGTCCCACACGCAGACCCCTATGATCATTTTCCTCTCTGCAAATTTTGTGCAACATCCACTTATTTTGTTTACTACTTGCATTGCAGATATATTAAAGCATCTACCCCTGAAGAGCGAGCGTGGTCTAGCGAAACGTGTCGGGTACTACTGATAACTGCATATAATTCTGATACCTGTATACTGATTTCATATACGATTTATTTATTAATGTATGTGGATTGTTCTCTTTTCATACTGTTTTGTATACCTCATCGGCCTGCATCTACTGCTGTTGTGTTGCACATGCACAACAATTGCAATAAATCTACTTTTATATACTCATGATATATTTTTTGGTTAACCATAATCACCTCATTTAAAGTCCTGGTGCGAATCCTTTGTGTAAATGTTCTGGGACAAAGGGATTTGCTTTCACCTCTACTTTGAGCAACACCAGAAGCAATCAAATAGGTTGTAGGTCGATTTGTTAGCTGTGAATCACCCTGTTATTAGTTGAAATTTGAACTTAATAGATTAATGCAGCCACTTGTAAGCAGGGTTCAGGATGAATGAATGAAATATATAGCTTTTTTTTCTATTTAAACATACTACTACTTGTGTATACTTGCAATCAGAAGCTGCCTGGTCTCCACTTGTAGCATGTATTGCTAGGCATAGCCAGGCTGAAACCTGAAACCAGTGGTGTATTTTCAATGGGTGCAATGTGTGTGGTACACATGGGCCCCAAAGTTGAGGGGAGGCCCACTGTGTCCTCACACAACATGGAGAAATGCCATTCCATTCTGTGTCTTTGCTGTAGCTGTAATTGTCACTCCTAGCGATGGCAAATTGTGTATGGGGAGGAGATTGGGTGCTGGTCTAATGCTGGGGGAAATCCCTGTTTCAAGTGGAGGAGGACTGTGACTTGCCACTGTGAAGGCTAGCTCCTCCTACTGGACCCGGACAAAGGAGGAAGAGAGCTCATGCTGAGCAAAGAAGGAACAGAGTCCAGTTGGTAAGCCGTTCGAGGGACTTCTAAACAGTGCATCACTTACTACTGACCCCTGAAATTTGCATGACTTACTACTGACCTCTGAACTCTGCATTAATTACTACTAGGGTTGCACCGATACCGAGCATTTGCATGAGTACTTGTACTCATGTATATGCTCCAATGCTTAATCCAATACCTGGGCAGTCGGGGATGATCGGTGCATCGGTGTGGGGAGTTACAAGCACCGATCTCCCTGTATAGATTTCAATAAAGCAGCTGACAGCCCCTTCTCCTCCTCTCCCTCTCGTGGCTGTACAGAGAGATTGGTGCTTGGTGCTTGTAACTCCCCCCACCACCGCACCGATCACCCCCTGACTGTCCCCTGTGTCCTCCTCCGGTCTCTCCTCTGTGTCCTCCTCTGTGTCCTCCTCCGTTTCCTCTTCCAGTCACCCTCTGTGTCCTCCTCCATGCTCCTACGGTCCCCCTCCATGTCCTCCTCTGGTCCCCCTCTGTGCTCCTCCGGTCCCCCCCTGCCCCAGATCTGTCAGGATGGAGAGTGGAGGAATGCACAGAGTCAGTGATTACTGCCTCTGTCCATTCATAACTGAGCATAGTAAACTGTGTTTATGATGCTTCAGTTTATGAATGAATAGGAGCCTCTGTCTCCTGTCCATTCATCTTTAGTGCAGCTGAGGCTGCAGAGAAAGGGACTAGGGAATCTCTATCTTCAGTCCCTTTCCCTGTCTCATAGGGGAGATGTCAAGGGTCTGTTTAGACCCCTGATGTCTCACCAAAGTCCCCCCCCCCAACAGGGTTGATAAAAAAAAATTAAAAAAAAGGAAAAATTGTAAGAAATAAATATTTAAAAGTAAAATTGTAAAAATAATAAAAAATTAAATAAAAAAAACACTGACACCATCAACTCCCCCCCCCCCAAAAAAAAAAGAGAAAGCTTTGTAAAAAATATATATACATTGTAGAAAATAATAAAAAAAAAATTGTAAAAATTAAAATTGTAAAAAAAAAAATTTACTGACACAGTCTACGCCTCATCAGTGCCACTTATCAGTGCCTATCAGTGCTGCATATTAGTGCCACTGTCAAATGACATTGAAAAAGTATCGGTAATCGGTATTGCCCACTTAAAAAAAAGTAGAGTATCAGTAAAAAAGTGGTATTGGTACAACCTTATCACTTACTACTGACCCCTGATTTCTGCATCACCTACTCCTGAACTCTACATCCCTTTTACATCACTTTTACTGACTTTTGAAATCTGCAGCGGCACATACTACTGAACCTTTGTGGCACTTACTACTGAACATCTGCATCCTGCATCTCTTTAGGCCACAGCCAATTTTCAGCACAATGAAATCCACTTCCGCATTTTAGTATTTCTGGCTGGAGTGCTCAACTTATAATCTTGCACACAGGCTCACTGCTTTCATGAAAATCCTCTGCCAAGCACAGTTCAAAGTATCTCAGTAGGGATATGTCCTATAGAGATGATTGGCACTGTGCATGACTACAGCCAAATGTAAATGCACATCCTGGTTCAATGACCCCTAAAAATAAAAGGTCAGTGAGGTTGCTCCAGGTTCTGTTGTGCTGAATGTAGCCACCTGTAGGCAGGGTTCAGGTGACCTCTGATCAGAAATTTACCCAAGCCTTAAGAAAATGTGGTCACTTCGAGAGCACATACTGTATAACTGGCAGTTAGAGGTGCTTAAAGCATAACTCCACTTTTGTTGAGCAAAAAATATTCCCCTCTGGGTGATCTGTGAACATTGCAAGGATTATAATAACTTTTGTTGCAGATTCCTACCTTTTGTTATTCAGAAGAAATCCCTGTTTGTTCCTCTGTGCTGAGTGGGTCTAATAGGAGTGGTTTCATAATTATCAGTCAGCTGTGGCAGCTGCAGGGCACTAATAAGGAAAACTGCTGGGCCTGCATCCCTTTAGACATGTTCCGATTGGAAATATCTCACCAAAAATGACATTTTTGTTGCAGGAGATGCCTGAAATCTGACTTGTATCTTAGGCAGGCTTCTGGGAAAATTGGTGAGCCAATAACACAAGCAGGAAATTATGTTTCTGGGGCGCGGTCAGTACACATTCTGTGTACAAAACAACTTCAGGTAGCCATATTGCATTTGCAATTTCAGAAAATTATAGCGGTTGCAGATTAAAAAGGAAAGGTAATTTTTAATAACATTCAATTACAATATAACTTGTGTCACAATTGTATATGCTATATTATTTTTTCTTCATTTGCTATTTTTTTCTCCACGAAAGTGGAGTTACCCTTTAAAAACAAGTAGTTCACGTGTATTCAGAATGTGTTTTCCTGCCCGGCCTATAGCAAAATGACGGCTAGGCGATAGTTCAGTTATCCTGACTGGGCGTCGTATGATGCCCTGCAGGATAACAGCCTGAAGCGCGCCCGTGGGGGCGCGCATCGCGGCGATTGGTGGTGCGGTGTGTCACACCGCTACATCGATCTAAGTAAAGAGCCTCCGTCAGAGGCTCTTTACCACGTGATCAGCTGTGTCCACGGCTGATCACGATGTTAGCAGGAAAAGCCGTTGATCGGCTTTTCCTCACTCGCATCTGATAGACACGAATAGAGGTGAGCCGATCGGCGTCTCTCTTGACAGGGGGGGTTTGCACTGATTGTTTATCAGCGCAGCCCCCCCCCCCGTGGATGCCCACACTAGACCACCAGGGAAGCCTCCAGGACCACTAGGGAAGCGGCAACATGTGGATGGCCAGGTATGTACCCCATGGCCAATCCACATGTGCAAATTAATGCCCAATCTGTGCCAATCAGTGCCCACAAATGGACACTGACTGGCACCATTATGTAACAAATGACATCAGTAATGCCCAGTAATGCCACCCATCAGTGTCATCAGTGCCACCCATCAGTGTCCATCAGTGCTACCCATCAGTGCCCATCTGTGCCCTTCAGTGCCCACCTATCAGTGCCCATCAGTTCTCATCCGTGCCACCTATCAGTGCCACCCATAACTATCCATTAGTGCCACCCATAAGTGCCCATCAGTGCCACCTACGAGTGCCCATCAGTGCCACCTATGAGTGCCCATCAGTGCCACCTATGAGTGCCACCTATCAGTGCCCATCAGTGCCACCTATCACTGCCCATCAGTGCCGCCTATCAGTACCCATCATCAGTGCCCATCAGTGCCACCTCATCAGTGCCACCTAATTGGTGCCCATCAATGCCGCCTTATCAATGCCCATCAGTGCAGCCATATCAGTGCCCGTTACTGAAGAAGAAAACATGTTTATTTACAAAAAATTTTAACAGAAACAAAGAAAAACTTGTTTTTTTCAGAATTTTCTGTATTTTTTTATTTGTTGCGCAAAAAATAAAAATCGCAGAGGTGATCAAATACCACCAAAAGAAAGCTCTATTTGTGGGAACAAAATGATAAAAAATGTGTTTGGTTACAGTGTTGTATGACCGCGCAATTGTCATTCAAATTGCTACAGCGATGAAAGCTGAAAATCGGCTTGGGCAGGAAGGTGTCTAAGTGCCTGGTATTGAAGTGGTTAATTACATTGTGAGTATGATATGTTGCACTCCAAAGTGGATGGATTATACTATACTGTGATATAATTCTACCGTAAGGCTTCAGCTCAGTCTCCCACTCATCAGGCAACTTCTATACTGTGTTTCACCCACTAAGGGCTTAATCGTATAGCTCCACGATTAAGCCCTTAACAGATGAAATGCGTTAGTAGGGTGTGTCTGATGGGTGGGAGCCCAGGGAGGTGAAGCCTTATGGTGGATTTTTATCACTGTGGTTTACATTGGCAGTATGTGGTATTTGCCATTCTCCTTAGAGTCTCACACTTATCTGAATTCAGACCTGTAGCTGTTAGCAGGGGACCCTGTAGGCTTCTTACACAGTGGTATCAGAGCAGTGCTTTCTTTTCCTGTTTTGATATATGCTGCAGTTGTATAGATAAGCTGCTTAGTAGAGCTCTTTTTTAAACACCTTGTAAATCTTTGATCCAAGGAGACACCTCCTTTATGTATTTCTAATCCTGTCTTGCATTTAGCAGCTGTATTATATTTTTTGCAAGGTCATGAGCAAATTCACATTTAAATAGTATGGTTGCAGTCATGCAAGGAATTCAATTTCTTCCTGCATATAAACTACTGTAAGTGGATTGTGATTTGGATGTGTGCTACTAACATTGCAGCCATTTAAATACTAGTGTAAAGACTAGTTTGCCATATAGTACAGTATATGCCTAGAAAGAAAATGGCTTGCTTAGTTCCACTAATAGGAGGGCACTTAAAGGGTTAAGTAAATACAACTAGAGGGATGTGCCCTTAGGGACATTGTGAATTAGAGTCATGCTTATTTTTCTGGCAAAAGACAAAGTCCAGACACGTGCCCCACACTGACTAACATGAGGTACCTGTGCCATTTCTGTCTACTGACTTGTTTTTTCCTCATCAGTCAATTTGGAAGTAGGTCATTGAGAGAGGTCAGCCACTCTGCTTAGCTGAAGACAAACAATGGAAAATATAGAGAACAGCAGTTAGACTTTACTATAAGCTGCCATTAACAACAACATTATCTGGTCTTTGCTGAAGACTAAAATCTTCTATGGCGTGCTAGAAATTTCTTCAATTCACAAGTAAATCTACTGTGATCAGACGTACCCAATAGTTTGTCATACTGCTTTTTTTAATGAAATAATCATTATTGAATGTATGCTGCACTGACGGTATGTTGCAGCTGTATAGTTATTCCTTTATTTCTCACATGAGTTCAAAAGTTTGATCCAAAAGCTAATCAGTGAAATCTGAATGGCTGCACTCAGCCCCTCTGGCACACCTGGTCGAGTCAAAATCACTGCACACACTTCTAGGAACACAAGTGTGGATACCTTTAACTCGACTGTGAGTTAGTATTATTAGGAATTAGACACAAGACCATTTAGTGGTAAATGAACTCAATGTGTTGGTATGAGTTATGCCGCGTACACACGGTCGGACTTTTCGGCTACAAAAGTCCGACGGACGCCGACGGACCAAGTCCGGTGGACAATCCGATCGTGTGTGGGCTTCCCCGGACTTTCAGTGGACTTTTCCAGCCACAAATCTGACGGACTTTAGATTTGGAACATGCTTCAAATCTTTACGTCGTAACTCCGCCGGACCCAGAAATCCGCTCATCTGTATGCTAGTCCAACGGACAAAAACCCACGCTAGGGCAGCTATTGGCTACTGGCTATCAACTTCCTTATTTTAGTCCAGTGTGCGTCATCACGTGCGAATCCGTCAGACTTTTGTGTGATCGTGTGTAGACAAGTCCGTTCGTTAGAAAGTCTGTTTTAAGACCCACACTGTCATCTGTAAACCACACTCCTTCAGTGCCTCATATCAGTGCTGCCTTTTCAGTGCAGCTTAAGAGTGCCACCTCATCATTGCAGCCTTATCAGTGCGGCCTCATCAGTGGCCATCAGTGCAGCTTATCAGTGGCCATCAGTACGGCTTATCAGTGGCCATCAGTGTGGCCTCATCAGTGGCCATCAGTGCAGCCCTATCAGTGCAGCTTAAGAGTGCCGCCTCATTAGTGGGTATCAGTGCAGCCTTATCAATGCCCATTATTTCTGCCTCATCAGTGCCCATCAGTACAGTCCCATCAGTGCAGCTCCACCTCATCAGTGCCCAGCCCAATGGTGCAGCTTATCAGTGCAGCCTATTTGCGGTATTTGGCCACAGGGAGAAGCCTGCAGGACTTGAAGTTCTCGACAGGCATCTCCCCCCAGGCTCTGGGTATCATCATCCCAGAGACCTGTTCTGCCATCATACAGGTCCTGCAGAAGGAGTATATGAAGGTAAGATTTTTATCCTTTTATATCACATTTTATTGTATTGAATGTTTGATAATATATTGTATTTCTTCCCTCATTCCATAATTACCATGATTGTAATATGCTGTGAATGTCCCCTTTGTCCTCATGCATGCTGGATTTTTATGTAATTATTATTTTAGGTCCTTCATACATATTTGCCCTTCAATAACCTCCCCAGCATGGTGTCTCCTGCCCTATATTCACCTCATGTAGTCACTTAACAATGTATTTTATCAGCTCCATAGTAGTGCTTTACCCCAAACACCCCCTAAAATGTTTTGAAATGTTATTTTTGATTTAAATTCAGGCAGAGTGGCAGAGGCTTTTTTTTGTGGTGTCCCCACATTTTTTGTAACCCTCCCTCCCCCAACTGCTAAGTCAGCTGATCCCAATTCTCTATCTTCAATCATCTATCTGCTGACTTTGCCAAACCCATACACACTATACCCATCTCTTTAGTGCTCAGATTTATGGATTAATTCCCCAAAGCATGTAGTGCAAGGGCCTGCCTGTATACTTTCCAATGGTACTGTTTAAAGTTCTTGTATCCTATTATGATCTTGATAGGTAATAGCAGAATGTCCAAATGTGCTCAAATGTGTACAGTGTGTATTTATATCTTTGTATTATGACACTTCTTACCTGTCCAGTGGGCTGCCAATAGTGTAACTAAGGAGAGGCTGTTCCAAGTAATACCCTGTATTTAGGCATTCATCTCTCAATGAAGTGAAGAGGGTTACCTGTCCAAGAGTCCCCCCCCCCCTATAATGTTAGAAATGGCCCATGAGGGGGGGAGGGGGAATATGATAGGTGTACCTTATACTTTGTTGTTGTTAAATTCCCCTTAATAAATGCTATCTGGAGGTTGACCCATAATGTTTGTGTCTAATCTGCTTGCCAGGTTTCTGTGAAAAAATAGTAATGTTTATTGTTTTTTCCTCAACAGTTTCCTTCCACGCCACAGGAATGGCAGACTGTGGCCTCCCACTTTGCCCAGCGGTGGGACTTTCCTAACTGCGGAGGGGCAATTGATGGGAAACACGTCCACATCGTCCCACCACCCAACTCGGGGTCGTACTATTATAATTACAAGGGGTTTAATAGTATAGTGATGTTGGCGGTGGTGTCGGCTAATTACGACTTCTTGTATGTGGACGTGGGGAAGAATGGCCGGATGTCCGATGGTGGAGTGATCGCCCAGACGGAGTTCTACAGGCGTCTCCAGAATGGCAGCTTGGACTTGCCACCTCCAGAGGACAATGTTGAAGGTCTCCCATTTGTGTTCGTTGCTGATGAAGCATTTGCGCTGGGGGACCACCTGATGCGGCCATTCCCGATGAGGACCCTCACCCCGGAACAGAGGGTTTTTAATTACCGGCTGGCCAGAGCCCGAAGAGTGGTGGAGAACACATTTGGAATCCTGGCCAGCCGGTTCCGATTATTTATGACACCCATCCATATGGCGGAGTATAAACTGAACCATATAATACTTGCCTGCTGTGTTCTCCATAATTTTCTACAAAAACATTCAGCCAACTATGCTGGCTCAGTTGGGCCTGAGGCCGGAATCCCAAATACATCAACAATGACGGCACTTGAAAGCGGCCGTCCTGGCTTGCCCTCCCTGAATGCCCGTGATGTCCGGTTACGATACCTGGAGTTCTTTGCGGATAGGGGGGCTATCAATATGCCAGACAATCTGTGACACCTTTTTCAAATAAAAAACAACCAAAAGAAATTCTTGGTGGACATTTACTGCTTGTGTTTGTTTTAGCTGACCCTGACAGAAATGTGTTGAGTGCAGAAAATGTCGTGATTGGGTAACCTTATAAAAAACAGTGTTGGCTGGTACTTCCTAAATGCAAAAACACATTTCACTACAAGTGCACTTGCAACTGCACTGAACCTGCACTTGTAGTGCAAAGAGGATTTGCCCTTAGGAAATAACCCCCATTTGTGCATAAAACAACAATTACATCACCCCAAAAGTGTTGTAGTGTTGAGACAATAATCCACACATTCTTGAGTAAGGCACTTTTTTATACCTGCACAATCACATGCGCATTTACCAAAGGTTTTTAAAACAAACCAACATGTTTGTTGTATAACAATGTTTGCAGTAGCATTATGAAAAATCAAAATATCCATTTCAGATAAAACAGGCCTGTGTAAAACCAACAAGAAAGCCAAAAAACTTGAACTTACAAAGTTCACATTTGGTAAAACCTGAAGGCTAGATCAGACATCAGTATTTAGGAACTGGGTTTGATCTAGCGTTCAGATGGGGGGAAATCACCCCTGGAAAAGCCAAAATTGGAAGATGCACACCAATTTACGAATGGCAACATGTGCTATCTGCCATCAGGGGGGATCAAGGGATGTGTTTTGGGGGAGAAAGCCTTTCCTCAATGCGACTTTATAATTGAGGAAGGTGTTGCACCCCCAAAACGCATCCATTGATCTCCCGTGATGGCAGATAGCACATGTTGGCACACTGTGTGCATCCTCCAAATTTGGCTTTTCTAAACATTTTAAAAATTTTTGGAAGATTGGACCACATTAATAAAACAGGTGATTTTGTGGGGTTTAAATTCGCCCCAAAACATCAATGATGTTATTATTTTTTTTAATAACATCACTGATTTGGTTCTGGATGTTTTGCAATTGGAGATTACACCCCATGATCTCCCCGATAAGTATCTGGGCACTTTCTGAAGTAAAGCGTTCAGGATCCCTCACATCACGATCACCTAAAAAGAGATAAAGAACAAAAAAAAGGTCTCAAAAATCTGCCACCATCCATCTCTTTTACCTGAGCCTGTGGTCGCAGACACTCACCTGTTGTGGTGCCAATCTCCACCACGTCTTCTTCTTCCTCCTGCTCTTCTTCTTCGTTTGGGGGTATTTCACCTTCTTCCATAGGTGGGGGGTCTGTGGTCTCCTCGGATGAGGGCTGTCCTCCGAGTCTTTTCTCCCCTATGTAAAACAAAAATGGTATAATTAGCACACAGATATTTGATGGCAGAACTAGAAATAGGAAACATTGCTTGGAAGTGGGGTACAATTGTCTATTTTAGCCGAGTTCCAAGATGTATATTTTTTTTAGTGCCCTTTGTCAAGCTGCAATACTTTACATGTTTGGTACAAGCTTCACAGATGTAGCCCCCCCTATAGTATGCACTGGAGCACCTGTGTGCCCCTCTAATAAAAATGGTGTTCTGGGGTCCCACACTAGTGCTCCAGTGTCCAGATGTGAAAACAGCTGCTCAGTGTCCTCTCTTTACACACAATCTAGTTGTCATTTCATTCTAGTAACAAACCCATCTACACAAACAAATCTTTGGCATCCAAGTAGGCCCCAAAAAATGTGTGAAAATGCATATGGCCTAAACAATGTTGTTCTAGAGGCCGAAATAAAAATGTTTGATACGAACGAATAATGGGCCCATGAACATTAAAGTTGCCCTTTTAAACGTTACAATTAATAAAAGCATATGGAGCAGAACGAACGTAATAAAGACAGAAAGAATAGGAACACAGCACAACTACTTACTTTTTTGCAGCACTCTCCGGATCTTTCGGTACTGCTCTGGCTCTCTCAACTTCAGGTCCGACCACCGCTTCCTGAGCTGATCTTTAGACCTTCGTACCCCGAAATTCCGCTCTAGACTCCTGACCACTTTACCAATGATTTTTGCCTTTCGGATGTTGGGGTTGGGGTAAGGCCCATATTTTCCGTCATAGTCGGACTTCCTCATGATGTGTACCATCTCCAACATCTCCCCAAACGACATATTTGTGGCCTTAAAACGTCTCCTTCTGGATCGGGACGTGCCTGGATCCGGCCTTTCCTCCTCCTCCTCCTCGTTGCTATAATTAGCATGCACCTGCTGTAACTCTGCCATCATGCTCTTCACCCACTGCGCCGAACGAAAAGGGGCGGGGAATACACTAGAAAGAACGTCAGGGGCGGGCGGAGTTACACGCATGCGCAGTGTGTATAAAGCGTAACACGCGTGCGTATTACGTACGATCTGTGAGCGGAGGAAGGAGCATTGGACGCGCCGATCATAAGAACGAAGGTAAGAGACAAACTTGTGCCTATACTGCTTCTAGATTGAGGCCTATATTGTAACAAGATTAGGAGAGTTTTGTCTGACATTAGGCTTTGTCTTGTGTTGTGTCTTGCAGTGAACATGGATATCTTAATGAGAGATACTGACTTCATGTCACTATTCATTGATATGCTAAGTGAGCTGCCCTGTCTGTGGGAGATTACCCACCCCCATTTCAAGAACCAAGCAAAGAGGAAGGCAGCACTGGAGCAATTGTGTGAAATTGTGAAGCAGGTGATCCACACGGCAGACATCACTTATTTAAAGATTTTCATTGGTGGCCTGAGGAGCACATATCTGAGGGAGCGCAAGAAAGTCCTGGATTCACAGAGATCCGGAGCAGCAGGTGACATCTATGTCCCCAGGATGTTGTACTACGACAGGCTGCACTTTCTGGCAGGCCAGACTGAACCCAGGTCATCACTCTCCAGTCTTCCTTCCACGCTTCCTTCCCCCCTGGCTGAGGCTTCTGACGCCCAACCTGGGCCTTCCAGGCCGCATGTGGAGGAGCCCAGATTGAGCCAGGTATAGCATTCCTCTAAATATTTCTGCTTGTCCAATCAGTGATGTTAACTAGATGTTAGTTTGGAGTACTAATTTAGGATTGTGATTGATGATGCAAAACATTACAACTATGTCCCTTTTTCATACACAGGGAAGTCTCAGCCAGGAGGTGGCCGGGCCGAGCCGGCTGGCTGATCTGCAGGTCCCTCCACCCCCCCTGAAAAGAGAAAGTGGCAGTAGGACGAGTGCCCTAGAGGAGGCGGCTATCAGATTCTTTTGGAGGGCTACAGAGGTCCTGGGAGCACCCCACACCAGGCAGGAGAACATTGCTGCCTTCATAGCATATAAAATGCAGAGGATGGAGGAGGGCCAAAAAGCCATGTGTGAGGCCCTCATATCAGAGGCTCTGGAGAAAGGTATGAGGGGCCAAATTACACCTCACACACAGCTTTGGGATGGTCCTCCTCCTCCTGCCTCTCCTCCTGGTCCTCCCAGTCCTCCTCCAGGTCCTCCCAGTCCTCCTCCAGGTCCCCCCAGTCCTCCTCCTCCTCCAGGTCCTACTCCTCCTCCTGCCACATCTCCAACTGCACAGCCACAGCCCGGAAGGAAGTGTGAAAGGAAGACCAGACAGTGATTGCCCTGGGTCCAGTCTGGTCGGCCAAAAAATGCAGCCTCTTGTGGTACCACAGCCTGGGGACACAGATGTCATCTGCTGCTATCCGGATCTCTGCGAATCCCGGACCAGACTGCACTCCCTTACATATGGACTCCTCAGGCCACCAATTTTGATGTTGAAGAATTGATGTCTGCCGTGGGGGTCCCAGGCTTCGCTAATTTCTCCTGTTGATCCAGTGTTGCCTTCCTCTTTGTTTGGTTCTGATCCCTTAATAAAGGATTTTTGTTTTGAATTATACTCTCCTATGTGTTTTACTTCAAAAATGACAGTTTGTTTGTGAGGATTCAGGTACATTTCTAATATACAATGTGAAATGAACAAGGGACACCAACAACAAACAATCTCCTTGAGATTAAATAATAAAAGATATCAATGGTGTTGGGGTAACTTGCCACACAAAACACACACAAAAATATTCTGGAGTAAAAATAACATTGAACAAAGATCAGCCTTGGAAAAAATCCAAACATTAAAGAAAAAAAAAGGCTTAAAAACAAAAAAAAAAAAACATAAAAAATATAAAACTGTCAGATGTGACAACTAATAACAATATATTGAGGGAATCCCACTAAAAAAACACAAATAAAAGTTTGTGAGAAGTGTGTGTGAATATGAGCAGCAAAACTACTTAATTCTTGTCACATTATAAAGAAGAAGAGAGTGCGCTGTATTAAACCATTTTTTACATTGCAGCGTGACGAAAGTGCTGTATCCATTGCGAACGCTAAGTTTACCAGAACGAGCTGTCCCGTGTCGGAATTTCTTCTGAGCATGCGTGGCACTTTGTGCGTCTGAACAGGCCACACACGGTCGGAATTGACGCGATCGGATTTTGTTGTCGGAAAATTTTATCTCCTGCTGTCCAACTTTGTGTGTCGGAAAATCCGATGGAAAATGTCCGATGGCGCCCACACACGGTCGGAATTTCCGACAACACGCTCCGATCGGACATTGTCCATCGGAAAATCCGACCGTGTGTACGGGGCATAAGAGTGCTGCCTCATCAGAGGCAATCATTGTAGCCTCATCAATTTCATGATATCACAGCCTTTTAGTGTAAATTAATTATTTATTGATTATCGCACAGAGCAATTTGCAGCACATTCATTTTTACTGAATGTGGACTGTTTAAAGCGGAGTTCCACCCAAACATGGAAGCTCTGCTTTTCTGCTCCCCCCCCTCCGGTGCCACATTTGGTACCTTTCCTGGGGGAGGGGGGGAACAGGTACCTGTTTTTGACAGGTACCCTTCCCCACTTCTGGGGGATGGTACCACAGCGCCATCCATTGGAAGTTCAGCCCCCCTCCTCCTTTCCTCACTGGGCCATTCAGACAGCACAGCTTGCTTTGTACATATACAGTAGGGAACTGGCTGTGAAGCCGAAAGGCTTCACTGCCAGTTTCCCTTAACATGAATGGCGGCAGCAGCACCCAAGAGCCAATCTGAAAATCGGCTGGGGTGCCAACATCGCTGTATCAATAGACAAGTAAGGCCACTTTCACACTGAGTCGGTGGGTGCGTCGGCGGTAAAGCGCCACTAGTTTTAGCGGTGCTTTACCGCCATTTTTGCAGCGCTTTTGGGCCGCTAGCAAGGGGCTTTTAACCCCCGCTAGCGGACAAAGAAGGTGTTAATATCGCCCGCAAAGCGCCTTGCAGGCGCTTCGGCAGCGGTGCCTATTCATTTCAATGGGCAGGGGCGTTTTAGGAGTGGTGTATTCACCGCTCCTAAACCACCCCAAAGATGCTGCTTGCAGGACTTTTTTTAACGTCCCGCAAGCGCACCGCCTTAGTGTGCACTCGGGCTTTCACACTGGAGTGACAGAAGAGGCGCTATTTTTAGTGCTAAAACGCCTGTAAAGCGCCTCAGTGTGAAAGTAGCCTAAGTGTCCACATATTAAAAATCAATGTAAACTCATTAAACAGTCCACATTCAGTGAAAGTTCATGTACTGCAAAGTTTGCATTGATTTAAGCATGTGCAAAGTGCTCCATGCATGCTGAAATCAATGCAAACTTTGCAGTACATGAACTTTCACTGAATGTGGACTGTGAGTTTGCAGCACGGGACACTTTATTGCAACAAGATCTTTATATTCATTTCCATATTAGGCACTAATATGTAATTGGCTGTTTGGCACTCATTACAAAAGTAATAGTAAATTTTATCTGCTGTCCTGGCTGCAGCCACCGCTGGGGGTTTCCCTCCTGCTCTTCTCTCTCTCTCTCGCTCTCTCTCCTTCTCCTCCTTATATCGTCAGTGTCACAGACAGACCCCGCCCCGGGCCAGGGAGAAGATGCAGTGTGGAAAGCCGCACGGAGGAGGGTAGGCGGGGCCTTAGGCAGACGCCGGTCAAATTGCGTGCAGCTGGTCTGGCCAGCCGCTCCGCCCCCCCCCCTCGGCCAAGCACACTGGTATAATATTACAACTGCCATGCAATAGCAAACTGGCCGCCGACGCTTGGGGCTGAATTCATGCGGGAGGCGGCTGCGGGTGCCGGGACTCGGTAAGACAGGTCTTGGGGGGCTTTTTTTTGTGCGGGGACAGCTTTTGGCCGCCCCCCCACAAGGTGCCGCCCTAGGCCTGGGCCTTGTCAGCCTAGGCCGAGAAACTGCACTGCGGACAGGTGACTGGAAGATCTTGGTCTGGGCTTGCTGATTGGCCATCCCAGAGCATTAAAGAGGGTGCAATGCAAAGGGACTATTTGTAAAGTTGGAGCTGTAGTAGGGAGCAGGAGCCACATGAGCCGATGCCTCCTCTGTATTGCGGAGTGATATCAACTACGCTCCACATCTTATCCCGGCTGGCGGCCTCCAGAGTGGTGCCTGCAGTGGGAAAAAGGAGATCTTCAGGTCAGTGTGAAGAATACACTGGCTATAATAGTATAGGGCTGCGTTCACACTAATGCACTGCAGTTTACCCACACCGCAGGTGCAGTATGATGTTGCAGGCTTGCTGCGCTTAGCCATAGATGTCTATTATAACCTGCTGTTTTACCACCCCCCCAACTTTACGTGAATGATCCCTAAGGGTGCTGCTGCTGAATGCAACTAAGGGCTCATTCACAAATGCAGCAGGCACTGCTGCTTCTCTGAAAAATGATCTAAGTGTGTTTTTACAGGTGGTGAGCCGGTGATATGTTGCCTCCTCACCACCTAATTTAAACTCATGATTGACGTTCAATGCACGCGATTTCGACAAGGTAGTATGACATTGCAATTAGAGGTTTGAATCAGTTGTGAGAAGGTGGCACTGGGCAACAATGTGCCCAGTGATCTTTGGCTTTTCCCATGTTGTTCAGGTAGATCTCCACTTTTTTAAGGTTGCCTACCCCTGAGGTGGTTTGAACATGCATGAGCTTACAGAATGTAGTTTAGACACAGTCTGCTAGATAGTATAATCACTATGCCATAGTAACTTAGAATAGAGTTCTGTCCTAGTCTTGGTCTGTCCTACTAGACTGGAGTCAACTCATGAATCAGAAAAGTCAGCAATAAACAGTGCAAATACGCATTAACTACAATGTGAATTATAATACATAAACTAGTCTAGAGTGCACTCTAGGAGGATGGCTAGGACAAGGTTCTAGACGTGTAGGGACAGGCTAGGGACTTGCAATACTGTACTGTAGCCTCACCTTTGGGACCGAACAGGCCGCATTCAAGCTAGTGTTGTTTGTGGTTGGCATTCTCTGCAATACATATTCTGAGTTTATCTGTAACTAGACTCTGTGTCTTTACTGCCTCTGCCCCTGCTGCACTTCCGAACTGAATGGACAGAAATGCAAATCCTCTAGCAGGTAAAACAGCTCTCCCATCTGTATTTCATCTGTGTAGTTAGTTTTTTTTGCTTGGATTCCAGCCTTAGGCTTAGTGGTTAGGACACTACCTGCATGTTGTTTGCATGCTCTACCTTTGCTTGTGAGTTTTCCCATACTAAAAATAAATGTTGGTAGGCTAGTTGGCTGCTGTCTAAAAATTGGTCCTAGTATGTGTTATGTATACATGTGATGTGAGATATGATAATTGGATTGTAAACTCCTTGAAGGCATGCTGGTGAGTGGGGCTTAATGCTCATTCATGCCGGGGACCAGGAAGAGACTGCAGTCATGTGAAAAATCTAACATTAAGGCAGTTCCCTGACTTAGGAATGAGTTTTCACTGTGTGCAGTGACAAGGCTCAGAGTTCAGGTACCTCTGTTACCTCGGTCACGCTGAGCACCTAGCACAGACCCCAATGTGTACCCTTGCTACCGGAGGACCAGGTACCACGCTTAACGACTAGTTGCTGTAGCTTGTTCCTTCACTTAGTTACCCAAAGCAACTGCACTTCTGGTCTTGCCAGGTTAACCCTTTTGTAGTAGTGTTGCTTCATACCCCATAGTGCTTTACATACCCAGGTTCTTTGGAATACGGCAGAACCGACATGCACCCTTTTGAATACACTTCAGACCAGGCTCATAACGGTTAATATAACTGTACTGTAAAAATGCAGCATGACAGTACAATATAAACAATGTCCTGTCTCTGATCCTAACTAAGATAATGTAGTGGCCCAGGCACACCTCCATGAGGTGAGAGTCCAAAATGGCATTGTCCATGGCTTGGATGTTCTCTGCAAAACCCAGTTCTTCAATAGCGCCACTAGCCTTGCTCACAGGTGATTCTGTCACTCCTGAACCCACCGTAACCCGCCTTTGGACCTTAGCCATCCCCCTTTTTATAGGACAGGTGGGCTGGCTAGGAAGAGAAGCCGGAGAACTGAACTAAAAACATTTAGGGCCAGGTCACACTATGTGTGGTCACAGACGTTTTACTGCACGGTAAAAGATCTGTCACCGCAGGGACACACAGGAAACAATTGTTTCCTATGTGCCTCATTCACACTGCAATGCAGACCAGCAGCAAAAGAAGTGTACTTTTAGTACACTTCAAATAAAGTTTCTACAAAAAACAGGAGCAGTGTGATGCGCTGAGTCGCGCACCACACTGCCCTCTAGCACAGCCAGGCAATGCAGATACATGCACACAAATAAAACTTTCTTTTGGTGGTATTTAATCATCACTGGGTTTTTATTTTTTTTTTTTTAAAAGACCGAAAATTATGAAAAAAAACATTTTTTTTCTACTTTCTGTTATAAAACATATCCAATAAATAAAAAAAACAATAATCCAGTTAAAAAAAAAAACAATAATTGCATAATAGTTGGTCTGTATGAAAATTATAGTGTCTACAAACTATGGTGTGTATGTGTGTATATATATATATATATATATATATATATATATATATATATATATATATATATACTGGAATTTACCCAGCTATGGATATTACATACTGTAATGACGGTGATCAGCAACTTATAGTGGGACTGTGATAGGGTGGCAGGCAATCTGGCGCTAACACTAGCTGGGAGGGTCACTAACTGACACTGATGTCGCTATTGACACTAATATAGTGATAATACTGTATTCTGACAAGGTACTAATAACATTGGCTGGGAAGGGGTTGACATTACCTATCGCGTGCCTGGTCACACTATGTATACTCAGTAATCCGCATTCACTTCCAGGCTCCCCTCCATATCTGCACGCCAGCAGTGCACACCACTCCGTTCCAAGGACCCACCACAGGTAAACCTCTTTTCATACACGGTTCTGCAGTGACCCCCTTGGGCAAACCCAGACCCAGACTTATCCTCATTCTATTCATTGGCTGGACCCTACTTCTATACTCTCTTTCAGGCTGGATACCCCTATGACACCGAGCTTTACCTTGCCGGGGTGTCGGTTTATGCCACATTGGGCAATTACTTGACCTGCTTGTGCCTGCCCCATCCAAATATCAAACAGGACCTCCACTGCACAGCATCCACCACCCTCTCCAGGTATTTTCCCTTATCTACTTGTATACAACCATGTACCTACAGGGCAAGCACTATGCCTGTGACCCCTACATTCTCCCAGGCATACTACCTAATTCTGCTCTGACTCCCTCATACCCCCCCCTGTGTTTCTATGCAGATTGGAGCCCACCCCAGGACCACCATACCCATTGGTGTCTTTTGACACCCTCTGTTGGCGAACGCCCCCCCCTGGTGACCCCTCTGGGAAAAGGTACACATGGCCTGTCCCACCTGGATTAGGAGCGAGCACATACCTCGGTGTGTATGTGGCGACATGTCCCCCCCCACCTTCTCTCTGCCTGAATGCTTTTAAATGGATGCATTAATAGACACACTTTCCCAAGCAATACCACAGGGTTAGTAATTTACTGTTACACAATATTATACATTTCTAAACGTTCTCTCATTTTGATGTTGAATATGTAATGCTTTACATTTGGCTCATAATTGTCTTTTTCAATTATAGACATACCTCTGTTTATGCTGATCCCAATCAAATACCCCTGAAGAAGAGTATATCTCGAAACGCGTCGGGTACTCCCCGTATGTGTGTTCCATATGTACCGGAGTTCAAATGATTGTGTATTTCTGCATATTGTATTGCAATTTCTTTGTCTGTATTACGCATCCTGTACCCCTCCTTTTTTGTATTCCTGTTACATTTACCTTGTTTACCACAGAACCTTTTAGGTCTACACCTTAATAAATACCTAATTTGCATTTCAAACATATACTCCTCATACTCCTTATTACTCATGAGTGGGTGCTCCTTTTAAAGTCCCGCAAGAGGAACAATTTTCCATTTGTCTCTGTGCTTTTCAGGGAGAAGAAACCACCAGATCGCTGTTCCCTGTACACAAAGTTATGTGTTTTTGTAAACACAGAACTCTTTGTGTGATTGGACAGTAGGTTTTGATGAAAATCATTGGCTGAAATCTGCTGCCAAACTCATGCTGCATCCAATCATGGCGTGGGTTGGTAGGGGGTGAGCATGCATGCCCCAAACCTGGAAGAAAGCCGGTTACATACATGCACGTAACTGTGTCTGTACCTACCACCTGCTCGCAGTATATTTAGTGTGAGCGGTCGGCAGGTGGTTAAGGTACTACTAGACCTTCCATACCCTATAACCCAAAATAACAAGCATACAGTACATTTTATGCAATAGCAATAAATACTCTTTGAGCCCGTTTATCTAAACATAAAGTTCTTACAAAGGTCACAGTCAACCTTTACATGATATTATGTTTACTGGAAGATCTGTGGGAATTCAAGCGTAAAAAATATTGTTTCAGACATGAACAAATTTGGGAATAAACATCTCTCCTCTCAGAGGAAAGTTCGAGAGAGCTGTATATGTCCTCCATCCTGTTAGATTTATGGTTATATATTTCTTGCCTAAATTCACAAAGCTATTAAAATAATCTCATATTATAAAACAAGTGTTTTAGTGTTTTCCAAGAGCTGCTTGGAAGAAATTAGATTTACTGTTATTACTTTTATTTATATAGTGTGTTTTATGCAATTAGCATAAAGACACAGCATAAGACAGGAAATGAGAGGGGAATGTAGGGGTAAGAACATAAGACACTGTTGGTTGGGTTTTCAAGACTAAAGAAAATGAATGTAATAGCAAATAGGAAAAAAGAGACAATAGCAATTGAATGGGAAAGTTATATTTCACAGTTACATTGGTATATTGTATGGGCAGCTTGTAATGAAGACAATAGAATGAAGTAAGGGCAAGGTGAACAGTTCAATGATAAGCAGATGTAACACATTGATTTGTCTGGTTAGCGGTTCGATCCAGGGTAGGTCAACTTATTTAAGGTGAATTGGATGCTAAGAAGGAAAGACACTTCACGTATGAGGCTTATTATTTTTTCAACCTCAGTCCCAGACTAATTTAATTGTAATTCAGTACTTTTTGTTTAGTGACCAAAAAACAAATGCATCATTACCTCAAAGATCTCCTTCAAATCAGAGTTGTGAGTAAATCCAAAACTGTTGATTTGCAGTGTATAATGTTAGCAGAGTTACCTAGGCTGGCTGGGAGCTCACAGAACAAAATCACTCCAACGTTTCCTAACTAGCATATGATGATTTTATTCAAAATTTCACCTATACTGATTATTTCAGTCCAGGGCTGCTTTAAGAAATCACGGGTAGAGCCTACCTTACAGCTCCCCCAAGCCTGAGAGCCGCCATTAGAGATCATAGGGCCTGTACAGTGTGAATGAGCGTTTCTTTTTATGTGGCTGGAGCTGCCTGGAGCTGTTTGCAGTCTTTGCTATGATATGGGGATGTAGCAGATGTAAGGACACAGCCGCAAGTTCTAATTTGACAGGCATGTGGGTACAGCCCTGAGCACAAACAGTGTACATTTGTCGAATTAAGACCTGCGGCTGTGTTTATACATACAGCCGCTGTGTCCCCATGGAGTAACAGGTGGCTCCAGCCACATGAACAAATTATTAATTCTTACAGCCAGAGTACCAGTGTGAGTGACCCCTTAGGGCCCTTTCACACAGGCTTTTTCCGCTCCTACATAGTAGGTAAGGCTGAAAAAAGACAAAAGTCCATCCAGTTCAATCTGTGTAGGTGTATGTGTGTCGGTGTCTATAGTAATTTCCCATTATATAATACTTACTTACCTTAGAACGAAGCTCCTGCAGCACGCTCGGTCACCGCTGAGGGGGCTAACATATTCCCTCTGTGTTTCTTCCGGGTTTGCGGGCTCCGGCGCTGTGAGTGGCTTACCTGTAGGTAAAAATGACCAAGCGAACGCCTGCTCATTTCCAGTGTAATGGGAAAACCCCTCTCCACTCTATATCTGTACCTGACGGTGGCCTATGATACCAAACCCACACACACATTCGACAAGTGGAGGGAGGACATCCCAGCCCTTGGCGAAGATGAATGGGAGGACTGTATATTAACCTTTATCCCCTCTATGATAGTGGCCAAGGGCAGATTTATACAGTTGAAGTTTATTCACAGAGCATACTACACCCCACATAGGATGGCCAAAATATACCCGAACCTAGACCCTTCATGCCCCAGATGCCAAACAGAAGTAGGCACATTCTGGCATATGGTATGGGCCTGCCCTACAATCCAAACCTACTGGGAACACGTAGCAGGGAAATTGAGCGAAATGCTGGGGACTCCGGAGCCAAGGGGACCAATGGTACTCCTGCTGAGCTACTTGGGAGGGGTTGAGGGGGACAGGTATGCTAAACTTTGTGTAACTTTCTTGCTATTTTATGCCAGGAGGGAGTTAATGATCCACTGGAAGTCAGCCGAACCTCCCACGCTGCAATCCTGGCAAAAGGCAGTTAACTTGGTACTCCCTCTATACAAGCTCACCTATGAGAACAGGCAATGTCCGGCTAAATTTGACAAGGTGTGGGCTGCATGGGTGGACCCGAATGGGTGAGGAGTCGGAGAGGTGGGGGACCAAATGAAGGATTCCCCCCCTTTTCCTCAAGAGGGTTACTCCCCCTCCTTCCCACCGGGTGACACCCGACCATGCCAAAGGAAATCCTCCTAATGCACTGGCTGAGATGCTGGCCTCCCCCCACCCCCCAGGGGAGAGGACTTGAGTACCCAAGGGATGAAATGGGCCAGATCTAGATGGGAATTTAACTGGGAATCAACACTGGTTGAGAAATGATAGCAGAAAATTTTGTATAGTTCTGCAGGATGCTAAATATGGATAATTCAAACAGATACAGTAACTAAGCAAGATTTGATTGTCGAAAGTTGACTGTATTGTGATACTGATTTGTTCAATAAAAACTTCTCTGTTAAAAAAAAAAATGACCAAGCGGGGTATACAACCACTTTAAGTCCTCATGCCCAGTAGGAGCAGTGGTAATCTATTTAAAATTGCTGCACCAGAAGTTCATAAATGAGCAATAAAGCTGCACAAGCCTCCTGTGATCTGGCCTGGGCCCAGTACTGGAGGGTCAGTTGTACTGCCTTATCAGCGGCCCTGTTTCAATCACACATATAATACAACTATCAATCAAAAGTTTTGCAAAAGCTTGTATTGGACTCCCATTACTGAATGTTGTTTGCATGGAGAGCAGAAGTGACTGTGTGATAATTTAATAAAGAAATATAAAAATTGCTGTTTAAACATTTTCTATGCCTTTAGTAAATCAACTCTTATGGGTAGATAAGCTGAAGGGTAGATAGTGGGCAAAACTTTTATTTACTTCCCCCCAGGGGATCAAGTGCATGTAGCACTTGGCCTTGTACAGATCTGTCTCGCCATTGTTAAGCAGTGTGGCTAGCTAGACATAATTGATAGCACTGGTCTCTGGCAGTAATGCCCATGATTCCAGCACATTTAGGTGTGAATGGAACCTAAGACCCCTTTCACACTGAGAGTTTTCAGGCATTTTAGCGCTAAAAATAGCGCCTGTAAAGTGCCTGAAAACTGCCTTTATTGCCTCACCAGTGTAAAACCCTGAGTGCTTTCACACTGGGGTGGTGCGCTTGCGGGATGGGAAAAAAAGTCATGCAAGCAGCATCTTTGGGGCGGTGTGGGAGCGCTGAAAAGTGCTTCAGACGTGCTGCACCATGGGCGCATTTAAACCCTTCTTCGGCCGCTAGCAGGGTTAAAAGCAACCCGCTAGCGACCGAAAAGCGCAGCTAAAACAACGGTAAATCGCCGCTAAAACTAGTATGTATATCTGCAGCTGCTTGTAAACGTACACAGTCCCAGCAAATAAATCATACAGCCCCACAGTGCTGTATACTCTTTTAATATTGTGAATGAACCGACAGTGCTGTGAGGTTGTATCATATACAGCACCAGCTCCAACAGTGCTTATCATTCATTCATAATATTAACATTATCACTCAGCACTGTGGAGCTGTGTGATCTATCTGCCGGGGCTGTGTATCTTTATAACCAACCCCAGATAGATCACACAGTACTGCAGTGCCAAGTGATCTTTTACTCTTATGAATGAGCAAGCAGCACTGTCAGGGCTGGTGATCTAGCAGTTTGCTATCAGCTGTTTTAGCCCTGCAGTGCTGATTATTTTTATATAATAGTAAGGATCAGTCAGCTTAGAGAGGGCAAAGGTGGACCAAGTGCTATGTCATCCTTGTCTAGTTGAGGAATAAAAAGTGAGAAAAAGTATCTACTGAAGAAAAACAAGAAATTCTAAATGTGAAGGATGATGCAATGTCTGATATCATAAATGCGCATGAAGGTCCATTGAAGATGCACTGTAATGAAATTTGTTTTTGCAGATTGCACCTTCTGCTCTGTGCAAAAGCTCACAAAATACATGGCCACCAACAAATTTTGTGAAGTTCTAATGTTCCCATATCTCATAGCTTACTAATAAATAACCACAACTGTTGTATTCTTAAAACTGAACCTTTCGTCCTCTTAGTCAGGGCGATGGCCCTCCAGTTGTTAAGGAACTACAATTCTCATCATGCCTAGATATGTCTGTGAATGTCAGAGTTTTATAATGCCTCATGGGACGTGTAGTTTCGCAACAGCTGGAGGGCCGTAGTTTGGAGATCGCTGCTCTTAGTCAACAAAAATGTGCTGCATAACAGACATTAGCCTTATTCAAGTACAACTAAAGGCAAAACTTGTTTTAGATTTCAATACAGTGTAGAGGGATTAGAACCCCTGTCAGGTTTTAATTGCTGTCTGTGCCCCCAATAATGTGATTCACCCTCTCTATTTGTCATGTTTACCATTATCATTGAAAGTGAAAGTAAAAGAAGTTGCCAAATTGTAGGTTGTTCCCCAGAAACATAACAGAGGGGAAATCTTCCCTAATGGTGACAATATTTCTGGTGACCTGGTGGTGGTGGTGGTGGTGGTGGTGGTGGGGGGGGGCAAGGGATTCCCTTAATTTTCAGGGATTTCCTCTCACTTCATGTTTTGGCTATGGGACAGGACGTAAATGTAAATCTCCCCAATCGGACAAAGAGGGCAACAAAACCCCCACAAAAAAACAGACAGGGGTATAACCCTCCCTTACTCTATCTAAAATGAAAAAAAAAAGTTTTGCCTTTCGTTTCACTTTAACACAGGTCATTAAATCACAACATTCTGTTGTGATTTGATGAACATCGACTGCTAAAGCCCGAAGAAGGGGGAGTTTTTTCCCCGGAATGTGTTGGCTGTATTTGATGCTCTTAACCATTAAATGTTTCAAAAAGTCCTTTAGATGATTAAATTTTGTACCAGGTTCTGCTCAGTACACATCCAAGATTTCACCTATTTTGTCAATGAGAGCATCTTCTCTGTCTCATCTGTGAATAACTTAATTTATCTTAGCATTGACATAAGACCCGATGGCTGGTCTGCATCTTCTCATCAG